>NC_069140.1:41293952-41898764 GCF_943734755.1 Anopheles moucheti
AGAGTCTAATGGTAAAACATACCAAGCAAGGGAGAAGTTACAGTTTTAAAACACCTTTCAACAGAACAGAAAACGTCGTTGAAGAAACGCTAATAAACAACACTCAGCCACTCAGGTGAGCGCAGCAAGTTAATTTGTTTAGCATAAGGTTTGAATGGCTGTAAGTGAACGGAAGAATGTGTGCGTGAAGTGTGAACGAAAGCGATGAATGGTCATTTTCGAATTGTAATACATCCACGTGACACCAACGCGCGTGTTGTCACACCAAGGGGTGTCGTCTTGATTGAGAAGCAATCAAAGTAAGTCAGAGAACAACATCCTGCAAGACCAATGGTAACTACGTAACGACAGAAATGTCAGAATGATAGGAACAGTTAAGGGAGAACGTCCCTCCCCGCAATGTGTGTATGTGTGTGTATGCGCATTGTATCTTTTGCGCGAGATATACGCGAAAAGGATTAAAGATGGAGCATGTAGCGCGATGCGTAAATATTTCCCCATGGAAACGTTTAGACGCATAAGTTAGTGCAGCCCATAGTTTTGTTCCAACCATGCGATAATTGAACCCCGACTCCAGAGATTGCCTGCACACACCACTTCCTTCATTGGCGGTATTTCTAGAACGTAAAGTCTAGAGATAAAAACAAAATACTTCTTATGGAATTCCAAGTTGCATAGAATAAAAAGGAACGTGGTGTGTGATATACGTACAGGCGCCATTCTTTTAAACCGTGCTACAATCGCGCGGGTGTACACTTTATCTTTTTAAAGAGCAACTCTTTCTCTTCTTTTCGTCTTTGGGCACAACAAGAACAAAAAAGCAAACATATATGTGTTTTCTTTTTATTTAAGTTCTCTCCTTGTGGAAGGTTTTAAATACATTGATGGTATATAGTAGAACGACATACACACAGGCATGTTTCAAATTTGTGACTAGGCACAACACAAAGCGACAACGCAAATAGTAGCTGCTGGACAATGCAAACCAATGTGCTTCGTTTATTTTTATTTGTTTTAAATTGTCTATAAGAGAGAAATACGCTCGGTTCAGTATGCAAAGGCTTCATTTGTCAAAACAAAAACAATAAAATTAATTCTTGACGAAACACGTGCGTAATGTGTGTGTAGAATGGTCGTCTTTTCTTTTCTGATTACGTATCATCGGGGGGAGAAATGAGGATGGATAAATACGATGGTTCCCGGGTGCATTCGAATTCAACTGGGGTCGTGTGCGTGTGTGAAGTTTTCTTCGGCGCAAAGTGGACTTCGTCCTTGGGATCATCCCCGTCCAAGATGAAGGGAAAGATGGCGCTTATCTGCGAACAGGCGAACCTAACAACGAAGGTGAAGGAGGAACACATCGGTGTGCACAGAGGACAAACGGAAAAAAGGGCGGCGGTGTGGTGCATGCTGCGATTATCCGTTACCGAAATATCGTCAGAACGTCAACAGACAACGGAGCGGAGTATAATTTACTTATTTGTGTAACGTTTTGTTTTTATTTTACACTTCATTCCCCGGACGTCTATAGTTAATTGGTTGGTCATAATTCAGTAAAATCATATAGTATTTCGATCCCATCTTTCCCTGTACACCTATACACACGCACACTTACACTCGCACATACACTGACATTAGTGAATAGTGGAAGTGTAAATGAAAAAGTGCTTCGTTCTTTATTTCCTTTATATTCTGCACATCATACTCACACACTCACACACTGTTGCTTAAGTAGGCCATTGCATATTGCAATAGACGATTCATGGTGTTGCTATGTTACCCCGCATCTAGGGGGGTGCCACGCACTGGTTAGGCGAAGAAACATTACTAAAGGACAAGAGGTGGTGTTAGAGAAGAACAAACAGGACGAATGATACTTTTGACATTTTATTAAAGCTGAACGCAACCATAGCAAAAACCAAAAAGGCAAACGAAAAAAAAAAAACAGAAACAACAAATCAACAATTACACGGGCTCTTTTGAGCGGGATTAAAATGTGTGAGAGACAAATGGAAAAGATTGCGAGATGATTGTTTGTTAACATAGTAACCACACCACCCGACTCCTACTAATCCACTCGTACGTCAGTATGTCGTCCGGTGGGCATGCAGCACATGATGTGATAACTGTTGTACTTTATCTGTTCTATCTACCTGGCCACGCCATCTTGAACGGTTTGTTTTTGATGCTTGATACCCGTGAAGAGCCGTTATACAAACTATAAGGCGGAAAGATATAGTGTATCAGTAAAGAGCAAATAGATTGGAAGATTGCAATGTTGTGAATGTTTTCCATATTTTTTTTTCGGCAACTCAACTCGATCAGAGTTGTTAAACAGTTACAATGTGTGAATTTCCTTTCGTTTGATCAACAAGCTGATAAGGAATGGAACTAATTTGAAATGAAGATGATTAAATTGTGTGTTTGTGTTGCAACCGTGCAAAACATTGTTTTCTTTTAAAATGTTTTGGTACATTTACTCGTGTGTTTGCGATCGCTGACTATCGCAGAAGTAAGATAATAGAGAGAGGAAAAGAATGATGCTACTATTGTGTGCATTATACTAAAACAATTGATTGAACTTATTCTATGATGTAGAAACACTAACAACACACAGCATTCTTACTCATTTGCACTTCACTTATATCACATCTCCAGCTACAAAAAAAAACAAAATTATGAAACAGCTTGAAAAAGGCGACAACAACACAAAGCAAAACAACACTCCTTCAAACAAAACGGGCAATGCCAAATAATAAGCGCATGTAAACGATACGGTTTCATTTGTTTACTTTCCTTCTCTACTGTTTTTGTTTTTTTTTCTCTCTTTCCTCCATTGGTTTCTATTGTTCTTAAACCCATCCTTCCCTTTTCCGCACTTAAATCTCACACAAACGCACACGTACAACACACATGCCTTTACACACGCACACTCACACATAAACATACACACAACAACAACAACAAAATCCTGTAAACTCGCCCCCTTTTGCTCGTGCTGCATCTCCGCAGAAGAGTAGTGTAAACATGCACCAGTTCCAACATGGTATAATATGAGAAACTTTCTTCAACTTTCATCCCTTCAGAGATTGCTGCGAAACTCTTAGCGGGAACTACTTGAATGAACTGATTAATGAGAAGAAGAGAAGAAAAAAAAACGAGGAAAAGCGAAAACCAGTAAAATGAAAATGTGAAAAACAAAACACACAACAACGCACACATACAGATACATACACATTGACACATTGAAACCAACAACTGTAAGGAATCTGTTAGAACAAAATGGAGTACGATAAGAAGTGAAAGGGAGCGAGAATAGAAGCGAAAGAGTATTGTAAGAAATTTCAGCATAACTAACAACTCTAACTGAAGGGAAGTAACATGGAAAAGAAGAGAAAGAGAGAGAGAGCGAGAAAGAATATGCGATTTGGAGAAAAAAAAGAATAGAACGTATGGTTAGCATAGTAGAAAGGTAAGTGAAATTCGGTAAAGAAATCTGTGTTTGACCTGTAAGAGACAAAAACATACTAAAATTTAAGGAAGAAACAAAACACACAAAAACAAAAGAAGCGTGAAATAGGCGTTCGAAGAAGGTATAGGAGAAGAAACTTAAAGCGACAACAAGAAAAAAAAGAAACATTCACAATGCAGATGCAACCAGAAAAGGTAAAACAAACAAAACAAGGAGCTAAGATGTACTAAAGGATGGTGTAGCGAGGGAGAGAAAAATGACGACGAATGATAAACCTGAAATAAATACACGAAAAACGTATTCTGTTGAAGTTGTTTTTTCTTTTACTTAATTATTTACGTTTATGGGTATCTGTGGTTGAGAAATGTTTGTACGGTACTGCTTATTCTACATTCTACATACGCTTTTGGGGCCGGCCGGAAGTGTATCGGTGGTGGTAAGGGGTCTTCACACGATCGAACCGGTCCAAAATCCCATCCGGATCAATCCCTCGCACCAAGGGCTGGCTATCCGGCTACATGCTAAAATTAAGTCTAGGTAAGCCAGATATGGTAGGAATGACCTAGTAGTCAGTATGGGGTCGTTACGCCAAGAAGAGAGAGAGAGACATACTCTATTATTCCTTTTGTTTTGTTAATTACTGTATTTCCTTATTACAATACAAAACCAGCGACGTCTACAACTGTTCTAAACCTTCACCCGACTAAGTTTTGTTCTCAGCCGTCGGTTCATCCTTTTGTTGGCGAATCTGTTTCTCCAGCCGGGAAAATTCCTTTTCCGCCATCTTGTCCAACTCGTCCGTCACCTGTTCGACCGATACCACCTCCGGGATGTAAAATTGCAGCATGTTCAGCACACCGTTCTTCAGCGTCACGACCGAGCTCGGACAGGACGAGCAGGATCCTTGCATCTTCAGTTTTACTATCCCGTCATCGAATCCGACGAAAATGATGTCGCCACCGTCCTCCTGCACGGTCGGGCGAATACGCGAATCGAGCAGCTCCTTAATCATCTGTACCGTTTCATCGTCGTCCTCGTTGAACTGCCTGTCCGGGTTGGGCTTTGCATCCGTGACCACCGGCAATCCGGACGCGAAAAAGTCCATTATTACGGCAAACACTTGCGGTTTGATGGTGCGCCATTCGGCATCTTCCTGCTTGGAGATGGTTACAAATTCACTGCCGAAGAACACCGACCGGACACCTTCGACGCGGAACAGAAGCTTGGCGAGTGGGCTACACTGAGCCGACGACACGGATGGGAAATCCATTGTTTGTCCCTTTTCCAGCACGGGCACACCAGGCAGGAACTTCAAGCTGTCCGGGTTCGGTGTGTCCTGCGTCTGAATAAACATGCCCCTGCTCCGTACGCTGTGTGGCAACAATTTCCCGTTTAGCGTGGGCAGAAGATTATTTTTCCTGTGAGCAACCATCAGTGTGCTGTACGGTGCCGTGTTTGTGTATACATTAGCCAAACGGACATAACCGATTCTGGCCACCGAACGCAAATTCCAGGCTAGATTTTTCGTGCTTTGCAACATGTTTTTCTTCTCCCGCAGGTGAAAAGCGCGATTCCGAATATGATTACGATTGAAGGTTCCTTAGAAGGCAAACAGTACTGTTCGCACACCGAACACAATTGAAGAAGTTCTTACTACCTATGGTTTCCATAGGTTTCATAAATGGTTTCCATAACTACCAGTACCCTGTTCTAGCAACCAAAGGAAGAATGACTATCCAAGTAAGCCAGGCGAGGATCAATCCCCTTGGAGGCCCAGGGCGGAATTATAGTTGGGGCCCTTGAAATGATCTGCAATCACATTTGTCCAATTTTCCTATGATAGTCTGGGTGCAAGAATCGGTTCCTGTCGCGCGTCGATCGATCGATCCACAAAACATCTTTCGTACGGATTGTCCTTGGATTGTCGGATCATTGCGGGCGGAACCTTCATCTCGCTCAAACTTTCCGCCGGCTGATACGAAATTCCATACAAACCATACATACTTTGTTATAAAGCCAAGAGTGTAATAAATAAACGAACAAACAAACAAATGAAACACAACTGAAAATACTAACAGCAATGCAAATTAATTATTGTCTTTCGACTCTTAAATTCGCGATTTTCGTTTCGCAACAAGCACCATCCGAAAGTATTTTTATTGATAAAACAATATGTAAGTATAATGGGGGTATATTATTTAATAAACGTGGATAATTTTGAACATTCTGTTTTACGAACTCTATCCGCACCATGTCGATCGTTCCACGCACATTATTTTCGTGTCTTGCGCATGCGTTTAAATCTCCACCAGTCGATGAAAACAGTGCATATCCGAAATCCCATACAGATCAGCTGTTTTCAGATTTCCGATACCAAGAGAACATGTTTTTCAAGAGATGACATCTTCAGCACGGCATAAATTTCCCCATCCGTATTGCATTGCATACCATCAAACCCGCGAGAGCGATCGCTAGTGTAAACTAGGCGTGGCATAAATTTCCCCATCCGTATTGCATTGCATACCATCAAACCCGCGAGAGCGATCGCTAGGGTAAGGAAGGTGGATGGAACGGCATCCTCGCCCAAACTTTCCATCGGCTGCTACGAAATTCCATACAAAACCGGCCGTTTTCAGATTTCCGACGCCAAGAGAGCATCCAAAACAGGAGCTGACATCAATTCCCCTCCAGTATGCATATTGCAGATCCGCTCTCACGTGTTATCGTTGCGCGTGGTAAAAGAGTTTCTCTCACTTTGGCTATTATTGCAGGGTTTTTGGGGACTATATTGACATGTTCAGCGTGACGTTGTTTGGCTCGTTTTGGTATCTCATATAATTGTCTCAAATATATCATATAATATAATATAATATAATCATTGGCAAGCTATCGTTGCCAGCAACAACATTTGACGCTGATAGCTCTACCGAACTTGTCAACGCATATAGCCTTTCCCGAACAAAGCAACACCGAGCTGGACTTGTCAATACATACTACGCGAACCCTGCATCGCACACCATCGCTCTCTTCAAGGTAAAGAATCCCCTCTCTCATTCGCATACCTCTCTTATCACGCGGGAGGCTTATCACACGGTGCTCGCATTTAGCATCGGCAGCCAATCTCGCTCTCCCCATTCGAGCGATACGATCGCCGTGTGTGGCTATGTGTAGCGTGTGTGATCTGTATCCACATTTTACTCAGGCGAGGGGAACTGTTTGCTCTTCGGTATGATCGCCTTGTGTGGTTTTGTGTTGCGTATGTGTGGGCAACACCCACATTTTACTCAGGCGAGGGGAACTGTTTGCTCTTCGGTATGATCGCCTTGTGTGGCTATGTGTAGCGTATGCACAACTGAGATAATCAGCTGCGTACCGTCGGCTGATACGAAATTCCATACAAAACCGACTGTTTTCAGATTTCCGATACCAAGAGAGCATCCAAAATAGGAGCTGACATCAATTCCCCTCCAGTATGCATATTGCTGATCCGCTCTCACGTGTTATCATTGCGCGTGATCGAAGAGTTTCTCACACGTTGGCTATTATTGCAGGGTTTTTGGGGACTATATTGACATGTTCAGCGTGACGTTGTTAGGCTCGTTTGGTATCTCATATAATCGTCTAAAAAAAGCCAGAAATGGTAGGCTTCAATATCCTGAGGATGTCGTGCCGATAAAGAAGAAGGAGTTTGAGTACACTGCATACTTCTCTTGCGTAGTCATGTAACCGGGCCGATATAGCTAGTCAAATAGAAACAAATGTTTTATATATCCAAGGATATATAAAATCCAAAAATATTTTCGATATACCAAGGATATTTTCGATAAATTTTTTACCTTTTTAACTAGATTTTGTGCTATAAATTAACTCTGCTGCTAAATTTCCAAAACTCGCACAAACGGCACAAATTGTTTGGGGCCCCCAACACGGCGAGGCCCTAGGCGACCGCCTACTCCGCCTACCGTTTGATCCGCCGCTGCACTGCAAGTTATTCAGTGCCAGTGCCAATCTTCTTATCCAAATTGCTGAGCACATTTGGATTGAGTACCGATTGCCAATCGGTACGACGTGTTTACCGGATGCTGTGCGCAGCGTCACTACGCGAACTGTTCCGTCCTTGCCAGGATGAACCGAAATAATACGCCCCATTGCCCGCAAGGAATGATGCATGTTGTCTTCTTTGACGATCACCAGTTGGTTTTCTTTTAGGGATACTGATCGACCATTGCAATGCTTGGCTCGCGCTTGATCCGATCCAATAATAAGGATCAAATGTTCCTACGGTCATCTAAACATATACCCATCACCATCACCAAGGGAGTTTTATCAATATTCTTCCTGAGTTTCGCTTCAACCGCGCTCCGAGATCATCCTCATACAGCAAAGCTGTTTCTTTGTACTTCGCTGGAAGGGAAGTTGATCTGATACGGGTCCGGGTCCGCGGCATGGTCAAATCTCAAGATTTTATAGCATTTAGTCTTATCAATGAAATATTACTTTAATATACAGGCAGTCCCGAGATACGCTATTAAAGCGGACCGCTATAACCCGAGAAAAATCCACGTATCTCGAATTTCCGCATAAGCCGAATCCTGGTGCAATTTCGTTTATACTTCAAAGTCACAGAGTCGACTTCCTTCTCTGAACTTTATTTAGTCAGCGAATCGTTCGATTTTTAGAAAGATTACGTTAAAGTAAGTTAGAAAGAAATGTTTTATGTGACAAAAAATGGATTTGAGACCAATTGTTCACCTTTTTGCTCAGATTTTGTGCCTATGATTTTAATGATGTTTTTGAAATGTCGTCATATTCACACCAAATGCTCAGCAACCCACAAATTCTAACCCTGCATGGATATCACCAACCTTGTACTTCAAACCTACTTGGATAGCATTTTCATCGGCTTATGTAATTCAAGTCGTTTCCGTCAATAGCTTGTGGGGTAATTTATCCACTGCAGATGCTGGTACTACACAGAAAATTAATCGTTTTAAATCCGAACTAAACCGAATCCTCTACGCACAAGATATTCCCGAGAAGAACATCGTCAGTCGAAGGTTTGACCCAGTAGTTTCAGTACCCAGTTAAAGTCTCACATTTTTGTAAATCACATTAACATCACAAATAAACTTCTACTTTTTTCTTTCATACCTAAAAACAGCAGGAACAGCCATCTCATAAAAAACAGACAAATAAAAACCGAAACCCATTTAAAGAGGGGAACGGAAAGTTCTCTGTTTTATAATTTATTTTTCAACTTTCTCCATTGTTTTTCTTCTTCTTCTACTACTTCATTCTTCAATCAATGAGAGCATTAAGAAAGAACGGACCCTGTAATGCAATTTGCGCTCTAAAAGAGGTTGTCATGTTAAAAGTGTTCCTGATTTGCCACGAAGCAGAAGAAGAAAACAGACGATTTCGATGAAGCTTAGCGAAGATGATACAGTTCACTATTTTGATAAGAAGTATATTAATTTCGATTAAGAACATTTCTGCCCACTTTTAGTATTCTGGTAGTAGTAGTAATAGTAGCATATATATTTATGTTCATAAATTGGTTCCATTTGCTGTCACGTTGTCCATTGCTTGTGTTATTTGTTATGTTTTGTTTGTTGTTTTACTATTATTAATACTATGTAGTTTATCATTTCCTTTCGAAGCTATGCCATACTGTGTACAAATAATGTAGTGGATTAATCGAGCCGGAATGTTTATTTGCACGCGCCCTGTCCGAAGCGTTGTATGCAGGAGTTAGTTTGTAAAGTTTCCTCTTGAGCGCTAGAGTATTTCTGTGGCACATGTTCTGTTCATTTTCCCTTCTTTTGTTTCTTATACTAAACAGTTTGCAACTTACTATCATTTTTTCTCTCCCTTTCTCTGTTACCATATGTGTATGCGTGTGTGTTTTTTTTTACGTTACATTAAACGTGAAAGTAAATTTTGTCTTTTACGTTTCTACCGAAAATGCACTCCGTACAAAGTTCAAAAACAGAAGGCATATTTCGTCTTACTCCACGTGGCTCATCTCCTCCTCAAGTGTTTAAATAGCAGCATGATGGATGATGGATGATGTCCATATGGTTGTATGTTGCTTTTATTGTCACCCGAGTGCTAGGAAAATATTCCTCCCCCGTTTTATTGTGTCTGGTTATAAGAATGGTTTTGTTGGTTTGTCATTTGTTTTTCTTCTATAACTCTCACACGAGTATGCTCATATATGTAGTGGAAATGTTTCAAAAAACGGAGTATAGTTTTATGTAGCGATAGGCTGTATCAAAGTACTATTGAAGTGGTTGTTGAGGTATTAGGAAGAATGATTGATTGTGTGCTAGTTTGATAAGTAACAAGAGATAACGGAGGACAAGGTCGATATGTGCGTACCCTTCCTCCTCGTCCCACCCTTTCTACTCCTGACTAGTAAAAATTCACTTTCTTCTTCTTTTTACTTGCTGTAGTTTTAGTATTAACTCTCTATGTAAAAGATCCGGAAACATGAGTCGGGCTGCTTCGAGTTTATGTTCGCTTACACACTAATAAATATTTTCGCCGAAATTTAGTAGTTCATTTTTGCTTTTAGATCGTTTCTTGGTTATGGGTGATTCTATTATTAACTTTTGTTTTTTTTTGTTATAATAAAAAATCTCCCTAATATTATTACTGTTATGTGTCTGTGTGCGCGTTTAGTTGTAAGTACGTTTAAGATTCATGCTTTGTAGTAAGCAACAAGAATAGACGCGAGTTTGGAGAAAACTGCACCGGACCGGAAGAGGGCAAACTACATTTTCCCAACCGGCAAGGAAGATAAGGTAAGGGAAGAGAAGTTGAGTGTTGTAGTAGTAGAAAGAGAGAGACTATAGGGCTTTTTGGGAGCAATTTATCGTACGCTGTTGAACCATTTTTGTGTATTTAAGCATGCATTGTTTTGCGTGCAAAAATGGATCGTTTGTTCATTAATTTGCTATCTATTGAATCGTTCCATTTGGTTTCACAATATTTTAATAAATTCTTATTTTTATGTTTATATTTTTATAAAGTTAACATTCCGTCCCGTTAACATTTTCGTTTGTTAATTCTATTTCTATAAACTTTTGTTCATTTCACTTGTTTTTTCGAACACAAGTTAATCGCGGACTGTACCTATTGTGGTTGTATATATATATATATGGAGGTTTAATATGCTACTGTTATCTTCTTCCCTTGCTAATATATTTTTACTAAAGTGTGTGTACTATCAAATACTTTCATATCATGTGTAATGGTCTCTACCAACCAGTAGATAAGAGATACATTTTTGAGCTGAGCGTATGTCACTGTCGCTGTCTAATAAACGTACAAAAGTGTGGTTGTGGTCTAATACTCGGAAAATGGGGTATTCGAGTGGCGATAGTTTTATAAGCGATCGTGAGTTTCAAAAAGGTAGTATCAAGAAATACAAAATAGTACTACTCGTGGTAGTATGATTATCAATAAAACATCCTGACCAGTGTTGTATCAAGTAGCTCACGTGGGTGTGAGTGAGCTCACGAGCCCCAAGCTCATACGATCTACCGCTTAATCACTTGATGAAACATGGGCAGATATGAGCTATGATTGGTGGTAGCTCCTGAACTCTAGGTCATATTTCGACAGTTCGCTTAGAATAGCAACACACATTTTATTATTAATTGCAAAAGAGTGATCGAACGGGTAGATAAAACAGATGCAAATAATATTAAATCTGTGAGAAACACTGTCCACAAAATTCTTCATATAAACACGTATGTACGTAAAAGCGTTTAGAAGAAAGCGTCGCCACCAGCAGATGCTAATCGCGCCTCATAATTGCATGCGGTTATGTACTGAGTATATAGTTTGCATGAATATACCGGCGAGCTGAGCTGTGCCGGTGCCCGAGGGACGTGGACACCGCTCAGCATACGATGATACGGATAAAGAGCAGTACAATAGCTATTAATATCACATATCACATATATCAGCAGATTGACACATTCCCACATGGTTATTCTTTTTTTTTATGACAATCTTTGTTGGGGGACAACAGAGAGCAAAATGGAAAGAATTAATCACCGTTAGTGTTTAGTGTCCAGCTTACAAGAGCTAGAGGAGCACACGGTCATCTCAGTCGTCATTGCATATTATTTTGAAGCGCTTTTCCTTTCGTCGAAGTCTCTCCGCGCATGCATGCGATCGGACACGCCAAAAGCGACCGGTTTTGTGATTTCTGACACCAAGAGAGCATCCACGAAAGGAGATAACATCAATCTGATCCGCCATGTTTGTATATGACGTTTGCTCACGTTATCATTCGCTGTGGTGCTATTGATCAATTAGAGATCTACGATTGGCTATTAGTTACACATACTATCAAACAAGGGCCCTCTCCGGAGAGCGATCGATAGAGCAAATAGCTCAGCTACTGTGGGGAGAATCCTCCGTCTCGTTTCATCCATCCAGTTCCTACAGTGCATATCATGACTGTACAGCAGTTCAGTTTTTTAATCATTAGGAGTAGGAAACATGGAGTGACACTATTTCCGAAAACTTTATTCATTGTTTATTGTTCGGTTATTTTCCAATATTTATATCTCTTGTCGTCATGAAATGTCCGGGGGTTTAGAAGGATGCCATACATCAATATTTTCCATCAATATTCCAAATTGTTATTTGCATAAAAATAAACTTGTGCACAGTTATGGTACGCGCTGTATCGTTTGGACGAACGGAAAGAGATGAAAGATCAGTTGACGGATCAAGCGCTATGATCACTAGAGGGAAGGGTACAGCAAAATGAAATGCTACCACGTGGTACGGAAATTTGTGCTATCTCTCCGTTTGGATGCTCTCTTGGTGTTGGAAACCAAAAATTCCACCGCTTTTGAGCGTTTTCGACGGACGGAACGGCGCAAAATACGAAAGAGATGCAGGATCCGTTTTGCCTTTTCCCCCTTCACTCTAATGCGTTTGATAGGAATGTGAAAGGAATGTTCTTTTATAAACCCTAATTCTCACATTCCGGTCACCAAAGAAATTGAACTTATGGGTATATATGGGTTTGTGCCTTGCCTTGTTATCACTGGCAACGATCTATGAAAGTAAATAAACGAAAACATGGTTTGTTGCTGCATGCTATTCAGTGCCAGTGCCAATCTTCTTATCCAAATTGCTGAGCACATTTGGATTGAGTACCGATTGCCAATCGGTACGACGTGTTTACCGGATGCTGTGCGTAGCATCACTACGCGAACTGTTCCGTCCTTGCCAGGATGAACCGAAATAATACGCCCCATTTCCCGCAAGGAATGATGCATGTTGTCTTCTTTGACGATCACCAGTTGGTTTTCTTTTAGGGATACTGATCGACCATGCAGTACTTGGCTCGCGCTTGCAATTGCTGTAAGCAAGTGAACCGTGACACCTTTCATGCTTTGGCACCGACAGGCAGACGTGATTAATGCCATTATGCGAGAAAAAAACGCTGTATTAAATGCATGGTGAGAAGTGTTACTTCCACTTGTAGATGCTCGTTTGGTATCACAAGTTACAAAATTGGCCGATTCTGGGGCATTTTGTCCCAACTTCAAAATTCGCCAGAGGCCTCTTGTGGTACCCTTCGGGGTCCCCTCTAGCATAAGGAGACTGGGCCTATGTATACAACTACTGCACACATTATTTGGGGCCCCCAACAAGGCGAGGCCCTAGGCGACCGCCTACTCCACCTACCGTTTGATCCACAACTGGTTCCACTTGGTTATGATCAGCTGTCTAAACAGAAAGATCACTCGCATGAGTTTGACATGCAGTGACGGGGGGCTTGAAGTGATTAGCGAGTGAATTCTCGCGAGGGATGCGAACTTAAATGTGTCTTGTGCATTTTATACAAGATATATTATCCAAAAGTACGCAAACCATTGCAAGCAGATCAGATGAAATCGTCAAAAAGGAATATACAGCCTTAGTAAGAATTATTTCGTGAATTATAACAGCGAGCTTTGCTATCTTTAAATATTTGGATGCTAATCAATGTTTCGACGAGACAAGACAAAATCATCGTTAAAGAACATTTTTAAAACATTCGTATAACAACCATGACATCAAAAAGTCCCATCATTATCATTTAATTTATTAAATCTTGTAATTGGCAATGGCGGATTGCTCTTGGACGATTTTACCAACCGGAGACTTCAACGATAGGGAAGAAAGGAAATATATTTTTAACTTTCTGCATCTTTCTTACACATTCGATCACACTTTAGCGTTTAACAATAAAGTGTATTTTTTTTGTTTTCTAAGGAGCTAAAACGGTACCTAGCGCTAGTTTTAGGATATACGTGCCTATGCTAGCCCAATGGTAGTATCTAATGTGTGTATGCTAAGCGCCCGATCACGTGCTCACTATGACGAACTGAACTGATCGAGCTGAGGCACAGTCACTGACACAACACTCACCATGGAATACTCTTAAAACAAACGTTTCACATTCGCTTACTGGTATGTGTTGATTATGTTCGTGTTCCATTTGCTCGGTAGTACAGTAGTTTCATGATAATAGTGTGATGAAAGATTGGGATGTGACCTCCCATCATCATCAGATCGAATAAGAAATGCATTCATGTTTCTGCTGGTGTTCACTAAAGCCGTGTTTCCGGCAAGGGACTGAAAATGCGTAAAAAATAAAAAAAAGGTAAGGCAGTAAATAGTAAGTAAACATAAACAAATCAATATAATAGTAAATAAAAAACCAAAAAAAAACAGTACTTTTTGGAACTATTTTATTGCATACAAAAAAAAAAACAAACACATTACGAGTTGAGAGTAAAGCAAAGTTTTTTTTTTAAAGTAAGCTATTTGAAGCTGCAGAACACAGTGAAATATATCGTTAAAACCCAAAAAAACATTTTCCAGAAGTTATAACAGCTTTTAAGGGCGCACGACTTTGGATCATTATAAAATGATTATAATTATGGGAAATCAAAATTGAAATCAAACATCACTAGACTAATCAAACAAACAAACACACACACCGAACTAACGCTATAGTAAAACCCTTCTCGCTTATACTTCATCAGTCCAATATTATATGAATAATAGTTTAAATACAATGTTATGCCAAACCTGGCGCACAACTAGCGACTTACAACGTAAAATTTTGGTACTCAAACGAATGGTGAATGTTTCATCAGGACATTAGGAATCGCGCGTTTCGTCGTTTTAGCTAAACATCACTTAACCAAAATAAAAATAAAACCATTTAGATTTTGGGAAGGTTTGCCAAAGCAGAACAAAAGAATTGTCGTTTGTGTGTGTTTTTGGTTTTTGGTTTACATTCCGTTTCTTCACTTAACAATTGTGGCGAAATAGGGTTCACTGAGATCCGGTATTAAAGCGCGTTTTGTATGACTTCTGAGTGGAAAACTATGATATGGAGGTGTGTCGCTGCATTTCCCTTCTGTATTACTCTTACACTTAATCCATAGGGCCACTTATTACTATTGCGGGTTCTGCCAGAGCGTTGTATGGTCTATTAAGAGATAGCTTATGTTAAACATGGAACCGAACTCGTATCGCGCGGCCACAGTCTGTGTTAAAAATATTTATACGTAAAAGATAGAATAACACTAACACTAAATACGCTAAACAATTTGACATATGATGGGTTTCAGTAGGTTGCACATTAATAATAAAAACAAATGAAACAATTTAACTTATTGCATGTTTGAGCAGTTCTTCTACTTTCTGACGGATGTCTATCGCATGTTAGTGTAATCTAGAGATCCTAAAATTATGCTACGAAAAAAGACTGTTGAAGGAGCTTATCTTTTCGGCAACATACATGCATATTGTAAGAATACGAGGATAGATAACACAAATCAAAACGAGACTAATTTTAACAGTAAAGCTAATTTTAAACAGCAAAGCACATTCATACGTAATGACTGTAGTGAATCAGTTAAGGTTCTCGATGCTGATGATGATGACGACTTTGAAAACTTGTTCTACTACTTAACAAATCAGACTATGGTTTAGTACGTTTCTTTGAATAGGCTCTATTTCGCCCTTGGACTTAGCATGTCGTTGTATGGGTCTGTCTAAAATAATTTGTCTGTAACTGAATGTGTTCTTTCGCACTACAGCCTACATAAGTTAAGGTTTAGTATAGTTAGTTTACCATTTTGCTTGACGCGATTTCGATTGCCGCATGGTTATCGGAAAGTTGTTGGATAGTCCATTAATGCGACATTTGAGGGACCGTACAATACGAGCTATAAAACCGATCTTACGATCCTTTAGGCGACCAATGTGGTATAGTGTACTATTGCTTAATCCTTACACACATGTGTCTGGCTGGATGATCTTGCAATGACTTGCTGCATCTGTTTGAAATGCATTAAATGGCAAGCTATTTTGACGAACCTTGTCATTCACGCCACATCCTGATTGATTACCTTGTGTGATGGCGGCAGCCGATCACTTTTTAGTATTTGCTAACATACACTGTTGTTGTTACCTACCGTTTGAAAAGGCGCACGGCTTTTTGAGAAAGCTGAAACGTCTGCCGCCACGCTCGACATGATGTGGCCTGAACATCACTCCCTAAGGATAGGCTTGGCGTTTAATGTGTTTAAAACTATGATACAATCGTGATACATGCGTTAAATTTAACCCCAAAACTATTACTAGCCCTAAACGTAGAACACGAAGCTTACTTGCCTTCAAACAAACAAACAGACAAATAGAAAGTTCATCTTTCCCAAAGAGTTTCCTCATCAGTAGTAACTCTCTGCAAAACAATTAATCATTCTAAAGATGGATTTGTTGGGGTTCACAACAAATGGACAACCCAAACGCAAAACATGCTTTCTCGCTCTGCCTAACTAACAATCAAACCTGCCAAAGTGAGTAAGCGTATCGATTTTTTCGTTTGAGTTATCCGTTCGAAACTCGGAATAAGGAGAATAGTGTCGGATGGGATCTGTTACCGGTGCTGTCGTGTGAAAGATTGGTGCCGCTATTTGCTTACACCACCGGGACCACCTCCTTGACCGATTATGTTATTAAACCTGCCATACAAATCCATATTTAGGATAATTAATAATTTTGAAACATCTTAAATTAAAGCTTAAAGCCCTTTAAACGACGTTAATTCAGCATCAATAGAAAGCACAGTAGAAACAAAATAAAATGGGGAAAGGAGAAATTTGTGCGATTCTTTATCACCACGCACTGATACGGAACTTTTCTGCGAAAGTTTGGTAGTGACGATAGTGAACGCCTTAAAAACGTAACTTGCATTCATTCCATCTGAGCAAGTAGATATGATTTTGGGAGAAGACTTTAAAACCTAACTGTGTGCGCAAATGACCCACTAATGATCGTTACTTTGCGCATAATCAGACCACCACGCTGCGATATTACTCTCTCGTTGGGAATGGGACGTATGCCGGTTACGAAACGTACCCGTCGTACACGTCCATTCCCCAAAGCCAGGCCTAGTGAAGCCATTCGAGGAAGTTATACTGTACCACCATCGGGAACACCATCGAGAATAGAATGCCGGTAAAGATACCGGTAATAAGCATGGCGGCCGCAAACATACCGGCCGTCATTGCGTACTGTGGTTCCACCGATTGGGGTG
The DNA here is from genome assembly GCF_943734755.1 of Anopheles moucheti. NCBI lineage: Eukaryota > Metazoa > Arthropoda > Insecta > Diptera > Culicidae > Anopheles > Anopheles moucheti. The sequence continues at coordinate 41,311,058 of NC_069140.1, forward strand.
CGTACATCATACCGAGCGAGCTGAAGTATCCGGAGCTGAAGGCCATCACGATCGCGATGCCCCAGTACACCCAGTCGTGATCGATGTAGACGGGCAGGACGCGCGAAATGTTGAGCGGCTGATAGTTGCAGAAGAGGAACAGTGGCAGAAAGGCTGCCCGCAATACTACGGGCCATACCAGGTACTTGGGCTTGGGCCAGGTTACCCAGGACGTCAGCAGGCTACCGAGCATGGCGCACACGTTGAACGTCAGGAAGCAACAGATACTCACGAACAGCTCGTCCTCGATGATGAAGTTGCTATCCGAGCGCTTGATGTCGGAATGCACGGCCGGAAACACGGCCAGGGTGATGAAAAACACGAAGAACACGTTGAATAGCTGCGGGAACGCTTGCTTAAAGATGGTCCAGTACGGTGGCCGGGAACTCACATTTGCCCGTTGGTTCGATTCGATTTCCTTTTCCTTGAGCAGCTCATGGTAGCGATAGAATTTCTGCAAGCAAAAGCATACGTTTAACAAAACACAACATAAGGGAAACGTACAAACCGAACACTTACATTCAATGGCAACGCAAAGTATGTGTCGAAACAGAGCAACAGCACAAACATTGCGGTAATGAAGTAGTAGATTGCTGCCGTCCTCACGGAGGATGCAAACTGGGAGCTGAGAATCGAGATGATTGACGCAAACGTGCCGCTGATGTTCGAGCCAAGAACGACCGCGCCCGTATACTTGAACGGTAGCTTCGCGGCCATCCCGTACACCGTGTTTTGATAAATTCCACCAGCCACTGTAAAGAGGGTACAACCGATGCATTAGTACACATGGATGATCGTAATATAACACACAGGGTGTAGTAGTGGTATCATGGCTGGCCCCAACTACGGGAGAATAAATTCATAGGAAGCCAAAAATGGAAATCATTGTCATTTTTAACAAGTGACCAACAATCTCCCGTGTAAAAAGAGTTGCAATTTACAAAAAAACCTTTTAAAAACGTAATGGTCGGTAAGTTTTTTGCAGAAAGCATCAAATTTGGTACACCCTGTATGCACGAAAGAACTTAACGTACTGTTCAAAATCACCACCGTGGTCATCGTGATCCAGAAGAATGCACCGGGCCATTCGGACGAGTTGATCATGGCCAGCACTACCGTAACGACGAAGACGATCACCTCTATGAGAATGCTGTAAACGATCCGTTTCGTGAGATTGCCACTGCAATGGAAACAAATCAACACACATGAAATAATTATTTATAACCGTGTTCGACTCCGACTTTTGTCAGTTGCCTTTTGCATACTTACCCAAGGTTCATGAAAATGTTGAGCCAATTAAACAGAAGGTTTGGAACCTGAGAAGCAAATCCAACGTACGCGAGAAAGTACGTTCCATATTCTAATTCCACGCCCGTGTAGTTTTGACTCAATTTATAATCTACAAAATACTGCGGGGAAAATTAGAAAATAAACACACATGTGATTACTAGCTTCCTTTCGATTCAATGATTACAACAACGCAACAACTTACTGATTTGGCAGTGATGAACATGTTCCATGGCATTAGCGTACCGATGCCGTGGATCATCAGCGTGAGAAAGACGAGTCGCAGTTTGTCTCGCGGTGGATTTAGCTCCATCTTGGCCCGCTCCATTGTCATCCCTGGAAGCAGGTTCCATCGTGTTAGCAAATAGTACAGGGTGAAAATCATGTTGGGTTCCCCGAAACACCAATTGGTTTTAACAATTAAATAGCTCCACACAAACGGTCGACGTATATCGCGTGTCTTGCTCTGTGTATGAACGGTGTTAGGTTTGCACTAGCATGGGCAGCGTGTCAAAATGACCTCCTCACTTCGGCAACGACACTTGTCAACTGGGCAGGGCAAAGAGCGAACGGTGGCACACAAGGTACATCACTCGGGTCTCGGAGCCGCTAAACGCAACCACCACAAAACAGCACCAGCGAATCGATGAAAGTGGTCCGCAGTGTACGCACTTTGCTAGAACTGTCCTGTCCTTTTCTTAGAGGACATACATTCCTTTGCAGCTTTAAATATGTAGCGAACGCGAACTGTTCCAGCGCAAACTATCAACCGATCAAGTAAACCGATGCCACCGAAATGAATGATCGATCCCGAGAGCGTGCAGTCGTTTCCCGCAGGATCGAGCGACTTTTCGAAACCGGACAGGCCACGGAACGGAGCAGGGCCCGGGGAAAAACACGCATGAAGCTGGACCACAAAAGGCAAGACGCAAAATTATAGTCCCAACGTGTTTTGTACATAGCATATCTGACTTGGCTCCTGGATCTCCTCTCGTCTGTGCTCGTCGGCAAAGCTGTGTTATGTGAAGAAAGACACAACATGAAATTGCATGTTGAGCGGGCATCATCTTCTCTTGCTGTATCCACGTCTAGATGCAATTCGCGTTCCTCTTTGTCTTTTGTGTTTATTTCGTTTCCATTAAATTCCTGCATGGAGAGTTTTTTGTGCGCTGCAGGAAAAATTCGAGGAAATTATGTCTACCAGAGCAAAAAATCCACCCAGAGACAGCGATCCTGAGATTTGAGAGCTATATTTTTTTATTTTTTAATGTATAATAAACCATCAAACAGTTAGACCTCGATAGACAACGATCGAAAATCTGAACATCAGAGAAAAAAAAAACTAATCTAAACATTTAATTGAATTATAAATAAATGCTTACTAAACAGCACTTTATATTTTCATAATCATTATCGATCAAATTGTTCGATTATTTTTAAAAAGTAGCAAAAAAACACAACTAGTAACTCATTTCCTTCCTCGATTCAACACATAATCGATAAGTTTGATCGATCGCTTAAATTCCTTTTGGTAAAATTAAACTTCATCAGGCACGATAAATTAAACGATGTGCTGGCAGGTAAACGAACCGAAAAAAAAAACAGGAAAACAAGGACACAACACCGCCGAAAACTGAGAAGGTGCAGCATCGAAGGAGAACATCAAAGGAAAGAAGTGAATAAAACAGCAAAAAAATATAAAAAAGATTTATAATAAATCGCATTATTCATTTGATTCGAAAATGGCTGTTGGACCAGTATGAAAAGTTTAATAAACTTGAAAAAGATTATTACTAATTCCTCATAACTTTGAAACCACGTTAAGCACGCACGGCGCAATACAACAGAGTGGCATTTAAATTGCGACTCGAGGCATGTTTTTGATAAGGAAATTTAAAATAAACCGTGTCAACTGTGTTTGCCCTTACACCACACCGCGGCTTCCAACTCCGCAAGTGCAGTCGCGGAATGTGTCGTAGAGTTAACCCACAAATTGGCAACATTCCTTCGGTTTCCCTCCTTTTGTGGTCACAACCCCAAAGTTTGGTGGTTTTCGACGTTGCAAAACCATTGTGCGAGACCGCAAACACAGAGACCAATAAATTATTACTTCCAATCGAGCAATAATTCACACACGCACGCAAACCACTCCACCACGGGCACATGGAATGGTGGTGGAAGGTGCAGGAAGAAGAGACGGAATTGGGTGGACTATACCTTAATTTGTTTCCTTCCAGTAGTGATAGCATTAACACACCGAACCAACCCAAGTGCTGGCATGTTTGGAAGTGTGTCTTTTGCTTACGGTAGTACAATTTTTGTGTGCTTAAGCTGATATTTGATGCGGCAGCAACAAAAAAAAACATTCAGGTATAAAACATTGCATTCCAAAGTGGAGCATCAGCAAAAAACAGCACAGTGGGGGTGTGCTTTTTTGTGAAAACACGATTCGTTTGCGGTATTTTGTTACGTAAATTAGGCTTACACAGCCACAGGGGCGCGACCCTTAAATGATATCTACCCTTTTTTTTGTTACGCGATGAAGGATGGAAGACAACGATACTTACCCCTGAAGTTGAGCTCATCGTTCGGAAGATTGTGCTCTTCCCAGGCCGGTGTAAGCCGCACCGGTTCCATTTTTTCCAAGAACGGAGCCTTTTCTGTCTCATTGTGCGGGGCTGTCGTTGCTGAAAAGAAGAGAACGTAAACATAAATAAAGTGCTTTGTTTTACTGAATGTGTTCGATAGAATTTTATTTATATTTATAAAAAAACCCCTTCATTAATCATATGCCAAAGTGGGAAAACAGGCGAGCAATGCAAACAATGCTAATGTGCATTTAAAAATGACCGCGCTAGTCTGGTGCGGCCTGATATGGGGTGGGTGATAATGGCTTAACAATAAACCTCGTTTGCCCTACATTCAATCAATCCCTTTGTTGCATAATAGGACAGACAACGATGCATTAATCACAGTAATGACACAATACCGGAAGGTTATTCAGCTCGCCTCTTATTAAGCTTGTTATTGAGAGCTTTTGCAAACATTCATCTTCCGTGGGACAGTCTTTAAAACAAATACGAGCGTTGTTGTGCTCATCCGTACTGCATAAACAATAACTTATTTATTAAACGTTAGATAGTTGGCTGATAGTTATTGCTTATTGCATGCGAACCATTTCTCAAACGTCGTTTATTGGCTACTTCCCATCGCTGATAATTGCATCGCGAGTGCTCAACCCCATGTTGTCGCATACAATCAACACTTACGCGCCATAGCCGATCTTTAAGTGCAACGTACGAGTACACCGTCTCGATGCTGGTTGCATAAAGCAAAATCTCAAGCACATTTAATCTATACTGACGGGACGATAAATAACCCTCGTCCATTCGCTCAACCACGATCAGGTTGTGAGGGAACCGCGTTCGCTTCATGCACAACAAGATACGTCGATCCAATCCGCCGTTTCTTGCCCGAATGCACATACCGTTCCGAGTTGAAAAACAAAAACCTGTGATATGTGCACCCTTCTCTGTTCGCGTCCCTCTTGCCACCGTTGATGATACGCGTGATGAATGACTAGAATAAAAGTTACGAGATCTATTTTTATCCACCGCGCGCATTAAATCGTGTGCTTCTTATGTCTTGGGACACTTTTTCCACTCTCCCCGGCACGATTGAGTTTGCTCCCCTTCAGCATGGGAACGGCTTTCCACTAAAACAGCTCTGCCAGGTTGGGGTTTCTTGCGATGGATGGACAATAGATCAATTGGACCAGGAATGCGTAGTGATAGCATACTCATGACAGAGACCACGTATGTTAGCGAAAGAATGTCTTTTGATCTAGTCGACTGGTGAAGATCGGTCGAAAGAGAGAGCACCTCGATCGGAAGTCCCAACCGGCACAGGCGCGCGCGCGCGCTCTTACTAACTTCAATCAATTTATTAGCCAATTATGTTAAGAAAGAAGGCATCAAGGGGGACAAGAGCAAAATAAATTCATAACAAGATGGTACACATGTAGACGATAAGAAATGATGGCAAGTCACTTGGATCAATCAATCTTCTGCTGAGAGTGGCATCAGTTTCTTCGCTTCGGCCTTTTGTTGATCGGAACGGTAAAAAGACAGCCTCCATTTGATAATGGAAGTACCGGGGTTGCGTCCGGTCGATACTACACTATCACTTGCCTCGAAAATATGCCAACAACGCCATGCATAAGCAGTAATCTCTATTCATGAGAGACAGAAAAAAACGGATGCCAAGTAATTTCCGTCAATCATCGGGCTAAGCAAGATTCAGAACTTGTGTGACCTCCTATAACAAGAACGTAATTGCCATGAAGAAAAAGGTCTTCAAAACTGGCTTGACTAACATTTTACAATGTCAATGATAAGATTAATTATTCTGTGCGGATTGCTAGCAAGCTGGTGCAATCTTTAACGGAACGGAAACCGGTATAGACATAACACACACCCCACAGCTAAAAATCACACAGAATCAAAAATAGCATTGGTGATGACGATCATGCCACGTGTTCACATCAAATTTTTGGAAATATTATCCTGCGCACTTTCCTCCAAATTTAAACAATGGAACTAGAAATGTACTTGAAACGGAACCGTCACAGTTTAAAATTAGCGCATTAGCATGTTTAGATGTTCCGTCACATACAGCACAACAGCAATTCATTCGGCCACAGAGTAGTGCGCTAAAACCGTACATACCGTTGACCAAACAAACCGTTTTGTTTACCGGCCCCACGCAAAACCCTATCCGCGTGCTAAATGAAGCATGTGCTTCACAATACTCACCACCGCTACGGCTGCTAACGACGCTAATGTTGCCTCCATTTATCCGGCCACCGTTGCCGGGGAGAAGGTTTTGACTATCGTACGACGACATCGTGCTGGTGGGGGATACGGGATCGTTCGGAGAATCTGTACTTGTGGTGACTTGCTAACGGCCTTTTTCCTCTACCACATAACCTCCAATCACACGCGGGGGCCTTCTTTTATCCGGCTGTCCACTGTGCTGTTGCCATTCAAACGCACGTTCGCAACATAGTAGCAATCGAATGATCTTGCCTTTCAGCGAGTTCCGGTTAGTAAAACGCTGCCAACTTCAAGACACACTGGTTCCGAACGAGTAATTCGGCATCGAGGTGCCGTTCCCTGGGTAACTGATGTGATGATGGTACCGGTCATGAGAGCAGCACTCGATTAGAATTATGCAACATATGCGTGTTTTCGTTGCTTTAAACCATTCCTCCGGATTGAATTACAGGTGAGCTCGGGGCATAAATATGCTACGATAGCATACACTATACACTGCTGGTACTGCTGGTGCTGGTTATAGAAAACACTCGGAGGTGTGGAAAGCTATAGACAGGTTCTTCTTTTAATACTTGAGCACCGACCGCAGATTTGCCTTGTCTGGTCTAGTTTCAACGATCGTACACCGTTGCCGACACAATCTGGAATGAAATGAAGAATGAACGATCGAATTAATGGAACAGTGGAATCGCAAGAGATAAAATCAATGACGTCGGAATGGCTGATAAGGTTGTTGGAAGAGTACTTCTATCTAGTGTCTCAATCAATCGTTATGATTATGTTCTTCCCTTTTTCATTCCATTCGCCTCGGTATGGTCCATTGTGGGCCGCCTGGAAACAGAAGGTTGTCTATACTTTTTATGATTGGCCTTATCAACTTCGTGGTGCACCATAGTAATGGGAAGCACGAGCACCTACTGTTATTGTACCCCACCGATGGCGAACTATGCTTTCCACCCGGCGATCCATTATTGTAGGACGAAAGGGGCCCAAAATCGGAACCGAAAGTACCGAAGGTTACCGATAACCAAGTGATAATGTTCGAAAACAATGGGAAAAGGGACTTTCAACATGTTGATATGGCATCGTGCAACGAACTGAAAGATGCGAATGACAAACGAATGACCACAATCAGAGTATGTTCGTTATATAAAACATTCGAACAATTTCAGATCGGTTCTAAGCCCATTTTCGCTCATTCTTTACAGAGTAATACGTAAAGGAATTAATTATATATGAAAATTCATTTAACGTATCATTCATTACGATGCAAATCGTGTTTCAATCGTGCGTCCGCGTACCGCGAATCAAAACAACGTGACGATCATTACAACTGTATTTTAAAGAGCTATCGTCTGGAGGAGGTAACCTTTCTGATCACTTTATATACGCCGATCAGCACAAGGTGTTCGTGTTTTGCATCAAGTAGGCTCGGATTGTTCGTACTGCTCCGTTTTTGCAGGTTTGTTTGCATTATTATCGCTGAATGCAACGCCTTCTATGATGTGTGTATTTGGCGCGAACAACACTACACTGGTTCCAGATCCATGACTACAACGCATGTGTATCGATTGTTTACTCAAGCTGCAGGCGGTATTGCAATATTTGCTTCAATTCAACTTCATACAGACTCCTCCCTTCATGCGTGTTCTATTCCTAGGCTTCGCGTGATTCATAAAACTGTTCATTAAAAACCCTCCGGTTCTTAAGTGTAGATTGTTGCTTCTTCTTCCGAACTGTTGCCGATCTGCCCAATAGAGGAAAATCACAATCAACGCTTTCACTGTGCGGCATTACGGCGTGAGTATTTCCCGCGTGTTATCATTCTCGTATCGCAGTAGATAAGGCAGCTCCGTTGCATAATATACACGTGGGAAGTGGCCCTTAGGGGCGTTATGTTTTGTACTTCTAGGAACGCGCCCGGCCAATGTGGCATGGAACTGTTGAGCACTCGCGTACCGGAAACAGCACATGTCAAATGCACACACCGCTGTTGACAAGAGTACCCATTGGATAAGAATCGATTTTCGGACCAAATTTTCTAGGGCCTATTTTTAGCAGAGCACATTTTCACCACGCGACAAGCACAGATTGTCGATCCGAGTCGGCTTCGCTTGGCAATCTAATTCACATTCATCAGCCGTGAAAGTTGTCCACTTGTTTGGCGCTGTTGCACTGGCACTGCTTGTTCGTCCGTGATTATGCGGGGAATTTTCCTTTTAATCATTTACAAGCACATCGTTGATAACATCGTTATGTTAACAGGATGAAAGAATGTTGGATAAAACAACCTTTTTGTACACCGTTTTTATGCTTCCATTGTACCGTCGCCCTAACAAACGGAGCATCAGGTAGACCACACGGTGCCACTTTCTTTTGTGGGTTTGTTACGCTGGCTAAAATCGATACCAGTAGGTTGCGATGTTTGGCTGATCCAATGCTGTGCTTAACTTACCTTCTCAACAAACGGTTTTAACAAATTGTTGGCCGATTTAGGAACACCAACTTAGTGGTGTTTCCCCCGTTCACGTGATGACCAGTGACGGTAGCGGCAATTCCGGCTCAACGCAGTATCCGTATTGAACGTTGCTGGTGTTGTTGCAAGTAAGAAGACTTCTTCCTTTTTTGTCGAGTTTGCGTCCACCAACGTGAAGCGCAGTTTACACGGTACCTCAATGAAGTGAGGAAAAAATTTAAACTGCAAAAATATTAATCTTTGTAAATGGAAATGCACACTACAAATAAATCTAAATATTCTGCACTATTCTTTTCTAATACGCTGTATACCATTCTCGATATTTCACCGTGTCGTTCTTGCGTCGACATAGGTTATTGTTATCAGACGGTTAATTGACGACCAACGTCACTGACAGTTTTCAATTAATTGGATGGGACGATGTTGTTCTTTGGGTTGCTGGGTTGTAAAACTTTGACATTCTGGATGCTCTTCAAGCCAGTAAACAAATCAGCAAATCCCCACAAGCCGCCGAAAACGTAAATTGTGCCAAAACTTACAATGGTCAGCAGTAAAACACAGCTTGCCGAGCTGCAGGAATATTTCAAAGGACACAACAAAAGCAGAGAAGCCTCGAAGGCGCACACGGCGAAAGTACATTCTGTCGGCTGGAACTGCGATGGACGCCGCCTGGCCTCCGGTTCGTTCGACAAAACGGTGGCCGTGTTTACGCTTGATCGTGATCGTTTGGTATTAATAACACTGTGGTTGGAATGGTACATGGCAGCGTTTTAACCGTTTGTGCGTAATTGCAGAACAAGGAGAGCACCTACCGCGGCCATACCGGTTCAGTGGATCAGTTGTGTTGGCATGCGTCGATGCCGGATTTGCTAAGCACAGCCAGTGGTGATAAAACCGTCCGCATATGGGATGTAAGGGTAGGAAAATGTGCGACCTTCATTAATACGAAAGGTGAAAACATCAACATTACCTGGTCACCGGATGGGCACACGATAGCGGTTGGCAATAAGGAGGATTTGGTCACGTTCATCGACACGCGTACGCACAAGATCCGTGCCGAGGAGCAGTTCAGCTTTGAGGTGAATGAAATCGCCTGGAGCAATGGAAGTGATTTGTTTTTCCTCACCAATGGACAGGGATGTGTGCACATCCTGAACTACCCGAACCTGGAACTCCAGCAAGTTCTGAAAGCGCATCCAAGCACCTGCATATGCATCGAGTTTGACCCGACCGGAAAATATTTTGCGACCGGTTCTGCCGATGCACTGGTTTCGCTGTGGGATGCGGAAGAGTTGGCCTGTTTGAGGGTGTTTTCCCGGCTCGACTGGCCGGTGCGTACAATTTCCTTCAGCCACGATGGAAAACTGTTGGCTTCGGCAAGCGAGGATTTGATAATCGATATAGGTGACACGGAAACCGGAGAGAAGGTGGCAGATATTTCTGTCGATGCGGCTACCTTTACCGTTGCTTGGCATCCGAAACAATACATCCTAGCATACGCCTGCGACGATAAGGATACGAACGATAGGCGACGGGATGCCGGTAGTTTAAAAGTGTGGGGATTTTCGGAGTAAGTGAGAAATATAAATCAGGATCATCATTAGCTCATACTGTTATTATTGTTTCCTCTAAATCAACCAATTTTGCCGGTAAAGTGATTGTTTTAGGACAAACCTCCGAATCGTTTGTTTGGCTCACGAGTTCGATTGAGCTCTATCTCTCGTGTTGTTGAACGTGTTTTCTATGCCCAGGTTTCTTCCTGATAACGATTCGCTTGAATCATGCTCTCTATATGCTGTGCATCGCCGATTGCTTCCACCAGAGCTTCCTTGACTGCTTGAGGCATATTTTTTGAGCTACCCGAAACCAGCACATAACCACCGTCCTCTATAAGCAACTTTTTCAAAAGAACACCCTGCTTCTGGATAAGATGCTGAACATAAACTTTGTCCGATTGATCACGTGAAAAGGCACAAAATAACTGTAGCATACCACTCTCTTCCATCCGTTTGAGATCTTCCTCGCAGTGGAAGTCGGCGGTAGAACTACGGCATCCGAAAAACAGTACCAACGGTGCAGAGGTAGGTGTTTCGGAGAGTTCCCTTTCCTGAAGAATGCCACGGAAGGGTGCCAAACCCGTGCCTGGACCGATCATTACGAGTGGAATTCGCTGTTGCATCAAAAAGGAAAATAAGGAGACAATCAAACAGTATTCCCACAGGCGATTCCCATGAATGATGTTACTTACATTATCTACAGGGAGCTGGAATGTACTCTTTCGTACCCACGCGTTTACTACACAGCCCGGAGTCAAAAGTTTCAACCAGTTTGAACACAGCCCGCGTCTGGGTGCGCTAAGTTTCGTCCGGTACTCAATAATAGCCACTAGAATTTGTATCTTTCCGCTTTCGACTGCAGAAGCGATCGAAAATGCTCTCGGTTTTATCGGTTGGAAAAGTTCAAACAGTGCTTCTAGCGTCAGACATTTGGTGGCGTGGGGGAAATCTAGCAGTACCTCCAATATCGTACGCCTTGGTCGGTTGGCATAGGCAAATAGCTCTTCCTGTCCTTCGTAGCGGCTGAACTCGATCAGTTTTTCCCGTTCTAGCTCGTTGGTGCAATTTTTAGCCAACACCGCGAACGCCCTCGCACGTGGTATGGCCGTTAAATCCCAGTATTGCTCCGCAATTGCAACCAAGGGCAAAGGTTTTTGAAGCATGGACGGTACGGGCATTTCTGTAATGGATCAAAACTATCATTAATGTTATTTTTTTAGCTAAATTTAACAGATATGTTTTACGAATTTGTTTCACTTTTGTCATCCAAGCGATTGGAGAAGTTTCTTATGTCTAAAAAGCGACCAAGTCGACAAAATATCGGCACGCACCACAAACGTCATTTGAATGAAAGCAACGTGCAATTGTTTGTATGTTTTTCACCAAGAACGCAAAGTTGGTTCCTCCGCTGTTTTGTAAACGATTTGTGCCTAAAATACAGTGAAATCATGCTTCGGCGACAAGCTCGTTTACGAAGAGAGTATCTCTACCGAAAGGCAGTTGAAAGCAAACACAAAATCGTGCAGGATAAAAAGGAACGAATTAAACGGTCGCTCGAGGAACACGTACCGATACATGGGGACCTCAAGAAGGATGCGTTAGCGCTTCAGGAAAAGCTCAAATGGACCGACGAGGGTCCGAAACGTGCCGCAGAAATTGGTGGTGTAAGCGGTGGAGCAAATACGGCCGATTCCAAGGACGACGAGTATCGATACGCTGGCTGTGAGGATCCAAAGATTATGATTACAACATCGCGCGATCCATCCTCCCGGTTGAAACAGTTCGTCAAGGAGTTGCGTTTGCTCTTTCCTAATGCGCAACGAATGAACCGTGGTAACTTCGAAATGAAACAGCTCATACACGCGTGCCGGGCAAACAATGTGACCGATTTCATCGTGGTGCATGAACATGGTGGCGTACCGGACAATCTCATCATCTGCCACCTGCCGTACGGTCCGACGGCAAGCTTCAACATTTCGGGCATCGTCATGCGTCACGATATTCCGGACATTGGGACGATGAGCGAGCAGAAACCGCACCTGATCTTTCACAACTTCAAGACGAAACTTGCCGAACGGACGATGTCCATCCTGCGGTATCTGTTCCCGGTGCCAAAGGAAGACTCGAAGCGTGTCATGACTTTTGCTAATCATGACGATTTCATCAGCTTTCGGCATCACACCTATCGAACGGTGGATAAGCAGCTGGAACTGACCGAATGCGGGCCACGATTTCAGCTGAAACTGTATCAAATCAAGTTGGGCACGCTAGACGAACTTGATGCGGCCGATACGGAATGGGTTTATCGACCGTACATGAATACGGCAGCAAAGAGACGCTTCCTCTCAGATGACGATGGTTGGCAGGAGGATAATCAAGTGCAGGAATAAACCGTTAGCACATACGGATGGTGTAATAAAGAAGATAAATTTTGTCGATAAAGGCGTGCGTGTCGTTCTGTTCAGTTGGACCATCCGTGAATACCTATTATCAACATTTCTAAACGGTAGGAAAAGGGTGTAGCGTTTGATTGCAATGTTGCAGCACTAATGCCTCCAATCCATCATCCTTATCTTAATCTGAACAACAAGGTATCTAGTCACCACATTCCATTTTGCATCAATACAACTGTTGATCTCAATGCCTCTTTTCGCCGCAACATTGCCTGAACATATAAAGAAACGCTTCACTTACCTGAATCAATGGCTTTCACATGAATTACTGTGTCTCTATCCAGATGAAACTCATGCTGGTTGAACAGTTCGAACAGCTGGTCAATGCTTTCGCTAGAATTGTGCGGTCTGACATAAAGTACATCACCCGAACACCAAGGAACAGCCCGTTCCTCGAACGTTATCATCCGAACGTCTTGGAAGTGGTCCGCTGCAGTGGTGCGCCGATTTTCCACCACCATCGTTTGAAACCCGTTCGGCATGGTTATTTCGGCGTACAGATCGATTGAACCTGTTTGGTGTTGGCCTTCCGGGACTATTTCCACCTTCCAACGGAACTCTCGTGGGCTTTCGGTTAGCATGCATGTACCAGCTGGTAGTGGTACTATGCGACCCAGCTCATCCCACAACTGGTCGATCCAGGGCAAAAAGACCGCCCCATACCCCAGATCATGCTGATCGTCACAGAGCCCAACAGGTAGCAGTGCCGTTCCTCCTAGCTGTAGCAATCGTTTATGCAACTTTTTCGCAACATAATTAAACTTCGGGTAGCGCGAATCACCGAGTCCCAGGACGGCAAAGTGTACTTGTTGAAGCGAATCTGTGGGAAGGCTCTTGCGGAGCAGAAACTTCCAGAACCGTTTCATATTGTCGGGTTCTTCGCCCTGGCCGTAGGTGGAGCATACACAAACCACGAATCGTTCTCCGATCAGGTCCGACACGTCATATTCATCCATCGGCAGTACGTTCCCACGGAAGAAGTACATCTTCGATTCGCGCCATATCTGCTCGGCCAAATCCTGTGCCGTTCCGGACTGGCTTCCGTACAGGATGGTAAGTTTACGCTCCTTCATCGTTGCTTGCTATGTGGAGACACTTTACCCTAACAAGAATATGTTAAATTGACTGGAACACTGATGTTCTTTGTCACTTTATTGGTCGGAATCGGAGCACTGTTTATATCTGACATTGTCGTCAACAACTGCGCTCTCTTTCGCACCCGTTTGCTATCGCACACAACGCAACAGCTGATTAGCATTGACAGTAAATTTTCGCCTCATAGAGCGGTGTTTAGCGATGGGGCGAAAATAGTGGCGAAATGATGGGCGACGTTTATCTAAATTTTTAAATTATTGATACGCACGTGTTGACAGTGCACGTGTATAACGCGTTGATGGCATGGTAGTATTAATGGATTTACTTATAAACTAACACAACAGCGGAAAGTCGAAGAATCAATCCAAATGCAACAGCCAATTGTGAAAAGTTGCTGGCAAATATGTATCTCTATCACATATATAGATGATCCCTGGCTGTATATCTCTACCCATTTAAGCTGAGGAAGACTAGCTGTTCCAGCTTAACTTGATGTGTTCTCCTTCTCTGCGCAACTTGAACGTTGCGTTGACGTTTTCTGTCAGCATAGTTCAAGAGCTCATTCCTGCGATAGGTGAATGATAGTCCTGAACAAACGTTTTAGAGCATTCATTCCGCTACTTACCGACTTTCAGATATTTTCTTTCCATCATTAACGAGTCCACAGCCGCCTTGTGTCTGCCCATCGATTACCAAACGAAGTGAAACACAACTCGCCTGTTCGCCGGCCGTTCGTGTTTGTTGCTTAGTTACCGTTTAATGCTTTATTTAAAACTAGTGTATGTTTGCTGCTTACAATGCAATCCTGTTCGCTTACTTCAAAGTGTAAAGAATTATTGTCTCACAATCATCATTTCCATTAGGTGTGCCAATGTTTCCTCTCCGACGAATGTCCTATTTCTGATTTGTTATCGTAGAGTTGTGTTTTTTCTTTGTCTGTTTAAGTGTTTCAGTTACATCCGGTGCAGTACCGGGGCGTACCGGTGGCGTTCGAAATTATGCTTCGAATTGGTCAACTGGTTGGGCACAAAAAAAGGTAAAATACGTTTCAAAATGAATACGAGAGAAATATTTGCTGTTTGCTACTTTACCGCTTGACGATATTTCGCTTTTTGATTGACATTCAGTTATCGAGAGAATGTAGAGAAATTTTTTTAATTGTTTTTTTTTGGTTTTTGTTTGTTTGATCTCGTTTCACTATCGTTAGCGCCACGGTGAACATTTTTAAATTGTTTGCTCCTCCAGTTCGCCAGTTTATTCATCTCCAACTCCAATGTAGTGCTTCCGACCTGACGCTAATTATTGTCTTACGGTAATGTAGCCCTTTCGCATCT
This sequence comes from Anopheles moucheti, assembly GCF_943734755.1. Classification (NCBI taxonomy): domain Eukaryota; kingdom Metazoa; phylum Arthropoda; class Insecta; order Diptera; family Culicidae; genus Anopheles; species Anopheles moucheti. Next base: position 41,326,133 of record NC_069140.1, read on the forward strand.
AATTTGTCACATCAGCTTATACGCTATTTGTCATGTAATTGACACACGGCTGTTTTACATGCAGACACATAAAGTAATTCAAAATTTGTGCGAATTATTCGCGCGTCATACTGTTTGTTATTTCTAGTTTGTAGCATTTTGCATTCGAGTGCCTTTTTTGTGTGTTTTGCTTTTGCAACCAATCTGTTTGTGCTGTGTTATGCTGTTTTGTTTTTTTTTGTCGAAAGTTACAGTATTCTTTAGTTGCCAAGTGTTGTTGTGGTATGACGAAATGAAATGCTACAATGGATACATTTCATTACGAATTTTAAAAAGTTCAGAAGCGAAAACCAAGAAAAGAAAAATTCTTCAACATCGTAACGCAATAATTAACATTATCTAAACCAAAAACAGAAAATCGTATCGTAGAAAAACAACACAGTTTTTCAAGCATTCAACAGAGACAAGCTTTACAGCACGATTTCATTGTATAGCACGTTGATGCGGTGTAGCATGTTTAATGTTTTGTTTTATGTTTGCCTCACTTACATGCAAAATTAATTACTCTTTTCACCCACACGAATGTAAAATGTACACGTACAACTTCCATATCGGTTAGCGTTAGCTTTATTGTCCTATAGCTTATTCCTTACGGTGTACGATATCATCCCCTTAACAGTACTATTTATTGTCCTTAGTCCTTCGTGTTAATGATGCATTGTTAATGTGTGTGCTTTTTTTATGCGCCTCTTAAATACAAGAAGTAGAGTAAAATGATCCACCCAATGTCGCATTACACCACCCACGCATCGTCATTAGATCGATGCTTCGAAGTTGTGTGTGTGTGCTTCACTTTTGGTGGCATTAGATGCATAACGGTTGCACCGTTGTTGTTTTGTTTTGTTTTGTATTTTATTAATGTGAGAGAATTGCATTTCGCCAGCCTATTTTGAGTTTCGTTTGCTAAATTTACAGTTACTGGTAAAGTTTGTTGCCATTTGCTTTTTTTGTTTTACTTTGTTTTGTTTTGTTTGTTTGGTTGTTTAAATTTAATATTTGAGCTCCGCTCGGTACATCGAACAAAGTTCGACCGGTGTTGCCGGTAGTGTTTGCAAATTAACGTATCCTTTACATGCACTTACTAACCTCGCATTGCTAGTGGGGTTTATTTGCATGGGAAGTTTTTTTTTGCTGTGTTTGCATTTTGTAGTATGTGTAGTGGCTATATCTATAGGATTTAGTTGGTTAGCTAGTTTATTTTCTTTTGTGTATTGTCCCAAAAGTGTGTTGTCAAAACCGGGGAAAAAACAGAATGTTCACGGATGTTTTGCAGTGACCAGAGTTTAGCTACGTTACAGGGAATGTGTCTAAATATGTATTTTTATGCTTTTCCCTATCAACCTTATCCTTTATACAGCTACAGCGAATGCACGTATGTAATATACGTTAAAAAGAAATACCAATTAGCTTTACCGTGTATATGCTACTTTAGTGTCACATGTTCATTACTGTTCATTATTGTCAACGTTTGCGCGGCGTGGCTCGCAGAACCGGAATTAATCCTCCCTCCCCCTCTCGTAGCTGTTGCCCATTATTTCTTAAACTATCTAGGATGCGATTTTTACTAAACTGCTCATGCCCTTTATTGTCAAATAGTTTCCGGGGTAAACTTTAACGACACCGCCTGCAAGCATTCGCATACCCACCGTATGCTTCCCCTTACTTATTGCACTAGTTGTGGAACGTTTAAGTAATTAATGTTTAAATTTTCATACACAGACGGTTGTTTTTGATTGAAATAGCATGCAAATGTGGGTTTGAAAAGTTCGAACAGTACGCAGCCGCGGTAAGTTACACCTTATTGTCGCATCGTTTCGCATTCACTTCTTTTTGTAGTTTTTCATTTTTATGTTTGTTTTCTAATTTATTCATCAACTCCCCGATTGCTGCTTCCTTTCCCTTATTGTCGATTGCACTGTAAATAGTGTTTAGCTCAGCTTCTTAATTTTTTCTTGTTGTTGGTTGGCTTTTTGACACATCTTTTTTTTTGTTATGTTCACTAGTCTTTATTATTGTCGTATCGGTTGCTATGTCTTGCCGATTGGGGGAAACGTGCAAAAAAGGGAGTAATAAATATGCTTTACAATTGTACGGTTGATGCTTTTCTTCATCACACTCTTTCTTTTACTTCAAACAATGCTTCGATGTGCTTGTGATGTGATGTTTTAATGCATTACGTGTAAGAAGTAATAATTTTTGATTAAAACATTGCATTGTGTTTTAAAAAAGAAGCAACTAAAACGACATTAATCTAGTAAGATGCACAACAGTTTTAATTAAAATTAATGTAACAAGTTAATGGTACGCCTGCGAAAACGCTGTACCACCTGACGATTAAAAGCGATTTTTCGTATTTCGATTCAGCTTTACAGCAAATTATGATTATGAAAACAGTTTTATGTTCGTGCGAAACGTAAGGTGCAGTTTGCAATAATTAAAAAAAAGGTATAGTAAGGTAACATTTTCTTATGTGTACGAATATTGTTTGTTGTAACATTTGCTTTCCACCGTGCCGTAGCCGAATAAAGTCTGCCCTTCAAGCGCAACGGGGCGCTACACTCGTTTGTAACTTAACATTATCCACGTGTTTGGTTTACGATTATAGTAAATTCCTTTAACTAATGGTGCTTTGCAAAGCTTTGCTTCGCGATAGGTTTTTTGCTGAATCGGTTCCATTCCCACCCAAGTCTTGGTGACCATTTCGTTTAGCTAGTAATTCCCCCGCTTTCTTTTTTCCTTACACAACTACTCCCAACTACTCTTCACCAATCCAGTGGGGTGTTCGCGTCTTGATGACATCCCAATTCCGCTCTCCGGCTGTCTGCAGATTCGATATAACGTAGTAAGATATGTTTTTCGGCGATATCGCATGGTTGTATATGGGTTTTTGATGCATTTTAGCAAGCAATTCGTTCGTTTTGCTGAATAATTACACGCTCTGCCCTACAATTGCTCCACAACCCCCCCCCTCCACAGATGTCCAAGTGGTGAACTGTTTTGCCACGGTTTTATCACGTTGGATCGGGGTTGCAGCAAACAACTCCCCGGTCAAAACCCCATCCCGGTGGGCAGCTTTCCGTTCTGGACGTTCGCTTTCGAACGGCACCTGCGAAATGCGCGTCAAGTGACGAACGTTCGTTTCACGTCCTGCAAACGTCTTGTATTGTTTCTAGCACGATTTGTATCATGTTTTGTTTGCCTACCTAAGATTGCCTACCGTTTTGTGGAGGCATTTTGTGTGTGGCCCGATTCGCCGATATGACCGGTGAAGCCACCACCAGTGGAGGGTTCTCGTCGTTCGCGCCAATTGCGGACTATTTAACTTTTGTTTGCGCGAGTTGTTTCGCGCGGGCAGTGAAGGCAACACAATCCAGGTGCCGACGGGGGCGTGTGCTCGCGACAATGCAATGCATCAGTAATGTGGACGGATAAAGACGTTTTTAACTTCCCTCACTGCCGTTCGTTGTGCGGATGCGGTTGCCCGAGTGCCGAGCCGAAACAAAGCACGTGCGTAACAGGCAACACGTGGAAAGAGGCGTGTGAAATGAAACGTGTTCGGAACAAACCAAACCTGGACGCGAAATGGCGCGAACAGTCGCGGGATTCGTTTCACCACTGGCAGCTTCACCGGTTACTATGGCCAGCAATGACGACCACGACGACGACGATGAAATAGTACAGCGATTGTAAATGAGAGGAGAACCAATAGATTCCCCCCCAAAGTTTTGCGGGCAATAGCCACTGCCTTTGCTCACTCTAATCTAAGGTTTTTGTGTGTGGTTGTTGCGTTGGCATAAATATAGCTCCAAACGCAGTATTGCGCAGTGACGTGTTCAACAGCGACCGTCATAGGTGCGTTGGGGGCATAAAGTGGCCACTAAACTATCAAAAACCTCGGTACGGCTGTCTCGCCACTAGCCACCAGGTGGGTGTGAGCGCTAGCAGGAGCAACGTGTACAGCAAGATGGACGAACTCGACCCATACAAACCATGCGATCCGCTGATCTTACTCGTTTCACCCGCATTAACGACGTGAATTTTCCAACCCAAATTGCGATGCGTGAAGCACTGAAGAGAGAGGTGATAGTATTTTGGGGTTGAATAATTATGGAACGAGAAAGGAGTGTTAATTTAAGAAATTAAGATTTCTGGTCCTGGACCTTTAGATGTGGTGAGGTACTACAGTGAGTACCATAATTATAAGGTCATCAGTTTTTTTAGAATAGTAGACCAAGTTGAAGAGACTCTTAGTAGTGATGTTTAAAGTTACAAAATATTCTAAACATAATGCAAATTTCCATGATTTTTGTGAATTTTTATACAGTTTTTCCATATTTAATGGACTTGTTAAAAAAATACTCTATGTAACAGACTAAATACACGGTCACTTAGAATGTGCGTAGAACCGTTTTAGTGTTCATTAAGAATTTTTGATAGAAAATAAAGTGTTTTAAGATATCTTAAACCCCATTTAACCGGGTGTCTGATTATCCGAGCAGCTCGGAAATGACAGTTTCAACGGAAATTTGACATATACCGGCAACACCGTTGATGGGGTCTCATTGATCTTATGCTCAAATGAGCTCAAATTCTTTTGAGCAATAAAACACACAGGGAAAATATATTGAACTCTAAAAGAAGTATCGTAAAAATCTATGTAACTGTGTGCGTAAAAATATACAAAAATCATGTAAAAAAAGCACTGTTTGTTAACATTATGTAAGAGAATATTTTATAAATTTGTAAAAGTCCATGCTATCTATTCAGCGTTGTTTGATACTCTAAAAAAATGATTAACCACACAGTTTTGTCGCGCACTGTATCAGTGTCCCTCTGGCAAGGTATTACTTACCTGATAGTACACCAGATCGGGTGTTTCCTCCACAACCGTCCAGTTCAGATACGCTGGCTGACCGTTCGGATCGTCGCAGGACAGTTGGAGTGTTTTCTTGTACTCCTCAAAGGTGGCAATTTCGGTCGATCGATCAATCGTTTTGTGCTTCCATTCGCAGTACCGTCCAGCTAGCATGCAAATAAGTTTAAAAACATTAAATTAGGCTAGATTGTGTCATCCGAAAACGATGCGTAGCAGGGATGCATCTTACCCGCGGTCGGATAGGCGTACCCATCGGCATCATATTCTACGCCGGCGTACACCGTTTCCCGGCGCCGCTTGGCCTCGCTTAGCTGGCCGTAGCCTCCCTCGCTCGAGCTGGTAATGTACAGTGGATGATATCTGTGGCAACGAAACGGGGCAGAAAAGTTAGTTCATTGCGTTTCGGGTGCACCGAGATGCAAATAGATACGAAATCCACCAGTGCTCCAGCACAGCAATGAAGCATCCATTTCTCATGTTACTCATACATTTTGGGCCAATGTTATAATGAGAAGGGGAAACGTGCGCGCCAGACAAACAGAGAGTGTGGTGCTCGAACATTATTAAACTTTCCTTCATTTCGTTTGAGGTACGCTTTTTTTGTTTTATGCGCCAGCTTCACAACGCACCGAGTGAAGATGAAGGATAAAAGTAAACCATCAGCGTTACGGTCTGACCGGCGGGCAGCATTCAAATGTAAAAAACTGAAAGTTATTTCCACATTTTACATCGTGTGGCAGATTGGAATAGTTACAGCTGCGGTTAATGGAGCCTAGCTTTTAAGGATTCTGTTGTGTGCTTTATGGGTTTCAAAGGAATGCTCCCTGGTGTACGGGCAAGGACGAGGAAGTTTTGTCATGCCACGGGTTCGGGTGAATCTCAAACTTGTCCTGCTGTTACATAGAGCCCGCAGGCCCATTTTGTTCTGTCCAAAGAAACTTATTTTATTTCAAGCACCAACAGAGGCAAATGTTCAATGTGTTGGGCTTTTATGTTAAAGTATAAATTTCAAAAAGAGAGCATATCAAATTCTTTAGAATGGTGCTATGAAACACTATCCAATAACCAGCAACTGTCCACTAAACTATTTCATGGAGAGCACAGAAAGTTGTAGAGCACCATCTAGACCAGCTGTGTTTATCAGTATTGTCCATTTTCGATAGATTGTAAGAACTTTCTAAAGTAATATGCTTGAAAAAATCGTTGAGAGTGTCTTAATCGTCAAAATCTCCGAATCTTTGGAGAGCTTGGACATCTGTCGATAACATTGCATCGTAAAAATGCGATTTAACCAATAAAATACTAAATCATATAAGCAGTCCAATAAGAGCAAAATCAAAGCCATGGAAACAACAACATCAATCCAAAAATCACCTGCGCAATTCATCCAGTGCCGAGGGCGATAAACGGTGAAAGCTTAAGAGAAGTGTTAGAAAGATTTAATGGCACAGTTAGTATTTTACGAAAATAAAACATTAGTTATGTTCTAATATTAACAGAAATAGAAACAGAATTTACCAAAACATTAGAATACAATTGCTTCGAGTTTCGTTTGTACTTACTTGGCCGGTTGCGTCATCTCGTCACCACCCTCCACGATGAACGTGTACGTTTGTCCTCGCTCGACATAAATTTCCGGTATCAGCAAATCGTTCATGTACCAGGCAATGCCCCAGGACGGATGGCCGGTAATTGGCGTGTAGCCACGCTTGCCACCCGTCGGCCCAATGCGGGCCGTGATTGTCTTCTCCCCCAGAATGGTGCGCGTTGGCCACGGTTCCGGACCGTTCTCCTCCCGGTAGCTATCGAGTGCATCCGTGCAGGTGTGATCGTTCTTGGACGCAAAGTCAATCTGCACATCGTCGACCGTCACTTCCGTGCCCGTGTGCGAGTGTGCGTTGGCTTCGTCGCGCGAATTCAGCGGCCCGATCGCAGCAATGACCGATATCTGGCGATCCAACGGATAGGCCCGATCGTTGACGGCTTCGTTCGTCTGCAGTAGCCGGCGGTATTTGATTCTGGTCACACCATGACTCCGATCCCCGGACACTGCAATGCGAGTTGTGAAACAAAACAAAGTTTGCTGTTGGAGTAATGTTAACCAAAGGGTCCTCATCGCATCACTTACATATTTCCACATCGTTTTTACCACCGATTCGCTCGTCCGGACAGACACCCAGCTTCCCGTCACACTGGGAAAGCGAGGACATGTAGTAGTCTTCCGCACGGAACCGTCGCTGGCGTCGATCGTAGAATGCCACCACGACATCGGCCCCAATCATCTGTGGATGGCCGTGGCTACCGGAAATACCGAACGCCATGTACTGGTCCTCCTGGATGCGGCCTACCAGCTCGATAACGATGTAGTCATCCATCACCTCCCACATGACGTTCAGCTTGCCGCGCAGCAGCTCCTTGCAGTTGACATTTGCCGGTTTGCTAGTGGGTTGCGTTATCACCGTGGATGTGGTTGTGGTTGTCTGAAAGGAATTGAGTGAAGAGAGGGCGTTACAGCTGGTCCCATAGGAACTGTGTTGCTAACACCTAAAACAACTTTACTGTGCAGAGTTTAATGTAAATTATCTTTTAGAATGATTGAGTTGTGTTTTGTTGTAGGAGTTGAAAATCAAAAGCGACACATCTTGAAAAACATTACTCAGCAATTGCTTGTATTAAACAGTATTGATTATTTACCGGTTTGTACCACCATGGCGGCTTGTTAGTGAAGGGAAACGGCAAAAAGAAGGTTTTGAAATATTTTCATCACAAAAACAAATGCCCTCCGAATTCGCAACTTACCGCTATCTTCGTCTGTCCGAGGGCCGGCGGTACATCCAAATCCTTCGGGATGTAAACGTGACCAAAGTTGTGCCGATACTCGACGCACCAAACCGCTAACCAATCGATATCGTACACGGTCAGATTACCGGGCAGCTGTATTTCGATGTCCTCACCCTGGTAGCCGCGCAGCGGTTCGAGCGATCCGATCTCGTTCGGCACCTTCGTGCCCATAATGTTGGGCTCGGAACCGTTGCCCACCCAGAAGTATGCATCCGGGCCAGCACCGTCGTAGTGCAGGTTGGGAATGTAGAACGTTTTCGCGTCCAGGATGCTGATGTTGCTCGAGCGCAGCCCGTGCGCCAGACGCTTGAACTCCGGCAGCACCCTTGGCTTCGGTACGTCCAGTCCGGGTGGGATGAAGATTTCTCCAAAGTCGACCTGTTGGGCGAGAAGTAGGCAAAGTTAGGAATGCTTAGTGTTGATGGTTGATGGTTGGCGAATCGGCAGAACTTCTCCAAATGCCATACACTGCTCCTGACAAATGCCACTTGAGCAACAGACGCTCTCAGCGGTCCGTTTGCTGCTAAATTGGGGTATCTGTTTTGGAACGAGTTTCAGCTGAATGTTGCTGACGTTTATTAGAGCTGCGTTCCGTCGTTTGTTTGCAATGGGAAATTTAATTGAATTGCCACTCGATCCTGGTGATTTGTACAATATTTAAATGTGCGTGTTTTGTTCTTTCCCTTAAATAATTTAAACTGTTGATTCTGAAGCATTCTTCTTCAACTAATGATTCATGAATGGTACGAATGAATGTTGTTTATAGAAAACACTATAGAAACGCAATCACCTGACAGCTTCCCAATCATTGTTGAGTATTTTATAAGCTTTTTAAAATAAAAAATTTTAGACAAATTTTGAAAGAAATTACCATTAAAATAACTCTTAAAGACGTTGATCTTTCAAACAGTTCGTTTACTTTATTGCAATTTTGTACTATATTGGATTAGATGTCTCCTGGTAAGTACCCTCCGGAATCGTTTCCGGAGGTCCAAATTTACTTAGAGATCAATTAAGCGATAAAATTGAGGAGGATTTCGACAAATGAAAGACAGAAAAGGATGCATGTGACAAGAATTGCTTAAAGGAGCCAACAATATCACTTTTTATCAAATATCAATCAAAACATTGTTCAGCTCAAGAAAATAAAACCTTTATATTCACAAGAAATTTAAGACATTTTTGACCATTTTGCCTCACTCTTCTACTTGCAGTGTGGAATTAACTAGGAATTAAGCCCTAAATTCAGAGTTTATGGAATTTTGTTAGTTTTGTCGAGTGTTTTAGGACATTGCTTTAATATTGATGCCACTGGATCAGTTGCACTTATCTTATACGATGCTGCATATTAATGGAATCTTCGAACTGGTAGAATCCGTTGTTTATTTTGATATTCGAAAGTGCCTCAAAATCTCCACAATGCACAAATTAACCCCCAAGTTATTTTGGTACTCTCGTCGTTACTTTGCAGCATTTTTTAATAACAACAACTCAGAAAGCATCGTGAATTGGCCTTAGGGTTCGTATAAAAAAGGTACTTTTACATCTTTGCTCCTGACACACACATCTGTCTACTGCGCCCAGTAGTACACGTACCGACGCTAGTCAGGTGCAAGGACAACCCAACACAAAAGCTAATCGTCATATGTTTGGCAAGGACACGGGTGTTGTCGTAGCAATCGGAATGCTCGCTCGAGATGTAGCAAAACCGGCCACTCAGCACGGGCACGGTTGCGATAGCAACGAGCGAACGAAATGGGTAGGCGAAGACGACCATAATGATGTGAAGGTGTTCACCGTTTGTTCCGTTTCGGTTTTGCTGTGCCCACGCACGCGCACTGCTGCCAGGACACAATGGTGCGAACAAAACCCCCTCGAAGCGGGACGAAACTGTGCGTTTATCGAAATTATCAATCCATTTGCCGTTGCTGTGGGTGTGTGAGAGACACTGGGGGAGAGCACAGGTGGCAGAAACACCGGTCCAAGGACTAACTGTGATTTGGTGCGGTTCCATTTTCCGGCATTACAGCGTTACAGTCCCTGTTCGATGGTTGATGGTGGAAGTGCGTATCGGTAGCATCGGTGTGGAAGTTTTTGTGATTCTTTTTTTCACTCTCCGGTTTACTTCAATCAATTGAGGGAAATATTACATTCAATCCAATTGCCGTCACCATGGTGATGCGAGCGATTAAAAACGACAATAAGCTGCCGAAATGGGAGCCGGGGCTTCTTAAATGGGAACTGCAAAATGAGAAGCTTTCCCGCTAAAATAGATCAAAGGATTGGTGCTATGTAGTGAGCTTTAACGAGAAATTGATATTTGTGCTCGGTTGTCAGGAGTGTCGATTTATTAGTAGAATTTTGTTGAATATAGATTGTTCCAAATTTTGTAAAATTAAAACAAATTCTTGGATTTCTAATTACGTTCAAACCAACAAGTGATAGAAGTTGATTAATCGACCAGTCGATCAGTTTATTTTTTTCATAGAGATGAAATTCAGATTAAATATTAAATTTGTAGATAGGAAAACTAAACGCAAAAGCAGTTTAATATTTTTTTTACAGTCTGTTGGTTATAACTTTTGGGACTGTTTTTTTTTTCTGCACATTACACCCGACTAGTAATGAAGTTCTAATGTGATTTGGGGTTTGTTTGTTGTGATTCTATTCGGATTAATAACTTATTATTTTATAGTTGGAAATTTTCAAAATAGTTTTTGTACCAGTTTATAGTTTTTGTATGTATATAATTTTTTTTAGATAATAATTAACTGAAATCAAGTCATTTAGTTTTCATACCGGCTGCTTAAAAAATGATGTATTTTATCATTAGTTTGCACCATTAATTATTAAAAAGTGACAGAACTGTGATAAACTTTCAAAAGAGTAGAACAAGGAGTACTCAGTTTGGAAGTTTGAAGCTTTTTAATACCCAATACCCTTTAATAATACAGAGAAGTGATTAAAACAATAATAACACTAATGTTTTTTCGTTTTACTACATCTGATGTTTGTGGAAGATAATTAAACAAATTTTGATTCTTTCCATCAATTAAATCAGATCTACGGGATGGTCGTTCTCACAGAAATAAAATATATTTGAACGTTTTTGTTTAAATTTCACTACAAAGTTCACTCCACTTCCCGTAGGTGAATATCGATATGATTTAAGACGTGAATTTGTAACATAATGTTTATTGCAACATTTATATGATGACGTTAAACTTAAACTAAACAACATGAAAAATATCATCATTTACATGGACAATGAGAGATTCTTAATTATTGTAATGTACGATAAGAAAAAAATATGTAAACAAAACTCGTAACGATTTTATGTACAATTCAAAAACACAATAAATTATTTTAAAAATTCATTAAAGCTAAAGTCTTCAGAAGTTTAGTTATATTAACACATAAAAGAATTTAATGAGTTCCTATTTTACCGATTTGTCTAGTAAAAATAAACGTTCAATAAAACCAAAACTTTAAAAAGCGCAACTTACCGTAAATCGGCGACACCAAACCGATAGCCACAGAATGTCACGGATTCGCTTTCCCATCGGTAGCTTGAGAATGATGTCCGTGTTGTTGTGCTGTTGCAGTACCGGCGGTTCACTGTGAGCGACAGAATGAAACAAACAAAGACAAAACGAATGTTAAACTCTGTGAGGATGATGATGAGCTTTAAAATGGTTAAACTGTTGAAAAGGAGTAAACATTTTTTTGTTGGAAAATGTATTGTTAAACGTTAGAAATCATGTGTCACAAAGGTAATAAAATGTACTTGAACAAAATGGATCCATTTGTTGCCGACGGTTCACAATAAACTTAAACATGCAATGTTTTGCCGCATATTTCATTGTGCCATGCCGTCACCGAGACCAGCAGCTTCCACGCTCGTCTCCATTCCTTGCCGTCTGGTTGTCCACACTTCAGTGGGCGCCCGTTGTTATCATCCACAGTTATGCACGGTTTACATTTTTATGCTGATGATGTTCGAACGACTCATGAAACCGATGAGCTGCGATATGCGATTTGTGCCGATGTCCGTTCTCGCCGTTTTCCAGATCGCTTTCCAATGTTTTCGGAATCGGATTTTACGCTGCCAAACACGGTTTTATTGCCATGCCCATGGCGTTCGAGTTTCACCGTGTGGACAACACCGCTCCGACCGACCAACGCAGGGGTCAGGTTACACCGGCAACATTGTGCTTTATGAAAGTTGATACAAATTCCACAATACGTCCACCGAGCCTTCCGATCATTACCGGTTCGCTTCACACCACACACCCATCCACCTTCCGTTGCGGTTTCGGTGTCCGTTGGCACCATCATGCGTCCTTAATCGATCATTATTTAATGAGGTGTAATCTAAGATATATAATTCGTTATGCTTGTTTCCCGTGCAGATTGCCGTGCAGTTCGCCGAATTATGGGGATGGTTGAATGGAAAATAAGCGGGGGGGAAAAACGCAACAGAGGGAAAACAGAATCATTACATTCGCCCACACTATCGCTTTTCATGCTCACATCCACAACTGGTAGGGAAAGGTTCCCCGGGATGGGAAAACAAAAAACGGTGGAAAACCATTTTCTGCCGACTCGTCCAAAACCGAACCGAACGGTGGCAACATTTCAGGACACTTTCCACTGCGTTCTGGGTTTCAATTTTGTTCAATCTCTTTCGCCGGGAAAAAAGCATTCCATACTGACCATATTTTTTTTATATACAAAGTATGGAGTTTTCTTTTAGAATTTTCTTTCTCGAGTTCACACTACCCGCACAGACCGAGATGGATGGAGCGAAATATTGTAGCTAGCACCATTGGGTACAACGTCGGTTCCCGGGATTTTCCGAGTTTTCCGAATCCGAGTGACAAACCAAGCATGAAGTAAAACGTCATGCATCTCTGTACGGTCCCATCCCATCCCATTCCACCCCCAGCGGTAGCGATGTTCAGCTTTTCATGACTTTATGCAGGCAGGTCGTTTCTTCACTCCTTTGCTTCGGTCGGTCGGTCGGTTGGATGTCGGTTTTTGAGGTTAGAACTTCAGCGCGGTCCTTCTGTCAAACCCGGCGCTGCTCGAGTACGCGCCATGTGATTCCTTTCCGGGGGGAGTTTTGTTCTACGAGTGTGAATGTTGTGTGTTTGCGTGCACAGACCACAGCCCTGTAACGGGACGGCGGGAAGCCAAATACCGCGCCGGAGGTACAACGGCGGAACGAGTACAATGATTTCGCACGCATGTCCAACGGAGGGACCGGGATTTCTAAACCATTTTCCACCGTCGGCAAATTTTCCCTACGGTTTCGAGGGTGGAACCACGAGGGAAGAATCACGTTTTTTTTTCTCTACTACGAGCCTTATTTTTACGTATCTAGTTAAGCTCTGTTGAAAGAATCACATCGCATCGTGCTCAGGGATGCAGGAAGGAAGCAGTAAAGAGCTGGGCTGTGCAAGTGGATTTCCCGGCAATCTGTTCGTTATCCTTGCATGGTGGCCAAAGGGAAAACGAGATGGAGCGCGTGCCTGATCGAAACCTGACGAAAGAACACCAACCAACCGATTCCCCTCGTACGCACCAACGGAGGTTTATTGTATTTTCCATGGGTAATATGCTTTGATGAATTCATATGCTGACGGTTCCGGATTTGCAAAAGGGGCAGCACTAGACGAGGGACGTTTTTTGAGGATAGGTTCGAGGGTACTGCTGTTCGGCAGTATGCACTTGAGAGCTGGGGGGGTTGTATTGTTGTTGTTGTTGTTGCTGGCACGTCTAAATCCAGTGCCGATTGTTTGACGAGCATAATTTGATGAACGTAAAATGATTGGCAAAATCAAATGATAACCATGAAAAACAGAGTGAGTCGCATCTTTGGACAGGGCGCACATATCCTGTGCGTAGGATGGGTGCATCCTGTGCGCCTGTTTGTGGAGCAAATATGCAACATGTTCCAAGGGTTGTTACATTGAGCTACACTATTTTAAATATTTGATGTGAAAGATTAATATTTAGCTATCATGTAGCAATTTAATGGCATCAGTGCACTGATGTGGATGCAATTTAATTTCTTGAATTTTAATTTAATTAAGTCCTCAAATTTTAATGTCTCGTAATTTAATTTTAAATTTAAACAAACCTGAACCATTCGTTTCGCATTCATTGAATAATGTCTAAACCAATTAACAATAGTTGAACGGAAAAGGATACATGTAGAATTTTAAGTAAACAATATTTTTTATGCTATTCCGCGAGCATATCGTGTAGTATTGTTAGTAGATTCACCAGAATAGCGAGGGGTTATATTTAAGTTTCCTGAACGTATTCCTATGCCTATGGATAGTTGTGGAATAATAATTAGTTGCTTGCTCAATATTCCTTAAGCTGGTATAGTATGTTGCGAGCTTTACTTTTTTGGTAATGTTCCTGGCTCGTGCCCAAGAGTTTTTCCGGAAAATATAATTGAGAAAAACTGCAAATTTGTACACAGTAGCTCATGACTTTCTAATCCTTCAATGGAAGGAGCCTTTTCTATTATCTTTAATATAAAAACTAGTAAAAAATGCCCCGGAATGTGTAAAAAGTACCTTGTCATCTGGTGCAGTAAAAACATTAACACATTATTGCGCGAAAGGTCTATTGAACTGTGACTCAGATGGATGAAACTATGCATAAGTTTTTATATCGCACAATAAACCAAGAAAATCGCTTTTAGCGGCAAGATTATCTTTTTTCTAATGCAGCCCCATTTTTACACAAATTTATGCCGTTATCGTAAACATGGTGACACGTATTAACGCTCATGACTCATCGGTCTGACACATTGAGCAATTTTACAAATCATATCACGAAAAAAGAACGAAAAACCAACTAACTGCCAGCGGGCGGCATTTAGAAAAATGACTGCAATCCATTACCGGTTGACAACGGGCTCCATTACTACCTCAAAGGGGACAAAACATGCACGCACTCGGTCGGAATCCACCTGAATCCTTTCTCAATGCTGACCGGTATCGGTAATGGTGCAAATGTTGCTCAAATCCCTGGCAGGTGCGACGCGGCAGGCGACTTTCCACCAGTTCGGGATCCCGTTTTCGATTCCCGCTACAATTATTAATGATGTGTCGAACGTGTCGTCGAAGTACATTAAACCCGTGCTCGCACCGTAGAGCACACTCGCATTTCCGAACCCGACCGAGACCACAACAGACCATGTAGGAAAACGGAAAATGGTCCGACGAGTGGATGGTTTTTTTTTTGCTGTTGTTGCTGACGTTTGCCGCTCTGACGCTTCTGGCAACGGGGTGTACGCACGTTGGCGCATCAATGCCCGTGACATAAAGTGCCAAAAAGCGGGCACCCGACACCCTCGCGTGGGGCATCCGGAAGAAGCAACCGGAAACACGGCATGGCAACATGTACGCGCCCGGGGGAAGGGAAAACTCGGTAACGTAGCGACAATAATAATTTAAAATGAATTTTCATTATGAAGCGGCCACGTGGCGTCAACAATGAAGTGCATTAGGCGTTTCAATATCGGAGACGCCCGATATTGTCGCCCGGGCCGATAGTGCTGTGGGCCGATTTCGCCATTTCTCACGTGCGTTGGCGTCAATTTCCCCGGCGTGGCTGGCAATGTGGGGTAGTGCCTTTCTAGTGCCGTGGCCGTACCGTCGTATACGGTTGTTAAGTTCCCCCAAAACGTGCCACAACGCTGGTGGCTGTTGTCTAAGCCGGGGTTTCCCCCCCCAAAATCGTTCCTTTTCCATGCAGCTTAACGTTTACTCTGCTCGACGAGCAAGAACAATGGACAGAGGCGAATGGGCATGTGTCCTGCTGGAGGATGAAAATTTATCATACACGCGTGCCAAAAGCGGCAGTAGGCACGATCATGCTTGCGCATTGGTTGCAAATTATATCTGTTGCGTTGATGGCACTATTAACGGGCAGTTGTGATGTGCATTTCTGTATGGTGATTTCTGCTTAAGCATAATCTCATTTCCTGGTGATGATAGCAGTAGATAATATTCATCAAACATTAATAGAGTGATCTGTTTTAAAGCCGTATTTAGGGGCGAACCCTTCACATTTTGTCACGTTTGGAACGTTAAGCGTTGGGTCTATCATTGATGTGGATCGCTAGTACGGGATATTTATTTAACTTTCCATGGAACCAGTGAAATAATGTTAAATAATTAGAAATACGTATCTTACATAAAATAGATGTGAGTGAGTGTTTTAAAATTTACAATTACTACCATGTGACAAAAAATAAAAAAACCGTTTCGAAATTACACTTTAAATACCCTATGGTTTTAAACATCGGAGACAATAATTTAGCAACAGTAGTGGCACAAATGTTAACCCCCATTTTGATCAGACGGGCGCAAACGTCTTTTTTGGTTGAATGTGGAACTCCAAGGACATCCAGCGACAGGTTTTGGACGGTGCTTAAGTTCCATAATTTTTCTAGTTTACTTAAAGTCTTTATTCTCCTGGAGTTTTGGAGAGCAGTCTCACAGTCACATCTAATTTATCATTGTATCATTCATTCCATAATCATTCTTAGGATCTCCAGAGTCTTCCATTTGTCTATAAGTTATCTTCAAATGTTCTTGTGTGGAAATCCTCCTGTGGAGTCCTACCTCATACCCCGAGAATGACTTGAGAGTAACGAATTCATCTCGTGGATATTTAAAATATACTATCAGGATATTATAGATTTGTTTATTAGAACATATAGAACAGATGTTCATAGGATCTTGCAAGATGTAGGACTGAAGAATTCTTCATGTCCTATTAAGGACCTAATTTGTGGTTTAGACATTGTCTATCTTAAATCGTAAAGATTCGCAGATACCTTGAATATTCTCATGTACGCATGGAACAACGACTGAATGAAGTCCGAGGAGGTCTTTGGCAGAACGTGCTACTTACAAAGGTCGAGGAAGAAAGATGCATGCAGTTTCGAATGGAACACAAGGATCTTACTGGTTACGACGAACTTACCACGTGTTGTCTATCATCTGACATAAATTCTGACGTGATGTATACAACAGTTCGTTATGTCCAAAATGTTTCAGATTATATAACATTTTATTACAAAACATGCTCTGTACTATAAAACAAACCCCCTTTACTCACAGTGAAGGTCCTCGTAAACGGGAAAGGCAATGTCTCGCAAACAATTTTTAATAATTCATAGTACTATACTACACTATCTTGCTTTTCAACATAAATAAAATCACAAATTGTTTAACTTGTTCAAAAGGATTGGGTAAACTTTTCAAGCAACATGTTTATTTACCATTCGTAACTTCGTACATTAAACCAAAAAGTCAAATTTATCAACTTTTCAAAGCGTGGCGGTAGATTTGTTTTATGTTGTTTGTATCGAACACTATCCAACGAAACGTTAGGCGCGACGGTTATCGACGGGCCAAAAAAAAGGTACTTGGTTTAGCTTATCGCTATGATCCACCCGGTATAAAGGAAGGTCCAATCAACAAAATCCAATCCCGTCCGAAACAAGTACCTTCCGTTACAGTTACACCGCTTTTCCCGTGGGTAAGCCGTTTGCAATTTATACACGCACTGTAAAGTGCTCCCTTTTTTTCGTCGCTATCCCATTCGAGGGTCCATTCCCCTCAAGCTGGCTTCGTTATGTCCGATCGATAAAACAAATCCTTTTACACGTAATCACTTATCGGGAGCAGCAATCCACACGAGGGCGAACAAAAACTCATCCCAGAAAAAAGGGAAGAAGGCAACGCAAATCGGTATCGTAGATGTCGGTTACGCTAGTGCCGTGTATGGCGCAAAGGAAACAATTCCGAGTTCCTATCACTGTAGACTCTGATAGCACGGTACACTTCAGAGCAGGTTTGTACAGAGTACCAGCAGGACGACCTTGCTGAAGTAGGATTTATAGAAAATCAAGCGGAAGGCATCGTATTTTTGCTCGCGAAAGGGTGCGCGCGGAGTAAATCAATCTACAGTCGGGAGTAGTCGCGGAATTATATTACATTTGTTTGGGCTTTGTTTTCCGCTGTCCCGAATCGGTGAGCACTTGAGCAAAAAAGTGTCACCATCGTGCAGTTCGAAACGCAAAGCTTATGGTACAAATTGAATCCTAGTGTAAGTAGATGTGATGTTCAACAGAAAGAGGATGCTTTCAGGAGATTCAGCCCGGTTTGGAATGGTAAATCTCGGACGGCGATCGTTTGCGTTATGGCACTAGAAGGAACCGACCTTTAGACGCAAACATAGCAAACTCGTGATACTCGTAGTAATTGTTTGCCACGAGTGTGGGATCCGATCGATTCGATGTGTGTCCTTCGTAGCTTAAGGTCTTTAACCTCGTATCAAGGAGCATTCCTTTCTGGGATGTTTATCCGTACGTGACCGCAATAATTGATAGCGGAAATCTGTTTGCATTAGGAGTTTAGGTTAAATGTTAGCCATGAGGAGTAAATAAATAACTTGATTTATGGCACAAATGTTGTAAAAATGTGTTGATTAATGTTGTAACTAATGTTAATGTGAACAAGAGACAACATTAGATAACAGAACCGAAGATTATTTTTATGAGAACTATCCATTTTGTGATGAGAATCGACACCTTTACGATACCATTTTTCGAATACCAAATAAAATAGTTTGAACTGCATTAAGCAACTTCCTCACCGCCACATCAGGTGAAGTGTGGCATCTAACAGCTGAAACTGTGCATACTGAATAGAGGACGTGATAGAGGATGTACCAGTAAGGTAAAGTAAATTACCGTCCTTTTTGATACTTATCGGTCTGGTAATTTTGAAGCGGAATTGCTCATGAATTTTCGTTACGCAAAGCCAAATAACGTTTATGATGGAGTAGATTCCCAAAACACTTACAAAAAATTGACAAGCAGAAACTTGCTGAATGTAGTGTGCTTCTTCTCCTTCCTTTTCTCTGTCTTCTGCTTCTTCTTCTACAATTGGGACCACTAAACACTTTTAGTGTTTGTAGTTTTTAGTTTTCCTTAAGTGTTTTTCCTTAAATGTTTCCAGTATCAATTCGGTTTCGGTAGCAAGGACTAGCTTAAGTCAAAGAAAGCCAGAAATGGCAGCCCTCTTTCTAGACCTTTTTAGGCTGTAACGGTAAGGAGAAATTTAAATGAATTACTTTAAAAAACGTCATTACCTAAAGATTAATCTTGACTGATTTTCAATGATTACAGAGCAAAAAAAAAAAAATACACACCATAAGTAGAGTACCTAAAATGATGCACCACCAGAGTTTGGTACACGAAGGCATACCAGCTCGTCCTGTTCAATCATAATCCATTTCAATTAAATGCTGAAGTGCGACAGCGCAGTATGAAGCCGCACAACGCAGGGCAACTTTAACATGCTGCTGGTGGTGAGACACCACTTGAACAGGTACCGTAATACACCACACGCTTTTCGGGCGGCCCTCGAAGCGACATTTTCCAACTCTCGATCTTCCGGCCGGTCTTTGGGCAAAGTGCCATTTGCCAATGTGCGCGCACGAGGGCGCTGCAATTTCCCGGGGTAAAAGTTGGCCGGGTTTTGAAGGAAGAGGATGGTAAAATGAGTAGGTGAAGTGAAGCCCATCCAATCAAGACCGAAATGCATAATAATTGTCCGCGACGTCACAGACGGGACCGACAGCGGAACGGTTGGTGGGTAATGTGAGTAATTGCTGGTGACATTACAATGATGGCCTAACGCGCACCACACCACGCACGATTGAGAAGTGTTTCGATGGGGGTTGGGGTTATAGTTTCGGGTAGAAATGGAAGAATGTAATGGAAGTAAACGTCACAGTAAGCATTGCATTAATATGAGTTTGAGAAGAAAAAACGTGAGTTTGGCAATGAGATGGAATTTTTTTAAAATTATGTCATCCGAAACGTGCTCGACGTTAAATTGGAAGAAAATAAATAAAGCGAACCCGAGTGTGCCAGGCGAGATATTATCATGATATAATTTAATTAACTTATTAAACGTACCAACCGTTTTGTTGAATATTTAATTTTGCAACTCAACGCCCTGCTTCGCCCTGACGCAAGTATAGTACCGGCGGATCTTCTCTCTTCTTGGCCGACGGAAGCATGAAGATGATGCGGCAAGCGAACGCTGCACGCTAATCTCACGGAAATATACTTCTCACGCTGGGTGGTTTCGGCACACCCGCCCAGCAAAATGCCGAAAACGTGACGAAATGTTAGTGTGGTAACATTAAGGTACTTAATCTCTAGTAAATGATTCAAATTCCTCGCGCCGACATTGAGGGGGAACCTCCGTGAAAATCCAACCCCAGGCAACGTTCTGCAAAACCTTCCGTAAAAAATAAAATACCCCCACGGTTGGACAACCCGTAAGAATGCAGCAGCATCTGGGTGAGCACTTCCGGAGGGGTTGTGGCCAAAGCCCTAAATAAAAATAGATTAGATAGGATGCAGGACTATTATCGTTCGCTTCCGTCCTGGGCTGAAACGGCGGGTGGTCAGGACGGTCGAGGTCGAGACGTGAGATTTTGCCGTGCGTGAGGACACAGACACACACACAGCGGGTGTGGATGATGGTGTTGATCCTTTCGCTCGTGTGGATAAGAACCGGAAGCCTGACAGTGCCGTGCCGTGTGCTCCGCCTGCAGGAAGTTCATTTATTTTGTGACTCCTCCTGCAGTGTGAGCTGACTCCCCTCAAATTGGGGGATGGTTTTTGAGGGTGGTGGAAATAAAAATTTATGTGAATTTTATGCGCGGCTCTGCGCGGCTCAAACGCGCTCCCCTCTGTGCCCTGTTGCAGACAGACGCGGAAGACTTCTTTACTCTTTCCTTGTCCTTTGTTGCTGAAGAGTTTGTGACGTGAGTTAAAAGTGTTAAAATAGAGATATCGTTGGTGGTTGCATTGCGATTGCTGATTTGATGTGTGAGCGGTAATGAATGAGATTAATGCTGACGGTGCCATAATTATACGTTACTTGTTTAAATGTATGTTAAAAGTGACATGCAATGTAACGTATAATTGAAGTAAGTTTTTTATTTTTTATGAACGGTTGTAAGCCGATAGCCGACCAGACTTTTCCAAAGGTTGAATATGCATTATTCATAGAGCGATGATGACAGACACGACTCCCGAGTTGAGAATGGGCAACGAATATGAAACAAGAATTTAGTTTAAAAAATAGTTTAAACGACCTTGAAGAAAATATCTTAAATGCATAAGGAAGATCTAGTAAAATTTCATAGCTCTAGTACCAAGCTTATTTAACTACAAATGGATAATTAATTAAGCGAAGTTTGAAAAAGAACAGGATAGTTTATAAACTATTTTAATGCCTTAGACATAGTTTTACGGAGACACATTAAAAATGTGGTCAGAAACTGAAAAGGACATTACTCGTCCTGTTTAAAATACTAATGTGGTAAATCATGGTTGTTAATTTCAACTACGAAATGTATTCAACTGCAAGTTGACGTAGATTTATTGGATCATGTTAAGGGGTGTTTCATAAAACAAGATGATATAGATAAAAAATATGAATATATGCAGTTGTGCAACAGTTCATTAAAGGATAAATACCACTAGCAACTCCAATTCAAACTATCGCAAAGGGCAGCATGGTAGATTTGTTTGTACAATTTTTAAATAATGTTCGTCCATAATAGAATAGTTCTTTCTGCGTATATTTACGCATTGCCGTCTTTACTGTTAACTGTTCTTCAACATAATTTTATAGGTCAACAATTTCCCCTAAATATCAATTTCAACACATCACGTAAAATAAAACATCCATTGGGAGAGTCCTGCATCGAAGAATAAAGGTCTAAAAATCAGAAGTGCCATCAGAACTTACCGCCCACTGTATTCCTCCGGGTATGGTATGATGTATCCTTCCGGGCTTGGGCGAGGCGAATTGCCAACCCAGAAGAACGCATCCGGTGCGTTACCGTCGTAGGCGAATCCTTTGACAAACAATGTCGATTCATCGACGGCGTACACATGTCCCTGGGTAGAGCAAAAATAGTATTAAAAAATAGTACATTAAACAAATTGTTTTTTTCTTCCCTCTGTACATCCTACGGTCCGATGCGTGGTTGTACGGGCAGCAAATTGGTAAACTGTTACTCTAACCTTACCTTGATGCCATGTCCAAAGTTGGCCAGTTCTCCTATTTCGCGACCATAGTAAGGTTCCTTTGGAGCTCGACAATCAACTGAAATGTGCAAAATACAAAGAAAAAGGATGAGTTTAAATGACATGTTTTAATATTAATTGGAGAGTGAAAACAAAATTAAAAGAATATTTTTTCCTATTATAAAAAACATTAAACCAACCAAAAAAAGAAGTTTTAACTGTTAAGTACAAGCAAATGTGTACATTACTTTCAGTTTATATAAATCAAAGTCCATCAATTCCTGGTTCGACTTCGATTGTTTCGTATATTCGCTCTTACTTTTATGCATCTATATAAAACGATGGGTTTTTTTTTAAATAAGTGAAACGTTTTTGGGGTCAAAAGTAAGTATAATCTTTTGTTCATCCTTGCGCACTCTACTACATTTCTCGTTGTAGATAAAACGCACGAATAGAGTATTTTAATACACAATAAAATATAAACTCAACTCAACAACCATCCAACCTCAGCATATCGTTGACGGCTTATTTAACTAGCGCATCCTCCATCAAATCACGACCGGCCGTAAAAAAACAAGCTGTAAATCGTTGAACAACTAGATTACGAATGGTACCTGAGCACCCTTTCGTTTGTTGCTTCTTACTCATGTCAGTGCTCTTGCATTGCAACCTGTCTGCTTGATCCTTAAACGGTTCTTGCCCGAACGAGCACTAAATTCAGGCAGGCGCATCACAGACTGTTGTGTAAATATTGTCGCACGCTTTAGGCGAAAACAGGGGGAAGCTATACCACCCCCGGACGAGGGGCCGGCTTTGCGAACCGAAGGATTTGCCTCCGGAGACAACAGCTTAAGCAAACAGACAACGACGTCCAAACACACGGAGTTAAAATGGATACATCGTTCACGGCACCGTTCCGGTCATCAGTAGCCCTGGTTTCCAGCGTGCGAGGCTGCGTGCGTTTTAGCGATCCCCTCTCAATCCGGTCAATAGCCGATCCAGATTGCATCTTGAGACTGGATTGAAATTTTTTTTTCCTCCCTGAGGGCGGCTTAGGAAAGTAATATTAAAGCTAAGCAAATAGTCTCCCACCTATTCATCACTGGAGCAGCAGGATGGTATATAGGTGAGCCGAGAACGAGGACGTCCGGTGGAGTTTGCAAACAGGGAAAAAAGGGAAAACTTACAAGGCCGTTCGTGAAAAGTCGTCGAATGTGTTTTAGGTGTGTTTTTTTCCCTGCTCCACTGCTAAACACTTTACATGCAAGCATTAACTGGGACAGTACAAGGAAATCTCTTTGTCGGAAGCAAAACTTCATCCATCCATCGACAACCGCCGTCGCAAGAAAGGTAAAACCCCGAACCGAAGGAAATGAAAACTGTCGTTGGCTATGAAACGTCCTGCGATTGGATAATTAATGCTGACAACGACAACGATGTGATGGGACATTTATTTATCCACCCTCGCTCATTTTCCTCGTTTTTTTTGTGCGCTCCCACCCAACCATGCGCTGAAAAGGAGACACCAGCACACAACAGTAGCGGGCAGCGGCAGCAGCCGTAGCGGCAAACACCATCGGCTTAATGGCGTGGTAACCGGGAACAAAAGACTTTTAACGATATTAAACGGGCTGGCTGGTTGAATCGGGTGTTTTCCCGCACCGCTTTCGGCCCGGTTTCGGTTCCTCGAAGCGGTCCTCGAAGGAAACTTACACGACGACGGTGAAAATCGATGCCACAGCTTCATCATCAGCGGTGTACATCTTGTTCCGACGTTTTACCAGCGAGGTGGCTGGCAATGATTATATAAATTCCATCCCGAACTTGATTGGTGATGTTTAGAGATTGAACTACAACGAGCGGAAAGCGTTAGGCAATTGCAACCGGACACGTTACAACAGACACTGTTATTATACTAATATTTTATAAAATTCGTGTGAGGATTTAAAAAAAACTTGTGAAGATATTATATATATATATATATATATATATGTATATCTGTTGGAGAATTTTAAATATCGTGAAAATTGTTGTAAATCTTGCGTTGTTTCGTAAGCTAATTACTAAATACATATTATTCATGAATAGCTTAATATATTGAGAGAAGAAGTAGAGAAACTTTGGATACATCTTTTAACTAATTCAACTTATTCATTATTTCATTCGCACGTGTAATAACACAAAAATTTCTACTGCAACGACTTAATATGATTTTTGAATTAGTTTGATTAGTACAATTATTAACTATATTAACTATATATTTTCAGTATACTTAACACATTTCACACAATTCCTCCTTCAAGCTACTTAATAATCTTAAAGTCCTTTAAACCTGTTTATTAATAAAATCCGTATAATCACAGCTACAGTTTGGCCGGTTCAGGTGAGGCTTGCTCCAATACTTTCGATCTATTAGAAACGGGTTGGTAAACTCCGATATGATAATAAAATTTGGAAGGCCTCACAAAAAGAAAACAAAATCTTGCCACTATGACACCAAAAATACAGCTCGGTCAATCAACAACGACATTAAATGTGTCATATTTGCCCACACTTTTTCTCCACCGTCGTTTTCCAAATATCAGTCTAAAATCTTACTCAGTTCGCATTCTCGAGAAGTCGGGAACGCTTGAATGGCAGTTGGTGAAAGACACAAATCAAACTCTCCTTTATACTGCAAGTTCTAGCTTTGTATCATTTACCCACCATTCGATAATCGGTCCTGCGTACGAGGAACCGGTCCAGATAATGTTTGATAGCAGGCCGGGCGTGTGAAAGACCGGTGCCCTACTGCCACCAAACCAACGAGCCACCGCGATAGATAAGACATCCTATAGCACAATAAACATTGTTCCAATATTCGTGACGCGAATGAAACAGTCTCCTTTTTTTTCCTTCTTGTAACCGGAAAGGTTCAAAGGACACAGATATCATACACGAAATCATTTCAGCAGGATTAATTCGCTTCTATCATCCGCTCTATGGCTTCCCTTCGCTGAAGGTTCTTTCCCCGGGCCGTCTTCAGCTTCATTGAATTATGAAACCTGCGTCAGAACGATCCCGATGGATACAATGCTCGTGTGCGTCTGTCGTGGGGCTGTCTCTTGTCTTTCTTCTCGACCTTACAAAAGCGCCGCCGCCACACAAAACTAGTAATGAACGATTCCGGTTGCTTAAACCGTCAGGTCGGCGGCAGACAATTCGACTAAACGAGCTCAAAACGAGCGACCGTACCAAATCCTATTACGTTTGCCCGGGGAAATTAGATCAGCATCATACGACCGGGTTTCGTATCATCTTCATATCATCGTGCAAACAGCACCGAACGCGAAGGCGAGAAAATTGATTAATGCGAGCAACCGAGATAGCGTTGGTGGGGCTGGCACGGAGATCGAGCGGAGCGTTCAAATAAGACGTTTGGAAAATGTTTGGCGTGTTGTTTAGCAGTGAAGAAATTTGATCGTTGCATTAAAGAACCGTTCCAGCTGCGATAGGTGCGTTTTAAAGCTAGCAAATCTTCGATACCAGCAGCATTGCTTCATGTAGACGGGGCGAGTGTTTCATTGATGACAGTTATTGAATGGTTTCAAATATTTGCCGTACAATCGATACGATTCCAATTGCCGCCGAATCCGGGTTTCAACGAGGTCAACGCGATTGTGCGGTAGGTACGTTTGGCAGATACGGGGGAAGGGCAGGATCACTTCTCTTACTACCGAAACGGTAATATCAGTGCGTAGGCGGTCGAAGGCGACCTCGGAAGGGTGGTAATCCTTAGCGCAAGCCGTGAGCAAACGGAATGCATAATGGAAAATCGGATAAATCAATAAACTTGACTTCCCCCGGTGGCACTTGAACTGTCTGATAAACGTCAACGGCCGGTCACGGTGATGGCGAAGCAACAAACGATAGCTATTTACTGGTTTCGTATCTCATCGATTTTTTCGTCTCGATACGTTGTATTCTCTGTAGAGAAATGGAGAGCCATAAAGTCACTCAGGCAAGCATTAAGAATCGATTCTAGTCTAATGGGTAAGCGCTGTTTAAAGATGTTTTGTGTAATTTTTTTTTCTAAAAAGCATTGCCTCTGACAGTTAGAATTGTACAAGTGTTCAAGAATCGCAAATCATATAAATATTACGATTGAGTTACTGGTGGGAAAAATCTAATTTTAAAACATTTACAACCGGAAAAATGTCCTTAAATTTCCCTTCTTTCTACTCTGATGGGTAACGACCGGAGAAAAAAGTATTGCTGCCAAACGAGTTAAGGTTGGAGCGGTTTGCATGGAGATCGGCAAAAAATGTATGACTTTGTGATCACCTTAACAATCGCTGTACGGATTTTACCCCTACAGATTGTAACAGTCAGATACGGGAGAAATCAAAAAAGCGACACGAGCCCCGAATACGGGATCATTATTTTTCCGTTTTGCAAATGCTAAAGAAACCCGAAAGGGAACACGCAACCTGCAAGGCTGCAGGGAAAAAGGATGACAAGAATGTTTTCTTCCACAAAGGCAATAACAAGGCGAAAACGAAATGATACAGGGCGACGTTGCGTTCTTTCCCCCTCATTTTGTTCCGGTATGTGCGCCGAGGGTTCGTCGGTTCGCCCTAGCGACTATCGGGCAAAAATGGTAAAAATATGATGTGCGCCCGGCACCGCACCGAACTAATAATGTTTAATGAACTTCTTTCCGGTTTGGCACACAGCGACCGTTTTGGGGGAGGAAAAGGGAATGGCAAGGGAAAGTGGAT
Source organism: Anopheles moucheti (assembly GCF_943734755.1). Classification (NCBI taxonomy): domain Eukaryota; kingdom Metazoa; phylum Arthropoda; class Insecta; order Diptera; family Culicidae; genus Anopheles; species Anopheles moucheti. Next base: position 41,352,804 of record NC_069140.1, read on the forward strand.
GATTATTATCGATATAATCTGTGACGTTTTTTTTACTGTTGCCCCCTGTTCGGTTGCTCGAACCACCCCGAACATTTATTCGGAAGCGGTGAGCTCATTACGAGCAACCGTCATAATGGGCACAGGACGCGGATTCGGAAAGGATTTGTCCCAGTTTGGGTGGATTGGTGTGTGATCAGTTAAACATTGTCTTCTAGTTGATGGGTCGAGCTGAACTAACTTTTCTTGGGCGTAGAGTTGGCCTGACCATTATGTGGGATTTGTTGTAGTAGTCATTAAGTGGAACGAATAAATACAACTAAATCGAATTATATTTAAAAAAAAAGTATATCGGATGTTTGTTGCCACGAGTGATGAGTAAAATGTCTGTCCAGTCGATCGAGTCTGATTGATCCTAATCCAGGAACCTTCGGAATGTTTACTGATGAGGATTCGATTTTGCGAACAGTCCTACCTATTCCGCTACGAGCTAACAAAAGTCATAGACAACCAAAAAAGGACGAGCCAATTGCTTCAAGATCAAAACCTCCAATTCCACAAATAAGATGCAGAATAAAGGCCCTTGTCCGTAGTGTAATGATCTATTGAATGCTCCGAGAGAGGAAAACGTTGGTAGCATATCGAGCGATGATCCTCATGAAAACACGGAAGATCTGCATTAGTTCTAGTACTCCGGTGTGATCGTAACAGTTAATTCGTAACAGTTAACAGTTAACAGTGTGATCGTAACAGTTAACAGTTAACTAATCTCGAGAAGTTCTAAGTACATCGAGGTACGTCCGAACAGTCCAGAATTTTACAGAGCATCGCAGTCGAGCTTGGAATTTCCACAATGGCAAATATGGAATTTTGAAGTAGCAATCGAAGTCTATTCTGGATTTTGTGTCCAGAGTTCCCACATCTAAAACAATTTAAAATTAATGAAATATTATTTGACAAATATCAGATGTTGATGAACTGGACAAAAACCCAACAAAATAGTTGCAACAAGTTGATTTAGCTGTGCTCAAACTGGCACAAATACACAGTAAGCATAATTCTTGTCAAACCTTCTTAACAGAAATTCTATTTTGTCACAGTTATGAAGGTTTTTGATAACTTCACCAACCCTTAAGTGAGCTTAAGGGGTGGAAAAGTCTTTCATGATAAAGTTGTTGTGTTTTGCTCTACCCCTAAGTGCAGAACGTGCAGTTTTTTTTTGTGCTGTTGCTATCGGCCTCATTACAGAATCCACTTTTCCGCTTAATTTGTCCGCTGCTAGACGGCAGCACAATGAACAGCCACGAGTATCATATTTCACAGTCTCGCATTGCATTCCAAGCGATTCTAATGAGAGTACGGTACGAACGAAGCGCTGTTCCGTCGTCCATTTTCACCCGGTACCGTCCCGTGAGGCTGTCGCAGGCCACAGAAATGCAAAGCACAAGTTTTTCTTCGCACGTCCTTGAGTGTGCGTCCACACACCGGGCGCAGATGGGGCACAAACTCTCTATATCCTTTTTGCGCCGGAATACTCTGCACCTGAACAATCATAAACAAAGTGCATTTTGCCTCATTGGAGTGGAAGATACAGCTCGACTGGAATGGACGAAACGGGCTGATGGTGATGGGGCGTGTGGTGAAAAAGGAAGGAAAACGGAGACCGGTAACAATGGAGCGAAGGATAGGAAACTAATTTTTCATGCCATGATCTTACCATGGATACCACGGGATGATACTGCTGCACGTGGCGTGAAGGAAAAATTTCTCCGCTTGTTGTTCCCGTCGGTGTGCCGGCCTGGAGCAAGAAACATAATGCCAACTATTGGAACGTGGGCGCACTGTGACTGCCGTAGCTTAGCATCAGTTTAAAGAATTAAATATTGAAGTACTTCTTTAGATGTAGACCCACCTGGATTTGCAAACCGGTGGATAGAAGTTAATTGCGTCTAATTGGGGATCGTGCATAATCGGCCTTGCTTATATGAAGGGCAAGTCAAGAAAATGTTCCTTTCTACATTTAAAACTGGTGACCAGCTTATAAATAACACCGAAATATAAAACCATTTGATGAACAATTTTCTGCCCAAAACAAATCAAATTATATACCATCTTCTGTTCTGCGATAACCATTAAACCACTGTATATGTTCCAATTTGCTACGATAGCACCATAGCACTCCCCACGGTGGTGAAGTATCACAAAATAGAGGGGTTTGCTTTTTATGATTTATGACTTAATTTTGCGATCAACACGTGTCTGAGTCCCATGTCGGTGAGTCCGCGCTACGGTACACACCCTCGTACGGAGGGCGCCGAGGCAATTCGTTCGACACTGTGGTGTTACCATCGATATGGTTATTATAAAAGTCTTATCGGCGGGAAGCGGACCGAGAACGAGAGTACGATCTCCGTACGATTTCCGTACGCCAGAACTGTTCGCTGGTTTGTCGTTGATATATCGTAAAATTTGCAACCCTCTTCATTAGCTCGGGGCTCGTTCACGTTCAACATTAATGCCTCGCGGGGAATGTTCGGGTGTGAAAGTGGGAAACAAATTTTATAGTCCCAGGTTTGTCGTTTTCGGGTTGGTAAATACTATGATCCGTTAATTATGTGCGCTTTTATGCTGAACAAATCGGTTGCCGGTTTGGAGCTGATACCGATTGTCCGGGGTGGATGTAGCCAATTAGCGGATGGAAGTGATACGGTGGTTCGGAATGAACGTGTTGTTATTCCTGCAAGATGATTGATGGAATTGAGCGAGTATTATGAGGAGCATCCAAGTTCATGCTTTCTCCAGCAAAACCCACATTCCTTGGACAGTTTTCGAGTTCATTTGATAACGTTTGAGCCATTTGTGGAATATTTTTAGGTTGGAGAGGAATAAATAATGGAAGATGACGAGCCTTTCTCATCTTTAAGAATGCTTTGCACAGAGTTAATTTCTTTTTTGAACAATGTCCGGAAGATGGCATGGATTCCAGAGTTAACCATGACGCAGTGGCGAATCTAATGGCAGAATGTTTAATGTTTCAAGTTTATTGTTTAAATCGCCAGACTTCTAGAGCTTCTAGGCCCAGAAAAAGAAAACGGTAGCATAGATCCGTCTGCCCAACCTAGTGAACCGTTTCTGTAATCTCTCGAGCCTTCGTATGGATATGGACAATTGAACTACGGAGCTATAATAATTATGCTATAATTATGCTAGTAAAGGGCCACAAAAAGCGTGCTTAACGCCCCCTTTTCTGGGGCCCCAAAGTGTACCTCAAAGGAGCCACAAGAAACACCCCATACCCTCTCGTTGTACATGTTCAAAGTGAGAAAGTTGTGAGACCCCCAGCCAACGACACTTCTTGCTTCGTCTAATAAAAGGGGTCTCGAAGTAACCAGCATCCCAATCCTCCCGCTCCCATTATTTTTCCCATCAAAGGGCCCAACTACCAGTCCACCCAGGACCTCCATTGATCCGCCACTGCCATTCAAATCAATCCATTCAAAGTTGGTTAACAATGTTTTTCGAATACATTTTATATACCTTTTACTCGAATAACCCCAGGACATAATATGGTAAAAGATACTATAAATCAGTATTTAATAAACCAGGACTATTTTTATTTATGACAACTTATTTATAGGTTCTTTTTCACTGAAACTTTTTGTCAGAACTAGACAAAAGAAATTGAGTAAATGAAATAAATAAATAAATAAATAAATAAATAAATTACCAAAGCATGGCGGAGAGGACCACTTGATAAAAACTTTAACTCCATCCGGTTACACAAGCTTAATTTTGGGACATTGTGGTTAACAATTTGTTTTGAGTAAAATGAGTATGAACATTGAAAGTATGCTTATTTACATGGGATTTAGTTGTTCGTTTTTAATGTCATTTTAAGACAACTTCAACTTCAGCTTCAGAAATTTATCAGATCGAGTCACCTCACTGAATCTGTCCATTCAAAGTTTAATGTATATTTTCCCATTAAATAACATGTGATGTAGAGTATGCAACGCATCGACCACGTGTCTAGAAAATGGTTTCTGCCATGCCTTTTCTAGAAATGCCAAAAGGTGATCGACCGTACAAGTTTGGTTTCTTGCGCTTGGCACCACCACAGGTCAAAGGTATTCACACTCTGACCAGTGCTCAATAAGTGTATCAATATCGTACGTTCCGTTTTTTTTAAATGGCTCTGTGGCGAAAGATCAACGTGAGCAACTTTTGAAGCATAAGAAAAAACACGTTACGCAACGCAAGTTCCCCACACGGTCCCCAAACATGGGGTTCCCTCACAACCCATATTTGCGGCCCAACCTTTCTGACTCCCAGGAAAAAAAAAACAGCAGACACCACACAACAACGAGGCGTTATGATGAGGGGAAAGTAGGAGAGAGAGAGAAAAACACGAGCACAAAACTAAAGCGTTACGGAAGTGGATTTTATTCCATCGCCAAGTTTCTGCGTCGCACCACGGCGCAAAGTAAATCCACCGTCCGCGAGTCAATCGACGTACAGCGACGAACCCGGTCCGGGTTGATTGACATACTTTTCCCTCCATTTCTGGATGGTTCGTTTCGGCGTTACTTTCACCGCGCTGTGTTGTGGTTTGCAATTAGCAGCCACGAACGGTGGAGCAGCGCCCAACGGTTTGCGATAGAACACAACAACAGCATCAACCCAGAAGTCCAGGAACACAGCGGAGAAAGGTTGCACCGCTGTTTACGTAAGGCGGTGTTGCAATAATGGGATATGGCCGAGTGCCGGGTGCTGGGAAGGCAGAGCAAAAAAAAAAAAAATAAAACAAGTTTACTTTCGTTCGCTTACGTTGCACCGGTGCGGAAACCGGGGGCCGGTGCAGAGATGCTGACTGCATCTTGTGTGTTTCGTTCAAGCGGGAACTGGGAAATTGATGGTTTCAGGTTATCGGTAGTTACGCTTGGTTGATTCGAACTGGAACTTGGAAGCGCGAAGAAAAGTTACGCTCTATCGGTCTGATTAACCTTCAGGGTAAGTTTATGGGTGCTCCCTAAACTCGGTGCACCCTATCCCCAACCCCGCCACAGCGTTGTTGCTATATTGTTGTGGAAGAATTGTGACGTTCAAACGGATGAAGTTGATGAATAATAATTCCTGTCGGTGGTTGGGAAGCACTTTTATCTCCGAAGTCAATTCTTTTCTGCATGCAATAGAGCCCCAAAAGAGAGCTTAAGGCTTACTTCACGAATAGTTACTGTTGATGGAAGTGGCAAAAAGTGAAAGGAACTCGAACGTCTTCTCACGAGCACTTGGACAATATTGGTTGGCGCATTAGTTCAAAATTATCGTGGAGACGGTTTTTGTGCCGCTCGCAAGACAAGCTTCAGAATGTTGGTTTTGTGGCTTGTGGAGAGGCACAAACCATAGAATTCCTAGGGGCACAGGTGTCGTCTATCGTCGATTGATGTTGGTGGGGAAGATTTCAAGGAAAATGGAATGGCGGTACTCGTAAAGCGATGAGGCCATTGATGATGTTTTTAGCCGTAGTGCCGTTTGACTGAGGTCACCTAAAATATTTACACTACAATTGACATTTAAATTGACGTATAGACTGTTGTTTCTGTATGTTATTTGTTGCAATTGCAAAAAATCCTAAATCATTCAATTTAAAGTTATACCACAACTATCGATTGGGTGGATCGTAAATATTGAATAGCACCATTAAGATGATCGTGAACATTATTCTTGTCTACTTGGCTGGAGCTCTAGACAACAACCAGATAAAGCCACGGGAGGATAAATATGGCACTAAGCAAAAAGGACTTCAAACTTTAGTACGCTTTTCGGCATGAAAAATTTACGATCACTTAAAGCATACGCTGTTAAGCACTGGTGACGGTATACAATAAATTCCTGTAACGCTTTGTGTGTTAATTCTGTCTAGGTTAACCTACCGAAGGGTGCCCATTGTATATGAACGACAGGGAAAAAGTTAAGAATTCGTCAAGCGAGATGATGTAGAACCTTTTTTTTGTCTTGTATGTATTTTTTTTTTTGCAGTGAACGCCCTTCGCGAAAGTACCTTGCCTTGCTACTATAAACCGCGGGAGTTGAATGTATTTAACACCCATTATCCCCAGCCGTACCATCACGATGCATGATGGTGCTGGTGTTGGCTCTATTGTTTTGTGCGTTTGATACGCTAAATTATGCTCCCATCATGTGGAAAAGCGAGTTTGCTCAGGCTTGATTGATATGCTATGGTGAGCTCGTACATATTAAACAACCCTATCAAGCGCTACCAACCAGATGGAGAATTGCATAATTGTAGCTTGTTATTCTTACGCGACGGAAACGTGGATGGGTTTTTTTTGCGGTGCGGTGTGTGAACTTTTGTTTTCTCATTCAGTTAAATTTATGTAAGGAAGAGGTCTACAACTGGAAAGGGTATTCGACAGACCGTACCATAATCATACGGTCACTAGTTGCTTTGAGAGTAAAAGTCAAGAGAGACAAGAATGTTGTTGTACTAAATCACGAACAATAAAATCATCAATTTTGTTATTGGTTTTGTACATTTTCAAGCATAATTCTAAATTACTTTTCACCTGGATACATTTTGTCTGTGGCTACTTGCGAATGTAGTCTTTTTCGATATTCATTTTTTAAATAAATTAATTTCATATTAATTTTTATATTTTTGTATTTTATCACCCTTGAAAAACTGGAAACATATTTTTTAAGAATGTTTTTTAAATGTCTAGTGATTTCTTCCCTGAAGTTTATTCAAGTCCTGATTCAAAACTTCGTTTATTATTTTTTTATAGTACTAAAAACAACAACAATAAAAAAGTAAAATGAGAGAAGAGAGCAATATAAAACTGTCTTCCACCATACGTCAACGAATATCTCCTTGGTCAGCATGCTTGGCTACTAAGACCCAAAAACGTCAAAGTACAAAATACACGACTAATCGGACTTACCTTTGACGGTGTGTAGCAGCACCAACACTAGTCCTACCAGAAGCGACGTATCCCTGGCACACGACCCTGACCATGGCCAATGTCTGCCCTTTGCACTGTTGATCATCACCCCGCTTGGTCGATCCTCCCCCAAACAGCGCCCCCCGGTGCGGTAGTTCCGGCCATTTTCCATCTTCATCTTTACCTCGTGCTCCATTCCCTCCTCCACCGACCCCAACCAAACCGAGGACAATTGGGGAGTCCTTTCGTGCGGTTGTAGCGCCTGCTCCATTCCGTACCACCGACCACTCTCACCGTCGCTCGCGTTACATTCACTCACGGTCGCATCCCCATCGTCACTGGTTTGACGCGGTTTTTCGCGCACCAAAATGGCGGCCATCATTTTCCGGATCGTTCCGGGTCCGTTCGCGGTGCCCGCGACCCGACCGACCGTACAGCGCGGGTAGAATTTGTTCAGCTCGCGGTTTTGCACTTTTCCAAAATGGCGGTCAATAGCACATGACGCGCGCGCTCGGCGACGGTTTCTTTTTCCGGGGGGAACAGGAAATTACTTTCCCTCCAGGCGAATGTTCTCGGGTCGGGTTTGTTGCAGTGGTGGCTATTGCGTGTGAAGTTGTACGGGAAAGGGATGGAAGGATGAAACCATAAAAGAACAGAAATAACAAACATAAAAGTGAAATTGAATAAAACTGAGAGTAACACAAAGAAAAGCTAAATAAACAATAAACACACTGCTAGGTGGTAGCTTTATCGGGTAGCTTTATCTGATAGCAAAGGCAATTCTTCACGCCGATTCTTCTCGTTGCTGTTGGGGATGTTGGTTTTTCACGCACAATCTTCGATGCCAATCGTTGTTTCGTTGTGTTAACGAAGCGGTGACAAAAACTGTCCACTATATCACAGAATGTTGACCTTCAGGTGTTGCAATTTGTTTGGTGGCCTAGAGGAACACCTCTATTCTTCTTTGCCACAGTCGTTTTTTTATTACGAAACGCACAATCAGACCCTTTTTTTTGGACACATCACATATGCACCGACACTGTGTCACAACTACGATAAATACACTTAAAAGCCGCACCCATTCGTCACTCAGCAGCTCTGCTTCGAGCAAGCTCCAAAACGAAGAAAGTAAGCCAAACAATCAAGATGAAACTCACAACAGAAGAAAAGAAACAATATAACAAAACGAACTAAATGGAAACGGGGAAAAACAAAAGCTCCTCTTTGTGTTCGCTTCTAGCGTAAAATCCTTTTCTCTTCACTGTACCAAATCCATGATGGGGGCTTGGTCACTTTCCGTGGCGTGAAATGTGTGGCCACAAGCATTGAAAGAACCGACCGGGGTGGTTTGGTTTCTGGGAAAACTGGAAGTCACAACTGGTTCCGGGCGCCAGAGTACGTCCCCGGATGGAGCCGGTGAAGGAGGCGTTGCCAATGTTACGGTCGTGGAAGGCTTTGCTTTACCATCGTTCAGTCGTGGTGGAAAATCAGTGAAAACTCAATCACACTCATTTGCTTTTTAGTGAAACTCTCGACGCAATTGTCACTGTGTGTGAAGCGTTATCAGTAACAACGGGTAGTGCACAAAACAAAAATGGCCGAAAAGCTTTTGCCTTATTCACGCACAAAGATGCACACACACACACGCACACTTACATTGAAGGGGGATGAGCGATAGTGGGGAGATGGGGGTGAGGGAGATCTAAACTTTTATACAACGAATGCTACCCTCAAGTGTAGCCGCCTTTGCTTAGGATCTCTGTGGCCGTGTCCGTTCGCCAGGGATATTCGTCTCGGACTGGTGGTGTGTTTGCGTTCGCGCACAGCAAACCGTCCGCGAGCGGAATCGCAGGCACGAAACCCAGCACCCGACACACGGCTGGGAGCAAACGATGGCGAAAACCAGAGGAACTCCCTCTCCAACGGAGAAGAAGAAGTCCGGTGTTTGGGGGTTGCTTCGACCAAAATTCCCCATTCAAGCGGCGGTTTCCATTCTGTTGGCCGAATCACCGAAAGGGAAAGCCTGGCTTTGCTCTCCCTTACTCTCCGCCGCGAGCTTTACTCTCTTTCTCTCTGTCTTGTTTACGGTGAGAAAGTGATTCCGCGGTATACTGGTGAGCTGCTGCTACCGCTTTTTGAATGGGGGACGCGTCTATGGGGTGCCGACCTGCACGGGGGAGCTGTCTCGGATTGGAAGCGGTTGCCAGGGGGAAAAGGTTTCGGTAGTTGGTGGGATGAATGGGACATGCGTACAAGATGGAATGAATAGTATGCGTGCACATTGGGGGCCAGCATTATCCGGCGCGTGTTGTTCGTTGTGCCGGGGGAGCCTTTCTTTCGACGGCGGCCATATTCGCTCACGGTCGGCGAATTAATGGGTGGTTGGATGAGAGTGTGTGTGTATGTGCACAAGTTTGGTAATGGAATGGAAAGGATGCTTTTGCTATTGGTTACATCTTTTACACTACTGGACAATTTGTTCGTTCATTATTGACCCTTATCATTTATTTTCTTTTTGTTTATATTTTCTTATTTTTCTATTTCCCTTTTTTCTATAGCTTAATAGATTAAGTTGCCTAAGTTATACTATTTCAAATTTTATGTTTGTTTAAATAGCTTGTATTACTCTTTTGATGTTCAAAGTAGACACTTCATATTGAATTATTCGGTTTTTAAATAGCATTGCTGAAAAATCGAAGGAAGGTTTGAAAGTTTCATTGAAAAGTATTGAAATACTTTTAAGCATTTCTAGAAACTGTTAAAGAACGCCACATAAAAGAAAAATAAGATTAGCATGAAATGTAGGTCTACAAAACATTAAAAAGTATTTTTTAAATTTTGGCTATGTTAAAAATAACTTACGCATAACAGCCAAATTAAAAAGAAGTAATGTTAATAAAATAGTAAAATAAAAGCATAACACGTGTGATGTTGGTTGGTAACAAACTGTGCCAGTACTTTATCCATCTTGAGCATCTCTTCCAAACGCATTTTATTACTCTTTCTCTTGCGTGAGTTTGCAAGACACCGGCACTGTTGAATCTCGCATCTTTTGGATTTTTAGTGAGAAAGCATTGTTCAAAAAAATGGTTCATAATACAAAGAGAAAGTTTGCATCAATTCCACCAAACGCACTTTGTCTATTCACTTGCTATAAAACCACCCGGCCAGCAGTGTTGTTTCTTCTAGCCTCTGTATAACCGAACATTTGATTGGAATTGTTTCGGTAGTTTGTGGTTTTGCACGTGTTCCGAGTCGCTAATATTATTTAGCTTGAAAAGCGAAATGAAGATAATCACATTGATCTTGTTTAGTTTTTTAAAACTATTCTGTGATTAACGTTTTCGTCCAATAGCCATAAACGATTTACTGCAATAGCGTAAATTATGTTATAAACGCGTTCGTGGTTCGTATAACACCAACCATTTTAGTTGAAGCTTCATAAAATGGATTCATTCAAAAGTTTTAACAGTTCCGAGGGAGAACCAAAAACATTCCGAGCTTGTAGTACGCATGTCGAGGGGATACCTTTACACACCCAAGACATGGTGTTGTCCATTTATGTGGGGAAAATGTTTCTGGTTTGGGGAGATTCTTGTGTTACTGTTAATTTTGTACTGTTTGGAAGTAAACAGATTGCCTTTGACACATGTTGCACAATTGTACTGGCGAAGAAGAAATGATTACTAAGGACATTTATTACTTTTTCGGTCAACAACAATCGTGATGCACCGGAATGGTATGAAATGGTTTGTTCTGCAACTTATCTTGGAAATTCCATCAGTGTTCTATGTGGAATAAATCGGTGCATGCGCATAAGAAACGACACATACTGAATGTTTGTTTAAAATTGTTGAATCGATTAGAATCAATCTGTGCAAGGTTCTTTTGTGTTAATTCTAGCAATACTTAATGATTCTGTTGCTTACAAATGCGCAACATATCTGATATGCTCGTAGGCATTCTTAAGCGACAAGGCAAATGATTTAAACAAGGTTTACCTTACACACCATCGTTGAAGTCACCGAGTATGGTCAGTTGAGAGAGAATGGATGCTAGAAGGAGAGTGAGAGTATGGCGATAGATTTGCCGACAATTGAAAGTTACAAGCACACATTCGATGGGTACGGAGTTATGCAATGTGAATTAGCATTGTGGTGGCTACATTAAAATTCAATTGTCATGCCTCCTTCAAAAAAGTTGCTAAAAGCAGATTGAGTAACCTATTGAGGCATATTAAAAATATATATATACTTCATCAAGTTTATCAAATTTCTGTTTCATTGAGACATTTTAAAACATTTAGTTGCTAAAATTAACAATTTTAAATGCAAATCAAAAAGAGCTCTAAACATCTTAAATTAAAAATTAGTTGAACAGTTTACTTTTCTGTAGCTTAGCAAATTGAATATTTAGAAATCTTGTTGGAAGAAATTTAGTAGAATGCATTAATTTTATATTGCAACATTATAAACTGGCGCCAAAAGCTTCGCAACAAAACATCTACGCACTGTTTGATAGCGAAGACAACAACCAATTCGAAATACAGTGCGTACCACAACTGAGCAGCCGCTAGCAAACGTTACAAACAAATTATTCCAAATCCGTTTTGGTTAACTATCTAAAATCGTTTCATAATATTCCAACATCCATTTTAATTGTATTTTAAAATTTATATCGTTTTTAAAGTACCGAAGAAGAAATTGTTTCTGAACCTGGAAAACATTATTTCGACATCATTCGACATTTTCGAACATGGTTATGATTTGACATTTCGAACTAAACATAAAAAGGAAAAACAAAACAAAACTGTTTGAAACCTTCTGCTGCACTATTTGTTCAATTGCGTTTAGTTTTAAAGTGCTTTTCTATTAAAAGTGTCGTACGATTTTGTATTAAATGCAACTGCAATTAGAAGTGTTGTGACTTTTCCAAAACTGGTGCCCGTTGACATTGCGCGGGTGTTGCAATATAGAACCACAGAAAAAAACAGGTTTGTAACAGCGGTAAGCTGCGCGATCGGATCTTGTTTTTTCTTCTCTCATTGTCCACCGTGTGGGCTTCATGACATCGGTATGTTGGACCGCATTAGGCGAATGGCGATGGTGAATAAAGCACCATTGCGTTGATGCAAACAGTCGCGATCGAAACAACACGTTTGTATCACCGAATTTATCGATATAAATCTCTCGCGCAGTTAGTGCCGTAAAACATTAAGGGTCGCGTTTTCGTGTGATCCATTTGCATGTGCCCCGAAAAAGTGCATATTTGCCATTGTTTGGTTGTTTGGTGCCATTGTTTGGTTTGGCCTGGCCTAGAGACACTGGTAGCAACAGGTGAGAGAAAGAGATATGCAATTTAGCATTTCCGCTGCAGTTCATTTACTTGTAAAGCCGCGGGCGATGCTGTGTGTTTCCATTGTTGTGCTATTGTTGTGACGCATAGGCAAACGCGGCCGTTTTCGTACAGGTGACGCATCACCGTGTAAAGGTAGTACGGCAGCATTGTTGGTACTTGTGGTTTTTATGCTTCGCGAGAGAGGTTGTAGCGAGTTCGCTGGCCACGTTCTTCAACAGCTCGCGCTTCATAACGTCGCGAAAGAAATCTCATTTGCGTGTTAAGTGTGAGTTGTATTCGGTGTTTGAAAACATATGCGAGCAATATTAACGAAATAGTTATCAAAAGTTGCTTTTCCTTTTCACTTCATCTCCGTCAAGTGCAGATAAACGCAATAAAGTCCCGTGGGTTCTGATAAGCCACACAGGTGTGTGCGCAAGTGAATAAGATTGGCGCCCGCGTAGGGGAATGTGCAAAACCGTGCAGTGTGTGAATGTGTGAATTTGCCCAACCTTTGAAACGATGAGGGCAAGCAGAAAAAAAATCCGAGAGAAAGTTCTTTTAATATTTTAGCAAACATTAAATCGCGCCCGAAACCTTTACGACGACCCTTTTCGCTTGGTGTACCGTTTCGTTCAACAGCCCTTTAACCGGGCAACATAATTGGTTCCTTTCACTTTGGCATGTTTCTGTTATTAAAGCGGAAAAAAGCAGAAAACGTCGATTGAACAGTTGTGCGTCGTATATGAACGGTTGAACAAAAGGTAAAGTGCATTGTGAGAAAGATGCTTTTCGATAAAACGGATCATATTTTGCATTCTCACTGCGGTTAAGCAGAATGTTATCATCCATTGAGACGTAGGAAACACCGAAACAAGTTGCTTAGCAACCGTGCACATTCCGGTGCTTTGTGCGTATGTGTGTGTGTTGAATGCGATTTTGCATACAATGAGTCATTTGAAGAATTTATGGACGAAAGTAAATAAAATTGCTTGCGAAACGCCTTCCTGTAGTGATTTGAAGGCATACGGCGCATATATCTTTTGCTGTGTTGGTACAGTTCTTGGTAAACACATGTTGAAGAAAAGATAAAATTAATCAAGATCTGATCTACCACTGCGGATCACTTCGGACCTGGAGACAGTGTAGATCCTTAAATGTACATTGCGGAGATCAAAACGTGTTTGCTTGTAACGTGGGTTTACCGCAAACGTGTATTGATAGCGTCAAGAACGGTCGTTCCAGCTGAGATGGACCATTAAATGAAACCGGCCAACGGAAATGGTTTGTTGGTGGCCTGGTCTGGGCTGCCTTACCACAGGACACACACAGGCAAGCGATTTCTTGCATTGCAAACGATCGTGCGCTTTGAGGGGGTGGGCCGTCGTCGTGCGTGGGTTGAACCTATTCGCCTCAAATCGATCCACATTCGGTCATTGAATAATTGAGTAGTTGGAACTCACGGTAGGGGTTGCGGCTCTTTTGTCTTCTCGTTCTCATGGCACGCAAATATTACGCCCAAGAGAACTTGACCACCCATCCGCTGACGCACTTTCCCCCTTTTTAGTCCGGGGGCTGGACATTTGTTAAGTTTAATTTTTGGACTTTGCTTCCGCGACGTTAGTTGGACACCGTTATTGACATTGGACTATCGTTTTAGGGGAACGCGTGACTTCATCACAAATATTCTGCACGACTCGAAAATTGCTCGAAGAAATGTTGGAGTACCGTGGTGATTGATTCCCAACAATATCTTATCTATAATTTTATTGTTTGTTTTGATTTTGGTTTGTTTTGATACTTTTTTTTATTGCAACAACAGGAAGATCGCAGAAAAATGTTGATTCACATCGAAAGGTGCGAAACATAACAGAGCCAATAATTTTGATAACCATTACTCATACGATACTGGTTTTTGATCTGATGCCGATTATGGCCAGTGGTCGTCAATGTTTGTGCCATTTTGTAATCTTTAGTTTTCCATACAAAACAACCTGGTTGAACTGGTGTGGTCAATAAGTTAAACAAAACAAAAAATAAACTTATGGTCCAATTATCTAACTTAAGATATCACCATAAGATACATTTTAATTGAATTTATGATCATTTATGAACAACGCCCACATTGTTTATGTTCAATTCATCAAAACTAATTCATAGATGGGATCATATTGTCAATAAATAAATGTTTGATACAATGTCGTAAAACAGAACTTCGAGTTAATTAAACGAGGAAGAATAAAAAAGGGTAACATCCAAAATAGGTCACTTATGTACCAGAGCATACATTCAATAATGAAAGATCATCGCTAATATATTGAAAAATTGGAAAATGAAACCATAAAGAGAAGTTATAAAAATAGCGATGTCAAACTTAATCAAAGGTGAATAATTTTAAAAAAATGTCCAGTTATTAAAATTTATAGCTAAATTTAATTTTACAGTTTCCTTTCATCCAACACTCATTCTATTTTGCAAACTATAAACCGCTTATGTAAAAAAAAACTTGTATGACTCAGATTGTTACAGCTTTAATTAAATATTTCCATTACGTGCATAGCAAGGGCAGCTCTTTCAGCATTTCTTTAAATAGGCAATGTCTTTGTTTAACTTTACGATGCAAAATATTTCTGTCTGTCGTCTACCTCATTGTTTGTTGCACTTTTTCTACTCATTACTGGCGAAAATGATAATAATTTAATTTGTTAGTGAGTTCTGTGAGTTATTGTGCTGTGTCCAACTTAATTTCCATCTCTGCAGGTGTTTGAAGACGCGCAGCAAAGCAACTCCAATCCCCTGTTTTCAAGTGGACTCCCTCAACAATGGACAGTTCGCAATCATCACCCTCGAAGCGCAGCAGCATTCCGATACCGAAACGCAAAACATCGCTACACCTGTACATTGCCGGCGGTGGTTCATCATCCAACTCGTCGTCGAACGTCGGTTCGGCTTCGGCTTCGATAAACGACGATGAACCTTCGTTCACGCGCAGCATGCTCGGTTCATTCGTGCAGGCAGAATCACCACCCGGTGGAGGCGCCACACCGTCCGAGTACGTCCAGCTAAAGGAAACCCATAACCGGTTGATGGAAAAGTGCGAACAGTGTAAGTTTTATAGAAATCACCTATATCAATAACCGGAACATAGCGTTTTGATAAGAGCATCTCGTTCGAAAATGGCTTCTTTTCAGTGGCGAAGCGAAATGTTTTGCTGGAAAAGTCGAACGAACAGCTCAGCTATAACGTGAAACAGCTTGTTGGCGATTTGGAGAATTCGCAACGCGTAGTAACGGACTTTACGGAGAAAAACCGGCGTCTTAGGCGCAAGCTGTCCGAAATCATTCCAACACCAGCGCCCGGCGAAGAAAGCATCACCGTCGCCGATGCAGCAGAAAGTGACGAAGAACAACCTGCTGCTGCGACCGCTCGTGTGCTCCCGGGTGGTAGTGCAACGGGAGCCCAGGTGGTTGGTACTGAAGCGAGCGGCAAAGGCACGGAGGTAGACAGTCTGCTGAACGAGATGGAAAAGCTTAAATCCTATCTGAACAATGTCGAGCTGCAGCTGTACGAGGCGAACGAGAAAATCTCCGAATTGTTGGAAAATGTACGCTTTTCATGGGGTTTTAGTAATTAAAGTAGGCTGCATAGAATGCTTAATCTGTATTGTTTTCCATTATCCCCCATTAGAAGCAACAGTACGAGGAAACCAATCGAAAGCTGCGGGAGGAAAACGCCGAGTTGAATAAGGTTGCACGGCTCATGTCACGAAACATGCTGGAATCAATCGATACTAGTAAAAGGTACGGTCCTGGTGCAGTAAAAGAACGATACTTTTCTAACCGCAATAAGTAATGTTTATTGTTTTCCAAATTTTCAGACTCGAAAACACATTCATCAAGGTGCAACGTGAGCGTGATCAGCTGGTCCGTCAAAATCGGGACTCTGTCGATTCGAAAACGAGCACAAACGAAGAAATTCAGAAGATGCGTTCGGAAATAGAGCTACAGCGGAAAACATATGAGGCACAGTTTATCGAATATGTGAGTATCTTGTTTTGTAATAACGGTCCGACCGTGTAGTCAAATGTATATAAGTACGAATTTATGTAAGTATATTATTTTGCAAACGTTTGGCAAGAGAAGATACCGCCTACTATAACTCTGGTATACATTTTTACTTCACATTAAAACCATAAAACTGGTGATTGGAATCTAAATCAGTCTGTAATTAATATAACGGCTTGATTAGGCTGCAAGTGTTGTTAAAAAATCCTCTTTCGATGCGCACTGACACAGCTGGTGCTGGTGTACTGATACAGAGAGCTCTAAATTCGCTTCTCCGTAAAGCTTTGCCACCGGCGCATTCTATAGGCTGCAACCAAGGTCAAAATTTTGATATCGATGTTGTTCCCACATAGCAAGCGTAATGTTGTGATTTCGGCTAGTTTAAAATGACCGTGACAGAGCGTAAAATTTAAAGTATGCTTCCAAATTCCCTCTGTTGCAAAGTTCACACATAGCTCAACAAATAGTGTAGCGTATGCGTATGTTTACCACGGAAAAGCATTCTCTCGCTTGGCGAAACTTATCGCAGATTACCTACTTCTCCCATGTTCCGGCCAACAGAAAAGTCTCATGAGCGAAGAGCACGAGCGCAAGACGAACGATCAGATCGTTGCCCTTGAACTGGAAGTCGAGGGACTTCGGCAGCAGTTGGATGAAGCGTTGCAGCGGGCCGAGCAGGCCGAAACGGAGGTACAATCTTTGCGCCAGCAGCTCCGAATCAGCCGGGTCCGCGAGTGGCAAAGTTCCAATCCTGGTTCCGCGAGCATCCTCGGAATTTCCGAAGTTTTGGACAGTGACGATCCGTTGGCGTCTTTGCTGAGGCGCTGTAGCGTTACCGAAGCTTCCCCATCCGGCTCGTCCTGTGTGCCGGTCGTGTCATCCGCACCTGCACTTCCACTTCCTCCCCCTCCACCACCACCGCCACCACCAGCGCCACCGCTGCCGGCTAACATTTTCGCTAACACCAACCACCTAACGACTGGCTGTGACCGAACGCTTGGCCTAAGCGAGGCGATTTCGCAGCAGAAATTAAATCACGTAGCAATAACGAATGTAAATAGCCCGCACCGGGCAACAGGTAGGTTTATTTATCGATTGTAACCGTAGTAACGCTCGTCGGTTGTTTTCGCGCGCTACTTCACACTGCACTTTTTCTGCCATTTTCGCTCTTCGTGTGCCTTTTTTTTGCATGTTTCCCTGTCTCGTTTATTGTTGTTGTTTTCGTATCATCTGTTGTTGTTCTATCGCTGTAATCCCTGGTACCGGCAGTAGAAGTTCCGTGGAAATCAACCACGTGTTTCCATTTCCTTCCTTCACCTTTCGGCTAAAACCTTGACTGCGCTTAGGATAAAAGGGGCACTGATAGTGGGGTAATGCGTACGGTAATCAGTGCTGTTGGCTTTTTTATTTCTATGCTGTCCTATCCTAACACGTACCGGCCATTCACTTTGAAGACCACAACACAGCAGGGGTTATTGAATCTAGCTTCTGCTCCCGATGAATATTTACCATAAGGACACACACACACAGCTAGTAGTGCGGACAATAAACCGGATGGATTGGTAACGAGTGCGACGCTGTTGAGCGAGTGGCGTGTGCAAAGACACTGCAAAAGCCAAACCGCAACAAGTTGTTCCTAGTTTTGCTCAGCATAAAGATCCACCTCTGTGTTGCTATCATCACTATAACCACAACCAGTAGGACGGTAAATTATGTAACTTGTTTGTATAAAGCTTTTCGTTTCACTTTCGATAACTTTGTCATATAGATATGGCAATTATATTTTAAATCGGTTTGCTTCATCGATTATTCTTTTTTTGTTTGTTCAAGAAGAACGGCCAGGTCTTATTACTCATCGATTAATCATACTGATATATAAACTTGGAGTAAAACATACTGCATACCGAGAGTAAGTCGTTTCGCGGAATAAGACATAAAATGTACAAATACATTCTATTTTTTTTACAAAGTTTACGATAGAAAGGCACACAAACACAAACCATTTCCATCCATGCTGCTTCCTTCCCCCATCGGGCGTATATTGTTTCGCAACCGAACCATTCGATTTGCAAATTGATCTATAATCATATTTGTAACGCAAACCCAATCAATTACTCAGCCGTTCGAAGACTCGCACGGCTGTTATTTTTTTGTTGGTTGTTGTTGTTAATAGCTTATGCTTCGCTTGCGATACAGCGATGGCATACCGTTGGCAGACCATCCTCTGCGACTTCGATAATGTACGAACGGCAACCGTTCGGCTGCCTGGCTGACACAGCAGTCACATTTCCACAGCACCATCCTTTGGGATGTTCGTGCCACTGTCCCGTGGTGGTAAGAATGGGAAGCTTCTATCCCACTATCCGGGTACGCGCGAGTGGGTCAGCTAGTAAAGGTATACGGAAAGTTCTCTGCTAATAGAATGTTTTCCAGAAGCTCTTTAAAGAACCGCAGCGTCCGTTACTGGGTGTCGCGTGCCTACCGTTCCTATTCGGTACGGTATTGTCGTCGTATTGATGTCACATTCCGGACGCAAAGGTCAGCCACTCGTACTAGGCTGGAAAGGTCGCTTGAGGATGGAAAAACAAAACGGAAACCCCTTCCTCTCCATCACAAACCCCCCCGCAGTACACAAAATGTTCCTTCGGGCATGCGAAATGTGGGATAACAGCCAGACCGGAAGTGGACGTGAAGAGACACTTTAAACTTAAATCCGTCGCCATTTGGAGTATTATTGAAATGCACGTGCCTCTGTCCGGCCGAAGCATGCATGATTGTGGAGTATTGTTCTGAGGGAGTGTAACAGTAGATGGTAATGCTATTGCACTATACCATAACTCACTTTAGAAATGCATAACAATTATCACCAACCACGTAGATCTACTAATTTTGTTAGCTGTGGCCACTCTGCTGTATTCTTTGGTGTATTTTAATTTGGATTAAATTTAATCAAAAAGCAAACACAAACAAACACACACGCAACACACGCAACACTGCAGAATCATTGCATTTGCTATGGTTTTCCTTTGCACTTTGATGAGGTATTTTTGGGGTTGGGATGCTTTTAAAACGACACGCACACTATACACGCATGGCAACCGTAACACCTGTTGGACACATTGGTCGTTTACGTCCGTAGGTTGTTTTTTTGCTGTGGATCGAAGTTGGAACGGTCGTATCGTGACGGAAGCTCGAACAGAACTGCCTTTGCTGTTGTTTGGCAAAGCAAACACACATTTGCGCGTTCCCCTCATTGGAACACGAAAATCGTCCTTAACGGTTGTGTTCATTTGTGGTCGGATAGTGAATTGACCGAATGAACCTGCTGCTGTTGTGATTGCAGTTGGTAGGTTGGTATCAAGGATTGATGAGGGGTTAGCGTCTGGGGGCCACTCGGAGAAAGGTAATGTTTTTGGAGGATTTTCACATAAGAAATAACTACAAATGCAGTACATCAACGTACGATGAAAGCTGGGTAAAAATATTAAAGGAAGACTTTTATTAAACTTTTTAATATACAACTTTAACAAGAGCGCATTTGAGTGTTTGAGTTGTAGCGCTGTACTCTACCCATCGTGTGTGTACTCCATCCCCTATAAATATTTCATTCTTTGTCTGCAGTGTTCTACAAAAAGAATGTGTAGTTTATGGCCATCTTTATTCTACTCACAACTTCCAAAACCCCAACATGCTAAAACACCACATCTGGTCTAGTTCTTCCCTTTCTTTTATTGGCTCCATGTACAATGTCCATAGTCGATTGCTTGCCTTTCCGGTTTGCCGAATTTGGCCGAATTTAATTCACCTGTAATTACATTCCCGTTGATTGAATTGTTTTTTTTTTGTCCCACAGGTCTAGATTCGGTGATAGCAGATATTAAAAGTGGAAAGGTGACGCTAAGGCGACGGCGTCCGAATCCACCAAAACATTCCGCCGACGAAGAGGCAACCGGTACCAGCAGCAGTATTAGGGATAGTGAACGGGACTACAACCAGATGATCGCCCGTAACCCGGGCCTGAAGGAGATGTACGAAATTATGGCGCGCATGAAACGGCACAACCGGAAATCGAAAATCATCTACGAATCGGAACTTGTCGGACGGGGGAGTGGTGCGGCCCAGCAGGACGCCACCGATGGGGAGGATTGTGAGACACGAGCGCGGCACACCCGTTTGGTGATGGATGTAGTCGATTTATGATGCGCCAGTGTACGAAGAGAAAGCATTTTAGCATTTTATTTTTTTAAACTGCCTTTAACCATGTAAGATAACACACTAGGGGGGGGGGGGATTAGTGTGTTGAGTGTTTAGACGTGTGTATGCTCACCACAATTTTGATGAATTTATAAGTGAAATTTACACGCTAGATCTTGCGATAAAGAAAACAAAACACGGAGTGCTATAGAACTAATATATCAATATACATACAATAATATTTTTCTTATAACACTTAAATTAGGCTCCATTCCATGTACAACTCCATTTTCAAAGAAAGAAAAGAATGCGGCGGAACGTCCATCTGGTTGTATCTTTCCGTTTCCACTGTACCGGTATATTTGTGTAAAGAAAAAACCCGTGTCCCAGTTCTAGTCCAGAATAATTTGTCTGTGAAGTAGATTTCTTTTTGTCGCTGCTACCGCATGTCGTGTTTCTTCTTATAAGCATTTCTCTAGAAAATTTCACTCCGAGCACGGCCTCACCGGGTGGTAAACATCGGCGGGAAAAGTTAGTTCTAATAGGTACAAGAAGAAGGCGGGAAAATGAAGTCCAAAAAAAAACTTCGACTCATAATCCGTGCACATCATAACAAGTGAGTCGTAAGTGATGAAATGGTTTAAAATAATAAATAAGTCGCCGAGAGCTAGAGCGATCAGCAAACACAGCGGCGCGAAACGAAGAATATCACCGATCAAGAAAAGAAGAATAGCTTAGAATAATTGCGCGCATATCAAAGTCTTGACACTTTCTCCCGCTTTCTCCAACACATTGGGACATTTTTTTGATGTTCAATGCTTTTGCCTTAAGGACATTGAAGATATGGTGGCATTACCATCGCATATAACTCATTTTTTGTTTGTGCTTGCACCGTCTAATTCGTAGAACTCGTACTCTTGTGCGCATGCAAAAATGCAACAAAATTATTTAGCATAAAAGAAGTGTTGCTGTGCGATGCAACTGGGCCACGATCGGTCGGTCGGCACTTGCCGTAACTGTGTGTGCTGAAAAAAAAGCAATCACACCTCGCTAACTCATAGTCTTCCCTATTTGCCTTACGATCCCGATGCGTCCTCCGAGTGCGGCACATTGCATGGTTAGTTTTTCCAGTAGCTTAACCTGACCTAACCTTTCATCGTTCTGCTTTGCTTCGGATTTTCGTTTTCCCATCCGTGGAAGAGTGAGCCAATGAAGAAGAACAGGATTAAATGGAACGTGACACGAGTGCGCGGTGTGCAGAGAGGGTGACCCGCGGGCACCGGGCGGGTTTTGTCACAGTCGTATAATTTGTTGTTTGTTACAGCTCGCGCAGTAACGCACCAGGGGTGGTAAGGGTGCGTGATCGACGAGACATCATGTATAGACCGCGGAGCTATAGAGCACGATCTGCCTGAACTACGATGATCCTGCGGCATGCTGATGACGACGCGGAGAAGATGAAGCAACAACCACGATCACACATGGTCGATCTTCGGGAAAACTTCGTCGTGGAACGAACAGTAGAAGGGAAAAAAGTATAGCGCGCGCGATCTCGTTGGACTCGCGATCCCGCGAAGATCCCGTTGGAATCACTGTCAACCGAACGATCGACCGGTGCGGACGTATTTTCCCTTTGCTCGTCCATCGTGCGCATTCCGTGTGTGTGCGAGTTTATTGTGCGTGTTTATTGGCTTAAAGCGTGCTTAGTGTGTGATGCCTGTGGTGTGTGAGATCAGCTCAAGTGAACTTTTAAGAATTCTTTCGTGAAGACTCCTTCCTAAGTGTATTAATGTTGTGCATCGTTGTGTGAGCAAGTTGTACTGATCGTAATGGCACTTTTAACACCGACAACTCCCTCTTCGGCATTGACCGGTGGTACGGTCGATCTGTGCGCGGCAAGTTTAAAACCGTTCGATCTGAAACATGGCTTTTGCCTTACGGACGATACCGCTATGGACGTGTGCTACAGTGCCATCAGCTGTGGCATGAATGATGGGAAGTCCGGTTCGTACGGTGCTGACTGTGGCCGGAACGGGCTGCACCAAAGCTACACGCCAATTTCCGCTCCACCGGTGCCGGGATTTGCGGGATACAGCACCGAACATGATTTTCCTTCCGAAGCGGTACAGTTTCATCAACTACCGCAGGCGGACACGTTCAAACAACTGGGTGGCTTCTATACAACTCCCGCCAAAGGGGACGATCTGTTCTTCAAGTTTGACCCGGAGTACATCGAGAAGCTGCAGTCGTCGTCGTCGAGTATATTGCTCTCGCCAGCTGCAACGATTGCTAGCACACCGCTGACGTGCCAAAGTTTGCTAAGCTGCGCCAGCAGTTGCACCACAACGACGGATTATTACAACTACAACGAGACAAACTGCCAGTCCAAGAATCAGTCGCCCTGTTCCTCGCCGTTTGCTGCCGGTGATTCGTGGATCGATAACGGATTCACGCTGAACCTGATGAATCTGAACGGAGCCGGTA
The DNA here is from genome assembly GCF_943734755.1 of Anopheles moucheti. NCBI lineage: Eukaryota > Metazoa > Arthropoda > Insecta > Diptera > Culicidae > Anopheles > Anopheles moucheti. The sequence goes on from NC_069140.1 coordinate 41,375,824, forward strand.
GTTGCTCCCCAAAGCGATCCAACGGAGAGCTGATGGCGATGGGTAGTAGTGATGCGACGTCACCAACAAAGTCGGAATCCACCGTACTGCCCTCCATTCGGAGTGCCTTCAGTGGAACGATCAGTGGACAGTTTGAGTGCATCAATTCGACCTCCAAACCCGATCCGTCGTCTGGCGTGGAACCATCGATGAGCTACATTATGGATTTCTTGGACAGTTCCTTTTTGGAACAGTACAGCAACGGCAACACTGTCGAAACATGCCCGGACGCGGCACTCGCAGCACAGGATTCGTACAGCTACTCGGCGGACAACTACTACAAACCGATCCAGGGTTTGGAGAAACCGAATCGAGAGTTTAAGGACATTTGGAGAAATGCTGCCAGCGTTACCGCAACCTCCCCAAGGGTTGCAAAAGCGGAACCACTGGATATGGTTGAAGAACCGCTCGAAATGGAAGAATCCTTCCCGTTGGCGTCAGCGCCCCGTTCGTGCCTCTGGAGTGGTTGCAACATGGAGCTAGCGGACCAGCAGCAGCTAGTGGCCCACATCGAGAAGCAGCACGTGGAACCGAAGCGGGGCGAAGTGTTTGGATGCCAGTGGTTGGACTGTCCACGGCAGCACCGACCGTTCAATGCGCGCTACAAGCTGCTGATCCACATGCGTGTCCACAGCGGTGAAAAGCCCAACAAATGTCCGGTAAGTGAGGGAAGAACCGAGCGGGTAGGCTTCTCTGAAGTTGGCGTCGGAGTTGGAGAAAGTAATGCTGATGGGGCTTCGAACCGAGAGCGGTTCACTCCTGGCAAACATCTGGTGCACATGGAGTAATGCGAGAGATAACTTTTTAGCCACGAATCGCGCCGCCGGCAATGTTTGCCGGCTTGTCCGGGTTATGGTTTTTGCTTGCATTACGTTAACTTACGCCTTTTCCGCTCTTTCGCATTACGCGTTACGCACATGCATGTGCCAGTTAGCCATAATCCTGAATAATAGCTGGAGTGGAGTGGCCTTTGCGTCTGCGACGATCTTATGAAACCCCGTTTCTGTTTTATTGCGCTTACAGTTCCCCAGTTGCAAGAAGGCTTTCTCTCGGTTGGAAAATCTGAAAATCCATCAACGATCGCACACGGGCGAGCGACCGTACAACTGCCAGTTCCAAGGCTGCACCAAGGCGTTCAGCAACAGTTCGGATCGTGCCAAGCATCAGCGCACGCATTACGATACGGTAAGGCATCTGCTGCCATGTGCGGATGTTGTCTTAACATCTCCGAGGCTAAACGGCCATCACGCTAATGGTTTGCTGTTTTTCTCCTCCACACAGAAACCGTACGCCTGTCAACTGCCCGGGTGTAACAAACGCTACACCGATCCGTCCAGTTTGCGCAAGCACGTCAAGAATCATGGAACGCGCCCAACGGACGTACCGATGCGGAGGAAACCGACACAGCACGACATTCCTGCCTCAAGAAGATACTCCGAACCGGCCCTATCAACAATGGACGCGTTTAACCTGGACCCGTACACAAACGCATCGAACGATTTAATACTGGACGATGTGTTTGCGGACAAACCTTCCAATCTGGTGCAGGATTTGGGTGGGACCAATGGGAGCGAGCGCCGTACCACCATGGATGACTTTAACGATATGTCCAGCTGTCTCATGAAAATTCTTCAACTACCGTCTGCCAACACCGACACGGGCACGGCAGAGCTTGAGAGCAATCGATATCTAATGGAAAATCTGGGACTTTCCTTTGAAAGTGATGCAAACTATTCGAACGATGAAAGTGCCGTGCTGGGAGTTTCTACCTGCCGACTGGCAAACGACACCGATGGTAGTGACGAAAAGACACTTTCCGCGTTTGGTACTGAGTTTGACTATTTCGATGCAATTGTCTGAGTTACTGTACAAACGAACTGGACCTATTGGCAGACATTAGAATTAATTTCGATACAACTTAAGAACTTTTTTTATCTTTCTTTTAGTAAACTAGTGTTAGTTAATCGAAAGTTCGAGAACTGTTACGTATCTCTTATGATCTTCCATTATCTCCATCACTCTGGAGCATAGTTTTAGCCGCATAGTTTGTTGCATTTAGTTAGGGTCGTAAAACTACTTCCAAAGAATTTGTTGCCATTAAAGTTGCAGTAGGCGATGGGTTGGGGAATTTAAGCGTTTTGTCTTCCATCTCCATGAATGATCTTCCATCTTTGTTATGTGCTTTGTTCTAGTAATTACGCATGCTAAAGACATTTCCAAAGATGTGTTAGGTAAGAGAACAATTTTAATATGTAAGCACTGTATTTGTACAGGAAAGCGAAATAATCTTTCAGAAGGGTTTTCAATTATAAAACTTTTTTTTTGATAATTTTTAAAAGACACATTATCGATGTAAAAATCTTCCTCACATGTGACGTTCATTTGAAGCGAATGTGATTTTCGGCAATAAGTGCGAAACGAAGCCAAATTTTTTTGTAAAAAGTTGCTGCAGAAAAAGGAATGGCTGCTGGCCGATTTAGTATTAAGCAAGTAGCGGGAGAGTGAAATATGTTTAGCTTAGTGCAATAAGCCAAAATGCTCCTTTCGCAAAAGATGTATACAATTTGCAATGCAAAGTAAAGAGTTAGTTAGTTTGGTTTGTAGCAGTAGTTTATGTTAGCTTTCCACAACTCCACAAAAAAGACATTAGAGATTTAGACGTGTTGTCAATGTGACAAAGAGGTTCATAATTAACTAAATAAATATAGTTTACATCTAAACGTATTACAATTACTATGTTTTGCTTTAGTCGGTGGCGGTTCTTATGATCGTGTTCTCCTTGTCGCAAGGATGTGGCATCTATGCGTCCAGCTTCCTTACGGATGTATCAAGTTTCTTGCTTGAGAGGAAAGATGACACCACGTCAACAGACCGATAAACTGTTCAAATGCGAAGAATCATCGACTCCTTTGTGTTGTTCGAAGCTGTTGGGTCACATGCAAAAGGGCACAACTTTACCAGTCGCAGGCCATCAAAACTAACGTGTCCTCTTAAAGCCGCACTCTTTAGTGTGGACCAATAAAATGAAGCATTAAAATGGGAAAAGAGGGAATCCTTCCCAACTGACAACGGTTCGTCCCGAGCGGGTCGTCGCTGCGGGCTCTTAACGAACACCATATGTGTCCTTGGTGAAGTTGTACGTTCGTTGCAGTACTAATGCACTTTCGGTACTCAAACATACGCGAGGACATTAGTCGAAGCATTAGACACATTAGCTGGCCCGCTCTCCATGGTGGCGTGATTCGTAATGATTACGTTCACCCACGGGGAGCTAGCAGCAGCGGTTAAGCATGATCGGTTCATCCTTCACACCCATCGTCACCACCGATCGGTTTGGGGGTTTTGGAACTCATTAAAGATCTTACATTTACGACGCACAAGTGCACATCAGCGCAAGCACACGAGGATCGAAACGAATGCTAGATTGACGGTTAGCTAGAGACGGGTAAAGGGTTTAACGAAGCCCAGCACCAGCAGGAACATGCGCTAAGTGAAGATGGAAGGATTGAACCATTTTTCTTGCTTCGCAGCGAGCCACGCTGTGGCAGCATAACGATCATAAACCATAAGGGGGCTAAAAAGCCAAAGAAAAACATTAGTAGAAAAATGTGATCGTCTAGCATTCGGTTGGGTTTGTGCTGCCAACGTGTCTCTCTGGTGCCTCCGGTGGTGCTACTGCAGTAGTTATCTAGGTGAAGTGTCGCCAGTTGTGACATGAACCGTAAAGAATGATTGAGTTTAGATCGTTTGGGTAGGATAAGGAGAAACACAACAACAAAAAATCAGTATGCAAGTGAAACAAAACAACAAAAAAAACAAACTTCCACAAACAGACACGACTGTACGAAGTGGAATCGCTGTACAGAGGCGTACAGAAGGCCGGGATGGAAAGTCAAAGAGTTCAACGGTGGCACGGAAATCCACGGTCCTACGACATGAAACAGAAGTTAGGAGTAGCAAGACAAAAAATCTCCTACTCGAAGGGAATCAAAAGAGTGACACGGGGATATGGGGAACGCAAGAATCGGTTCAAATGTCCCCCAGGTTCGAAATGCCGCGCGTTTTCGTCTATAAATAGTAGTAGGTGCACGAGGATTGGAACGTTTGATTTTTAAAACCTCCGCGCAATGAACAATGACAGCGCATTGGAATAATCCAATGAAAGATGGTTTGAGAAGCAGTGTGTCAATAGTTAATAATAAATATTGGATTGTTTGAAAACAAGAAGACATTGGATAAATTGAAACAGAACATGTGAAGGAAAAGACGAAAAAAAGATTCCATGCCTTTGGTGATCATCTTTGTCTCATAAGTTAACAAGAGATTCTTCAAAAGTTTATCCTTAGACTTCGCGACAGCAACTGGACGTTAATAGTTTATAACTGAAATTAACTCTAAAACTCATCAGTTTATTAGAGAGTAATTCAAGAGTTCATTGTAAAACTTTATGAGAGCAACTGCCCCCAAAATAATTTATATCTGAAAGGTACTTTAAAAGAGTATGAAGAAGTGATCTTGATGATTTCCACCGACGAACTTTTAACGAAATAGAATTGCAACTTTTAACCCGCTATTTGAACCTGCTTCAACATCATAAAAGAAATCAAGAGAAAATCAACCGCAAGCAGCTAAAAAAAGTGCCTCTACCAATCTACTGCGTAACAGTTTCCACCGTACGCCCTGGCTCCCGAAGCTCACATGAGGCGGAAAGGACAGAGAGAGAGCGAAGGCAGTAAAGGAAAACCGTCAGCGGTATAAACAATATCATAAATATTGTTTTTGTAGCAACCAAACGGGAGTGCGTCGAGGACTTCTGCGTTCCCTGTCCCGACCGATGGGATCGGTGGGTAGTGTGGAGTGGAGGTGTAAGAGGCGCAAGGTCCCTGCAAGAAGATACAGTTGCGACGACCTCTTGGCCCATGGTAGGCGAGAACGATCGTGCCAGATGTTCTGGTAGCAGCAGCAGAAGCAGCAATGCGGATTCGGGATGCTGGAAGCAGTGCGGAAAGAGGCCCGGGTAGGTTAGACTAGGTGCGGTTTCGAGTGCACAATACATGTGCCATGTCACAGCACCAGTGACGTTGATGGTGGCATGCGATCGAGTAAAATGTCTTGCTTTTCCTCATATTCACAGGGATCGTCATCGAAGTACACCGGGGCACCGGGTTTGCACTTGTTACCGTGATGGGCCGGAGCAGAGGCAAACAGGATCGCGGGTGAGACGCCGCAAAGGTCATCAACATAATGAGCTATTTTCCCCCCCATTCTGATAGCGGGTGAATCTGCTGAGTGTCGGAGGCTTGTGTTCCGCAGCCGCGTCACGGTAGGTTTGGTTTGGCTTGGGCCCTGCAAAGTACACCCCCTTTCGATCACGTGTCCCAATGTTGATATCCCTTCGGGAAAGCGACAATCTTCCATATCTGCTGGTGGATTTTCTCACCTTCCCTTGCTTCCCTTTATCATCCCTTTAACCCGGCCGAACAGACGCGTATGTTCGGGCGCATCTGAAGGCAATTAAAGTGGCCCCCGCAGGATATGCTGCTGCAGCCACTGCAGCGATGCACTCGCCGCTGCACATTTGCATTTCTGCTGAGGTTCCGCTCCATGCTATCCCTCCGGTTCGCTGGAGTTCGGGCACCAGATGGTAGAGGGTTCCCTTTACCAAAGTGTGTTGCCCGTTCATGTACGTTCCTCCAGAAGCGTGTTGATGACAATCAAAATCGAGAGTTTATCACCCATTGCGATGGAGGGAAGGCGTTTTTCGGTAACAAAATGATCTTTTCGGCATTTTGCGACGGTTTCGGTAACGATCGTACAGACCGACGTTCGGGACGGGGGTAACAATTTGTTTACATTTAACACCACCGCCCGGCTGGTGTGTGGCTGGGTGTTCCATACATTTGGCCACTAAGGAGAATTAGCGGCGCGCCAGTACGAGGTGTCAGAAATTTTGGGTATCACGTGGTGATCCAAACAAACCGCATTAAGGAAAAGGAATAAAAACACAACGTCGAGAGCGATATGTTAATCCAGCAATAACCGCAAAAGCTACGACGGTGGAGGGCAGGATTTGGTAGTGACTCAAATTTTATGCATTTTTTACGAGCTATGAATGTGCATGTTTTTAGTAGTTTTTAAACATTTGGGCATGTCTCCGAGTAGAACGGCTAGGATGGGCAGAGGGCGTGTTTATAAGGAAATAAACTGTCCGGAGGCAAATGCTTTCGGTGGGCAGAGAAATGCACCGAGTGGAAATTTTAATGCCGTTTTGAGTGATTCAAATTGCATCCGTGTGTTGCATTTTGGGACAAATTGATTTCAGCCCATGTCGGGACAGCAGGATGTCCTGCAGTGTACGATAAATTATAGCCTTAGCTATAAGGCTATAATATTATGTTAATATTTATTCTTTAATAGCCTTTTGACATTGAATCACATTGAGCTGCTAAAGGTCCCACAATTTCCTGATCGCTTGGTTCTTAAGGCATCTACAGCTATAAGATATCGTCATGAGGATCTTATATGGTCGAAAAGCTGTCATTAGTTATTCGCATTTGATGTCGACTGAACCATAGATGAGGTGATTTTTGAAGAGATATTCAATATCCTTATCACAAGTTCTAGCTCACGACAGTCTGAGCCACCTCCGAACGTCTGGTCCATCAAACGCACATGCACAAAGAGCTCGAAAAACGCACTCCAAGTCTTTGTACTTAGAAGGGAAAAGAAGTGAATAGGAAGAAAAGGTTTTAGGATAGTAATCGTTTAGTTATGTCGTTTGAATTAGACGAATAAAAGTTATGTAAACTCAGACAATTAACTAATATTCATTTTATTCTTTATTTTCTATATTATAATAATAAACGAATGTATGAGTTTGTTAACTAAGATTTCCATTTGTGTTAGCCATGGAAGTCATGGGAAAACTACGTTTTCCCCCTCATTCGTAGCGAATACGAGTCAATTAGTCCGTCACAATCATAATAAATCGGACAAAACAAATTAAACCATCTGGATAGGATCACTGCACCAGCCAGCCAGCCTCCAAACATGAAATTGAATTAGTCGATCAGTGTTCATCATGCGTCACAAGTTAAACAAACATGCCAAAAACCTGTCAGCGAGCAAACGTTCACGTCTAATGAGATTTTCGTGGTGGTTGTTGTTAACTATGTTCCGATTTTGGGACGTGCCTTCACGTGTTCTTTTCTATACACAGTGATACTACATCTGTTCTTTTTTTGTTGTGCGATTGAATTGACCGAAAGCGTGAGCTCATGAGTGGCAAAAGGAAAATGCATATCGTAGGGCAATTTGTCGCATCTTTTTCACGACTGTTGATCGATCGTCCGTAGGTTAGGGCGGGAAGGTTGGAGCGCATTGATCCTGTCCGCCCCGCAACCCCACGAAAGCATGCCTGTGCTCGATTGTGCATAACGATTTCAAAGTACCCCACCAGGAGCTATGCACTGCACGGTGCAGACAACGAAACGTTACCGTTGAGGCAAGTGCGTAAGTGATCGTCTATAAATCACAATGATCTTCATACTTTGGTGTCTCCGAAAGCGGACCAAAGGGGTGAGCTGCGAAACGGGAGACGTACAACGAGCACGGAGGCATATATCATAAAAATAAACACACGACTTTACCCCATACGTGGCGAACATGAATGAAAATTGATTTTTCTTGAAGCTAGGTTGGAGGTTTTTGGAGATATTTTTTCATCTGCATTAACATGCTTTGAGAGTGATCGTAGCTGTGAGTAAAACAAATTGAATCAAAACACTATTTATATCGTATTCTATTAAGGTAGAATCAAACATAGGACAACCTGCGCCATAGGTTCTCGGTGGTCCTACATTGTAATGGCAATAAGCTCTGATTGCCTTCATTATGTTATGACAACATTTATGTGTTTCCTAATTTAGTGACTCAGACCTCGAATATCATTTTTCACAAGTTAAGTAACACAAAAGGTGATAAAAATACGGTTGATCGAATCTTAAATCACAACTTCATCGCGATAATGTTCGCTAATTCGTTGAATATGAGATGAAAGCCAAGATCTTCGGATCCAATCGAGTACTGACAGTGTTGAAATTATAATCGAAACAGATCGTATGAGGAAAATGAAGTCCAAAGGACTAAGATTGTTCGCTCAGAGGCTTTTCGTATAGACCAAGACAAAAAAGGTGCCTAGTCCTATCTTATAGATTGCTCTTACAAAATGTGGCTAGGACTTCATTCAGGTAATCCAGAATCTAGGATATTCGAGAATTTATAATATATAGAGAATGACGTGAAGAAACATGTAAAGAATCGTTTCTATATCTGAATAAATAGTTTTTTTTCGTTAGCATGGCCTGGCTGTATCGACTTATTTGACCAAGTAGCCGGATAGTCAGAGTCCTTGCTACGAGAATTGGTCCGAATGGGATTTTGGTCCGGTCCGTTCGTGTGAAGACCGGCTCCGCTACAATCATGCCACTGAGACGTAGTAAAATAAATAGTATATAAAAGTAAATAAATAAATAATATTATTAAAAATAGTATTGATTGTATGTATAGTAGTATGAATAAATAGTATTGATTGGTAGATAATGGATCTGTGGCAGATTCTTAAAAATTCCGGGATTGTAGTTATTCAGTCTTTTGGGCTCCAAAGATAGTAATGGCGCGATGTATAGTTTCGTAAACTTATATACCAGGACGAAACACCAGCCAAACACAAAGGAAAGTTATTACAAGATTCCAAACGCTCTCTTGCATGCTTCATCTTGTATAAGGGTCGCTTATGATATAGGACTCCAGATATTATTCTCTTATTTACGTGTGAGGAAAAGATGATTGAAAGGATTTTTCATACATGCGAAAAGACAGCCACTAATAGTTTAGACAAATGTTAAATAAACCCATTATTGTGTAGGAAATTAGGTAATGTAAGTAAAAGATCGTTAAAAAATATGGCAACTAGATCAATTTTATGTAATAAAGTGCAATTATATGTAGGAAGATGTATTACTCTTTTGATATCAAGTATCAGTGCTTATTGCACTTAATATCGATAATCAGCTTCAGCAAAACACATTACAGAAGACCACTTAACTTCAGGCAACATCTTTCTCGCGTGAAAATCGGGAGGAAAATTATGCTACTTGACAAATTGCACCCATCCGATGCGGTAAACGCAGCAAAGCTTCCGTTGCATCCGGTAGGTTGCAACGAAAGCCACTCATCATCCCAAACGTCCTTCAACTCATCCACGAAATGAGCCGATTAGGCGCTCGAACGCGGGCCATAAATTTAGCATCCGTTCGTACGGCAACCACCGTCGCTCCGGAACCGTGTGCAACGGGTGTCACCCGCAGTGTATCCAAATCCGGATGATGCTGGGCGTTTTGTTCCTTCCTTCCCATCCGTTCGGGTTTCGGAGATTCATCAAATTAGTTTATAAACACATTGTCGTGATGTTTTGTAAATAACAGTCCATCCATCTCGGCGCAATCGTTGGCGCTGCCGATGGGGAGAACGAAGACGAATGCAGCGTGAATGCAACCGCACCCGCGCACCCATCGAGGGTGAAAACCTAATTTGAGAAGTGTGAACTTAAAAACCACTTACCGACACTGTCACATCTTAATCATCGCGATCGTTCCATTTGCTGCACTTGCGAGGGGCGTCCGCAGTTCGGCGGGATCGATGCCACTAACGCGGCGACGCTTACGAAACGTGACCTAAACGGTGGGAACCGACGGAGAATAAATAATGCCCTAACATCCTGCCAGAATTGGCACTGTTCAAGGGTTGCGAGGGTGAAACGACTCTTAACGCGGGCATGAGCGGGCATGTTGATGTTGTGCTTGAAGGTTGATGTAGTGGATTTTGTTGTTGCGCTGTCTATTTGACGATCGTGCGCGAACGGATTAAATCCTTTCCGAGCGTTTTAACGACGCTTATTGGGAAAATTTTCTTTTCCCTTTGGCGGGTGTATGGGAACATTTTTCTCACTTATATGTCACGAACGGGTGAACTTGCTATAATCCATCGAATCCCATCAGGATTCTATATAATCATTGTTGCGTAGAAAGATGGACTAGATGAGGTTTCACAGCCAGACGATCGCGCTGTTGTCAGGACCGCCAAGCTGTTGTAGCGTCAAAGAAATAAGTTTGTTGCGTCAGATTGAAACAAACACCTCAGCATTGTGAGCGTGGGAAAATCTTGAAAGATAATTACTTAATTTCTTGACGTTAAGTACCTATTGAGTCTATTGAGTACATCTCAACATAAACATTGGAATCCTAAGTTAATGAGTTAGAGTCATTGATAATTATTTAGTGCAATATACCCTTAACAAAGTAATGCCAATAGGGAAAAAGAGTATTAAATGAACTCGCATGGACGATAAGTAATGGAGAATATCCGCACTAGCTTTCGATATTCTCCTACCCAATCACAATAAATCTTAACATCAACCTGAAGTGTTCTAGGTTTGCCAATTCTGACCTTAATTCTCTCCGGCCATCGGTTACCATTTTGCTAAGGGCCTCGGGAACCTGTTCTGAGGATTCATGAATCTTTTGAGAGTGGGATCTACTGATCTACTTTAAATGATTCCTCGCTAAAGATGCTAGAAGTGAATGACTCTTATCAAATGACTTGTGTTGCATATCTGATTAATTAGGCCTCTGGTAATCTGTTGAAACAATTGGTCCATTTATTTGATAATAATAAATCCCTACACCGGGATGGTGTTTAAAGAAATGGTTAATAAACCTCAAAAAGTTCCAAAATATAAAGACATGAAATACAACTGAATGAACATTACGATAGATGTCAATAAAGCGTGAAAATGATCTGTACATGTGAAAAGGATGCGGGGTTATTTAACTTTAAATTAAAGTTATTTTAGATATCCTCCTTCCTCATCGGCACAACAACCTCAAGTGGCCGGCCATTCTTGGCTTTCTTTAACTGACTTTTGGACTTTTGGGTTTTGAGTGTTAGATATTTCCTACAACTTGGCCCACCGTTCTTTGGAACTTATTGGATATCTTATTTCAAGTGTCACATAATTTGTTCGAAAGATTTCATATTTTCCCACTTCGCTTCACTTTCCCATCAGGATACGGTTGTCCTTCCGCTCGTCCTGGTTCATTTCACGCTTCATAAATTGAACTTTAGGCTTTGGTTATGGTGCGGCATTTCTCACAACCGTACTCACTGATCCTAGCTGCGCCAACAGTCCGTCCAAATCAGTGCTGGATTAAGTTAGATTGAATCGACCGATGCTTCCCATTCATTCGTATCCACTTCCCGGTGACACTTATTCGGTTAGTAGGTTGGTGCTGAGAAAAGGGCTGCGTGAGTGACTTTCGAATGGTGTAACAAGGATGGCATTTTTGTGGAATGCGACAAACGTTGAACATCCCTGAACGCGTAGGCGTGATTCGATGCGCGCTTGTGGCAAATGGGAAAATTATGATGTGTAACGAAATGTTTTCCATGTGCGCGTTTGTTCGCCGGTACCCGACCATGGTTGGAAAAAGCGGCCACTGTTCAAGGAGCGAAGCCGAACCGCGACGCGATCAATCGATTCAATTCACCCGACCATCCCAACCACTGGCGGAGAAAGATTCTGTATGCAACTAATATTCACCCTTGCATCGAGGGGAAATTAGTTTTCGGAGGGAAAGTGTATGGGAAAAGGTCGTAAAAATCTTACCAGGGGTTGTGTTACTGTCGGCTGTACGGCCTGCAGCAAACGTGAGCGGTAGCGGTTTAAAATTTTACAACATTTTTATGTTACAGTGCAACATTGTAACAACAATCGTAAAACCGCTACAATCCGTACGAGCCGCGTGATTATCGCGTTGCGTACGGTTGCGAGCGATTTTATGGCACTGTAATCGAACTTACGTTACGCATCCTTGCGCACGGAAGATGGGCTTTAGACCGTTCGATTCGTTCCCGCTGTAAACGGGTGCAGCTATTTGCTTTTTAAATCCATTTCACGTCCGGTACAGTCAGATACAAGTTGCACAAACCCAATAACACAGCAGTTAATTTGATGTACGATGATCGTAATGGATGGAAAAATGGTCCAATTGAGTGTTTGTTGTGAGTGGAAATGATCGATGAAATGGGCAGTATGATAGTAAAGCGATCATCAATATATTATGAAGGGTAGAATTGCGTTTCTGAGTTCTAATTGTGAAGAGACATCGAGAGGTTGAGTTGAGAAGATTTATAACTAATTTACATCTTGAAAATGAAGTTTTAAAAACAATCGACAAAAGTATGAAGTGTGTACAACTTCAACAAATTTTCGTAGCTCTATCCCTTGCACTCATTTCTTGTCATGAAACACCAATAGATCAAAATGTTACAAATCTTGTGAATACATAACCGAAACTGAACGATCACGATCACGCTTCAGAACGATCACATGCGCCACTATAGTGGTCGAAAAAACTGGTGATGGAGCGTTGTATTTCGGTAGAAAAACTGTTACCAGATGAAGATTATATGTCTTAACTAAACTTTAGACGGAATGCGCAAAATAATCGTTGTAGTGGTGTTTGTGCTGTTTTTGCCTGAATGCAGCCCTTCCTCGCCGTCATTTGTTCAAGGAACATAAATTAGATAAATTTCCTTGTAAATTACATTACAAAAATTGAAAATTAAAAAATATTCTCATAGGAGCTAACTATCTCGTAAGGATTTGAAGTAAAATTCAAAAGACAAAGGTCCATACAGTAATGTTAAGCCTCGTGTAAAATAAGCAAAACGAAAATTTAATTAAAAAACAAAAAAGAGATAGGAACGTTGTAGGCTGCATCTTCAAAGAAACCCATTCTTCTCAAAACAAGAAAGAACAACCGAAAATCAGAAGCTCCGGAAGCTACCGTGGAATTTCCACCAAAAATGATTCGATCCGCTTCTAAAAATTCGAAGGAAATATTTCTAACAGAAATAAAAAAGAACTCACTGTATACTGCTAGGACTATAAAAAAGGCTATGAAAATCCATCATACGCAGAGCGATACGACCCACTGCCAGAGTTGCAGTTCCATTTTCCCATATCGTGTCTGTGTCGTGTTCAAAATTAGGTGTTTTTCCTAACCGATCCGACCACCCTTTTCCCGTCCCGATTGATGCCACTTCCTTCCATGTATCCAACATTCCTGTGCGTCTCAAGTGCTCTGTGAGGTTTAATGATGGTAGGTGCTTTTTATGGACCATTTTCCAACATTTCAACCAACCGATGTTTTTTTATCCTCTCTCCCTCTCTTTCTCTCTCTCTCTCTCTTTCGTCCCTGATTATCAGGTTCCTTTTTATGAGGTCCAAACGTACACTCGTCCCGGGACAGTTTCGGGAGTCAATGCGAGTGTTGTTTTGCTTTCCACCACCGCCCACTCCCTGGAAGATCCTGTGCCGGGAAGTTGGCCTCTTCGCCTTTACGATCGTTTTCATCTCCAAACAAGCCGTTAGGAGCCGTTTTAAGGGAACATTAAAATAATATTAATTATCGCTCTAACGGCCGCAAGTCGATGACATCTCGACGCGATCGGTGCTGCACGGCGTTGATGATGGTTGGTGGTGGTCCTTGATGGTTGTGCATCTAAACGGTGGGAACCTGCGAGCTGAGACTTGATGCACTGAACTGTGAACAGAGGACAAATACAAAAAAAAACCCAACCAGCAAAAGAACGATGACATCGTGTCTGTGTCAATGTGCGGGATAGTTACAACGTGTCGACGAAAAAGGATACCGGTGACGCTGCAAGGATATTCCGAGACAGAGTCTGTTCCGCCGTTGCGTTCATTGACGGAGCCGTGGAACAAGGGCAGGGAAAAGATGATCTGGCATAAAGAGCAACATACGAGAAACAGGATCACGATGTTTGTTTTATTGCTCCTGAAGTACATGAGACGAACGAGGTACGATCGTATGTGAAGGCGAATGTAAAGCTACAGCTAGACATCGACCAGATGAGATTTCAATTCCAAACTATACACATTTACCAGAGTTGACCTGTTTTCTTGGGTGTAGTTGGGGTCCTTTTTTTGGTTAGAAAACAATAAATTTGATTTACTGTAGCTTTTTAAAACAATATTATGAAAAGAGGGAAGCACGCAACGCTCTACAAGGAGTATTCGTTGATTAATGCGTTGGAAGATCAAAAAATTAAACCATATTTTTTGCGTTTAGTTCCAACGTTCCGGAATTGTCGTTTAGACCAAATTCTGGGACATCGTAAAACGAAAAGCCTACAACTGGAAGGGTTCAGATCATTTCAAGAAGCGACTTCAGAGCACCACCATAAAAATTAATGGTAGATTAATGTTCCAGGATATAGCCTTCATAAAGTGGTTTATGGTCACGCTATGAACTAAACCAATATTTGTGCTTGTGTAATGTATGAGTTGAGCGCATCAGCGCTTGTTTGTATCAGAGGAAATCCAGTACGAACTATGAACCACTTGTGAATATAGCTATTGACACGATCATCACTTATCTACCAATCGCTGTCCGCCATTTAAGGATAATAATGCGTTGCAGCGATGACTGTGGGAATTATAACTGCTTTGTATTATATTCTAGCGCGTTAAGATCGACCCAAGATCATCAAAAATATCTACGAAATCTAAGAATTATTTGTTTCATGTAGAAGTAGCTAGGTTATGTTGTAGGACAACATATTTAACAAAAGTAGTCCTAAAGGGGTATCTCTCGTCTTAGAAAACACCCAGTAGATCAACCTCTAGGGATTAGACATAATGATCGTCCTGTGGACGTAGTAAAAATAGGAAACCCACAAAGCCCAAGGAAAAGCAAAAGGGTGCCAAAATGGTAATTCGTGATGTAAAACATCAAAATTTGTCATTTTAAGGTGTCTATCTAGTTGATCAAACCTGACCCGGGTTTCAGGTTTAGCAAACTAGCAAGTTAAGTAAATAGTTTACAGTTATGACAACACTAAATAATCTCCTAAATGTATATATTTTGTTACTCACTTTAAGCATATTCCTGCTTTGCCCATGAAAAATTGACTACCAAACTTCTACCGAACTTATGGAAACATTGCGTCTTCATCAGTGCTTGATACGCTGACACAAAAAACGATGCTGGGTGCAATAAATTTCCCTTCCTTAAGTATAAGCAGCCAGTTTGGCGCACGAAGCGATAAAACATATTCGTAAATTATCGCCACTGACAATATCATGCCCGGTTGCGCATCAGCGCAACTCTGCGCTAAAGAAGAATTTGAATATCTTCAACCAAAAAGAAGTATGAAACCAGTAATACCCGAAAATAAACCTGAAGCATATCATTGTAAGCTATGTGCCGTTTTTTATACGATTTTTGACGCTCGTTTCTATTACATTTTTTTTGCTTCGGTTTTTAGCACATTGCAGTCACATAACATTGGGGCAATCCTTACCGGTAACGGGATTATGTTTAGTTTGTGCGGCAGCTCGACAATATGTTAACGTTAATCACGTTAGGTGGAAGAGGTAAAGCAGGCAAGGGGTGGTTGGATCGAGTCAGCAAATGTACGCTCCTTATGATAAGAGCGCGAAACACGTGCGAGTCGTAGTTTCGTGGTTTTTTTTTCATCCTTG
Source organism: Anopheles moucheti (assembly GCF_943734755.1). Lineage (NCBI taxonomy): Eukaryota > Metazoa > Arthropoda > Insecta > Diptera > Culicidae > Anopheles > Anopheles moucheti. The sequence goes on from NC_069140.1 coordinate 41,391,494, forward strand.
ATTTAGCATGCCGATCAAAGAACGGGCACATGTGCGGTGGTGGCGTGTGGCACACGAATTTAAACAAACAACTGTGCGCGACATCAGCGTTGCAAATCCTCTAGCTTGTGTGTGCCATGTGTGCGCGATCGCGCTACGACAACGAGCAATGGTAAAGCGCGAGCCAAAGAAAAACCCGAAAAACTGCAAACTGGAAAAAAGAAAATTATTTTATGCTTTTGTTTGTTGGTTTGTTTTTTTCCTCATCACGAAATTTGTTTGCCTGTATATTTCTAATGAAGAATTTCAAACAAAATTTTAGAACTATGAAGACAGGACGGTCACATTTCCTGGAGTTCCGAATTTTAGGTTTTTTTGTCAGCTTTCTATATTGTTTGCGCGTGCGTTTTGATGTTATTATTACACACGTTGTTTGAATCGTACTCACCTGCTTATCATGTATTACAGTCGCTAAACCGCTTAAGATCGAGCAACGATGCCTACCAATTCAATATACGTGTCTTTCTGCAGGACGCCTGCTCTGACCATATGGCCGGGTGGGTATGAAGCGATCAATTTCATGAAGCCTGATGAGTGTAATACGTTGTAAAATAGTGAGATTGTTGTACAAGTAATAGACTCCACCAATGTAGGGTCTCTGCAGGGCGGAGCTATTCGTCAGCTTTGGATTGATTCCATGTCTCAGAGGCGTAAGCGAACATCACTAACGTCTAAGTCACCAAGTATACTAGGCCCAGCATCGACTTATAGAAGATGAAAGGTGTTACTCATCATAGTCAGTTTAGTCATTGTCATACTTGCTTTTCTGGTTAGGAAATCTTGCACAATCCTTATGCATCCCAAAAGAGCTCTTTCAGAGCTGCTGCTTTGACATCTTCTTAAGTATCTGTCGCACGGTGAAGATCAAGCCAGTAGCTGATTTATTCTACTACCTGAAAGAACAAATGTACTCAACAAGTTATTGTTACATGGGTAATAATTTCTCACATTCAGTTCCCCGGTAAGGCAAACCGTCATATATTTACGACTCTTTGATTGTTTATTCCGAAATATCGCCATTTTCTTTTCCTAAAATTTTGCACAAGGCTGTTAATTAAGACAGTGGATAATATTTAACCGTTTATCGATAATCTTAATGTAAAACAAAAATCTATGATTGTATCATTTAACCATCTATAAGAGTTGCTGTTTGTGGCTAAGTCTTAATCAAATCTCTTTCGCTTTCGGTTCATCCTTAAGTTGAACTTTATTTCGCTACGTTACCACCGAGGGACTAGAAAACCAGTGTGCACGAATGAGAATAAGGAATCGAAATCAAACTCCTATCACTAGCGCTAGTAATTTGTAGCTTTTAAATCGTTCGATTTTTGACGACCGATTGGCGCTGGTGCAATTGCTCGCCAGTGTATTATCTTTGCGAGAAACGCCAGGAAAGTAGAAAGCTAGGAAATGAAAGACAGTGGAGACAGATAAGGGGGTGGAGAGGAAATGTATAAAGTACTTTAGGGGACACAGAAGTACAAAAGGAAAACCGTGCTCGGGAATGTGTTGTCGTATCGTGCAAGGCGTACAAATCGGCGAAGCTCTACACGCCGGCTGCATTTTTGGTAACATTTAATTAAGTGGTTCGCAGTGTTCGTACCCGTGGGCTACAATCAGCCGCAGGAAACCAGCTATTGATATCTAAAATCCCCGTACACATATTTACAACGGCACGCTGTCAAAAGCGATCGATCTACCCAAAGCAATGGTGCCGGTGACACTCATTCTTTGTTTTGGCGCATCATCGTCGAACATACTCACTAAACGAACATTTTAATCCCACCCATTTACTATTGCGTTTCGTTAAGATACGAAAGGAATCTTAAGAAGGTTCATTCTCTCTAACTAATATCGTCTTTTCAGAAGCACCTTCGTGGGGAAATTTGCGCCCACAGCGCCACAACCAGCTAGGTGGTTAAAAAAAACGTAGCGTAACATATAAATAAAATCTTTTGTGTCATTTGCACGCAGTGTTTGAAGGGACATCCCTCCCAATGCCTTACACTTCCCTTATCGGTAGTGGATGGGCTTCCGAATTGAACACATACTTCTCCAGATCGATCTCGTTTCGGTCGTCGCTGAACAATAGATAAAAGTACTTGAGCGTTTCCCCAAGCCAGAAGCTTTCCATCATATCGCGGGGCCGCGTATTGAGCGGATTTTTCACATTACCGATCGAGGTATAGCCGTTCTTTACCTTCGTGTAGCGATTGAACGCTTCAAAGATCGTCCAGCCCATGTCCTGGTACGTACGGTTTCCCGTTATGGCGTAGAAGTAGTAAAGGCTTTCGATGAATTCCGGCCGCAGCAGATTGTGCGCATCGTTTGTCTTTACGTAAATATCCGTTTCAGATTCTCCGTTGACGTTAAAGTACGATATTTCGGGCGCGAGCTGTGTGGGTTGCTTCATATACGTTTGGTAGCATGTTTCTAGCAGATCGGTAGCCAACCGCAAGTGCGTCTTCGGCATGCCATTCTTGTAGCCGAGCAGTAGCGTACCGGGCAGGTAGCACGTGAGATGATCCATCTTTGGTTTGAAATCTTTCCCATTCAGCAGCTCACCAATATAGACGTGTTTTTCGTTGGGAGTCGTGCGTACCAGTTGGTTCAGGACACCGCGCATAGATTGCTGATAGTCCTCGATAAGACTGCAAGGTAGGGAAAATGTCCATTAAATGTTGTTTTCACAAACAAACCGTAAAAGAAGGAACTAAGGGTAGAACTCACTAATCTTCAGCCTTTTTGCCCGTCTGAAGCCACTGCTTGAGCAAATACTCGTAATAAGAATCGGCTCGCGCTCCAAGTGAAATGGTAGCGAAGTTACGAAACTGTCCCGTATTAGCATTGATGAAGATCGGTACTAATCCTTCATTTTTGTCCAGTTCATGTATTTTAAGGTTTACCCTGGACGCTACCTGTAAACCAATTCGAAACTTATGATGTAATATCCTGCGCGATTCCCTTGCCAGCGTTACGTTACCTTTTCGAAGACGGGATTCTGCGAGCTGCGCGACAGGTCACGGAATTCAAGCTGAATTGTCGTCACCTCGCTCGTTGAACTGTCCGGTGACCATTTGGGTGCGTGTGCAGCCAACGATCCGATGTTCACATCCGAAAATGGTATTCCCGACGGTGAATCAAAGCATGGCAGCAAACGATTTCCCAGATCGACCGCCTTGTCCAAGAACATGCGATCACCGCTCAGATGATAGGCACTCAGTAGCCCACCCACAACACGGATCGTCACTTCGAAAAGATTAACCTCACGATTAACGTCAAACTTTAAGTATTTCTCGATCCAGCTGCGCGCCTCATCAAACTCGTCCTGCAGATCCATAATGTAGAGTGTGTCGAGCGAATCTACCAGCGTTAGACCGAGCCCGAACCAGTCGGAATAACCCATCGAAATGGGTTTCAGATTATCATGACCCCAGGCGTATTCTTTGTAGCCCTTCCAAGAATGTTGTACCGCTTCCACTACGGCCCTTTGCCGATCGTTTGTTGGACCCTACAACAAAATATGATCAGTGTAAGTCCTAACATTTCTGCCTGATAACTTTCTACACCCAACCTTGAAGAGGACGTCACGATTTACAAAAGCATGCAGGACGAACATACCCGGTCACCAGAATGCACACACATACCTTAAAATCTTTCGCACCAGCAAACGGCATGCGTCGATTTTCCTCCAGCACGTTCTCTTCGTTGTCGACGATCTCTTTCGGTTCGTTGTGCACAATTTCGAGCTGCTGATTGACTTCCGGTTGCTGAGCGACCGGTTTGGCAAGTGCTTCCTCCGTCGGAGGGTTTGCTAAACTATCGGTAAGCTTAATCTCTTTTACCATGGAAGCTGCAAATCGCTCGTGCTACATTTGGTTTTGTAATTCCGGCGATTCGTATAGCCGTACAGACAACATGGAACAAATATAGCAAATAGCGTACAATAGCGAACATAGAAAGACGTAAGGCGAAAAAAGACAAGATAACGGCGGAAACGGACAATTTAGAGCTCAGTTTGTATCATGTGGACAGACAGGTAAAAAGCAGTGTGTATATTACCCTTTCCTTAAATGGTGCTATCTGGATGTGCTCCATCGGATCAATCGCATCGGAGCTGCGGGACGGATCGTTGAATGGTAGCACAAAAAATATAACGTAGAAAATGCACATTCCGGCCAGTAGGATACAAGCTAAATTCTTTTGGAACCGGGATAACTGGTTCCAATGCTAGAAAAACGAGAAATTGATCTATTATTCGTCCCATCTCGATCCGCTTCGTGGCTTTGCATACATACTCGTTTCAAGCTTTTCCTAGAGCTAATATTTCCAACGATTACCGGATCATTGCTGACGGGTAGAATCACCGATACATGCTCTATTTTGGCGTCCATCGTTGCGTTGTACTCGTATCTGGCTTAATGCATATATGGGACACAAGCGTGCCCGCGTTGCTGCGTTGGCGACGATGGTACGCACCGTCAATTTTCAGTCGTTTCAATCACTTTTTATCTATCGTGGCCCAGAAAGCTCATCGTGGATTGTTGGTACAAGTGCACACGGATACACACGGATCACAGGAAGAAGGAGTAGAGAAGGGCTCGGTTGTCTAGCCGGAACTTTAACCACACAACCGTTGCGGTTGCTGGGTCGCGGGAAGAAAGTGTATTGCGGATGCTACATGAATTCGGCCACCTTTTTTTGGCTAACAAACTGTGCGAATATTATTTATATCTTCTGCGGTAGCTGCTGATGAAAACGTCAACAAATATTGGAGCTGACGTTTGTGCTTTGGTTTATCATCTAGAGATGAGTACTGAAAGACCATCATCCAAATAAATTGATGAAAACTATTTGAATATCTGATACAATCAAATGGAATATTGTTTTATGGCTAGTAGTATTAGGTTTGTATATATATAAAGGTTATTTAATGAGCAATGCATAACAACATTTTAAATGGCGTTCCTGCAACCAACGGTTATAAACATGTACCACATGATTGGAGAACTGTCACTGCCTATTGCAACAGCGAACAAACATTCTGAACGCGTTGTGTGATTCGAGAGACCGGTAAACTTTTACCTGCGAAAATGTTAGATACGACCGTAGTCTTCGGAATTACTGCTAGCATCCTATCGTTTGTGGCAGGATACACTATAGCTAAATTACCACGCCCAGGAGATAGTGGCTCTTCTTCGCCGAAAAATAGTTCTTCGCCAGATGAAGGCACTGAGAAGGTAAACAACTATGCCGGTATTTTCCTGAAATGCAACATACACGAACGGTTACGAATGAAATTGTTGAATAAATGTAATTCAATTTGCTCTTTAGGTGTTTGCCGATATGGGCGGCGAGTATAAAATGGTGCTGGTGGTGCGAAATGATTTAAAGATGGGGAAAGGCAAAATAGCGGCTCAGTGCGGTCACGCGGCCGTTGGTGCGTTTGAGAGCGGACTTCGTAACACGCCAGCAGCAATCAAAAAATGGCAAAGTAGCGGACAGGCAAAGATTGCTCTGAAAGTGGAAACGGAGTTGGCAATGATGGAAATCTATCGTACCGCGAAGACAAACAAGCTTAATTGCTGTTTGATACGTGATGCCGGACGTACGCAGATTGAAGCAAACACCAAAACCGTGCTAGCAATCGGACCAGCACCCATTGCGGTTGTGGACGGTGTGACGGGACATTTGAAACTGTTATAAGGTCGTAGAGTTGGTAATGTACCATTGAACAACAGTTTCAGTTCGTTTACACATAGCCTTTGGGGACCGAACCAACCCGATGTACGGGTTACAGCTACAGCGATCCAAGTTACTAATAATCTGCCCTTAGTGCTCGCTGGTCAATACTCTGACAAAGAATATTGAGGCAAATATGAAGATAAGCTACTGATAAAAAACAAGATGCTTTCATAAAGCAAACCAGAGAAAATCGTCATCGTTGCCTTTCTCTTTTGTAGAGAACATTCGAACATCTAAAAGTAGCTTTAGACATACTTTATTAAATATAAAATTCCCCATTGCAAAGCTAAATCTTTGCATCTTGTTTGTGGATACTTCACTACCTTACTGTAACTCGCCTTAAGCTCACAGAAGTTCGTCTAGAACCAAAGATCTCCACCTTCGTCATTATCATCGTTCTCGTCGCGTACTTCATCCATTTGCAAGTTACTCTTTTCATCATCACTATCGGAAATAGCCAAATCCGAGTGCAGAGTTTGTAGTGCCGGAAGGGCACTTGTTGTTTGTTGCTGTTGTGTTTCATTGTCCGGTGTATGAGATGCATCCAGTTGGTCATGAAACTGCTGTTCCAGCTGCTGCTGATCTTTACCCTCCCTGTCCTGTCTGCTTTCTTGAGAATATTCACTGTTTAGGTTGGATTGATGATCGATCGAATAGTTTGCATCCGAGGATGGTTGATTGCTGCTGATTTCGTTGCGACTCGTGTCACCTGTTTGCTGCCGGTTTGACATTCCCAGGAAATCGCTAGGATCGTAGTTGGGATCGATCTCCATCGATTCATCCTGCGCGGCGTTGTAGTATTGGGCACTGCTAAGCTGGACCATCGCTTCGGCTGCTTGCTGACTGTCGTCCTCGCTCTGTGGCGGCATCATGCTGGAGGTGGTGTTCGATTGTTCCAACGTTACAGAAACACCCTCATTGTCACTTGTACCGACTTCCTCGAATTCTTCATCATCCGTTGAATATTGATGATCTGCTCGTACAAACAATGCATAAGATTAATTTTAGATAGCCTTACACGCACCGCAAATATAGTAAAAAAAATATCCATAATTGTGTTTATGAACCGCTCTAGTAACATCATTGCTTCACATCACATTTTCCTAACGAAAGTATTGAAAATTAAGTTTAAGTTCGAAAGCTGTGCAAAACTTACCTCGCTTTCTAGTAGTGACCAAAGGTAAGGGCTGAAACAATTGATTCTGTTCATCATTAGCAACGTTTGCCGGATTTTGCGACGGTTGTGTATCGTTAAATCCGGTCGGCACACCACTGCCACTACCATATTCGTTTCCATACTGATTAGCGGCACTACCGTACCCGGAAGGTCCAGCCATTTCGTCATAGTTCTCTGCGCCCAAATTCATCCAATTCATTTCGTAAGCCGAAGCGGCCACATTGGCATGCATCATTTGTGAGTTTTCGTGTACCGTGCTACTGCTGCTGCGAGATATCGCACCCGTAGGTATACCCATACCGGGCATAAAGCCACTCAGTCCACCCATGCCCGTACCGATCATTGACCCGGACCGATGGAAAGCAGGATTAGCGCTCGGGCGAACTATCGGGAATGGCATTGCCGATTCGGGATAGGACGAACCGTATGGTCGTCCTGCAAAATCTGACACAATTTTGGGAGGAAAAATCTTGCTTTAAATATTGATTCGCAATGGGGTACACTTATGCGTTGACACATTTGTCATGAAAATGAAAATGGATATCGCAACCCAATGGAAACACGCGGTGAAGTTGAGATGCATTTAGTAACGCGGATTAACCAACAGAGAAGAAAGGAGCAGAGCGAGCAGAAACAGATGGCAGGATAACGACACATGTGTTAAAATGGACAAATTCACATGTAATAAATGGGAAAACAGTGTATGAACTTTTATGATACATGTACGAAACATAATAGAGATTTTGTATCACGGTGTGTTAAGTACAGAAAGATATATCTTGGATTAGAGACTGGGGTAAACACCAGTGATCAGTACGTTATCACCATAGACGTAATTTCACTACATTGTATCATGGGATCGCCATGCTTATTTACTATCTTTCGGTTTAAATAATCCTATCTCCAGTTGTAATCGAAATAGGAATAATGTTACAGAATACTTACAATATAATCAACACATTGCCCAGCAATTAGTCCTTAAGAGATGATCTTTAGCAGTACAGTTAAGTTTTGGTTCAAGTTCAGAAACATGAGTATTGCATGCTTTACTGCTAATGCAGTATCACTGTCGCATGTATACTGGTGAAATCGCGAAAAAATGTTCACATCCAAACAAACGATTAAATCAAATCAATGCACGTTACACATGGTATGGAAGAAAACATTGGACAGATCGTCAGAACCAACGATGAATATATGTACATAAAGACATCCGCCGGATGAGTCGAGATCGAGATCGTAAGCATTTCAGCAATGCAGATTCCATGATTAGTAATGATGTTATCAGACACAACAGTTCACAAACACACACACACACACATACGCGCTATGGTACATAAAAAATGGAATGTAAATTAACATGTTACTTGTTACATGCTACTTACCATCACCCTTGGTGGCCTTTCGTTGACGAACACGGGCACGCTTCGCCTCGGATCGAGCCGCCCTGGAAGCGTCCGTAGATGAAGGTGGTCGATCAGGATTGCTATCGTTACCACCATCGTCCAGGTCGGGTGAAGATTCCCGTGAACCACCAGCACCACCCTTCATTTCCTGTTCATCGTCCTCCCAGTCCATGTCGTCATCTTCGTTACGTGCCCGTTCCTGTACCAGGGCAATATTCTTCTCCAGCTGCGCTACGTTGTGATCCATCGAGTCCAGCGCCACCCGTGTAGCTTCCACCATTTGGCGTGCTTGTTTGGTGAAGTTTGCTTCCGCACCATTGTACTGTTCGCTGTTATCCGCGATCAGTTGCAAATCGATTAGAAAGTCGGCCCTCGAGTGATATTTGTGTGAGGCAACCTTCTTCGACACCTTTTCCAGATCCATCGGACGTCGAATGATGGTGTAGTAGTCTTTCACTAATCGCTTGTTCACCGGTTTCAGGAATGGCCAACTCTCGGGCATCGCCTTCAGCGGACCATTCACGTATTCTCCAAGGATGTACGACAGCGCGACCTGATCATCATCGTCCAGCAGTGGGTTGATGCTCTTTTCTAGCCGCGTCAGGCGTTCCTCGCGTTCCTGCACACGCTCCTTACACTTTTGCAGCATGCGCTGGGCCGCAACCGTGAGCGAACTCTTCGCCCCATTGTAAATCGAAGAATTCTCCACGATTTGGGTGATGTCCGTCAGGAACTCTTCGCGTGTTTGATATTTCTTCTGCCTTATGTTGTCGCGAATCGTTTGCAGATCCATCGGCTTCTGCACAATGCGATGATAATCGACCACTTGCTTGGCGTTGACCGGAAACATGAACGGCTGCACGTCCGGCATATCACGCAGCTCGTTTAGGATCTGTTCCAGCACGGACGAAAACACGACGACTGGATCCGTACGCTGGCGGTTCGTTGTTTTGTTGTGTCGCTGCAGATAGTCACAGTGTGAGTCACCGCCTACCCGGCGACGCTTCTTTCCCAATGCTTCCTTGGGCAATTTTAGCAGCAGTGTACGGCGCTTCACGTCCTCGTGACGTTTCAACAGTTTGCCGCTCAACTTTACCTTCGTACCATCCACGTTCACCAGATCGCCTTCATCGTCCGCATTAAGCTCCTTCTCGATCTCCTCCTCTTGCTCCTCGGTCATTGCCACGTTCAGTGACGGTGTCGTCAAGATGCCCGAATATTGCGGACAGGCTTTGTTAGTACGCATATGTCCCACCTGTCCACAGGCACCACATTTGAGCTTTAAGTCTGGTTTTATCTTAGCCTTCCGGCGGGACGATGATGATGGGCTATGTTCCTTGCCTGGTCCGGACAAACCTCCGGAACCAGACGCAGCACCACCCCCACCGGGACTATCGAGATTGCGTCCCGATATATCAAGCAATCGGTTTGAAAATGGTTTCGGAGTGTTTGTTTCCCGATCCCCAAGGCTGATAGGCGTTCCAACCGAGTTATGTGGGTTCTGCATTTGCAAACCGATCTTTTGCTGGTTACGCTTGATACGCCTCAATTGCTCCTGGATGCGCCGCTTTTCACGTTTCATCTCCTCCTTCTGGGCCTCATCAAGGGTCGCAAACTGCCGTATGAAAGCCTCATCCTTCGTGGTACGTATTTTCACGTACGCATCAATTACCGGGCTGCGGCGCACCAGCTCAACACGCGTATATTCACGCCCTTCAGCATTCTTGAACGTGCGCGTTATTTTCAATATCTTCGCCGTACTCGACTGCTGTTCGTCCTTCAATCCTTCCTCATCCTTTTTCTTCTTCTGTCCCGATCCGCCCTGTTCTTCCATGATCTTGCGCAACAGCTCTTGACGTTCCTGCTCTTCACGCTCGAGCGATAGCTGCGTGGATGTTTTCTTGTTCGCGAGCATGTTTTCCAGATTTTTGCCCAACTCTTCCAGATCGGACTCTTCCGATGCAGTCGATTCGCCTTCGTCTGTGGAAAGCACCTCGGACGAGGCCAGCACTCGGTTCTGAAGGTCGAAAATCCGCTGACATTCCTCTTTGTAACGTTCCTGATGTTCGGCGATCGAGAATCGATTGCCGCGTGAAAACTTGTCCATTCCTTCTTCTCCGGCCTTCGCTTTCTCGGTCGAGAGTGTACGCACTACATCAATAACCTCCCAGCGGGACAGTTTTTTGATCTCCTCCTCGGGCACTTGGAATTTGCGCAACAGCGCTTTTGCGTTGTTTAGTGACAGTCGGCGCAAATCGGCATCCGTACCGGTAACGGTGCGTTTCGGTTGGCTTTCCGTTTCCTCTTTATTTTGTTGCTGTAATATCAATTAGAGAAATTAGGATACTCTTTCACAACAGCTGGCTGTAAACTATACTCACCGTCGGTTTGTTTGGCATTCGAACGTATGAAAACCCTTCACCACATCCGGTAGGATCCGCCGGTCCATTCAGCTGCAGTATACACTTTCCGCGCATTGCCTGAATGTAGGCACGGGTCGTGTTCCACGGTGCTACCTTTACCTCATCATCCATCTTCAGCTGCATCTCCTCGTCGTCGTCTTCCTGCTGGGCGAAGATAAACTTTTCCCCATAGCCAGCATCCTTCAGCCGCTGCTCGGCTGCGATCATGCTGAAGTACGCGCAGCACTGTTCCGGCGATACCATCGCCCGTATTTCTTCCTCCGACGGTAAACGAAACTCGGGCTTGATGACCCAAAAGTTGGAATCCATGCCCGTTCGCTTAAAATCCGCACACAGCTTCAAACGCTTCCGTATGCTGCTTTCCGAATGTGCCGGGAACGCTTTCTTAATGTCGTCCATCCGAATCTTACGCGGATTGTCCTTACTCTTCCAGAACAACCGATAGATGAACACTTGCAAAAAGTCACGCACGAAGTTGTTCGCACGCTTCGAGTTTGGTCCGGGCACTTCGTACAGTGGACACTCCTGGCCGGCCGTGAACAGTGCGTCCACTTCCCGCACGTGGTAGTTGTTGCGGGTGCGTATAACAAGGAAATCTGTTTCATGGATCGTATGCGGATAGATCGGTGCCCGGTACATGTTATTCTCGATCGCTTGTATGCACTGGCCGTGATGGAGAATGCCGAGAAAAGGTGACGTGTGTGCATAATGCGTCTCGCCGAAGCGGAACTCGGGCGGACCGGAATCTTTCCCCATTTTGCGCTTGTAGAAGTTTTTAATTTTCGATGTCATTCCGACCTGATTCATCAGTGGCGGATGTTCCTCGCAAAACTCTATCAAAATCAGTTCCCCGTCGCGACCGGTCAAATCTTCGGGGGTACGCATGAAGAACACATCACCACCACCCGATGCAATACGTTCCAGTTCGCGCTGTTTTGCCTTTTTCTTGATGTGCTTCTGTAGCGGCAGAACAGATTGTGGATTGGCCGAAGCGAGGGCACCGTACGAGTACTTCTTCATCGGCAATCGGTGGAACATGCGTAGCTTCATCGGACCCATATGCGTCGGGACGAACGGTGCCCGAAGCTCTACCGTCGGTGTTGAATGCTGCAACAAATTGCCACCACCCACCTTGATTTTAAGTGTCGCCTCAGTCGATTTTGCCATGTAGTACACATCGTTCGAAATGTTGTACGGATCACGGTCGGGACTCTTGGGCGGTGGTGGTGGTGTGTCTTCGGCCAGCACATTAATCACACCCGCTTTGCCGAGCAAAATCTTCGATTTCTTTACGTGCGGATGGGGGATCTTTACCTTCGGCTGGGGGCCAGTGTTGCGCACGATTTTGGACGGATCAATATCGTCCGGAATGCAGAGAATAATGTTCTCATCGTTTGCATCCAGCGTCAGTACCTTTGGCTTGGGGATCTTCGTTACTGCTTCCGCGTCCCATATTACATCATCTTCCCATTTGTCGTAGACGAGCTCATCGTTCTCCACCGGGAAAATGCTGTACCAAGCGTCTTCGTTTTCTTCTTGCGCCTTTTGTGCCGCATTGATGATCATTTGCGTTTTGCTCATCTTGCTCGCGGAGGATGATTTCGTTCCGGTACTTGCCGGTGAGGCCGGAATAGTTTTTCCCGGCTGGCTGAAAGCGCCGGCCGTTCGCGAACCGCTCGACGGTAACCAACCGGCAGCGTTTACCTTCGAGTTGAGCTTTTGCAGTACTTTGTGCTTGATATCGTTCCCGTCCCACACCACGTCATCTTCCCAGTGTAGCTGGGACACCATCAAGAACGCGTCATCCGGAAAGGTCTTGTCTGTGACGGACGTTACCATGGGAATCGCTTCTAGTTTGACCGGATCGGCCTGCTTGAATCCGTAGTTAAAGTCCTCCCCCGTATCGGGTACATCGAGCATGTCATACCACTTTTGAGCCGGACCGTACCGCCAGTCGGCCACCTTCGGTTTCGAATCACCCTTGCTGTCAGATTCTTTATCTTTCACTTCCTTTTCTTCGTCTGCCTCACGGCTGGTAAAGCGCACCTCATCATCCGATGCCCACATATCCTTCGGAGGCAGCGGTGCGTACGTTGGTGTGAAATACTGACGACGTCTCGGTTCGTCCGAATCGGACGTGGAATCCGACCCGTCGCGTGGTTTACGCGAGGATGATTGAGACTTTTTGTTTCGACGTCGCCTCACACTGCGCCAAATCTGTGGCAGACTGGAAAGCTTGCCCGGTCCAAAGAGGCGGGAAAAGCGCAAAACCTTGTCTGGCCGAAAATCTGGGAAAAATTCGCGCACGTCCACGTTCTGATACTTGGACGGTAACATTGCGGCCAGAGGGGTTTCAAGCTTTTTCGGCTTATCTTTTGACGCTTCGTCCGTGCCTTGCGAAACGTTCGGCGCTGTTCCGTCGCCACTTACCGGTGCCGTCGGTGGTGGCATAAGTTCCTTATCGTCCACCCCATTTCCGCCGATGTTCTCCTCCTTGACTGCGGACTGGTCAGAAGCCGTTCGTGCCTCAACACGAGAGCATGGAATGGCTGCTTCAATATCATCTACGTCGTCTTCGACTTTTATGTCCTTTTTCTCCTCCGCTGTAACTCCATCCGATTCTTCCTTCTTGATGACAGACGCTGGTGCGACGGCCGATTCTTCCGCAAGCTCTGTTATGTCGGAATAATCCACTGCACAGTCGGCTTTTACTTTATAGTTTGTACCATCACTATCGTCGTCGTAGCGACGGTGCCTGCGGTCGTCATCACTGGAGGACGATTCATCGCTATCGCTGAACGCACGGGAAGGCTTCTCCTCATCGTCATCCTGCAAAACGTCGGCCAGGAAGGACGATAGACCCATGCGCGAAAGTGATGATAGTTGCTGTTTTGCTTCCTCGTCGAGAAAATCGCCATCGAGATGGCCATGTTCGTCGACGTTACCGAACAGGAAACCAGCCAAATTGAGGCCACCCTCATTCTCGTTGTCACTATTACTGTTGCTCATGCTGGAATTCGACGGAGGTACCACTTAAACCGAAGCGATAAGTTGTTGAAATACTATTTATTAACAAGCCCTGGCATATTGCCGGCTTCGTAAACGTCGACAAGCGTTCTTTACGCAATGACGGAGTTTCCGAAAACACTACACGGGATTACACTGTATCGGGATGGATAGAACACAATGAGCCGGAAATTCTATTGCACCTACTGCAGTAAGCTTTCTTCTTTCAAATGAATCTGTTTAAAGCGATTCTGGTTTTGTTAAACATAGATATTTTAGCAAAATTACTGCAAGGAAATGCAAAACAAGTTCACTTGTTTTGAAAATGCTACAACCCACAACTACAAACATGACCAGTTGTCAGCTTTCGGGAAATCTTCGGCTGATTGTGTGCAAATGTCAGCACTGCGTCAACGCTGTATCAATCTTGTGAAGCATCAAGATTACGAGATAAATACTCGAAATTAGTTTTTAATTGCATAAAATGTTCCTAGAACAACTGATTCGTGTTAAGAAACTGTGGTAGGTAGTATCTCAATTATGCTAAAAATCGCTAAAACTCTGAAAATGCTTAAGATTTGTACGATTTGATACGCAAAATTGCTCAGAAAGAGCAATGCTGTCAAAAAGCAAGCAAACTGACGGATGTGTCAAATTTAAACATTTTCTAAGCTTGTGTTTACATCGACAAACGGCATACGGACAGCAAAGAAGGACGCCGAAATAAAACAATACACTCGCCAACAGTTTCTCCCACAATGAAACACAACGACAAGATAACGTTTGCTGAATTCCACCAGAAACTCTTAAAGTATTGTTCCAACGGTGCTCATTGTTCTGCGGAAGAGAAAGATATTCGTTTGCGCTTTGAACAGCTGATTGTGCAAAGAGGTTTGTTTTGATTGTCGTTCGTATATCATACCGGAAGAATAATTGTTTTTCTGTTTTAGATGCATGCCTTGGACAGTTAGTTAAAAAGAGGGAAGACGAAATGGTCTGTAACGAGGACATCAGTGATACAGAGCACCAGCTTGCGGAACTCGTGAAACGTTTGGAAAGCATTGAAAAGAAATGCAACGTTCTTTCACTAGAGCAGCTGTCGATTGATGCTGAAGAACGACCAGCTAAGCAATTGTCTCGGCAGGATGCCGTTGAACCGATTGTAGCTGATAACACCAATCTATTGAATGAACAGTTAGTAGTACAGCAATTCTTTTGGTTTTTTGTGATTTTTTGTTGTTGTAATATTGTTTCATATCTGTCCGATTTTAGGATGCTCAACAGATTTCTGCGCAAGTATTGTAATATTTATGTTCAATTCACCAATTGCGATGATACAATACGGGTGTTTTCCTTAGCGGATAATCAATTTTATGAAATTAATTTGAAAGGCAAAAACGAGTCTGAATTGAGTGAAGAGATTTGGTCTAGTTTCGCTGCCTCCAGTGTACATTTGAATGCTTGGGAAAGTATGTTATAATGCTCCGCTTGAACTATGCTGACGAAGAAAACCATGTGCTGGGAGTATTGGCATTTACGAGCGGCGGAAGCTGCAGATTAGATATCGCGTCGCTTGTAAACTGGGCGTGCGGAGAAGGAAAAAACACCGCACGCGGAATGTCGGCATCCTTGGAATCGTTGGAAGGATGAGGTGGATCTTAACCTATCAGAGACTGGATGCAGCTCATGGCGAAGAAGTGCAGCCTTGAACCGAGTTTCCTGGAATCGAATTGGAGACGCGGTCATATTAGCATGGCGTGCTCAATCGTGATCGGACCAAGAAGATCATTTTCTGTTTAGGTTTAGTTAAGTTCTTTTATTTGTTTAGCAGTAGCGTGTTTCTTTGATGTTCAATATGTATTTTTGCATTTGTATTTGTAGCCATTGCATCATAAAATGCCTTTCTACGACTACACAGTTATAATAGTTTTAATTTGCCGCTATAGAAAATACAATGCCCAATGAGAAAGACAGTCGGAAGTTAAGCAAAGACGAGCGAGAAATGTAACTAAGGACGCAACAAATCTTTCTAATGATGCATTTTCACTACTAATCACGATAACGAGATAGGGCACCCATTCTTTTGTCCTGGTGAATGCAGTTGAATGCTAATTTTATAAGCTGAAATAACAATTCTACAATATACTGAGTATAACTGTATTAAGAGTGTAAAAGTTAGCCTATTACAATGTTTGTAAAATTACACATCATCTTAAACAGCTCTTTTTTCTCGGTTTTCTATTTGCTGTAGATTGAGCTGAGTGGTTATTCTTTGCGCAACTTCACTTTCCTATCTATATCTACAACCACGCGCTTATCTTAATTCGCTCCGGTTAAAAGTAGTAGGTAAAATAGCATTAAATGTCTCTGTCTTACACGGATATGCAGACACACGTTTATCAATTTTTGTTTCGCTTTTTTTTAATGTTCTTCCTTTTTGCAAATATAGGGAGGTAGCGTGATCGTTTTTCCTCCACCAAGCTTAAGCTTAAGTTGTAGAATACATATCGCATGTATGTAGCATAAGCATGTCGATGGCAATAGTTCAAACAGTATCTATGTTGTGTATGTAATTTTGTTGTACGTTGCTTAGATAAACTGTTCAGCCACCTTTAAGAACGATCCCTATCCCCTTCTCACCCTTATTCTGTAAGGGAAAATAAATACCCACACCAGTCAAGAGGTTCGATTCCCGAGTGCGTTCGTCACGGCCCACGCTTGCGCGGAATGGTGGCTTGAAGAAGGGTATGCTGTTTACACATCTATCGGGACCGGTTCTCGTCTACTCGGCCAGCCCCGCGACCAGTCTCGCTTGCCTGCCCAACACATCGTCTGCCCGTGTGGTCGTGTGCGTGTCGTGGCGTACAACTACCTCCAACGCGAACCACACCACGATCCGCATAAAAATCTCGCCACCATCCCCTGTGGAGTATCAAAACGCGCGCGCATCTTATTCAGTGTGCATGTTGACGGCTTTGCGAACGGTTCGTGTTTTGGTAGTGCGGCCAAGTGTCTACAGAAAGAAACTACACGCCATAAGCGATCGGTGCCCGTGAAAATAGTAGCGCAATCGAAAAACAACCGACGGTTCAAGGTAACTTTCACCACTTTGCATAGAAGGGCGTAAAGGGTCTTATGGGGATTAAGGGTAGAGAAAGTTTAGAAACAAAACGGCTTGCAGTTGGTGATCGTGGTTCAGGTGTTGGGAGCCCTAAGAGGAAAGCAAGATTGGCGGCGATGGATGTGGCGCGAATGTGTGAGATTTGTGTGGTTGCCCGGTGTGTCCAAACTGCGGCGCGGAGGACAGGAAAATTCTGAACGATATCATGGCACCAGTCACATTCTAGAATTTTGAGACCGGAACACCCCTATTTCCCACCCCTAACCGGCATGACCGCAAAGCAGGGCCTTACGGTCACATGAACCGGTAAGGACGCTATCTGTTATCAGACGGCATAGAGCTGGATGTGTGCAATGGTTGAGATTGAGCGTCGGAAATGCCAAAGTATTTCGAAATTATTGATTTCATAATGTGTGGAAGATAACGATAAAAACGCACGCGCCGCTCACCCACTATCCCACGCGCAAATTAATCTCCGTTTTCGCTGTTCGCGGTTTAGTAAAATCCGACCGGTTATGTTGACTTCGGGGCGGGATACGCCTATGCGGTCTATGTTGGACCTGACGATTGGGGCGTTTCGATATCAGATCGTATATATATCACCGCCGTGATCTTCAGATCCGATCTAAACGCACACACGCGCGCGCACACCCGTAAGCTCCATTTCCACCCGTTGTTTCACAAAGCGCGCCGGGGTCAAAACGTAGCGTGTGATGTCATGTTATAATATTCATTTGCTGTTTAGTGGGCTGCACCAGGCATGCTTCGCGGGTGACATCATTTTGAAAAAAATAGTCCCAAAGACTTAAGCGCACGATGCTGGGTTTGGTGCTATGCTTAGAAAGAAGTTTGGCGCTACGCGTCTCGCGTTTGTTTGGTGGTTGATGATGATCGTTTTTCCGTTCGCCGCGATCACTTCTTCGTTTTTCTCTCGTTCTTCCCTTTCGGGTGCTCGTAAACGCGTGTGGCGATCGTACCGGTTTGTTGGTGTGTGCGTGAGGGGTTGGTTTTTTTTTCTCGCGGTCCGTTGTTTTCATCTCCAATAGCGCGGAGAAAGAGACAGAAGACATTGTTTTGGATGATTTCTTTTCTCGTCCACCTCTTAGGGGGTGCCTAAATTTAACCTCCCCGTGTTTGCAATGGAATGTGTGATAAGGATGGAAGCGAATTAATTTAATTTTATTCCGCAAAACCACAACACGGTATGGTACGACTACACCAGCAAAGTGAAGCAAAAAGAGTGAAAAATCGTATAAAAACTAACAGGCTGTTGATGACCATTCCTCACGAGCTGAGCGCTGGAAAGCACGTCAGCAGTGCAAAATGAGTGCGGTTTGGCACATATTTTAGGATTGTTTCGATAGGCTAATTGGTAGTTCAAATTCCTAACCGCCCGTAGTGCGATAAGAGTGCCCTGGACGATTCACAAAGCTCGTTTGATTCTATTACAACCAGCACATCTGATGCTTGATACTGCTGCTACGTGCATACCGTAAAACTGCTCTAAAGCAGGGGTCACGGTGTTGTGCAGGTTGAGATCATAAACAAACTGGAATCGGGCGTTGGGATGACGGCATCCAATGCCTTTTACACGATCACGCTTTTGATGATGGTATGACGGTGGCACGCCTCTCGCTAGGTTCGGCCTTTGGGTGACTCTAGCGCTAATCATCATCGAGTATCGCTCGCATGATGCACACCGAAATCTTTCTGGAGTTGTATTTTGAAGTGAGTTTCATCGTTATATGATTCTCACTGTGATACTTTATCGTACTGCAAAAAAACTAACAGTGAACGAACAGCGTGAAAGTCATTGTAACTCATTCGTTACGCACATTACAACATCTCCGACACAGAAATGCTGATAAATAGTATACATACTTCCCGTCGACACCCTAATTGACTCGTTGCCCTGTAATTGTTTTTCTGCATACCGAACCACCAATACCAAGCAAACGGCGCTTCCAAAACATGTGGGTCACAATTGGGCCAACGCACGCCGTATTCGTCGACAACGTGCGCACGTTACAAACGATCTTCGATGCGGTTTCACCCCTTAAAAATACGCTCCCTTGTATGTGTGTGTTTGGTAGCGGTGCAACCCCATGTTGATTGTTGTTGCACTTTACATCCACCCACACCGCCAAACGCCAGGTGATTATTGAAGAACGGAAAATAAAAAAAAAAAGATGGGCCATTCCTTTAAGCACTGGCTTACGGCGATGATTTTCTTTTAACACAACATTCTTTAAAAGTGTATGTGTGTTGGTGTGCGCGCGCGCGTTTGTATTTGGAATGTGGTCTCGTTTAAAGCGCGATTTGTATTTTAACAGACGGGGAAGCATTGTTTAGTAAATGCTTTGCGTGAACCAACCCATCTCACAAGAACAATAAGCCCAGCCAGCCCACCCCGAAAATGGTGGAAAACTCATTCTTATTCTTCGCTTGTACGCGATCACCGGTAGCGGATGGTCAGAGGGGTTTTGTACATAAAGGGATGGGAGTTGATCGAGGAAATGAGAGAACAGGGTAAGGGGATGCCCGTTGGGTGACGGGCGAACCTCGTCGAGGGTGGGTGATGGTTTTGTTTTGATCAAACGTTTCGCTGAGCGTGGTCGTTATGCGGAGGCAAGAATGGATTAAACCCTTGGGTGGCTAGTGTGAAAACGTAAAAGAATCAGTTGATCATTCAAATAAATCAATCTAAAATTTATTGATGTCAAGACTATTTATTTACACACAATAAATATACTATGTGTAATAGAATTAGATGTTTCAATAGATTACATAGATGTACATTCGATTGTTCTTCAAAATTTATTTTTTCCATTCTTCTTCAAAATTTCCTAAAAACCTGAAATCTGTTTCACTTGAATTAGTGTTTATTACATATTCTTACTAGACGAGATCGTTTAATTTTCATGTGTTTCGGGTTTGTTTTATAATAACAATATGGCAAACTTTTTTGTCGTTAATTTGTTTTCAATAAATTCATGCACAATTAAAGGTTTTCAAATTTTGCATTCTTTTCACTCTTTTCTCTCAAAAATGTGTTTTTTTAATTCAATTTGCAAGTAAAAATTCATAGTTGACGTTAGTAATAATATCAAAAAAGATCTTTTATTCGAAATTCAAAACTATCCCCTGGATTAATCAGTAAATTCGTCTCATGGTCCGGTCAAAGTTGCGCATGTCGTGCTGTTCTGGTGAGAACAGGTAGCCTTAGGTAGGTCAACCATTTTTCGATTACAATAGAACCAGTTGCCCAGTGGGGGTTAATCCAGCGGACCAGATAATAATACAAAAATTAATTTCAAAAGTTAATAAAGAATCATGGGGATGCCTAAGGGTTATTTCACAAGATCTTAGCAACAGATTTATGGAAGATATTAATACGCGCATAAATTCCCGTATAGATATGAGTGAAAATAGGATTCTTCACAGGGTAGCGGAGGAGAGAAGAAGGGTTTGGGGTGGGAGGAAAAAACAATAAATACCTCCAATGTTACAAGAATGGCGCGAAACAAAACCTCTCCATTTGAATGAAATGCACTTGCCTGAGCAACTCTTCAACAGGTCCCATCAGCGCAAACGGAACAAGCGCCTGCACTTTGCATTGTTGTGTTTTTAAAATAGTTTCTTCTCCGCGGTCTGTTAATTCATCTGCATCGCCTAGAAATACAAAACGAAACGAAAAAAAACCTCATATGGTTGCAGTTTCTTGGCGCTCGTTCGCTTTCCCCTAGTACTCCACATTAAAGATACGGGGGCACAAACACGAACCACATGGTACTGTCGATATCTGTCTTCTAGGCGGCATGGTCAAAAATAGCCTGGTAGGATATATTTTGTGTTTGTTCGGCGTTCATGGCGTCTTGATTCTTTATGTTTGCTTTTGGACCCCTTTGAGTGGGGTCCTGCTTTCCAGTCGGGCATTTGTGTTCGCGTGTGGTGCGGATGGTTTCGAGGAGATCGCAGCTATGCCGTTGTTTGCAGTAGATTTGAATTCAACGACAATGATTTAGTTTTTCCCCTTGCCAAAGCTCTTATTCCGCTTCTAAATTTTATATTTCTTTGATGGCCATGGGTGTGTGCGGGAGAGACGGAAAACGACCGAAGAGACCGGCGTATTTCCGGTGGATTTTTGGTGTGAATGCATTACAGTGTTACAGGGGAAGTGAAGCAACTTCAAAGCCAATCAATTTAAATTAATTGCTTAACTAAAGCAAAGTACAGATTAATATAGTTACTATTTTCCAAAATTATTGATATACCTTTTATTAATTATTTATTTATTAATTCAAATACAAATTTCGAAGAAAGAAATACACCTCTTGATAACTAAATTTATATTTGATAAGTCAATCAAAATTTTTGTCGTTTATCACATTTTATCAAAAATCAATTTGTATATTTCACTATTGGTAAATTTAATCCATAAACTAGAACCCATAAATATTACGTACGGCATTATACGGCGTACGGCGTACTTGTCTGGCACGTTTGAAAAAGGTTTTACATGCAAACAAAAAAAAATGTTACACTGCTTTTGTTTCAGGCTTTGAATGGGGTTGAAAGTGTAATGTTTCACTAGTTTACTTTATTTATATACCTTTCCTCCCATTCGGTCAATGTATAAAAAATGAGAAGTAGAAATTTATTGAAATCATATAGTAGTTGTAAATAGTTTAAACTAGCTGCAGGTCTTCAGTTGCCATTTATCTCTTACGATCATTAAGTGTTCATTAACATTGAATTAATTGGTGAATTAAATAACTGTAACTAAATTAATTAATTTGTTCATAAAAACCATAACCTTACGTTTCATTGCTCGATATCACAACAGCATGGGAAATGTACTGTGGTCTGTCATCTGGCTAATCGTGCTGATTGTGGTCGGCTTCGCTGTGGCATTCTTCTGCGCCGGCTGGTACGTTGTCATCTATCCGCTGACGGTATGCGTGCCGGACATATCGGTAAGTAGAAACCACGAAAAAGTGTTCCAAGCACAAGCCACATCCTAACACTGTTCGAATTTCTTCTACTTCTGCAGGCCGTATCCGATTTCCTTCTACTGGGAGCACAGTTTGCGCACTTCTGTGCCAAGAGCATGATGGAGGGCAAATCTCTGTTCTAAGGCCGTGGTAGCGGTTGTTCATAATTTTGTTCATAATTTTGAATGCGTCAGTGCGTGGCCGTACATCCCCAGCGTGGGTGAGAGAGCGTTGCCGACATGCCGACCTACTGACCGGTTGATTTAAATTTCTACAATAGCAGCATTAATTAACATTATGTTTTGTAAGTTTAAACGTCTATGCGTCGATGAGCAATAAAATCCATTGTGTTCACGGTTAGTTTAGAGCGGGTTTGATCATTCCATTTCGTTTGCTGTACAGCATGGTAATGCAAAAAAGAAACACGTGCAGGTTCACAATCCAGGATCATCAGTTCATGCTAAACTTATTACAGTTGCACGATTCATGGAATCGCCATTCGATTTTCATTACGCGCAGCATACCTCTGCTAACTGAATCCCCTCGATTGTGGCTGGTGGAATTAGTATGAAATTGTATGAACGGTAAATTCTGCAATTCGAGATGATTAATTCGTGTCAATAGAGTAAATGTTATTGGCTGGTCAATAAATCAAATTTTTTATTTGTGTTGTATATTAAATTAACCTACTCGGGAACGCCCTTTTGCTACCGTTGTGTTACATCTGACTGCCACTTTAATGCTGTGACATATCGATTTAAAATTTGGGTGGAAAATGTTTCAAGCTCGTGCCGTTGAAGTCTGAAGTTAGATCGGAAATTGTCATCGGTTTGGGTTTAAGTCGCTCAATTCCCACTCGGTTTACCCTTCTACACTCGTGGCCAGTGATAAATAAGTTTATCGTTTTCCGAAACTCGCTCACTGACCTCAAAAGACCATTCGGACCGGAGGTTGCATCGTTGCATAATAACTAAATCGAAACAATCGTCAATGGGGAAGTTTTGATAGTAAAACTTTTCATTTGACGTGCATACTACCTCAAACCCCTTTTAGCTCGATGTGCCGATCCACACGTTAGGGTAGGTGGTGCATTATTCTATCACTTTTTTTTTTGCTGGAGCGTAAAAGGTTTCACTCAAAAGCGGGTGTGTTTGTTGCATCTCGTTAATTGAATTCGTTGTGCATCGGTTTACATTTAAAGGCAAAGGGCAGGGGCAGGGAAACACGACGGAGTTGGTGGACGGCACCATTATTCAAAGGGAGAAATAATTAAAATTCATCACCGGTAGTGTGACAAACTATATTGGCTTGTTGGGTCTGCATAACCATCCTTTTCGGTGATGGAATGTTCTGGCCGGTTGGGGTTGACGCAGTGGGGAATGAGGTGGAATAGACCGGACGACGGATAGAATAATCTGTCCCTAGCCTTTCCTTTTTCCATCACTAGCATCAAGTGGTGGAAGTAGCAGGAAGAGACTTTGATAACTCATGAGCATGATGTGGAGGAAAGTTTTAGTTATGAATATATTAAATATTGTTGGAGGTTACTATACCAACTTATAGTTAGTTTGTCTTTTGGTACCGTGAGCTTTGCTGTTTTGGTTGTAAACATTACTTATTCTGTATTGATTTTTAAAGAGCTGCTTACATAAGAGAGGGAACTAGGAAAAAAATGGTGAACAGGGATTTATTTATCATGATAAAAAGTATTCAATGAATGTTCTTGTTGCCTGTGAGATATTCCCCGGTATGACTTGGATTCCTTCCCTGGTTACTCCGCAGATTTGAGCCTAAGAAGCTCAATCACCTGTTGTTTACAGTAGGGTCGACAGCTAATGGTCACATCACCTCTATTTAATGAATGGATAGCATTGTTGGTTATTTATTTGCTATTTATGTGAAACGTGCATGCGGATGTTCTAATAAATTTATTCTCATTACATTTATTAGTAATATGTATCAAGACGAATAGAATCTTGGAACGCGTGGTTTTGAGTAATCGTTTTCAATCGAAACTCCGTTTTTATTAATTTCCAGTAACATTTCGATTTTTGCATGTTTTTATAAGACTGTGAATGTCTACTTCGGCCAAGATTTAGGCACCAAATTGTCTAAAACATTCTCCAATTGTGCAAATCGTATTATACCATTCTCAAGGAGGACCTATTTAAAAAGCAATGTTTAGCAATGGAAAAAATAGAGACAAGGTAACAATGTTCATCTTTTGAATTTTCTATCTTTGTCTTATGTTTTGTTTGTCTTATATCTTCAATATAAGTATAATTAATAAAAAAGTATAATTAATATTGGTGGCAGTATAGTTACGTTTTGCACAGTATTATCATTAACATTTAAATTGTTTTGTGACAAGCTTAACAGATTGATACAAATATCAGAATGCGTTGAACCCAGCTTGACTAGTTCATATCTTGTATTAACTCAAACGCTGTGGAAATTCGGAGCGATTCAATATTGAAAGGGTTTATGAAATAGAAAACTAAAGTTTATAAAACAATAAAAAAACGTTAATGTGCAGATGTACGGCTTGGCCATTTTTTTTATTTATTCAGGAACGGCCAGGCCGTATTGCTATGGTTTGGCCATTTAACCGTGACTAAAATAAATGATAATATGATGTTATAAAACTGATAAGCAACATTTTACCAATCTTCGAGGAAAGCTTTGAAGCACTAACGTGAGAGATAACTGAAATATTGTTAATTTTTGTGGCATAGTTTATTTAAGTTGTTTTAAAAACAAAAAAAATGAAGAGCACCATTTTATATTCCTATCCTCGATGAAAGCGATGCCATTCTACCCTAAGCGATAACCGAAATATTGTTAGTTTTCTGCAGTAAAACCCATTCCTTTCATGTAATACCACCATAGATTGCAGCAGAACTCATTTGAAACCTACTGACTGAGGGGGAACGATCTGTCAATTTCTATCATCAATCAAATACTCTTTTCTATATAATAGTTTTTTTCGGGCAGTCCCTTAGGCCACACGGCTCCAGACGGCCACCATTTAATCCGTGTGTACATAGCGTACACACTCGCACGTTTGCTTGGCTCCTTTCCTGGAAAAAGATGATAAGTATGATTCTGTACATCGTCCAGATATTTGACTATATTTAATGTTTAGTCCCATTTCTTTTCACACATAAACCTTGTTGATTGTTGAATGATGCTGGTAAAATTTTAAAATCGTATGTTGCATTGAATCGTTATATTTAATAAAGGATACAGCAAGAAGGCCGATGATGATTTTGTATACAGATGAAACTAAAATTGTATTGTTTCCCACAGAAGAATGTCGGCAACGCGTTAGCAATTTAACTAATACGGAAAATCGTCCATTAACTTCTTTTGAGGAATGGAATTAAGTTATTCGAACAACGAAAGGCAATAAATGAGAGCTTAGATCAATTTTTACAAAAAATATTTAACAATAAAACAAAGCATTTTAAATACTTCAACCATTTGGCATGGTTTTGTTGATATGATGTTTCCTGGGAATGCTTAAATAGACCAAACAGGAACCGGCACACGTTGGGGAATACACCGGTAGTATCCATCAGCGGCATACTTCAGGAGCTGGTTTTATTGCGAAAGTTTATCCGCCCATCCGGATCGTGCACCATTCTGGCAGGCAAAAGGGTAATCGAAATGGGCACAGTCAGCTCTACTTAAAACACTCTGTCGCCCTGGTCCTGCATCCAGTCTTCCTTCCCGGTTTTCCACAAATCCCATTTACCTTTGATAAAGTGCATTTCGATCGGTAAAGTATCGGTGCAGATCCATCTGGCGCACTCACGAATGCCACAGCTGAGCGGTGTTATGGAAATGTTTGACAGCAAATAAAACCGAAAACTGCAATACGAGTGAATCGGATGGTTTATGCTGCCTGTCATATAGTGAAGGGCGCATAAAAATTGCATTACACCTTGCCACGGCTGCTGTGTGCTGTTTTGCAGTGCAGAAAACAATACAGAAATAATGCCGCAGAACTTTCCCGGTTTTTATCAGCTAGCATCGAGTAAACGATGTAATGCAACAGATTGCAGCCGGGCACAGGCGGGTACACCCACCCCCATCCCCACTGTACATGTTGAGTATCGCATGTAGCGAAAGATGGAATTCGTTTCATGCCAGGGTTTTCGCATTCGTCTGCTCTGATGCTTACCGCACGATATCGCCGAAAAAATCTCCCACAGGGCTTTTACGGGCTTATAAATATTTGTTTCCACACTCGCCTCTCGCCGGGTGGGTGGATCACGGTACATCGGGCAAAGCAGTGTGTACGTCAGAGAAAAAAAAAGTAAAGGCACAAAAGTTGGCGATGGGTTAGGTTCGACGAGTCGGTAAAAACAAAAAAGCAAGAAAAGTTTTCACATTTTTCCCACAACCGATTTGTGATTTTGGACAAAAAAGGAATAAAATGAAACCGAAGGAAATTTAAATAAAATAAACAAACACACACACATCCATAGAGTTACAGATCCAACAGCCGTTGTATTGATAGTACAGAAAAAACGAACAAACAAAACAAAACAAAAACTCAAACGTAGCACACGAATGTCAGAAGATCGCAATGAATACGATTGAACGGAAGTTGAGATTGTAAAATCAAATAGAAAATGTATGGACAACGAACGCGGGACGACGGTATGGAGCCAACGTTCCGGGTGACGTGATGTCAAGGATTTGGAAGGAAATGGGAATCTGATAACATTATACATGTATGCACCCCGAGCGTGTATACATATTGCCATTGAACCCTGGCACAGGCGGAAGTGTCTTCGGGCGTTGGAGCTAACGAGCGACCGTGCCGAATGGGTCCTCGCGGAACAGCAGGGCCGGCATTTGTTTTGTTTCTTGTGACCAGTTTTCCTGTCCTTCCCTGTTGGCAATACGGTTACGCTACGGTCCTGTCACTAGTTGTTACGGGTGAGGTTAAATGAATGTTTTTTCTGCTTCGTTTCGATTTCTGTCTGTTGTTGTTTTGCCTATTCGGCTTTCCAAATTTTCCACACGAATGATTTTTCCGTTACTTTGTAGTAAAGATCTGAAATGTGTGTTGGAGATGCGAGAAGCACTAGGAAAGAAGGGAATTGTCTCCCAGGAACTAAGGTATAGAGGGGCAGCGTTACTACTGGTTACTTAGACAGTTTCACATCACTTGGTACACCACCGTTCCATCGCGCTTTGTGGTTTAATATTGGTCCGAATCGTGTATCAGAATGTGAAGTAATAATTTTAACAATTAGCAGTAATCTTGTTTCAACACGTGACTCATGTAAATATTGGCTATGAGGATTTGACAAGCGTTTGTTAAACATTTTGTTGCACGTAGGATCATAGTTTATGTACTTATTTAATCAGTAACATTTGATGGACATCTGTGATCGCAAGTTTGGCCATAGACCTAGTTATGCAATGTGTTACCGATTTTCCATTGAAGGATAATAGAAATGCTTTGGTTTTTGTACATTTTGAATAATATCTTTATTAAAAAATAACATACGCACCTTAATTAAGAATGTATAAATGCTGTTAGGGATCCTTGGGTCGATACGAATTAATGGGGTTATGCGGTAGTTAAATGTTTGTTTAAACAAATAACTATTCATTAGTTTTTTTTACAGTGCAAGGTTTATGACTTTGTTCACTTCTTTAAACATCTATTTAGTTGTTTGGTTATTGCTTTTGTACCTTCATCTATTTATAACGAAATATAATGCACCTCGCTTGTTTTTAAATCGAAAATGTCCCAAATCATGCTATGCCGCTTGCATACTTTTAGGCGGGAGATGCCTTTTGAGGGTATTTGGATGGGTTCAACAATGCGGTTTGACTGTTGTCAGGAAAGAAAACATAAAATTTTACATAACATTAGAATTACAATAAATGACTGACTACAATTACAATAAATATTTAAAATAGATAGAAAGTAGCTGCCGGCTAGGGTTCCAGAACTTGAAGAGATCAACGAAAAGAAATATTATTGAAAGGTTTTTATTTTAGGTTAAAATCCAATCCGGACCAAACCTCCGTAACAAGGACTGACTATCCGGCTACGTGATAATAAATAAGTCGATACGACATGGCGGTTCTAACGAAACTAAACAAAACGAATTTTTGGGGACGTAATTAGATAAAATGATAGGTAAAAAGGGTAAGATCTTTTCCTTTCTGTGCTATAGTTTGTGATCAAGAAGTTATAGTTTAGTATTAAAAAATCATTATTGAGTTGTTAAAGTTTTACGACAATTTTTATGTATATTTAGTTTTTTACGTTTAGTGCTTGCTGTACATTAGTAAAAGAAGCTAAATCATGATGAAATTCTGTTGGTTAACATCTTATTTCTACTGGCTGGAGAGTGTACGCTGGCCTTGTTGATGGGCAAGGTTCTACACTACATAAGATCTGCCCCCATAAGCCAAAGGGAAATACGACAGTTTCTACGAAGCTGGCTACAGACGAAAAGATGTTGCGATCCACCAAACTTTGTACTCCTTGATGAAAGTCGTACCGCTATAGACAACATTGTCACAGACAGTGTCGTGAAATCAGGACGAAGTGTGCCATCGGTGGGGATGAGTTTCGCACCGGGGATGGTGGTTTTTTCGTGCTTCTTCTTGCTGTCTTTAACAAAATTTCAACCACCTGCCAACGACACTGCGGTGGGAGGTATCAAAGTTCCAAGGAATACCCAAGTCCGCAGACCATCGCACGGTACAATGTTTGAACCTGCTGTACCATTCTAACCGGTGCGACCAGTTCACGAGACATCGTTTGCCGACGGGTTTCTCTGTTGGTTCCGCTTTCCGACAGCAACCTGTAACAGTTCTCACGTGGTGCAGGTGGGGTGAGCAAATTTCCACAACCCGGGAATGGGTTGGACCGTTGGTGCCTCCGGAGGCTGATAAGAAGATTGGTATCCTGTTGCGCGAAACACGCTCCATGTTCTGTCATCGCCGTGCTTTTGACTTTTACATTAAATACATTTTACGAATCACGAATTTTGCACCGTACCGTGCGAAGAGGTTTAGTGGGCAACTGTGTTGCTGAACACATTTGAAACCAGGGCTTTCATATGCTTAGCATGGTAAGACACTGGTAGGCATGTTTTTAAAATTGTCTGCTCCATAAACGACTGCAATGAAGATTGGTAATATGCGAGCTTTTGTTTTTGTTTTTGTAAATCATTTTTCATGTTTTGTTACATGTGTGGGTTGAATAGTGGTTCAGGGAATTAAATTGATGAAATAAAAGAGGAAATAAAACAGCGGTTCACATGTCTTGCTTTGATACGCAAAACATCGTGAGTGAAACACCTTCAGTTCATTTTAAACGTAATAATGTTACTGTAACCATCATGTAATGCAATAGATGTAATGGGTTAAAAAGATTCGAAGGAGATTGCGGTGTAAAATGACTTGTTTAAACGGGTCACGTTTGAGGTGAGCTATGCTTCATATTACCCGGTAAACCCACTATTCTCTAAAGTCTATTTTCTAGGCAAGGGTACTTCAAACTTTCAGAACTATCCTTTGTACAGCTTATTACAGAGCAAATAATGCTTCATAATCTACTCGAATAATGTTCTGAACAATAGAGACCCCTTCTCGTTTCGTTTCTCTTACACCTTGGTTTATGATTTGGATTAATGGAGCTTTCGAAAAAAAAGTAAAGTCTCATTCATTGTACGAAACGAGTTGTGAACATGGAACCGTGTTAAAATTGTTAGTTATAAAGAATAAAAGAAATAGTTTCACCATCATATTCTTTACCAGAATGAGTATTTATTCGGAAGATGAAGCATATCGTCGGTAAGAGAGTGCACGCGCACGTCTAGATGTTGGTTTTTGGTGACCACATGCACCAAACTGCGATGCGATGATGACAGACACTTTGATAGCGCCCTTTCGTCAGCTTATGCTGCTGGATCGCTCACTGCACGAAGGAACACTGACACACACGCCGGCCATCGTATGAAATTAGCGGTACGTTGTTCAAGCAACGGTATGCGAAACAATGAGGCAATCTCTGCTCCAGAAATGCTACCTCGGTTTCGGTTGCGGTGGTTCAACACTGGTACGGTCGAATGATTCTAAAGTGCCCAACGAATGAACGACTCGCTTTTCCGTTGTATAGCTCGAAGCGTGGAAAACGATTTCCCAGTGATGTGAACTGGTGTCAGGCACTAGCTCGAAAACTGCCGGATTTAGAGCGTCCGAAAAGGTTGCAGTTAACTGGCAGCCCAACGATGGATGACAACGTGATGAGTTGGTTAGCAAAATTTCCGACAAGGAAAAGCTGTTTCCACGTTCCCTTGCAATGTGGAAGATCATGCAGCTGCAAACAGAATGGTCAAGGAGTGATACGGTCAGGCATTGGTCTTAATTTGAACATCCCCGTCCGGGACGATCTGTTCAACCGGGAACTGTATGCATTGATCAGAAAATTTGTGCTACCAACCGATATGATTGAAGGAACATGTGCTTCTCTAAGTAGATTTGAGTAGATCAATTTAATAGATTTTTCAGTAGATTTGCAAGGTGGGTTGTCTTTTCCAAGGTTTTGAGGGAATTAAGAGTAAAGAACTGCAATGTTAGCACAACCATGTTTCCAGTCTTATACTTAGTGCTAATTAAATGTTGTAACGGGTGTAACTAAATAATACCAATATATTTTGTATTGCTAACTATATAGCAATACCTTGAAATGGTTGGACTTGCCTCAAGAAATTACAAATATTAATAAAAGTTATAAGTCAATTTTTTTCGAAAACGTAAACAACTTTGAACTTTTTACTTATAGAAACAAAATATCATTTTTATATCAGGAAAGTGATTCACATACGACTACGATGACTGAAGATCCATCAATATGGCTATAGATTAAAATTGATGGTGATTCACTGTGGATTTAAAATCGTTTATTCAAATTATGAAAAACAATACCGATTGCATACCTGTAGGTGCTGCATGTTTAATAAGACAACCTTATGAAATGTACGAATTTCTCACAGTATTGCGCGGATCAGTTTTCGATCGGTGTTTATTTTTCTGTAAAATTGTGGTTAAAACACGGAAATTTTGATTGTACATAGTATCGTGTAAACAACACCCCGAAGCACTGAATTGCAAAAGATACCGTTAATAAACAAACCCAAAAAAACTCCCACAGCCCGCCTGCACATCACAATTAACATCCGCTTTTACCGCATAATAATATTCAATCTGGCCATTTCGCAGAAAACGATTGCAATACTGGTTTCAGCAAACAGGAACCATCTCCAAAAAAAAGGGACGTAGTGCTATAAAAAGCATAAACGAAGAACAAAAACCCATGATGAAACAACGAACATGATTAAGCTTTGCATTGTTATTGCGAAACGCACTGCGATGAAAATGTGTTCCTTTTGGGATTTGAGTGAAAACATTTTCAGCCAGTGCAACTGATTTCCGCCGCTCCATAAGTGTGTGTGTGTGAGCGGGTGTGAAAGAGTGGCCTTACAGTTCATCGCCAACGGGTGGGATCGGCCCGGAGCGAACAGATGCCAGTTGATGTGAACAGTTGCATTATTGATTTCGTTCGATCCATTAATCATTAATGTGTTGGAATGTTTGCATGCCGGTTTGATCGGGGATTTGGGACGAGTGCCTCAATTTGTCGCTCATTCCCAGGAACAGCCATTGAGTCGTGAGGTGAGTGATGGAGAACGCACACAGTTGCACTAAGGAAGTAGCGACAAGATGAACTACCCATCCCCGTAAAAGCCAAATCGTTCTCGTCAATCCTTTTGTAGATTCTGGTTCTGATAGCTTAAAAAAGAGCTTTGGGCATCGGTTTGTGGGGAGGTGATGCAACCGAACTGTGCCTTAATGGTTGGACAGGATAAAACACGCTGCGTTCAACACGTTCCTCCATTCATTACCCAACTGCAGTAATCAGTATTTGCGATGATTACGATATAAGCCGTCGAATTCGTGCATGCTTTCAGCCGTGGAAGGAGAGCTTTATTTTAGTTACAACCCACCGGAGAAGAATATCCCATCGGAGAGATTTCAATGCCGCAAACCGTGAGACAGACGCATTCCGCAACGGAACCGCGGAGCTGCGGCGTGAATCCGAAAGACGGTCCGGGATATACCGCACTCGTCCGAACTCCCCGTACCGCGGGCAGCGCAACAAGCAGTGCAAATGGGTCAGCAGATTTTATGAAATGTGATTTCATGAAATTATCAATAATTGATTTATCCAATTATTTTATTTCACTTTTATCACTTGATTATCCGTCGGGCGTGTTTTTGGTGTCCTTTTGGATGTTTGGGAACGTGGTGCGGGATCGGGTAGGTGTCGCTACCAGTAAGCGTGTGCTGATTTGCGATTCGGGATTGAGCAATGAATAAAATTTCGTGCACGATACGAAACGAACGCTGGCTGGCAACTGCCGCTCGGCGCACATATAAATGGAAAGGAATGTAAATTTGAACCCCCGCTTCCACTGCCAACTCGTGCACGGAAGCGCTCGTACGGTTCCGGTGTGTTGGTCTTTGCGAAGCTTTTTGTGCAGGCTCCATTCGAAAGGTTCAATGCCAATGGACCGAGGGAAGGCAACGAAAAAAATCAAGTCCACCGTGAGTGAGGAGAATTTCGGTTCCATACATACATCGCGCATAGGAAGGCATATATTAGCATTGAATACGTGAGGCGAAGTCATTAAATTTTAATTCCCACCGTTGCTTGCGCTACACGTTTGCCGTACCGGAAGTGCGAAAACGAATTCGACATCCGGCGCGCATCTGGCAGGTAGATGAACAAAGGTACCGCCGTAGCGGTAGATATTCGTCCATCATCCAGTAGCATGGTATCGATTTTTAACTAAAATCGAACCACTTATGAGTTCGCTGTTGGAGAGACTTCTGTTAGTTGCCTTTATGTTGGCAGTGGGAGGTAATTTGTATTTACATGTATCTGCTTGTAACGAAAAATTCTAACCATAGGATTAGATCATCTGTACTGTAGAACTGCAGAATGTTGTACTGGCCATTTATCATGGTTAGTATATGTAGAAGGACAATGGAGGAGCCGCTACAATGATGAGCTCTATGAGCTGTACGGTGAACTCACTGTCGGACAGCGGATTAGACTCGCCAGGCTCCGGTGAGCTGGTCAAGTCATGAAAATGTCTGGATCGTCCCAGTTTGTAAAGTCCTTTTAGGTCGTCCACATGAACAGAAGAGGCGTATTAGGCCCAAATTGAGATGGAGTGTTGGCGTTAATGCATCCGCCAGAAGGGCCAAAAGACACAAAAGGATTATGGATTCGCAGACAACGGTGCTCGACCGTGAGCGGTTTAGAGAACTCCTGTAGCAGACCAAGATCGCGAAACGGTTGTAGCACTAAATAAGTAAGTACCGTATTTCAGCGTGTATAACGATCCCCGAGATGAATTATGCAAGATTTTTGGAAAAAAAGGTTTTATTTATTTTTTTAAACAATTGGAACAATTTTATTGTTACATTTAATATTGAACATTACAATTCATAATATTCTTGCATATCGTCCTCACTGGTGTTTTCAATCACATTTTCATTGTCATCATCCCCGGCATTACTATCTTCATAAATTGCATGATCCTCAGTCCCATCAAGATTGTTACTGATTTCGCATTTTTGAAAGGATTTGACGACATTCGCTTCCCTGACTCCTGGTCAGACCGCTGGAATGGTGGGTTTTTTCTTATTCTTCCTGAAGGAGTCAGATTCGAATCAGTCGAATTTGTTTAACTTCTGCTGGAAGATGACCGCTAAATGCATCCAGTACTAGCATTGCTGACTTTTCATAAGAGCTGCAGGTCTCTTGTTCCAAACATTTTTAAACCACAGATTCATCCTTCTCATATCCATCCATCCTTTTATTTCAACAAAACGACCTTTAATCCATAAAGCTAGAACGGAAAAGTTACTACCCTTGTATAACAACCCCCTTAATTAGACTTTGGCTATTTTTAATCTAAAAGGGGTCGTTATACACGCTAAAATGCGAAATGATGTTGTTCATGCGAGATGTGTAAGTTATTTGCATCAGCTTTCAATTTTCATTTTCGGATCATAACCTTTTAGTTCTGATTATTCCTATGAAATGTATGTAAAATTTTGAGAGTAGTTATACATATAGTATAGAGAGTGGTGATCATATTTGACAAATGAAGAGTTGCGTGATGCAAATAAAGAGAGAATGAACATTGCTCAAATATATATGAGAATTTGTGGTCGGCTGCTGAAAGATTTTGATCTGCAATATAAATACGTTAAGCATAATTAAAATAATTTAAATAATTAAAATAATTTAAATAATATCCAAACATAGGAAATAGAGTATTTTTACTAATGCAATTAACACAATGTGATAAAAAATGTCATATATGATTATGTGTTGTTGCTTTATTGAACTCTAAAACCAGATTTAGGTTTAACATCTTGTACAAACGTAGCTAACCGTGAATACAACTGCTAACTTGCGGAACATTGGACCGGTGTTGTTGTAACGGGAGTCGTAAGAAGTTGTTACTGGCAGGAAGTTGTAATATGACATCGTCGAGAACAATGGGGAATGATGTTCTAGCAACGCTGCACAACTCGCTCCGTAATTTTATATCTGCTTTAGTACTACAATCAAGCATCATACTGTAAAAGACATCAAAGTATCGCGTTCGTAGTGTATGAGAAATATCGTATACTTACCATGGCTTTTCATTACATTTACACTAGCTCTCCGAAGCGAGTCATGTTGACTGGTACACCTGAGTTCGAGTCACATTTACTTTAAAAATCATTCTACTGTAGTTGACACATGCAACATGCTATGTGAAACCAGCTCTAAGAAATTGTTTTTAAAGCAACAGCCAACTAATC
The DNA here is from genome assembly GCF_943734755.1 of Anopheles moucheti. NCBI lineage: Eukaryota > Metazoa > Arthropoda > Insecta > Diptera > Culicidae > Anopheles > Anopheles moucheti. The sequence continues at coordinate 41,426,335 of NC_069140.1, forward strand.
ATGTTCAAACTCATGCTGAAAAGCTAGAACAAGAACGGTAGAGTTATTTTTTCATACGAGTAGACCGACAATAAATATGCCCATCCTTAGAGTATCAATAACTCCGGCAACCGGTAAACATTAATTTGCATACTAAGTAGTACGTGGTTTAACATCGATTTTTTCGTGCAACGCGTCATAATGAGCACGGATTGTCTGGGCGTACCATTTGAAATTTAATACGCCACACGTTAAATGCTTTCCGTGCATAATGCTTGTTAAGGAGAATGGAATAGCGTGAATTTACATTCACCCAAAGGACCCATCCCCAATCCATTGGGGATCGCGGGGTAACGCGCACCGAAAGGATGGTTTGGTTTGCCCAATTGTCTCACTCATTGATGATTCCCATTATTATCCGCAATCATCTACCAACAATACGGCCTGAAATCGGATACTATTTTGCGCGGCATCCACAATCGACGCTCGTTAAAGGTGAGACAATGTCAGCTTTACAGCCGATGCCATTGATACGCATCGTAGCAAAACAATAAACATCGCGACCGTCGCGATAAAGCCGCGGGTATAAATCGTCTTGAATTGTGTTGTCATTTTTCACGGATTGCACACAGTTCCAGCATTCTCTTGCCATCTTCACCATTGTTTCGGGTCGGAGTGTATTGTTGTGGCATTAAATGACCAGTGGTTTAATGACCGTTTGGCATAGAACCGTTAGAATTCTACAGAAATTCCTCGAAATAAGGCGATCTATCATGGAGGTGCGGACAATACAGATTGTTATTTCCCATCAAAGTCTTCCCTAGTAATCGATTTCGTTAGTGACTAGAAGTTTGATTCCTTAGCATTAGCATACTATCCATTATGATCTGAAGAGGGTGGACGATTTGGGTGGACGAAGTGCTGAAAATGTTTGGAATTTGTGGAAACTGTGAACAAACGCACCATTGTAGTGAGATGGGAAAATTTCCATGAGATGACAACTATGTTTAATGTTGTCTTCGGCTTTTACGGAACACCTGTCCCCGTAGGCGTCAGTATCGCTTCCGCCGCATAGCATCCGCCTCCGTCTTTCGTCGCCCCATTCCATAATGCAGCAAAGCACTGCATGTGGTTCAATTCTTAGACGTGTTCACAACTCTATTTATTAGTGTTATCACAGCACGGTCGCACTATCTGCGCTTCACACGTCGGTTGAAAACTTTAATCAAAATCTAATTAAACGATCCACTCGACTTAACAAAGGCAATATTGTTTCGGCCCGTGACTGTGGCCGTGCCATGGTAGGTGAACATGTGGCACGCACTCAATAAAGGCCTTTTCGTTGGTATCGTGTGTTTGAATGTAGTATGACGCTGTGGGCATAACCGTGGTTGCATGTACGGTTCTTCCTTCACCACCGAGGACACGTTCAATCGATGCATTGTTTACCGTACCGGGGGTACGCAGGTTAACCGTAGCGTATGAGCGGCAAATGTGGCCAATGCGTGCGTTCTAGCGATAGTGAATGGTAAGAGACACTCGATCGGTGGTTAATGCTGTTTGGAAAGCTTTTGTGCTCTTGCTTGCTGGTCAGGGATTAAAAGTAGAATAGCTTAATTTTGAGTTTAAATAAGCGAGCGGGTCAACCTATTAATTACTATCAAATCGTAGGTAATTACCGATTGCAGAGTGGATTTGAATGGAATTTAATAGTTATTTACCATATTAAATGTTTATTTGATAATTATGAGTATAAATGATAGACCTTGCTTTAGCTTTGCTGATACTGTATGTGGCTGTATTGCAAATATTAACATTAACCTGTACTCATAAACGAACCCGCTTAGGTATGTAACAGTGATGCGTTACAGTACGACATTATCTAGCACACACTGTACCTCGCTAGTGGATATATATTAGTAGTCTGCAGCGCTCAGAGCCTATTCTGGTAACCTATTCTTTATTGGATGTTTGCATCGGTGGTTCGTGCAACACAGTTTGCAGTTTCAATGGTACCTCTTCATTGTTCCAGGCGTACAACACGCATGGTCCATAGCAGATAAGAATAGTGACTGCACAAGCAGAATGGCTATATGGTTCGCAATTTAGAGCCCACGAAAATACTGACCTACTGAAAGAAATTTCGAAACTGTAACAGTGACGCGCTTTTAAACTTGCTTCAAACGTGTATAAAACGCAGATCCGATGAGTTTATGTCTTATGTTTCCTATGCAATGAACCAGAAAACTATGAATATTTAAGGATTTATTTATTAATTTTCTTTTTATTCTCACTGTGATTTAGATTGTAAGGTTTTGACAATACGGCAATCACGGCATCAGTAAGGTGAAATTAATAAATAAATTGTGAGATTGTGAACAGGAACAGGATAGGGTCAATTTTCTAGCTTTTTTTGACTTTATTTACCCGTAACTGGCGATCCGGATGGGATTATGAAATAGTCCTGCTGTGCGACGACCGGTACCGCAACCAAATAATCTAGCCGTCCCTGGATTAAATAATAGCTACAGATATTTGTTTCATCCTCTAAACGTCCAAACTGATACTATAATACAGGGATAGGAGTGAGCTTATTGATTGTGCTTTTTTATCAACTTTTATCAAGCTACAAGCTCCACTCCATATATTCATATTGGGTTTTATTTTCACCAGCATTTAATTGCTTATTTTAGCATATTTTTAATACTCCTCTAACAGCTGGTACTGCTGCTTCAGCTCATGCGTGCCGTAGGTACGAATGGAAAAAAAACTGCAGAACAAGCACAATGGAAAATTTGTAAAAGCACATCTCTCTTCACCGATCGGAAGTGTCATCTGAAATGATATCCTGCATGTTGATTAGACGTTATTTGAGTTGTTTGTTTGCCGGAGAAATGAAAGAAAAAGTGTTCAGCAAGCCGGAAAACCAACCGGCAGCAATATGAACTCACCGACGAGCAACGATATCGAGGCGAAATTTCGTACCGAACCGGGATGTCGCTTTGACTAACAGGGACTGGATGATCGTGGCTAACAGGCGAAAGTTACAGGCCTTCCGTTCGGGGGGATGTGCCCGTACGGCGAAAGGCAAGAATCGGAAGTTTTGGTCTGCCAAACCGTTCCATCATCTTCGTCATCATCGTCAGCTCGTTGGTAGAACAATTTCAACTGTGTCGTCGACTGTGTTCCGTAAAGCTGGCAGCTGGGTTTGATGGGAAACCGAAGTTCAGTACGATTTGCGTACGTCGCTAGGCGGATTTGTGGGTTTCGATGGACGGGGGTAAGCCAACGGTTTAAATATGATATAAAAGCTTACAAATGATTTCCTTTGCTGGCCCCGGCTGCTGTCTTTGCTCAACCATTGCAGCCAGCATGTGTGTCTGCCGGTGCTCGATTTGCATATTTCAGCTGCAAAATTCACAATCAGCAAAGCAACATTGGCAGCATGTTGGACTCGATGCGCTGCACGTGTCCCTGGCCGGAACGTATGTGTTTTCTGCCTGATTGTCAGGCAAGCTCGTTTTTGCTGCGAGGAGAGTCCTCGCTTCCGTGGCAGGAAGTATCGGTTGGCTTTACTTTCTGCAAAAGCGTACCATTCAGTGGATAACATTTTGCCGGAATAATCATTTTTCATGTGTTATTTATCGACAATCGCTTGGCAAAGTTTTGTAAGCTAAATGGAATAATAGCTATAATAACATACGGACTCAACAGTGCTTCATCAAAGTCGGCAGGTATACGGCGGGGTAACGCAAGATGGTGGAGTAAAGTGTTTCATTAGTGGGAGAATCAGTTGGGCAAGCTCTTCCGTACCAGCTGCCGTACAAAAACCGTGAGTTCGATAATCAATGCAGAGCATCCAGCATACTGATGCTGTTGGTTTCGTACGGGTATACAGAACGATTTGTGGAACCGGATCTTGCTCACATGAGGAAGACCGGCAAATGATTAGCAATTGAATAGGCTAGCTCGAAGCATAGCTTGTAGTGAATCTATGCAATGCCGTAAATACCTAAAGGTAGAAATGGATACCATTACTGCGTGTAAAGATCGCCTGAAGTTGTCCGTAAGTGATATTAAAGTGCAGTCAATTTCCAAGAAACTTTAACAGGATTCAGGCCATAAATGGATTCGAGTAGCTCATAGACGAAGTGCTGATAGGCTCGTATATTTTCAAAGACGTTTTTTGAAGTGCGATGAATGTGTCAAATGTAAACATATTATTTATAAACGGTAATTAATAACTGTTGATATTGATTGGATTTGATTGGTTTTATTGGAATATGATTCTATACCATTTGTCGAGTCCAGAGGTTCATTTTACTCGACGTTCAGTGAGCATATAGTTAAGGATAAGGACTCCAACTGCGTGCCAAATCAAACAACCGAGGTATAATCGAAATGAATCTTCGTAATCAACTTTTTTCATAGTACTTTTGTAACACTTTTGTGCTTGTTACGTTAATGCTTGATGTACTACGTCAATGAGTGTCGATAGTCGATATTGACTTTGGCGAATTTGTTTGGTATTCCCGTTTTGAGTTAGGTTCAGGTAATATGTTTTGGAGTAAAGTTAAAGGTAATATGTTTTGTATTTGATCTTAAACTTAATAAAGCATCAAACAAATAAAATTATGCTAATCCATCAGATGGGCTACAACGAGGTAGATGCACTTAGTTATAGACAGGGTGAGCTTGATTGAAACTAGACAAGAAAATATACAATCGAAGATCACAATAACACAGCTAGGTACGTACGTAACCGTATGTGAAATGTGTTTTTAAACGACAGTTAGAAAAGACGACGAAAAGCAACATATCCGTCCTGTTTTAAACTGTATTGGCAAGTTACAATTAATGCCTATCTTCCAATGACCCGGCGTAATTAAGCAACTAGCATAAAAAAAATCATAACAATCGTCTATGAAAGTGATTATATGATCTGATTCCGATAAATCATCAATAAACTTAAACAATACTTTATTTCATAACCGTTCACTTGAACCCCAAACAATTGGCTTACGTTTGCTGCGGCTTAACAAGTTCCACATGCCAAGAGTTAAACTTTTTGAATGCATATTGAAGGACAACATCAATCACAGACTGGCGGTGGTGTACGTGGTGGCTGGTGCAACGGTTGGATTCCACAAGCTGGTATGGTATTTGTGAAATATTTCATTCATTACTGCCACAAAAGCTTACCACCCCCACAATGTGGTCTGCCAGCTGAAACATAATTGATTTATTTGCTACTATTTTTGTGAGCTTCGAAAACACGCTCGACACGCAACAATGCCGCATGGGGATGCCCTAAAACATCCATCGCCACGGGTCGCTTTGTACATTCGTTTGATGAAGCATTGCATTGTTTAGCATTGTATGGCGGCAACAGTCGTAAATGTTGTTTAAGTACAATAAGCCAAACATGCTCACTATCGCTAACGGCAAAGCTGTTTGTGTTGTTGTAAAGTAACGAACCAGCTCCGCAGTAGTGAAGCAAGTTCAAATTTGTGAGACCATTTATTTTGCAGCAAATAGTTTAATGTTTTGTTTCGTGTGCTTTGAAAATGTGTGCGTACGTGTGTGTATTTCTTTTTGAGTGGCAAAGACAAAGTGCGCCAGATAAAGTCCTATCACCATCAACATGATCATCATCATCCACATCAAAAACCGTGGACAGATTAGATGGAGTAAGCGTAAGTTTGTCTTTTTTTCATGATGTTTCTGTTCTTCGGTCTCACTACCGCTCAGGAACCGTGGCGGTCGTAACTGTTCTACCGTTTTTTTTTCAATCGCGAGTGACACATACACAGTGGACAGTGTAAAATGTGCTGGATAAGTAAGCCGCTGCACGGCTTAATCACAAAATGCACTGCAATAAAACTTTATCTGGTCACTACCGGTGGGTGTACCATCCCCGGAGTTTATTCTTCAGTCCGACCGAGCGCCCGTTGGTGCCACAATTCCCAAAAACATTCGCCGCGTGGATTTGGACGCGGACCGAGTGCAGACTCGTGCTTTTTCGAAAGTGTTTTTGTTTCCACAAGCGAACAGAACGACACACAGGTTGTTGTGCATCGCTTCGTTCGGGCCAGTGTAAAGCTCGGCAATAATCTACGGACTGCTTCCTGGGTTGATTGCTGAAAATGTAGCTTACCTCGCACAGCGCGTCACAAACAGAGCAGGGCTGGTGTTTTATTTGCACAGTCGCCGAAAAAACATCCACACTTCATCATTATCAAATTACATTGTGTTTACAATGTTGTTCCAAATAAACATTTATAAGCTTTCGCGAATTGGTTGTGTTACGTGAGGTGAGATGAGGGCATATGTTTCGTGATTGGGGTACGGCAACCAGAAGCGAATGCCAGTGCAAGTGTGAACCGCTTGCGGTGTCATGGGATTACGGCGAACCGAATGCAACAGGGTAGCTGCCGCTGAAACCTGACGTGCTGTAAAAGTTGGTGCTGCATGCAAACAAAAGTTATCCGCTGGTTATGGTACCACATGCAGCATTCTGAGGAGAAGCTACGATGATAAAGTATCTTAATTCTTATTTTATTAAAATCAGTAGTTTGGAAGACATTTAACAACTGTCAAATGCCGTTTTGTCATCAATTAAAATATAATAGCTTTTAAAAACATATTGGCCAATGTATATGGAGTCACGTATGTCCTACTGTAGATTAGTCGAAAAAAGTCCTACTGTCGATTAGTGGACAACGCAGAGGCATTCGTAGAATTTATTGCTAATTTATGATTATTTCAGTTTCAAATAAAATTCCAGTTTATTTGTTAATTGAATAAAACAAGAATGAAGTGAAACCAAGCATCTAACCTAAACCTAATCTTACTCTACCCAGAGACAAATTGTCCAGCACTACGGGATGTTTTGGTACCCTTTCTGGTCTATTCCTGATGATGAATAACCGTGGGAATTATCAACAGAATTCTGGAACTGTTGAGTTGATATTGGGTGATGAAAACACGTGGAAAATACTCAACAAGCGATCAAGTATCGGTCATCTAGGATGAAAATAATGCCATGAGAATAAATATTCAAGCTTAAATCACACTTCGAATTGAGGCAAACCCGTAGAATCAATGTTTATACTTTACATTGTTAAATAGATCGGAGAGCAACGCTCACAACCGTTTCGGAACTAGATGTGATTGTTTTACGTGTTTAAAAAAGTAAGCTCCTATCCAACAAGTACTAAAAAGTAATCGAACGATGTAACCACAAATTATCAATTAAAATTACAATCAATTTCCATGAATGCCCGTATCATTACCCGAGCAAGAGCGACGGAAATTTTAGAACTCGCTTGATGCACAAACTTTCGGAATCGGTCGGAGTCGTAATCCAACAGTGGCAGTAATCGATGCAGTCGAACGAAGTCGTTCATTTTACGTCCTAACGTACAAAGCCGTCGGTGGTCCTGTGCTACACAAAATTCCTTTCCAACTGTTGGCTGAAACACTTTCTGGTGACCGAGATTTGGGGTGTTGAAGTTGGCACCAGTGTGCCTTTCATTCCGTGTGTTACCTTTCGTCCGAACCGGAGCTGACTGGTGGTATCGTCAGGTTTGGTCAGTTTTGTAACGTGGAGTAAATTGAATTTGACCGCAGACCGAAGGAAAGTCATATCGAGCGTGGTGGTGAGGCGAGGCGGGTGCGAAATGAATGAGAAAAGTTGCGCCGGAACAAGTTGGGCGACCGATCAATCTGGCCGTTGGATTTACTTTGCCGTTGGAGGTTACATCCCGCCGGCAGAAGTATAATGGAGATAAATAAAGCTGTCATTTGGATGAGTGGAAAGTCGTTTTGACATCTCGGTAAAGGTTTACTTTGTATTCATTATCCGAATGAGGAATTGTGTTGCTACGGGCAAATGGAAGGTTGGAACAGGATGGCGGATGGACAATTGGAAATGATTTAGGGAAATAATATTTAGTTTGAAAATAATCTGTTGCGCTTTGTTTTAAAGTGTTCTGACGGTAATTATTTTTATTGTTAAAGAATGTGATTCTTTCCCTATTTCTATTTCTCAAGAATTTTTTAGCTGATTGTTAGAAAGCTGCTTATCATGTACCAGTCGAAACATTGTACAGTATTATACGTTTTTTAAATAATATTAAAATTCTTAAAAAAGTATTCAAATTCCACAAATCCAAAGCTTCCAAAGTCCACAAATTCCACATAGTCTAGGTCAACTTGAAAAGAATCCAAATATTGTGATTCATTTCGGAAATATTCTTTGAGTGTAGAATCTTTTTTCAAGTTTTGAAGTTTTCGAGTGTTCGAAAAATTTCATACATAATCGATCTCAACTAGTTTGTAATACATCTTGTTCAGCTTATTAATTAATTTGATTAATAATTTTAGAGCTAGTATAATTCAGAGCAAAGCAAACACGTTTTTAGTAAAATGCAAAAATCACGTATTTTTTTTTGAAGCAGTTAAATGATTTGAAAGGAACAACTTTATGTCGTCAAACAAACGCCACTATTAGACTAATCAAAACAATCGCCACATACTGTGCAACAACAGTCAAATCATTAGGTAAGCTTACGATTCACTCAGATCTCATAGAGAACGTTTATTTTCTCCCTCACTGCACCAACTCACCGCACAGTACATTATTCAGCCGCGCGAAACTTCACCGACGGCCGCACAAAAAAAACTTTCCGTGGCGTGAATTTTGCCTCAGAACGCACGCCCATCATTCACGCCTCACAGCCATTGCCAGTGGTCCGTACCGGTGCTTTCCGCAACGGTTGGATTGCGGAATAATGTAATCCACGGATCGTTTTGCAGTTGGGTCGGAACGTTTTTACTCCCGCAAAAAAGTGCAAAGTGGATGACAACAGCGACCGCGAGCTCCCGCGGTACGGTAAGTTTTGTCCGGGTAGCTTCTTATCTGATTATTGTTTTGGATGCTTCTTTGCCAAACGGTACGGGGTGGTTGTGGTCGTTTCGTTACCGCGCCCGAGGATTAAGACGCTAAGCGAACGTAAACACATAAACAAAACACTGTACCGTTGCGGTAAGTTTCGCTTTCAGAAGGCACAAAACAAAACCAGCAAAGGGAAATGAGAAAACACAACAAACGATAAAAAAGCACACTTCTGCACGCGCAGTCAAACCATGATAGCGGAAGCAAAGTTTGGTATGTCGACGGGCGAAAAAGAAAAGCTCCCTCCCTTCCACCCCCCGGGGGGAGCGATGATTTGGGCCGAGGTGTTGGACGGTTGATTGTTATTGTTTTGATTGCTCGATTTCTTGATTCTAATCTCGGATTAAGTGCGGGCGGTTGTTGTGCTTACAGTGGGATTATCCTGGACACCATTATTCGTGGCAAGCAAATTTGCACATCCTTGCATCGGAAAGCAGGTTTAATTTCAATTGGTTGAATTGAGAGGTTCTTTGCGGAACCGCGGGGGCTTTCAGACTAGATTGAATTTTCATTACTTTTTTTTACTATAAAATAAAAAACCGTTTTGAATTTGTTAATTACGAATCAATGGTGTACGAATAAGCATAAACATTGTCATAAAAAAAATATTTCCTGATGCTCACAGATCACAGCAGTAAGGGCGAGAGACAAACTTCATCGTTAACAACAAACATTATTGCAAATCGTTTACGGTAGCAAATAGCCGAAGTGATTCAGACAACAGCAAATTAATAATGTATCACATTTTACGAGTTTCGGAACTTTGGCAACGATATTATTAATGCAGCAATGCTTGTTTGGAAAAGTTTTCGCTTTGAACGGGACAGCCGGAGGAACAAAAACATATACAAAAAAGGCGAGAAAGTTGATCAAGGGACATGGATGGTGTAATGTATCGTAGGTAAAACACGTAACATACCGGTGTACCAGTGGCGACAAGTCAGTGAGGAAAAGCACACTCACGGGGAAAAAAAAACAAAACAAAGCCCTATAAAAACAAGAGTAGAGTGAGAGTACTTATGGCGAGGACAATAGATATAGACCTAGAAGCAACCAATCGTAAATTATATTCCCATTCAAATGGGAAAAGTTCGAAATCCCGACGAACAAGGTTGAAGTATCGTTACAGCGATTTGACAGCTGCTATATTGCTGTGTTTGGATGTGTGGATGTGTTAACGATCGCACACCCCACTTTGGGGAGTTTTGGAAAACGCACTCGAGTTCGGGGGCGAGCGAAGTTGGGCCACCATATTCCATCCGCTGACGCTTCCATTCCTCTACAGTACCGGGTCCTTCTAAAGGTCTTATCATTTACCAGCAGCCGAGCATGAATTGTAATCGCACCACAATACGCACACACTGATCCTCGCACGTCGATGGTCGTCCACTCCCATTTGGTTCACCAGTCGAGACGAACGGAAAGTGCTACATGTGTAATGAAATTGCCTTCCTAAGTCGGTATTATTATGTTGTAGCGAATAAGCTAATAGAAATGTCGCACGTGACTAGCATTCAACAGCCGTGCCTGGCCGTCTGTTCATCACCACCCTATTGCAGAAGCTGTTCCGATTTGCTTCCGGTAGAATAGGCCTGTTTGGGAGAAAGAGTTTCCCTCGTAACCGGCGAAAGAGTAGCAGGGTAGGTAGAAGGGACAACCCAGCTCACCAGTATACCGGCACAGGATAGTACAGTTCACATACGGTTTGCACAGGCGGAGCTGCCAGGCGTGCCAAGAAGATTCCCCCCCACGCACGGTATTGATGGGAAAACTCGATGGCGGTTCAAGCATACTTGGGAACTGTTGTTCGGCAAATCGCTGTTGAAATGGTCCACAGTTCGCTGTGTCGCTGTGCGTACAAAACCGTACAGGGAGACAGATTGTCCATACAGACAGAGTCACATCGCGTAAGTGTGTCGCTCTGTTTCGTCTTCATCCCGTTACAGCGGAACAGGTCTCGATTTCGAGACGAGCGATATCCTTCATTAAGTTTCCGATACGCGTTCTCTCGGTGCCACTCCGAACCATGGTGTGGCCGGTTGTCGCATAAGCGTCTTATCCTTATCGACACTTTATCCATTGGTTCGAGTGAGTGTTGTTAAAAGGGAACACATGAAGTGGCGCGACCGAAAGACCTCGGGTGTGAATAGTACTGTGGGTTCGCGAGGTATTCCGTGTTTGGTGAAATTAATATCTTATCCAATAAACATTTAATTAAAAACAGTTGGCTTTCTTTTAAACTTATAATTTAAGTTGAAATAAATTATTATCTTTCAAAGGAAAAAGGATTTTTTTGTTATAAATTTAATGCATCATTATTAAAAGCTATGAAATTGTGTTTAATTTCAATGAGTTATTGATTTTAATTCTTATATATGAATGGAGTTCGAATTATAAAATGTTAGATTATAAAATTTACGTATAATATTTTACATGAGTTATAATTTATAGTAAAAATTTTAAGTAAAAAATAGAGTTAACAATTAACTAAAAAAAAACATAATACCAGAATGTAAAAGTTTTAGAGTTCATACTGTACTATTTATATGGATTTATATTATTCATAAGAATTATAGAATAAGAATTCAGAATAAACTGAATTGAGAAATAACAAACAGAAAACAGAGTGATTTAGACGCAAGAAAATATCCATCTCAAATTTACTTTTTCTTTCACGATTTGAAATGCAAGTGAGAAATTTGTACAAGTAGCCTGAGTCTTAATGGTGAATATAATATCATGACTGATTAGTTTTAATAACGAAAGTATGTATAATGTGTGCAGTTTTGCCACTAGAGTCGAACTTTCAGACCATAGTGCTATGAAGTTGTTGATAATGGAATGTATTTAAGTTTGTCGCCGTTATCTTAGATGGTACAAATTTATCACCCAACGCTACTCCACGCGGGTAGGGCTGTTGGGAGCGAGCGGAGCAAATCCCACCACACGTCTGATCTGAAATCTGAAAAAGACACTCACACGCACAACGCTCCCATTTGGCCGAATATACGCAACATCAGCATTATTACCGGCGCGCGTTGGGCGGCTATGCCTGGAGCCGCTCTGACCCAGGGGAGAAGACTATCTATTTATCTGTCTATCGCTTTTTTGATACATAATTGATATTATTATAACAATTCAATTCTAAGCGCACGGACGGATGGGGCGAAGCGAGAAAAGCGAATTTGTTAGAATGTGTGCGAAAACTTATTGCGTTTTCCTTTTGTCCAACCAGCATTAAGCGCGAGAGTGCGTGAAATGTTTGACTAGATAGAAGCGCTTCTGATGGACCGAATCGAGGATACTGCCCAGAAACGTGTATGAAGTGGGCCGGGACACGGGTATGTCGGTTGTAGTTAAGCAGTTTATGTCCATGTTAACACACCCTTTACGGGATGTATGCGCGACATGTATGAACCGATGGAATGATCATCTTCAGTAAGATTACAAGCAGATACGAATGAAACAAAGACTATATGATACTTTATTTTGGCTGGTTGAATTAGCTTCATACGGAAATAAAAATACCTTAACGTCACGTTAAACAATCAAAATCTAAGAAAAAATAACAGATTACTAAACGTGTCAAACATAACGGTTTGAATAATCATAAATTGGCAAACCATATTGTTGTAGAAGTTTGCTTTACTCAATACGATTGATTCTGTGATCATAAAAGCTGATCCGGTCGCCCATCATGTATGCAGCAGCTACACACAGTTTCTACGAGATCAAACAGGCTTGAATCATTGAACGGTTACGAAATGGCACAATCGTAAAAAGGAAACAAATACCTGTACAAATAGCAACAATAAGGCAAACATCTCATCCCCAAAGCTCTGCATTGCGAGCGGCTTGCCTGGCGGTGAATTGTTAACCCATCGGGAGCTATAAATTTTATAGTTCACATGTGTCTCACACAGCAGCAGGTCGGTCGAGGTTTGCTAGGTGAGTACGATTAATCTTGCCGTTAATGTCGAATCGGGCAAAAATGTTCGCTCCAAAAAGTGGTACGTGAGATGTTTTGGAGCGAATTGTGGCGTAAATGTTGTTAAATTGTTTTTTTTTTGTTGTTGTTTTCATGCACAGCCCGCACCGCTTCGATGGTCCGTGTTTCAATAAGCGTGTCGAATAAAGGGTCTATGAATCGTGGCAAACAAGGTACACCGGTTGCTCGTTATGAAGCAAATTTATTTTAATGTCTCTATAAAGTATGCTATCAATGTATCGGGCGTTCCTGTCAAATTGTGCTAGCGAAGCTGATTTTACTACAACGTAAACATTACTTTAGATTAAGTAGAGCATCGTATTTTCGAATAATTTTAATATTAACATATTCAAAGTATTTTTTTTCTTTTACACATTTGTGTGTAATATGTGAGATGGCAAATATAAGTCTTAGGTATTTAAATTAATAAATCCGGAATTCTTTACAAATAAATAATGGAGGCGCATGGTTGTTTTTAAATCCAATAAAGTCGATAGCATTAATCAAAAGCGGAGGTAATAAATCTTGTTAGAATTGAAATAGTTTAAGAGATTAATTAAGAGAAATATTTTAGAGATATTGTTGAAAGGAGTTTAGTTTCCCGTTTTGTGTAAACTTAAAAATAATAAAACTTCAAACCATCAAAATATCCAATGGAGACGCATGGTTATTTTCAGCTTAACTAGCGAAGATGACATCCATAAAATGCTGAGAAGTATAATAACTGTAGTGAATATTATACGAAATGCAGTTTTGTTTTTTTCATAAGGAATGACCGTTTTGTATTATTGTGAAGTTTAAATAACTTATTGTATTTTTATGTTTACACAACAAACGCATTATGTAAAAGTTTATGATCATTTATACAGGTTGAAATAAATTTAAAAAATCAACAATGATCATTACATTTTTATACAAGAACCATACTGACAAAGCTTATGCAGTTGCTTTCGGAATGCCAATGCCAGGTGTATCTGACCACAAACCAGAATCACAAATTTTCTTTCTCATTAACGGTTTGCGGTAGTTGTAAAACAACATTTTCTGCAAAATTGTTCCATAGTTTAGCACCGTAGCAACATATTGTACATTAGTCCTTCAATACACATCACTCCATTTGCAGTTCCATGGCAATTCCAGTTTTTATTGCATAAAGTATCGCAAAAATAAAAATTCAATTTACTATCAACACCCGGCAATAGCAAAGTACACTTTTGCAGTAATCGGATGGAGTTGTATTTGTTACAGCTTTTCTGTAACACCCGTAGATAAACTCTGTGTGAAATTGATAGTCATGTATTTTTTTTAACTATGGTATATTCAAATGCATCAAACTACGTGTTGACTGTCAACTATCGGTAAAGCATAGAAAAAAGAAGCAGTTATTTAACTGTACGATTTGATTTTTGTTTCAGGTTCGGTGAGGGAAGGCAGAGTTGCTTATGCAGCACTATACCGCACTCCATCCAAACGCTTCCGGAAAGCTTGCGTGGATAGTGTGGACGTTGGAATCGATTTAGAGGTGAAATAAAACCGGTTTGCAAAACGTGACAGGTCTACACATGTAAAACGCCGCAAGCATCTTGTTACTGGTGCTGCACATCGGACAGTTTACATCCCCAATCCAGTTGGACGTAGAGTAATGGGTTCCAGCAGTGGATTCTGTTTAACTGCAGCCAACGGAGCACTATGGCGGACTATGCACCTCACCGGGCTGACCGTTGGAGGAGTGTGTTTATTTACGAAAGAGAAACAAACTCGCTCAACTGAGTTTCTCGCAAACGTTAGTCTCGCCCGTAAGTGTGCCTAATGGCAAATTAGTTAAACCTCGGGACTAATATTGAACGGTAATGTACAATCCCAGTGTGCCCATGCACCGTGACCATCCGGACAAATGCACTCGAGCAAGCGTAATAAGAAAGGCAAATGTGTGTTTCTTGCGCTACCGATGAGGTGCCAATGGGAAGTTCCTGCTGCATTAAACAGTGCAGCTGCATGCATATTTGCGATTGTGTTTAAACATCTACACACGAGTGGTTGTGTGTGTGTGGGATGAGAGGAAGCAATAGGCAGCGGGATTGAATATGTGTTGCATGCGAATGCAAATGCAACGGATTAGTTCGTGCGTAAGCGTTTTTGCATTTCCAGCATATGCTGCTCTTTCCATCGTGGCCCCGTTCCGACAGGGCATATTTTGCGTTTGTACCACTCTACAACGTAGCTTTGCCGACGACCTAACCGTGACAGGCCATTCGAGGTTGTCCAGTCATGACATCCTAGTCTGACTGAAACAATTGTGCGTATCGACAACAATGCACCAACCGAATGGCCCGGTTGGTGCGTACACTTTCAGGAAGCCAAATGGACGATACGATGAGGTTATTTATCGAACATTATAATAGGATTATTTTGTTCATCGGTTCCAAGAATGGCCCCATGACGAGGTACAGTGTATTGTGTTTTCGATTGCAGATATGCACTTTAAATGATCACACGAAGTTGGATCACAGAGTTTTGCGCGACGGGTGCCCGGTTGCCTTCGGGGTCGATTGGCGGATGACTGCGGGATGTTCTGTTCTGTGCTGGGATGCAGGTTGTGTACTAGAATGCAAAAATGCTTTCAGAATTTGTTTGATTGGCCCAGAAAGATTCCCGGCAGCAAATGTGGTGAGTGGAGGAGGATGGAAAAATAATATCATGCCACTCATTCATCCGATTCCGCTCGGTTCGGTGTCTACAGTTCACACATCTGATGCACATTGAGTCTCTTGATAGGATGAAATGTTTCCGAGAAACGCGTGACCGTGTCTTCTTTGCGATATGAATGGCAGCACCGAGAATCGTTCCTGGGTTGCGCTAAACAACCGCAAGCGGACTACACGTACCGGTGCAAGTTGGCTCATTGTTGGTTGGGTCCGCTCGGATGTAGAATGTCTAGCCAATATTCAACCTAGCCGTTAACGATGGAAACGACCGCTATCGAATTCCGCTGAAATAATATCTAAACAACAACAATAATCGATGATTGAGCACAAACAATATAAAGTGTGCCCTAGACGTGCATTAGTGGCCAATTGAAACGGGTTTTCCCCGGTATGGGTCTACGTTATCCTCGTAAGGGTAGGAAATAATGATCACTTCGTTGGAAACGGTCCCGGGCGAATGATTTTGTTTAGTAGTCGATCGTTGCTTTTGAACAACGAATCATTATGGTGACAGAGGGGAAACAATTCTTTACCTTAGAGATGCTACCACGCTGCACAGTGGGCAGTTTAGAACAAATGTTGGTATGAAGCAAAATATTGAAAAAAATAAATTAAATTTTATTGGTTGTAATCATGGTTTGCTAACGGTAATATGGTGCTGAACAAATAGCTGTGTGTGCTAAGAAGCGTTATGAGTATTTGCGATATTTCTATTTTGCCAATTAAACTCTTTTAAATAAGATCCTTTGATTATACCATGAAATTAGCAATAATATAATAGCTTAATTTTTAATAATATAAAATCCTCCATTAGTGTTAATGAAGTTAATGGGTTAATGAATGATAATTCTACAGACATGGACATAAAATTTATGAAGATCAGAGGAAAGATAGTATTAGGTGGAAACATTGAAAGCAATGCGTATGTATTTATCGTAGCCATTAAGATTAATTATTATTAATCATCGTAGCCATTATGACAATAATTATAAATGTCCCAAACTAGAAAAAAGTACATAATTTTTAACATTTTTTTACAAATCTACCATTTGATAGCTTCGTTCTAAGAATCAACCAGATATGAAGGTAAAGTAATTAAAATAGGATATATATATATATATATACTGAGAAAATATTAAATGACTTTGCTAGGATTGTTATTATTATGTATAATATTATTTATTTATCTGTTGTCTGACATATTATTATGGAGGGCGGTGCGGAAGGATATTAAAGGAAAGTGATGGCCATACAAGTAGTCGAATTGATTGATTAATTGAATGACGCATAGCATAGGGTAATTCAATCGAATTGCGGTACATCGGCTTTGGACAGATATAAAATGACGGGGACGCAAGGCGCGATTGGGAAGGACTGCTAATAAATAGTAAGTTTTGGACCTTTTAGCCCGGTCAATACCCAAAGTGAATCGTTGCTGGATAAAGAGATTGAGACACCGTTCTTGGTAGTTTAGGTTGGTTCAAAAGCGTTAATGGGTTTTGCTTAATAAAAAAAATAATACGAGTTAATATGAATAAACTGTTTAGAGAAGCAGACTCATTTTATTAGATTGTCAATGCATAGATATTTGTACAATTTGTTTTTGTTTATGTATGATTGCGTAAATCCATTTCGTGTATTTAAAAAAAGTGTTATTAATTTTCACTTTCAATTATGTTGAATTGACACATGAGTTCATGCAGATAGCTAGTAAAGATAATATTGTCCAGTAAAAAACGTGCACAACCTGACAACAAATCGCACACCTGACAAATCTCTATCGCAGGACTTCATCCATCGTACGACTTCGATCGGAACGTGTTGAGCGTGACATGGCTAACCACAATGCTTCGATAAAACAAACATTATTGCCGTGCGATTGGGCACTGGTGGCCATACCGATTCGCGACGGTTTGCAAAAGGGTTTTGATGCCGTCCGGTAAATGGTGGAATTAAAATATCGCTCGATTTGTTGTACCGGGAACGGTCGCTTCGGTGTCCGGTAACGGTGTTTTTCGATCCGGTTCAAAGCAAGCAGCTACGGCACCTCTTCGCATTTCGTTTGGATTACCGGTCTCATCGTCGGATTTGTTGTGAGCCCCCTTGGGTTCGGCGAACCAAATCCTAGGGCCTTACCATTTGGTGTCGCAACATCGCCCCAAACGGCATACGCGCATACATTTGAACCCGATGTTGACAAGGATCCTGTGACACAGTGTGTTCCGCAGGACGTTGTCAGCCATCAAGATGTTAGTTTGATACCCGGGGCAGACGGACTGTGCATTGATACAGTCAATTGAAACACGGAATTCAATAAAACCAAGCCAAACGAAATGGATGCACCGTTGCGCTGCGAGACAATCCCGATTGCTGCCGACCAGGTGCCAGATGCCGACGGGTCAGTTGTGATTGTCCGTCATTGCTGATTGCAGTACGATTGCGGTTTGGCACAGGGGCCCGAATGTTATGACGAGCGGTTCGATTATTTTCAACGGACAAACCCTCCAACGGGTACACTGATGTCAGTTTGAAACGAAACAATGGAAAGAGTAGAGCAGTGGTATCGTTTAGTTAAGTGGATGGGATAGAAACGGTTTAATTACTTCCCGTATGGCTCTGTTGTCTCTATAAGAGTTCTTCAGGTTAGGTTAATTTGAATTGGATTGTGGAACGTTGCTTACGTTTGGTAAACGTTCGTTTTGGTAGCTTGAATTATGTTTTGGCATCGAATATTTACATCATATTGTATCATAAGTATTTTTGTGCGTAATTTATTTGTCTTAAAATTTAAAATCAAATAATCAAACATAATCAAACAACGGACCCCGAAGCCAAACTTATGTGTACACAAAATTCTATCAGATAATGTTGAAGGAAAAAAACCCACCTTGTCCGATGGTGAAATACTGCTGAAATAATTGTGCATCGGAGTGAAGTTTTCATTACGAACACGAACCATGAAACCGAAAACCTTCGAGCATTGGTTTGAAGCGAATGTTTTGACATAATTTTGCCATTACAATAACATATCCGGTGAAATTGTTGCATAGATACAATATTTGCCTTCGTTGTTTTAATTTCCGAGGGAACAGCGGTGGGACAGTGTATTTTATATTTGCTTTTATTATGGTGCGAATTTACTAATTAATGTTTATTTTTGTTATGTTATAGTCAATCCTTGCTACGGGGGTTTGGTTCGGATGGGATTTTCCTGGGTCTTGTCATGCAAAGACCGGAGCTACCAATACACCACTGTACCGCGCCGTGAAATAATGATGTATCTGTCCACTGAACGAATAATTTAACTTTAATAAATCATTATCATTATGAAATTATTATTAGACAGGTGTTTTGTTGACAAGATGTTAAGGAATTATTATCATGAATTATATATTTTTTAAGAAACACTCGGCAATTAAAATTATTTTATTTATGAATTTTCCACACATTTTAGTATTCTTATAAATATTTTTCATTTTATCATCTATTATGACAATCATATAGGATTAACTTAGTGGTAAAGATGGTATGAACTAAAGTTTTTTTTATTCCTCATCGACGAGTGTCATTAAATTTTGCTCGACAACCATTGTTAGTCAACCAAAAAGCACGTACGCGAATTGGCCAAATTAGTGTCAAAATATGTTAATACGCGTTCGATACGCAAACAGTGGGCCCTTCATCGCTG
The DNA here is from genome assembly GCF_943734755.1 of Anopheles moucheti. Taxonomy (NCBI): domain Eukaryota; kingdom Metazoa; phylum Arthropoda; class Insecta; order Diptera; family Culicidae; genus Anopheles; species Anopheles moucheti. The sequence continues at coordinate 41,445,654 of NC_069140.1, forward strand.
CTAAAAGCTGCTTTCCCGCGTTGCAGTTAAATATAGACGCCATGGAATGGTCAACGTGGTACCTCCGAAAAATCGTTTGTTTATCAGATCGCTCTAATCAAGGCAACAGCTAAACATCGCATCAAGCTGGTTAAACAATGGTACCACCGCACTGCGTTCGGGCAAGTATGGCCGTTTTACTGAAGCTTTCCCTACGAGGGGTTATGTGAGGGTTGAATTGTTTCATCCTGTTTGTTAATTTTTTGTTTATCCGACTTCCACTTCGGGTACAATCGGCCGCCAAACTCGCTTTGGTGTTTTGAAATATTTGGATGCGATTATCAACCAACCGTTGAACACGAGTAGAAGATGGAGGGAGAGAGAGAGCGAGAATTGATTGGAGCCGTCTGTTCCGGGGAAGCCATTGCCAATTTTACCAACCGCTAATGCATGAATAAACATTAGAACGGATAAGTGTTTATTGACGCTGAAAACAGATTAGGAAAATACGCGGTACAATTAAAACACAATTACGAACTGTTCGGCTGGCGGACGGTTCGGTCACAGCCACAGGTTCGCACACGGTGTACAACTCGCCTCCCCAAACTTCCGCATGCACCGGCTGTCAGCATTAAAATTTCGATCGGGCTTGACGCGTCGGAACGGCTGACAGCGTTCGGACCGATTGTTTGTAATTTTAAAATGTCAATTTTCATTCACTTCATCACCACCGGCGTCCGGTCAGCGGCGTTGTGCAATCGTAGTATTAAAAGATTTTGTAGGTCAAATTTTGCTACCGTCAAAGCGTATAATTAGAGTGCACGGTGCGAATCCTTTTGCAGGGAGTTTTGTGCCGGGAGCGGAGTAACTCGCGGCAGTGGTTAAGGGTGCGGTGGTGCATTGCTTGTCTCGACAGCGCATGGCGTTGTTTTCAATCATGGCTGTCGCTCAGTCATTATCGGTCGTCGAATCCTGGGGCCCTGGTACGTTCGGCACTTTTACCGTGTCCTTTGCGGAAACGGCATTTCGCTGATCGGCGATGCAAATGGCGAAGTTTTGATTGTACTGCGGCGTTAGGTGCAGCGAGCTAAACGGTGATACGTTATGTTAAATGCTTCCGTAGGACTGTATTTGTCAAAACCTGTGTACATAAGGTGATCGGATGGTCATGGCGCACCGGAAGGTTGATCAAAAAAGAGTTGATTGAAGTATGTTTCGTCGGGTAGCAGTTACAGGCGCTTGTGTTGACCACTTCCTGACAAACAGACGATGGGGGACATTTCCATTATCCACAAGCACCCTAGGATGATGTGCTGATTATTCAACGAATAAGTGGTTTTCATGGAACAGAGAGAAAAGTGTAATTTAAACTGTTAACCAAAACCAAACATTAAACTATTAATTAAATTGGCTTTTGTATTTATTAACAGAGTTTGAATGCTATATGTTGATAAAGAATAACTTAGATCATGCAGTTATTGTTCTTATATGCGCAAAGTTTAATTTAAAATGAGTTAATTTAAAAAATCAGTTTTAAACTTGACAAGTCTGCAACAAAACAAGAGTTATTATGTACTGAGTGGCAGGAGCAAGTCAGTTTAGTTTACTCAAAATATAATATTTTTTAGTTATTTAACTGATTGCCTAGTCGGGCGATAACATGTCACAATTTTCAATTAATTTTTATACTGTAGGTTTTGAATACTTTTCACGTGGTCTTCAGACCTTAATTTCCCGATTGTGGTTGGTTATTATCAACGCGCGTTGGGGCTTTAAGTGTGCCTTAATGTGGCCGAATGGAATCCGCCATTTTGCGTCTCCTGCTACTAGACGAACAGCTAACCCATAATCACATATAAGCAATACAGCAGTTGGAACGTTTTGACGTGATACTTATTACTAATAGACGATGTATGTCGAAAAATATATAGAAAGAGTCGAACTTTCTTAGCAATATGCAACAGTATTCGATAGGATACGAACCTCCGAAAAGTGCCGCTGGGATCCATGTCTTTCTTAAATTTACAACTTAAAGCCTAAATCAAACGACAACAATTTCGGGTTTTTTCTCTAACCCTTCACGCATGGGACAGTTAATAAATAATCGAACTGTTAGCGCAAAGTTAATTGAGCAAAACTTTATCGCAGTTGAAAACAAGGTTCCACATACCGTGTCTAGTTTTTTGTTTGTTTGGAAGCAGAGTTGGAAGACGAATCCGAAAAGATTACTGCAGCCGGTGGCTATGGTAAAATAAGAATGTCCTATCAGGCGAAACCGCTTTAATACGCAACAACAATGGAAGGTATCTTAAGGGACAGCAAGGACAAAAGCAAACTGTCGAAAATCAAAAGAACGTCAAACCATTCCATCCTGAAAAGGATGATTTCAATATATTTCGATCGCTTTCCGTTCCGGCTGGTGAACTGGAATGGCCACCGTTAACTCGCCTTCATCCGTCTTCCAGGACTTGGCATAAAGGGACATCACTGGGGTGGAACACCTGCGGTGGAAATGGTTGACTGGGTTGGCAGGATCTTCAGATGGTGCTATGTTTTTCTTTTTGGCCTCGAACGAGTTAACAAGGGATAAAAACGACTGCATCGGAGGGTGTGCGTGTTTGTGGAAAAATGTGAAACTTCTTCTAACTTCTTTCAATACACACTAATGTACTGCTTCAAATGTAGAATGACACCTCGGTGAATCGCTCACGAATGGATGGTACATCAAGCGAAAAATGAGATAAAATTCAATTTACCTCACTGTCTCTCAAACAACGAATGCATTTCGCATACCTTCCATCAGATTTCAGCTGTCAGATACTTGGCTATGTTCTTGCCATTAGTTTGGTGTGCGTCTCCATGGTGTTGTCCTTTGTTATAGAAAACATTCGAAAAATTTGCAACCACTATCTCGTTGTTGGAATGTGTTTTAGTTTTGTTGATCAAAATTTAACTGCCAAACAACGTGTACATTGAAATGGATTGTTTCATTTCACGCATTGTCTAGTTAGGATGGCGTTGGTAAAATTAGGATCATTATACGACGCCTAACAAAATGTGGAAAATCGTTCCAAAGTAGTGCACTGTTGTTCTCGGAACGTGTCCATTTTATCTAGTTTTTGTGTCGAGTAATGTGCGTAGAATATATGTAGAATCAGCATCGATTTAAATCAGCATCATGTGTCATTGTGCTGATTGTTAGATATTAAATATACTTCCATTACTCATGCCATTATGAATGTGTTTTTCATTTCTGTGAGTGCTATCATTTGGTCACATATCCTGCAGCTGCAGGCCAGGATACGTTAGATTGTATAACATTTAACCAAATTACACTGAATCGAAGGTGTCCCGTGCTCAGTCAAATGCTGTGAAAATCTTCCCCCAAACTCTTGCGAAAGATGATATTGCCATTCGTTGGTATGAGAAATACCATTCCTGGTAGAAAATATACAGTTTATTGAGTTTTTGAAATTGAATCAGGTTTTCCACCACTCCCACCGCATCGGGCGAGGGCCGTTTCTGGGAACGATTCCGGAATTACTATCTGTCATCATTGGATTTGAATGTCTCCCGGGGCAGTACCAAACTCGCACTGCCAGCAAACCCCGGCGTATGGCATGTTGCCATATTCACGGGGACCTGCCCAGCAGCACTATTCGGATGCTGGGTATAGGTAACAAAACTTCCGTTTTATTTCGCATGCAAAACAAAAAGTGCCTTCTGCCGTACGACAATACAATGAAGCAAATAGAATCAATTTTTCAAATTTATCCAAACCTAATCAACTAAGCTACCTTACGAGTTCCTTACCTTGTACGTCTTGCCGTTTTGGGGAGAGCAAAAAAAAAACAAAACACATATTCACGGTACGAACGAATGGAGCGGAGGAACGAAGGCTACATGTCAGAGACACATGCATATGTGCGAACGTCGTGTTTTGTGTGTGGAGGAACTTCTGATGAAAAACAGAAAAGTTATATTTGCATTCTTCCCGTAGGGACACCGGGGATGATTCTGTCTAAGAAACTGGCTTAAAAGCGACAGATAACGGAAGAGAAGCAGACAGAACCGGCGTGGTGCGTGGCAGGAAAACAAACCGGGTAACACAGCCCGGAAAAGGGAGCGGCAGCAGTAAAAAGAGGTTTTGTTGAACGAGTTTTGTTGTAAATTGAATCAACTTCTGGGCGGCACTGTGTCGCTCCAAAGATGATCCATTACGGTGCGTTCCCGTGCAGAACCGTGCCGATACATGGCGCAACTTTGTCCCGAGCGCCGGACAACTCGCGCCGGAATGAAGTTGTGAAACCGATTTGTGGATTGCTACTCTGACAGGCTACAAAGTAGCGAACGAGCCCGCAAGGGAGTGGCAGAATCGTTTTGTTCGAAAGTATTCATAAGTTTAACTGTGTTACCTGTTGATTTCGGATTCGGTGTCGGTGGTATGGTCGTTTTTTTTCGCGTACTGTTGAATATTGCGCTATGTTTTGCTTGCAAATCATGTTTGTGCATGGGGTTTTGTGGAAATTCACCCAATCAAATAGGAAACTTTTTTTTATTAACACCGGTTCCTAGTTTATGCATTTTCCACAGCAATTAGATTACTGTTCATCGGTTTAATGTATTGCTGTTTATGAAAACAGTATGATGACGCTTTCTCAATGATTGTTATGACGTTGTCTCAGTGGAGTTTCAAGTTCAACTTTTTTATTCCTTCGTCATAGTTCGTTCTAATAATCTTTATGCCATAAATTCCTATTTAATATGATTTCTATTCCAATACAACTTCAGTTCGTAATCGTGCAGTCTAAGAATTTGAATATAAAAAATTGTAATAATAATGTATTTACCATTATAAATAGATATTCACAGTTATCAATGTGGAACCGAACATAGGAACCAAAAATTTGAGATAAATATAGTGTAAAAAAAATTCTTTACTTAACTTTGTTATTTATGAAAAAAATTAAAATTTTTAAGTGTAGATGAGTAGTGTTTGAAAGTACGAAATATAAAATTTAAGAGATAACGTATGAACATTTCAATGTGAACAAAAATGTTTAATCTAAACCTGGAGTTCCTATTTATTCCTTTATTTTTTTTCCTAATTCCTATTTATTCCTTAAACTAGGAAATCGATCAGATTTACCTGACTAACATTCGTCAAAAATATTTCAGTAGTTGTCAGATATTCTGGAATTTTTTGTCACTTTGAAGTGTTTTAATAGATCAAATGCGTTTTGATTAACAGTACGGTTTTCTTTTTTCCTACATCTTATCCATTCGCACAAGTTTATGTTAATTACAAAGTTCATTATGACCTGGTATACTCAGCCCAACGGTCGGTAGCCAGTTTGTTAACCTAAACTTAGTCGCTGCCGGTTTGTGTATATTATTTATATTGTATTAACAGTATTTCAGTAACAGGCAGTATTTCTTACAAGATCACCGATACTTCCGTGAAACGCCATCGAGAACTCCTTTTTTTTATTCTTTCGGATTGGTTACTTTGGAACATACATTTCGACAGTTCGCGAGATAGAAATCATTGTAGCTATAAATATCTCAAACTTTTTCACGTTGTCTAATTCTATAAAATGGCGATTAATTGGCTTTATGAAAGTTGCACTGAATGGAATTAGTAATTTCTCGAATAATATCGTTATCAGTATCAGTATCAGTACAATAAATCAATGTTATATAAACTTCCTGGTAAAGTCTAAGAACATGATAACATGATAAAAGTCTAAAGACCAGTTTATCTCATATAACCATGTTTGAATACTGTTGATTATAAATAAATGGATTATTCTCTTTCTTTCGTTAACGTTTCCCAACGGTTCGGATGGGACTGTCGTCAAGCAAGTCCATTGGCGGCGTACACTTTGTACTGGGTGCAACTACTAATTAAACTACACATATTCATCAGACAACGGACGGCAGGATTGTAACATGTATCTTCATGGAACAAAATATATGAACAAAGACGAGAACGTCAATTGTAGGTTTGGACTACAGTTACTCAACTACGCGGTCGTCTTTCAGCTGTACTTTTCTTCGTGTTCAGAAAGCTAGAAAATGGCACAGAACCAGTTGCACTAACGATGGACGCATCTAAATGTTTTATTCTACTATTAATGCACTAGACAATGGTACTGTGACGAAGCTTTCACTAAAATACCCAATGCCCATTAAGTTCCCATGTGTCTGTAAGTCTGCATAAAACATTCTAGATTTCTAGGGCAGATGCTTTTGCATACTATTTGGCTCACCTCGGCACTGCAGTTATGGCGTTGTGTTGAGTTTCTATTTACCAACACGTTGAACGCAAAGAAACGCAGCCAGACTGCGGAGCTCGTGTCTTTTCGGCAGACGTACCGTAAGCTGGCATAGACGACCGGAAGCGTTTTCTTTTCTAATTAGAAGCGCGAAGAAAGAACAGTGCAACCAGAAACGGGTGTATTCCCCGACCATGACAATTTTGTATTCGCTGTTTACGAGAAACGGTGTTGTTTTCAATCGTGAGAATCGACGGAACTAACCATATTGCCTAGCACCGCCCACAGTCACAGGTGCTTCCAGTGAGGCGGTAAATAAAAAGCTAAAAGTTCAGGCAAGGTAACAAAATAGATGCAGCATGAATGGTATAAAACTTACAAAAAAGAGATCATAGAAGTGAAGAAACACTTGAGCATTCATGCAGCTTTGTGAGTAGTTTTTATTACAAGGTTCACGCGTTTTGATAAAAGCGAATTCTTGGTAAGGATGCGGGTAGAACATGGGTAACCTGCTGTGCTTGTTCTCTAGTTTTCCACTGTGGTGCGCAAAAAGGCCCTTGAAAAATTCATAAATTCATGCGGAGCAAAATGAGGCAGCAAATTACTATAGATTTGACTTCGGTGGGTGCTTTTCATCTACTGCCGGGCTGTTCATGATGCGCCTGCACGCTGTTACAGGAAAGTCTACAGTCAGTTTCGTTTGCATCTTCGGTGGTTCAGTTCAGAAACGCCAATAGAATCCGGTGTGAATTGCGTGAAATGGCTGTGCTGAAACGGATGGGAACAATGGTATAAAGCCAACTAGCCGTGGAAACCATGCTGAGTTTAGTGGAGCAATTATTTTAGGCGGATGTGAAAGTTATCCATGCTTTGCAATGGGCCGGAAGTTTTATTTTCAACAAACTTTGGTGTTAAGGAACATATACATTAACAACCAAATGGAGCTAAACGTATTTTTTATTAAATACAATTAATACCAACATCTGGTTCTCACAGATTATTGATGTATGTTTATCACCCTAAACCCCTAAACAGCCCCACTGCCTTAAACTGTGTATTATGAGTGTAAGATAAAAAAGTTAATTATGTTACGCTATCATCGGTATTAAATTTGTATATTAGACACATTAAGAAAAAGGATTAATGATTGTCGATAATGAACTTTATATTGTTTAGTTTAACCTCTAATTAAGCTGGTAAGTACCAATACTTACATAACCACGTTGGAGAGGTTGCATGATAAACTCACTATCTTATAATAAATTATACTCACCAGGCTCCGAAAGGTTGGCCATGTCATGAGAAAATAATTGGACAACCCAGCTCTTCCGCACTTCACAAGATTATAGGAAGATTAAAACTTTATTTTGAAAATTGCCTTCCAACTAAATCATAAGAACTATTTTGCTTCAGCTGAGATTACATAAAACATGATATACTACTCAATCTTGTTTTTAGAATATGAACTTTGCCTAAAACTGTTATAAACCTCTTAATGATCGACTCCCAATGGCTCAAAAGCATTTGTCGCCTTATAGGAGCGTTTATAAAGCTCTTTGATATATACGATGAATTCTCTGTCGTGTAAAGCATTACACTTTTCATACATTTGTGGGTTTGTAGTGTTCTTGGAATGACACCGGATGACCTAACACACTCTGGACCCTAGACTGTTCACATAGTAGGCTTAAATTAAGGAGAAATGAGGATTCCACTAGGAACGGAGGTTTGCGTAGGTGAATTTCAACAAATTTAGTTATTGAATTTAGGAGTTATTGAAATATTTTGGCTTTGAGCTAAAGTTAATTATAAAAGAAAAATAATTCTAGTGAAAACTTTTGCGAATGTTAGAGCTTTTTTGCGCTAGCTTACTTTTGCTAGAACCCAAATTGCATCCTTTCAATACACGGTCTAAAAGATCCGGGTGAAACACATAAAGTCGATCATAGGCTAAGTAGGAGTGTTGTTGATAGTTGTCAGTGGCGTCAGAATCTTTCCAGCAAGTTATGCCACGTCTGAGCTTGAACATGCGCTGATTCCAGACGGCCCTGATGCTCCTTCCGAAAGTGTTTCTGGCAAGCGAAAAAAAAGCAGATGAACGTGATAGCACATCTCCCACTACCATTTCCCTCACACTCAACCAATGCAATGCTGCGAGCGTATGTTTATGAGTGTGTGTGTGTATGTGTGTGTGTATGTGATGCATAATAGAAACAATCTTTTCCAGCGGTACTTAAAAGTCCTACGCAAACCATTCATGTCACTTCCTTTCCGAGTGCATCCAAAGTCCCGAGTTACTGTGTTTCTGTGCACCCCGGGCACGGCAAACCGGAGCGACGTCTGCACGTCTTGCCGTTCTTTTGCGGCATTTTAATGAACGGCAAACGCACACCGAGCAGCGTGCAGCTGGCAAGCGTGGTGCACCGTTTGCTGGTAATGAATGTGATAAGTTTATGAACGCTCCATTGTGGGTGAGCGTGAGAGTGAGGTGGGAGGTTAGAAAAGGGTGCTCTGCAAGCAAATTCCTTACGGCTGAGCACGGGAACAGGGAACTGCATTACACGAACGCGGTGGATGCAAATTGAGTTGATTAGAATGATTATGCCGCATCCCGTCGGCATGCTGTGACAATTTTCACGTCAGCAGCGTCAGATTGGTCGACGTGCGCGATGAAGGAGCGGGTTCGACGATACCTTGCAGTGTGCGATTTTTGCAGCGGGTGCATTGAAGTTTTCATACGGTTAAGGTTCGAAATGGGTAAAGAAGTTAGTAGGTTTGTGTCGGTGCAGTTTACTCGGTAGGAGACGTTTAATTTTGCAAGATATGCCATTGCTGGCGATGAGACGGTCTTGACAGGTGCTTACTGCAGCTTGTTAGCGCAAAAGGTAGAGTGTCAGGCAAAGGAATGACGAGCAAAACATCACCAAAAATTCGTTGATTGGCAAGTCGGGCCTCAATTGATAAAACGTCTTATTAGCCGACACAGATGATACACTCTTTAAAATGCACAGACAGTAAAATAGTTATAATTTGAATGAGATACAAGTGAACACTTGCATTAGAAACAATATTATCAGCATCAAAGATTGCAACCATAAATTGTAGAACTCTATAACACGTAAAAGTTAAACACTTTTTATAGATTTAATTTCTTTGCAAACGAATTCACATTCTGTGTGCGATTTCATTCATTTATTAAGCACCAGCGTGGATGGTTTGTTTTCACTGCTACCAATCACCGGGCCGGATAATGGTTTTGAATAAAGTCGTCGTGATTGTTTTCCACTACCCATTCCCTTTATTGGTTTTAAATTTATGACACTTCTGACACCGATTTTCTGAGCGGGGCGGTGCAACCGGTCGTTTCACAGTAAAGCTGCGTTGATTAAAGATTGATTAATGACAGCGATTTGGTAGAACACGACATTCAACACTTTGTTGCAGTGTTTCGCTCGGCGTACGGTGGAAGCGTAGGGCGATCGCTGTGTGCAAGCAGCAGGTGTTGGGCACAGTTAGTCGTTAGGAGCAGCTGTTGCGATCTTGAATCATGTGAGAACAATAATGGGGAATGTGCGGGGTGTAGTGTTGTGTATGCGGAGCAATGAACATGACGAGACTGTGATAAATATGCATAAAACTCGTGACCCAATTCGGTGAATTTATAACGAAATCATGCGCACAAAAAAACAAGAATATTTATGTTAAAAAAATATGTTTTCATATTCACTTATTCTTCGATGATCAATAAAATTATGAAATTATGTGTACACTGTTTGCATGTAATTGAATTGTTAGTTCATGATTGATGTTATGTGTTGCTCATATAATTTAGTTCAATTAACACACTGTTTATTTATTTTATACTCCATATACTCTATTTTCGAAAGCCTACCGCATTCATTTGTACATACTTGCAGATAGTGATTCAATCAGTAACATCCATGTGTTACAATTGAAATTGAAAGCCAGTTCGTTCCGTTTGCGTATGCTAAATTGCCCTCAGTCTACAAAAACATGCCAAGCGGTCGTTACACATGGGTTGCACAAATCGATGACATCAACCGTTGGGCACCCGGGTCTAGTCACATCACCCGGGAAACGAAAGTGTTTTACATTCCATTTTCCCCGAGAGTTTAATTAGACGTTTAACCGCAGCTACACGACAACTTCGATTTGTGTCACCGGTTTGTTTACGTTCGCCGGTATGCGGAAGTATGAATGGGTTTCGATTTTGCACCGAGAAACCCCCAATGCAGTCGTGTGTCGTTCAATGCAGCCATTTGTCACAACAAACGTCCGCAATGACTAGGGTACGTTCCAATATCGGGGAGAGGTCGGTCAAATGGAATTGACAAGCATAGCTTCAGGTAGCTTACGTACCTTTTCATTGGAATCAATCGTTGATGCGAATGTGATTTTGGTACGATGTGAGGTACGAGTTCGTGATATGTAAATCCAGAAAATGACCATTTAGTGCCATTTAGCCCATTGAAACCTGCCGCAGCAACTGATTGAGAATGTTGATCGGAATATGTCAATATGCTGCTAAAATCACATATGCATTAATCGATGGAATGATTTCCTGAACAGTTTGAGTTATAAGTTTTGTAAGCTCTTTAGAAAAAATGCATCGACACCCTGCCAGAACTCGGTTGACTTTAGCGTGTTGGTTAGAACCTTGACAATGGCCGGGCAAAATTTGAACATTTCAGGTTCATCTTTTTCAAGATTCTGACCTTCGACTTATAGTACACTTTAGAGTTAAAATAATGGGAGTATATTTTCCGTTCGAGGTTTGATAATTACTTGTTTTGTCCGAATTTTAGAACTTATTTTGAATTTTTGTGGTCTTCGTGACGTTTATCTCTAACCGTCCCATCTTTTCCTCTGATTACTTGTAAGGTAATTTTAAACAATACTTCCTGATGATCATGTTCTATATGACTCTTTGTGTACCTAGCTGCATAAACTATGATATGATCCTCTTCAGGAGCTGTTGCATGGTGTTGCTACTGGTTTTCTGATGGTGGACGAAAAATACACTACCAATGCGCCTGGTTTTAGGTTTCGTCATATACTGAGACCTCACAATGCGCGAAAAACACCGCGGAATAACTGAGCGACCTACACGCGGAAGAACACATGTAGGGTTAACAAACAATCGCTCTGACAATTGATTGAATGTTTTCATAGTGACTTATCACATGTTGTTCCTAAAACAATGTATAAATGTAAAAAAATGTAAATGTAAAATATACAAATGTATAGCTAGTTAGTCGTTACGGATAGTACGGATAGTCGTTAAATATAGTACATCCCAATTTCAAATAATACTTACTTCAACATCGTAGTCGTAGCAAACACCATTGATACCAGCAAATGAACAGTGATACTTTGTTATATTTTATATAAAACATTTCGTTTAATTTATTTAACTACAACCACTTGGTAAAGTTACATTGATTTATTCTCCTTGGTGCATATTAACAACCTCCACTTATTTCAATTGTTCCACCATGTTCGTATAATCTTTCATTCCTTCCTTGGCGTACGTACGCGTAGGCATAAACATTGGCAAATGTGATGATTTTCAATATTAATTCTCGTTTTGTTCTGCCGTTTTGGGTTGTTATTTGCCCTCCCGCCGTGTTTTTGTATAGTATAATATGTTTTTGAGCGTTTCGTTCGTTTTTGCTGATATGGTTTATTTGTAGGATGTGATTACGCGTACCTTACGTCTATCGCGAGCATGTACAGCCGATTCCGTTTAGAATCCATCTCGGTTGTGATAGTGTGGCATCGCTGCTAATTCTTTTGTGCTGTCTAAGCACTGCCATTAACGTAACGTTAGTCTTGGGATAAAGTTTGCATGTGACGTTTATAATTTACTTGATTTGGTTTGTGTTACTATTTATCTGATATAAGAAATAAAATCATTCCATACGAACCATTACCGGACGTCAACTTATGCTTTTTGCTAAGATCCAGAGGGAAGGCATGTATTTCAATCAGGGATGCATTTAAGTAAGGATTTTTTATATTAATTTGTATGAGAATTTACTGTTTCAGAGTTGTCTACCGTTCAAAGCATTCATTACATGATTTATTTTGATTTCGTTTTCGGTATTGTTTTGTAGGATGGAATAAATGATGGTCTTATTACAAATATTGAGAAAAACATAAAACAATAAATAAATAAAACAAACCTTTTCACGATTTATATAGCGAAATGGAACACTTTTCGCATGTTATGTTTCGTTTTATTCCGTTTCCGTTTGCCCAAGCTGTTAAAACAAAAACAAATTAATCAGTGTTAATGGCGTGATTAATGAGCGATGTGTTGCTAAAGGATGAGTTTGCTCATTGAGTGAGGTTCATTTAATTTCATTGAATTTATTTTGTGCTTTCTTCTCGATTTTGAACCAAAATTCGCATCGTCGGTTTTTCGTAGCGCAATATCTGCTTCCGGTCATGTGTGTGCACTGTCATCCTGTATGCGCTGTGATTGTTGTGTACAGGAGCAATAAACTTCACTGCATTACCTTTTGCAGTAGAGTAATTTGATTTTCATTTCTTATAACCCTAGTGCTGTAATATAGTTTGGTTCAACAGCACCTTGAATCAATCCCTGTAGACTATATATTTAAAGAAGCTTGCCGTGGCCGTTTGTCTGTTTTTAATGTCTATATTATATTTTTTCGAAAATTAAGTGAGGTTCATTGTTTTAATGTTTTATAATTTAAAAAATTAGTCTTGAATGCAATTAAACGATTAAAGAAAAAAACCTATTTTGTGCCCAGATTATTTTTGCTTTAGAGCTTTAGGTTGTGGTGTTTTAGGTTGCTCCAGGGATATTATTTTAATTAAGTTATTTAACAATGGAACTTGTTAGGCATATAAATTTAATAATAACTATAATGATATTTTACAGCAAATAAGCGTTATAAGTTTGAAATTTATGGGTAAATAAAGCTAAAGAAGACGAAAAATGTCAGGCCCTCTTGACCTCTTGAGCTTGTTATGCAAGAAAAAGAAAGAAAAAAAACAATAAAAATATTTCATAATATATTTTAGCGGCTTCAAACCCGTACGTTAAACATTTTGCAAGTTGAAGCGAATTTGAATAAAATAAAGCAAAACATTTGCTACTGTAATACTAAAATTTTATTTATTAAATATAATGGATTAAAATATTAAAGATAACTCTCAACCGGGTACGGGTTTTAGGCTAAATTGTGTTTTAAAACATCAATGGCAGTGTGTATCTTCGCGCTGTATCCATCTATGTGTGTTAGCACGGTTTTCAATCATATTTAATTAGTCCACATATTAACAATAAACCTAACTCAGTTCGAATACTGTCAGACAGTCGGTCAACTGGTAACGTTCGTGCCGCGGTACACAGCACAGTGGTTCTCATGGTTCGATAGTGCAGAGATGCTCCTGCTGAGACTTGATTCTGCATTTGCATTTTATACATTATGTATTCGCTAATGGCTTACGGTTAACTATTTACATACATTATATTCCGCCAATTGATGCGCTACATTGCCTTTAACCGACCCGATAAACTGTCTCTCGATTTGTATGTGTCGTTTGCTCTATGCGATAAGCCTACGTGAAGGATTAATGTGAAGAAGATGCAATGTTTGACTTTGACTCACTACCAGACTCGCTACTAATTTTACATTGATATTAAACATTGCTGTTCCCAAAACCGCGCCCGTGCAGCTGAACGTGCATCGAACGTAAGATAAGTGCAATCATGTTTAAACATTGCTTACGGTGTAATCGGCTGTTCGCTGCCTTGCATCTTAGCTAATTGACAACTGACGAAAAACATGCTTTGCAGGAATCTATTTTCAGCTTTCAGAGACATGCTGTACGACAAACACAGTCAGGAAACGTTCAAGTGAAGCCAGTCTACCACGCATAACAAACGATGGGGAGATAAATAAAGATAGAAGGTCTCCATTTTTGAAAGCAATACTGTGTTAAAAACGTTTTGAATGTCAAATTAGAAACTTTATTGACGAAATGACGAAGAAGGTAGACTGTAAGCAGTGGATCAACTTTAGACAGGACGTATGTACAAAAACACCACGGAATTCCGCTGACCCGATACTGTCAGTCTCAATCGCGAGTGTATTGCAACTAGTGGAATGGTTCGTCAGGTCAGTCAGGATTAAGGAAGAATCTTAAATCATATCTGAAATGGTCACCAGTGTCGAGTTGAAATTACTATAAACGTTTAAATTGATAGTATTTATTGTTTATGTTTGGTATTCGATGCGGAGATCTAACGAGATATACAACTTGAATAATGTAAGATGAAAGATTTCAGCGATGAAAATAAATCCTATTCAACATTATTAGAAACTAAGTCGGGTTTTCAAATTAAAGAGCCAATTTTGGAATTGTACTGTAACATATGTAGTTTGATGTCTACATCACCACCCTTCTCATTTGGTGGTTCTAGTTGAAAGTTGCTCTTGGGAAAGCTCGAGAAAATGAATCACTTTTATTCAATTCCAGCTCGGCTTGAAATGAAGCCAAGTTAATCAATTCATTTTCAATATAACTGATTCACAAATGGCCTGGTGGTAGACAAAGGCAGTGCGAAATGTGTAATATTTTGAGCAAACTGTATGTCATTTTCTTATTTGCCATAACCGTTGTAAACGTACATGGTATGTAAACGTAGTGTACTATACAAGTGCATTAGAAACAAAAGTTTGATGTTTTATTTTGTACCACATTTGTTGAAGTCTGGTCCACGGAACAATCAGTTATGCACTCAATTGAAAGCGTCAACGGTTGTGTATCGGGCAAATGTTTGATTCCAGTTCTTACGCTAGTCAACAAAGCTCGGCAACGCGATATTCCAGCACCAAAACATTAGATAATACGGTACATCATTCGAGAAACTCTGGGAAAGCCCACAAGAAAACTGCTGCGGAACTAATTTATTCAACGAGCGGAAAAATCTTTCGAAAAAACCATCGTCCTGCGGCACAACGCCCTTTTTTGTTGAGGTGGTTAGGCACACAGGCGGCAGAGAGCAACGCGTATCCAGCGTCGGCTGCTGATGGTCGGTGCAGTGCTGAAGCTGATGATGCTGATGATGATAATGCAGTTTTGCAGTTGGTGTTGGCGCAAAAAAGGAAACCTCTTCAAAATTGCTGCGAGCGTTTGTGGACTGACGGCTAACGGGCAGTTCCGATGATGGTGATGATGATGATGATGTCGATAGTACGGTTGGCGAAACGGTTACGAAGTTTGGAGCATTGTTTCGGAGCGGGGAAATTCCATGTTTTTCTTTCTCACATTTATTCCTATTGTTGACGATGCTTTTAGAAGGTTATGGGAACAACCGACGGATTGTTTGTTTGGTCAGTTGCACAAGTTTTGAACGTTGCGGCACTTCCGCAGTGCACGTGATCAACGGGGTGGTGCTAAGAAACGATATCGCTCTCGTTAAATATTTCACCTCTCGTGGCCAATAGTACCCGGGGTGTATACAGTGTTGCAATGTGCTACCGCTACCAGTATTGAAGTTTATTTGTGATAAAAATTATACAATATCCCTAGTACGGAATGGAATAATAACGATATCGAAGCTTCATCACGGTCAGTTCGCTATCCAAGAGCCAACCACAAAAACCACCAAAATAAACGCATTGTGATAAAGTGTTTGGGTTTGAGGGCGTGTGTTTTTTAAGCACATCAGATTGCTCGTGGAAAAGGATCAAATGTGGTCTGGAATGAGGAAAACCACGTAATAAAATGTTAGCACAAAAAGTAACCACAAAGGATGGTGAGTGTTTGCTCTGTGGTAATCGTCCGTTTTAATTGGAAAGCTAAAAGGGCAGTGAGGGTTAAGAGTCAGTCAACGTGGGGACAGTTTACGTCGTCTAATGGATGGTATGGAAATAAACATGTTTGAATGATAGAAGATCGAAACGTTTTCACACGTTATCATTTACTATCCGAAACAATCGCGGTGGTAGGAATCAAGGAAAAACTATATGCCCACTGTTCGTGTTTTCAGCGTTGATGCCCATTCGTTAAGGTTCATGGTGAAAAAGACAGAGCAGATATAGGTAGGTTTATAATTATTTATTCTAGACGTATCGATACACTTTGACAGCTATCCATGAAAGCTTCTCCCCGAAAGCAAATACAGAAATGAGACGAACGTGAATAAAAGCTGCAATTTCCTTTCAACGCAACCATCTGCACTCCTGTATGGATCTACACGAAATGGGGTTACATTCAACTGATTTTTATACTAAAACTTTGAAAGCATCCAACAAACAACATTGACGCCAACGGGGATGCTGTTAGAAACCGCACTGCGGACGATACGGCCGAAACGAGCGTCTTCTCGTGGGCCCGCGAGTCTTCCTCGCTGCTCCACTGTTGCCACCAGTGCCAGGTGTTCCCTCGCCAAACGCTCGGTGTGGCCGAGTTGGATGCATCGAGATTTTCTCGCGTCACCTGCTCCAGACAGCGCCCGATCGAGTAGAGATCGATCGAGCTCATCGGCAGCCCGTTCACCTCGAGCGGCGAGATGCAGTAGTTCTTCGACAGGAAGTCGCCCGGCGGGCCACCGTGCGACGTGTAGCTACCGTTCGCTAGCGGACTATCTAGGAGCGTGTGGATGTGGCAGCCGCAGGGGAAGTAGTTGCTATTTACATGCAGCGTCTCGATGCCTTCGAGCACGATCGCGCCACTTTCGGGTGTTTCGAGCAGATGGTTACCCTGTATTCGCAACACCCGTATCCGGTTGGCTGCGGTAATGTTGAGCTCCTGAATGGCGTCGATCTTGTTGTTGAGTATGTTGAGCAGTTCGACGTGCACCAGACCATCGAAGGCACCGGCCCGAATGATGCCGAGGTCGGATTCTTGCAGCGACAGCAGCTTCACGTGCGTTAAGCCGCGGAACGTGTACGGCACCAGGGACGCAAGGTCCATGAAGGACAGCTTCAGGTAGCCGACCGTTTCGAGCCCATAGAACGCGTCCGGTTCGATCGATCGTATCCCGGACGGAAGGATGAGCCGATCGACATTGCTAAGGCTGGAAAATGCATTCGTCTCTATCGTTACGGTTGGGTTGTCTGCCAGATGGATCTGTCGGATGTTAACAGCACCGGCAAACGCGTATCCCTCGATGCGCAGTATCTTGTTGTGCGACAGTTGTATTTGCGAAACGTTCTGCAGCCCAGCGAAGGCAAACGAGGCAACCGTAGCTAGGGGGGTGTGCTGGATCGAGAGGTCCCGCAGTCGCGGTAGGCCACGAAATGCGAACGGTTTGATGGTGGTGATATTGTTGCCATCGAGCGAAAGCTTCCGCAACGCCCGGAGCCCTCCGAACGCATCACTTTTGATGATCGGGAAGTAGTTCTTCGTGAGCGACAGCTGCTCCACCGTAACCGGGATGGCTTTCAGTGGTATCTCGCGCAATGCACCGGTGTTGCACATGACCTACGCGAAAAAGGGGAAGAAAAAGACATCACAAATTGGGCAGGTCGTTAGTGTGGCAAATTGACAGTATCGATGAGGTATGTACAGAAAAATAAGGAAAAAACAAGTTGCAACGATCAAGCGGTGCGCTCCACCAAAGGTTTTGTGACAGCTTATGATCGTTGATGGATTGATTGACAGCTGGAAAAATGTATCATCTGATATATGACAGATCTCGTAGGCAAGGGAGTGATTATACTGAAGTTTGAAGTATTGCACGACGATAGTTATCATTCATGTAGTCGTATATCGTATGCTGAAGTTATTCTAACATTTACTACGCAACTAACTGTGTTGCGTCTGCTTCATGAAAATATTCACATATGAGGATTGTGGAAAATTCTGGAGAATGCTAGATTTTAATGGAACAAACGAATTTTGGCATTTCTATGTTTCTTTTATTTCTCAATATGACGTTATCCAAAACTCCGATTATATCTGCATTGCTACAATCACACCATCGACGAGAAAAAAACGTCGCAACGTACAACGATTGCCTCCGTCACGCTTAAATGTTATATGCCATTTTTACCGTTTTATCTATTTTGCCGGCAAATCGAAAATGGTTTGTAATGGAATATTTTCTATCACCCTGTACCACTTAGAGACGCCATAAATCGATTACCAAAGAGCGGACGGAATGTTCCACCAATACCAGCACTTGGTTCCCGCATTGAGACTTGTTTTCCATCCCCCCCAAAAACAAGGAAAACAGTAAGCACAGTTTGGAATTGTAACCTGTCTCGGGAGAGTTTCCGCTTAGCATGCGGAAGTAGCCGAAAATGGACGGAAACCCAAAACGAACGCTATTGCGGACCATAAACGTTGCTTGAAGTGGCGATGGCGTAGTTTCAGCACGTTGTCTAATTTTGAAGTTGCAACACTTGTTTTTCCCGGTGTGTTTGGTGCGGGCACGGGTAGACTTGAAGTGGGAGCTATCTATTTTTTATGTGCCTATATAAGCTTTGGTTCACGGAGGCATTGATGGTAGTCAAGAGTGTTTCTTTTCTTCACCAACCATTCCCAGATACAGGTGACTCGCTCTGTGCTGGGTGAAGGTATGTGTGGATGACGGAGAGTGTGTGTTGTGTATTGCATACAGGTCGCAAAACGGGAGCCGTACCATCCATGTGGGAGGCAGCAGTAGCTCGGACCAATTTCAAGAGATGATATTTTCCATAACTTTGTAAGTGTCTGCTGGTGTGTAACGTTGTGTCCGTACTCACCCTAGCTCTCATATATTCTGCCCAAAATTTGTGTCCTACCTGGCCTGGAGTATCGTTATTGCACGCTGAATAATGAATGAGCTGAAGCTAAATCGGATAGCCCTTTTATCGCCTTCGCTAGACCGAACCTATGTGCAACCAGTTTCGACCCAAGCGTAAGCCCAAACGTTTGGGTTCAGCAGGTTTTTCGCTCCGTCACAGACCGTCTTGGGTGGCATACGAGAGTGCAGACATCTTGCTACCCCGTGCAAGCGGTCCGGTTTTGGATGTTTTTTTGTTTTACCAGCAGCTGCTTCGTCGGCATCATTGTGATCATCATCACCAGCCTCATTCGTTTACGTCCTATTAGGAACATAGCAGTTTGAGCTGATGAACCCGGGAGTCTGAGCAGGCAGAAGGTCAACAAAAAAGGGCACCCGGTGTGGCACCTTTGTGCGGAAAGACTAGTAACCGAGCGAGTGGCCTTACATAGCGGGCACACATAGTCGGGACGGTAACGGAAACCCTTTTTTGGACTTGCACTACAAATGTCCGCAGGGACCAGCCCGTATTACTATGATTAGGTGAGCGAATCAACATTTCAAATTATGACATTCGTGAAGAGATGAAATGCCGAGCGGTAACGTTTGGGTCACCTATCTGTTGTTGAGCTTTGTTTCCGGACCCATAGAAAAAAAAATGGAAAGGATGGCCGATGTGTCATCGTAAAGGCCAGGGCAGTAGGTGTGATAGGACAGAAGGCTGGAAGGCACACTCGTAACTAAAGAAGCACATTGAAACAGGGGTGCTATAAGGAAGCGATCAGAAGAAATAGGATACAAGAGAGGAATGTAAAACGAACAGAGTGTGGGAGAAGTTTAAATTTGAACAGGTTATGTGGGAATGCCGAAATAAGTTTGTTTTTGTGCTGGGTGTTCTTTTGGATCTTAAAAAGGATTTAATCTTAATCTTGTTTAGGGTGGGCTTTTGCAGCTTGACAGATTCAGCATCGAACAATGATTAAAAGAGCTGCTGCCTTTGTTCCGTTGGGAGGTTAGGATACGTTTGAATATGTAAGAAGGAACCCTAATGGTTAACCGATTTATCGTTGGAGGGTTGCTAATTCATTAGAATGGGGATTACATTTTGTTCACTTTTGTTAAGCTATTGACACGTATGAAGAGTTGGATTTACCATTACACATTTGGTTTGTTTGCTGAATGAACGAACAATTATAAATTCGGGGTTTAACCGAAAAGCTGGTTCAGGTTCAAAAGTGAAAATTTTCAAATAATAAAAATTTAAAATAATTTGTTCTTTATCAGTTTGAAAAGTAAGGAAAACAAACTAAAATTTTGAACAACGTTTTGAAAACGTTTAAAATTACCTGTGTTTGTGAGAGACAGATACACTCTAGCGGGCAGCAGTGTACGAGCAGGCTTCTATTGTAGCAAAATCGCCATAGTATCGCTAGGAATACTACCGCACGCCAGGTTGCACTCATCTCCTTGGCCACCTTGAGAGTTTGTTGCCGTCGTTGGTTGAATGGTGGATGAACGGTATCGGTAAACTTTGGCAACGTTGAATTAGTGGCGATTTTATCGTTTACTGTACTACATGCAATGCTACAAAATTTTTACTGTATTTCATACTTTATGTTTCAGCATAGCTTCACTAATTAATCGTGACTATGATGGTGCGGGCGCATAATGGTGGTGCGTTTGTGACTGGAGATTGTTAATCTGAAAATATAGAAAAAACACAAAATAAAATTAGCAATGTAGCAGATTCACTTCATTTTGCATACGATTTTTAAATTTTTGTAAACGGAAGAAAAGTATGTATGTAAAAGGCATTTCCTTCCGTAACACGTAACACGTTTATTGACATATTCCATTGCCATGGAGACGCCTGGTTATTTGTACAAGTACGAGTAAAGCAATTAATACAAGCAATTTAGGGACAGCATTTGCACGAACCAATCGAAGCAATGGAATGTTAAGTGATGTTTGTGGCTTTCGTGATTGAGCAGTCCGAGGCCATGAAACAGTAATCAATTCACATTATCGTCGTTAAACTTCAATGAACGGGTAAATAAGACCACGTGTTGAAACGGCTTCTAACCCGCACAACCCACTCAGTAGGGCATTCGTTTCACGGCGAACAAGGCGAGATTACTTTCGCTGGGCTGTTATCGTGCATAATTGAATAACAAAGGCATACTTTCGGTGATTTATAGAACGCAGTCGAACTGTAAAGCTGGCGAGAAGACGGTCGCGCGCTTTAAGGTTAACGTGAAGCTAAGGCTAAGCGTCTTCGGCAGACTGCACAGGGGATAAGGTTCGACAGCGTGTAGAAAAACGCTTTCAACTCGATGCGGGCGAGGCGTGCCGTAAAGGTAAGTCAACCAAGCGTAAGAACGGAATGAGAAAGCACGTTCCTTGATTTATAGTTTTATTCACTCGCCTCAGAATGATGACTATCATGGCAGCAAACGGCACGTGCCCGTAAATCAGGCGCCGTGTGGATTGTGGTTTGAATTGAAGAAGCAGCTGTATCTTTCGCGTTGGTGGATTCAAGATAATTCAGTAGTGCATTTAGAAGCAGTCGTTCTTTCTAATAGTGTAATGTGTGTAACCACTAAAGCTTTGCTGCCATATTGAATACAACAATTTATTGGGATGTCTGATGTTTATGTTACAAAACTGTAGCTTTAAGAGCCCATGAAACAATCGAGATAATATTCTGCGGTGAGTTGAATCCTGGTTAAATCGAAATCTTTTCTGAACCATTCTATTATGTCGGAATTTACCCGTACTGTAGCGTTTTTTTGAACAATGTCCATGAAAATATAATTATGAGTAAATAATCCGAAATATAACATCGTTTGTACCGTACGTTTTTAAAGTATGAAATATTTTGATTTTCAATAGGTGCAAAGGCTTTTATAATAAACGTGGAAATCATCCTCATGCGTACTTCACTAAAGCTATCGAAACTTGAGTTTGTAAAGTTATTTGAAGTGATCATTTGCTTATGAAAGCCTGAGTGTACTCCACACTTTACCGGGCAGCTATCGCATAAATCACTTTAATTGTCGCTGAATCACTTCAAAGCTACAAATTTTGTTCCACCAGTCCATAAACTCTCCGTCGTGCGCAGGAAATGCACGTAGACTAAAAACACATTGTGAGGGAAGTGTAAGTAGTGTAGCGAACAAGCCTGCGGTTTAAATGCAGTCACATTTATAGCCCTGCTCGAGTTCAGCCATTGAGATCATGGGAAGCATCACAACACACTGCATCGGGCGATGCGTTTCACGATGAACATTGTGGATACAAAGTGGATACAATATATGCAAAAACCCAAACGAGCTGCAAACCCTACTGCCGCCGCGTACCGTTTTCTTCGCGCTGCTTTTACAACTGGCAGCGTCCGCTTTCCGGTGGGAAAATAAAATAAACCGAAGCCAAACGGAGTACGTAGAAGAAGGTAAACTACGAAACGCTCCAAGCAAACTACGCTCGGGATTAAGCGTAACATCTATCAGGCACCGGGAACAAAACAGGCGGAACAGGTAGTACACGGCTTGGCATAATGGTAACATGCCGCAGACTAAGGCAACATGTGCCCTGCATCTTGGCGAAGACAATACTCAGCACCAAGCAAAAAAGAACACAAAAACAACCAACACTCTTCGGTGCGCTTGGGTAGATTAGCATCATCATGATCATCGGCACCATCACGATCGTCATTGAAACCGTCATCCCGAGCAGTTGCGGTAGTGTCGGGCAATAATAGCCCCAACATCAACTTTCAGTGCGCATGATGTGGCGTACAATATCTGGAAGGAATTTATTCTATTCACTATTTACTTGAGTGCATTTGTATGCAGTTTCGCAGTGGCAAGTACTCAACCCATCGTGCTATCTTATCGCCTCGAAGGTAGCCTTGTTTTGCGCTGCTGTTGCTGCTGATGCTGCCCAGTGCCAGCCAGTGTGTGTATCGTCTTTTTCTCAGTAGCAGAGTTGTGCTTCGGAAGCGCCGTTCTTTTCACCATCCGCAAATGGCCGGCCGGCCGGCTGGTGAGCAGTTTGCGGAATGGGTGAGTTATTTGCGGTTAACAAGTAGACAACAAAAAAAATAATGCGGTTGAAGGTGAGTGTCCTGTGCCGGGAAAATGGCGTAACGCGGCAGGACATCTGCAGTCCAGAACCTACCGGAGGCAAACGGCACAACAATGCCACGCTGAACAAAATGGCAGCGCAACAGCAGAAAAAAAGAAGGAGAAACAAGCGTTGAGCAAAAACCGGCCATCGACTGGCAAGTAGGAAAAGTTTCTCTTTTAAATTACCGTAGTTTTACAGCGGCACTACGACTCCACTTGTATCGTGTTTTCCCCTGTAAGGTGCTACCCAGCCAAGTTTGCAGCTAGCAGGCAGCTCAAGATTAGTTTGTAGCTGACTGGCTGGCTGGTTGGCTGACCGACCGGGTTGTTTCACCTGTCCAGGCAGCAGAAGTTCTTTGCCAGTCTCCAACCGATGTCATCCAGCGGCCGGTTTTGGGATATTGCCACCGGGTGACTCATCGTTTGGGACTGTACGGGATGGGGTCAGTACGGGAGACAGTGGCCGGTACGGGCAAGTTACTCCGAGAGCATAAACAGATTACAACATTTTAGCTTCCACTTTTTATGCGTGTGTTTTCTAATGAGTAGGACCCGGAGGGCCCTGCTTCGATGGTGCAACATTCGGCCCCGGTTCGTTTCGTTGTGCTGGTTCTGGGTACTTTATTTATTTCGGTCAACCTGCAATGTTCTAGCTTGTGGAAGGAAACAAAACCAGTACAGCTAACTTTCCGTTCGCCTGTTTACAACGGCTACCGCTTCCAAACCATTCCATCTTGTTCATGCAGTATGAAGCATTTACCACAAGAGTGTGAAATCTTGACACTTCTCGTTAGGGATTAAAAGTTTGGACGATTCGAACTAATTACAAAGCGATAGAATAGTCGAGCATGTGCACCGACCGAATCTGTACGGTGTCATGACTTTCTGGGGGTTTCCGGTTTGTTGGTCCCAGTGGGATTAAAGGATTTTCTGTTATGAGTTTGTTTTGATCAAGTGAATGTTGAACATTGTTCTAGTAAACCGAGAACACACTTTACAGTAAAACATAAATAAAAAGTTACGGCCACTTTTTGTTTCGGTTTAATCATGTTTGGATGTAGTCAGATTTCACTGTAATGCTGTGTTTATGTTTTACAGATTAGTAAACGCATATTGACAGATCATAATTGTATAAAATGCAATTTTTCGTTGAGCGTACGTACAGTTTTTTAAAATAGTTTTATTATTCAACTTAATTTCACAATTTCGCTAAGAGGAGGAGGAAATATCTTCTGAGAGAGGAAGTAAAAATCAGCTATCCTCTTGCGCGGTTAAACTATTAGTGATTAAGTCATCCATTCCTCCTGTTTTGTTCTTATCGCTTTTTCCCTTCCTCTCGTCTACACTCCCGGTAGTAGTAGGACATAGTAGTTGAGTCTATTGTTCAATAACCTACAATAACTTTTGCTTTTGGTCTATTGATTTGTTCACAGGCAGAGAGTTACGAAAAAACTCAACCCAAATTTAAATAAGGAAAATTATAGCTACGGACATTCGTTAATGAAATGAATTACATCAGTGCTCGTTTAAGTCTAATATTTGTTACATTCAACGAATATAGCTTAATATGCAATGTTCAGTAATTATTAGGTATCAGGGGGTTTGAAATTAACCATGCACGGTTTGTTTTTTGTTAGGGCTTTTATTGGAAAATTTTGTGAAATACTTTAAAGCTATGAATGATGATATAGATGAAATCATACTATTCATTAAAAAAATAAGAGAAAGTATAAAAAGTCTAAAATCTTACCTATAAATGGTAGACATATTAAGATAAATTATTAACATACGTCAGATTAACAACATTGTCGTATTTGTAATATTGTAGTACCACAAAAAGTAGGGTTTATAAAGAATCTTTAGGTGAAGGCTATTAGTATAGCTCAGTGATCAGTAAAATTCTGGCAGCAAAGAGCCAAATATCATGAAAATATCCATGGAATCAGTATAAAAGAACCTAATTATGAAATTTGGTTTCGAAGTTCAATCATTGTGAGAAGAAACTTCAGCGTGGATTGATTCACATCACATGTGAAGATGTTCACCTTTTCAGTAACCGAGACAACGGAACGTAAAGCAACGCGAAAGATCTCAAGTTATTTTTGTTCTGAAGGAAAAAATCAAGGAAAAATTGAATATTGTCTAGGATTTATCTCAAAATTCTCATCAATAAGGTTAAAATTCAGCAACAGTATTTGATAAAATTGTAGCGTGTTTCGTATGAGATTAATCATCCTTGATAAAAAGCCACAGTTAAAGTGTGAAAGAGCCATAAGTGGCTCGCGAACCATACCTTGCCAGCCACTGGTATAGCAAATTTAGCAAAAGACATTTGAGCTTTCTTTTCCGTGCTTTTCAAAAAGGAATTCTTCGGTTGAGTACGTCACGCATAAAGGGTCTTTTCGCTATACATGATAATAAAATGCCTCCAAAACAACGTGAATTTTATCCTGGATTAAGTTTTCAAAAGTTATAAATAAATTTTAACAAAGGAAACCATACATTAGTTCCTGTTTGGAATTAAGTTATTAAACAAAATTAAATACAACAGCATTAAAGCAAAATAACCAATCTGGCATCAATTACTGCAATAGCAGAATTGAAAGACAAATGATATGCGTTGAAATCTTGACTTGGCACGATATTTTAATTCCAGTTTCGCTCAGTTAGCACAAAAAGCGGTGAAATAAAAGGGATTTGCTCACTCTGTAAATTATGTACCGGCTGCAATAATCCAGTGTGTCACTAAATATAAAGCTTAGTATTTCATGCTTTTATGTCTGACATAAATCATTTACTGCCACGCATCGTAGAGCATCTTGCAAAACACCATTTGTACACTAAGGCGCGCCTTATTCTAAGCATGCAGTACATTTTTTCTGACATTATACATGGCATCTCCAGGTGGCAAACAACGTTCCCCCTCGGGAAGGACCACCGTCTTGTCAAAACCGCCTGCGATGAGTAAAAGTGATGAGCAAGTTTTAGCCACCGCAGTGGCGAGCCGCAGATGCGTGCGGTTCCCGGTGGAATTGACGCGCTCGGTACGAACGGGGGCGCAATACATCCGCGAAAGCGGTCGCCGGAAGAGGACAAACACTTCATTTTGCTCACAATTTCGCTGATCCCATCAAGCGCGTTCGCAATGGCAGTACTAAATTAATATTCTCTGCTGTAATGTAAAGTCATTCCACTTATTTATGATTCCGCAAGGAAAACGAATCTTAGGCAGTAGGGACAGAAGGAAAACGGAAAAAACACACGCGCAAAGAACGGCGAACCAAACACCTCAACGTCTCGGGAGATAGGCTTCAGAAGGATTTCACGGCAACGATAAGCACCTCGAGCGTCGCTAAAATAATGTCAAGACCCAATGGCTGGTCGACAACGCAGCCGGGGCCTGGCTCGGCTGCTGCTGTTCGGTAAAGACAAGTCTGGGAAAATACTTTCCAACCGAGTGACGTTAGTCATAATAAGTTTCGCCCCGTCGTACCGCGCCGGTTCGGTTGGCATCGGGCCGGAATTTCCACCGGAATGACACCGGAACCGGAAGGTACCACTCAAGGCAAGCGTTACGAACGAGAGGGGCCGGTGTGGGCCATCGCGGAAACCTTGTGATGTTGCGATTGAAATCCCAAAGTGGCTGCGTACTGGCTGGTGGTGTGAAGCGCACGAGAATGGATTTCCGGCGCGAGGGCGTGCTAAGGCTGCCACGTGTCAGCCCCCGGCTTTGGGTTTTGCAGGATGCTGCAGAAAGCATTACCAACGACGGTTCTACCTTTTTGCGCGTGGAAGCAAGGGCGGCGCCAAAAAGTGGCGTGAAAGATTGCGGCATTAACTTACGGTTTTAACGACGAGTTGCTTTTTTGGGGTCGGGGATGGAATGCCGTGAGAATATTTCATTATTTACAGTGCCGTTCGGTAAAGTGTGCGCACTCACTTAAAAAAATCGCGTACTGCGCTGAGTTTGGGAACGAACAAATGATTGCATCATAATAAGGATTCATTGAAATTTAGATCTGGAACTTGGTAATTTTGAGATACTTGGGAAGGTAAATATACGAGTTGTGTGAGCGTGTTAATAAATAAACATAATTAATTTACATTAGTTTGTTATCTCTTATATGTCCTCAGGAAAAAAGGGACGTTATTTTTAATGTTTCTTTATTCGATTACATCTTTCATGTAAGCAACGAAAGCAAACAATTCGATTTTCGTACAAATTTGCCCACTTTACCCACTTAGTCCATAATGTGACGATTGACACTGTACTAACCGTTATCTTACCGAGTTGGGGCCCTTCTTTTTCGAGTCACTTTCGCTCTGCCGGCTTTCCTGTGCCCTGTCCAACGACGAATGTAATGATGTTGCTGCCAGCTTCCCGAAAAACCGTGTGGACAATTTCTTACACCCTTTCCCCTTCCCGTTCGTCTACCGTGTCACATCACAAAACCCCCTACGGTGTACGGTCCCCGGCCAGAGACCAGCTCCAATTCCCGGCTGGTGGTAAAGTTTCCGCCGCCCGCGCGCGTAAAACGTGTGGAATGTTGCGGGAAAAGAAAACGAGTGTAGTAGATAATGGGAAAATGATGTGATAATTAGTTGAATAAATTTGGCCGAACAGATACAGGACACCGCCGGACTGCAAATGAGGAGACCGTCGAGCCGGCGCGTAACGGCATAACGAGTTCGCTTATCCACTTTCGTTGCCCGGTGGGGCGAGGGCCGCACTTTGGCTCCGGCGACGAGCCGTAGCGAGGAGAGTTGGGGTAAAATCGTCTTTATCGCACCAATGTGCTGCAAACGACAGACACTGACAGGCACGCGCCTCAGATGGACCGTTACGCGCAGCGGGTCGGAAGGGGCGTTAGGTGAAAGTGGCCGTTCTCGGGTTCGCTCGAGCAAATGAGTTGTGGATCAGCAATGGGAGGTTGTTTTTCTGCCCCCTTTTTTCAAGGGGGGTTTTTGATTACTTTTTCTCTCCTGATTTGATCATCAAATCGTTGAGGCTCTCGGAACGTGTCGGTAACATTCGCGTCAGGTGATTCCAATTAGACTTGATCGAAATCGCATTTTTTGTGTTCGTTAAATGGCAGGTGGCCATGCATGTCAGTGGGTGTGTGTTTTGCGGGTTACGGCGCGAAAGGTCGGAAAACCTTTATTTAACGGTTTCGAGCACGTGTTTCTTCGAGGGTTTACTTTCGTGGGCAAACATTTATTCTTCGTTGTACGTTTTTTTTACTAATCATGCTGTAAACACGTGCTTGTGTTTTTTTCCAATCAATTCAGATTTATTTATTTGTGATTGAATTTTCAATTGAAGAGTATTGTCACAGGAGTTTGCAGAAAAATATATTTTATCGAAGGAAATTTGTCATGATTTCTTCTTTAGCTGCTTTAAGTAGTCGATATACGTACCTTAATTGACTTGAGTTGTTGAACTAGAACATCGGACCCAACCCCTGAGAGCACTTGCTAGGATGTTGCTAATGGCTCCCGAAGCCTCAGAAGGATCCATTGTTGTTTGTCTAATTGTCTATTAATTATCTGTAATAGAAAATAAAGATAGGTTTTCTATGATGAATGCGTTTCATTTTTCATTTCATTTATAACAAAGTTAAAAAATGCTTTAGGTGTGTTCTTTCTTTGATCTGCTGTTCGATTGAAATCACATTCTCTTTCGAAAATTAGAAATTGTGCTCACTTGTGATGGTTGAATTTTTCCATTCACTTTGTACCGGCTTACCGTGTAACGACTTCAAAGATTTCTTGGATGGGATAGATGCCTCGGGGATGCGAAATAAACCTGTTTCAACTCCAACGAAGCATCTTTTTATTCTATTAAAGCCAATTGAATTTAATGAGCATAATAGGAATGTTAAATTCTTCACTGCACTTTCCAGTGCCAATGGTTGCCACAATTCAATTGGGAGTTCAGTTCAAATCACAACACTGCACAGTGCAAATGCACAGTTATTGGCCGTAACAAAAAGGGGCACGAGATTGCAGTATAATTTAGATTTACTGGGCCAACTGGGGGATGCCAAGATGCCGCTCGGCAAATTATCGTATGCCAATTGAGACGGTCTTAAATTAAATTTAATATTCATATTGTTATAATAGACATCTCGTTGTCTCCGGTATGCAGGCAGACGATTCCGCACCGTCGTACCTGGGTTTTATCGGGCACTCGTGCAGATAAAGATGAACCCGGTGGGCATTTTCATCCGACAGTGGGTTCGTACAATACGCGTGACCGTTTCAAGTTACCGGGATTAACGGTGCACGGACGGTTATGTACAAAGCTTTATAAGCTGCATGTTGTAATGCGATATTGGTGGCTTAGTGAACTGGAGCTCTGGTACTGGGGCTGGAAAGCTGGACTTGTTAGGTTTTAGTAGTACCCCTTTTGTGAAGAATCCGAAACGTCTGGTTCGTAATCCGATTTGATAACCTTTGAAAATATGCATCAGTTCACAGGAAGCGGACCAACATCACAAGATGGCGTACAGGATTGGTTTTGGTGCGCAAGGCTCGCCTAAAGTTGTTCTGCTAAGATGGCAATAATTTGCCGCCGACTGTCTTATAATTACATTAGTCTCGTTGCGAGTGTAGAATTTATAACACACTTCAGTTGGACTGCTTCGTGTCTCCCAGCTGAACTCGGTACCATCCGGTGGCGGTGTGACAGCTGGATGGAACGCAAACGGGATCGGATTGTTGCTCTTCCATGACAGCCAATCGAAACTTCGATACTTTTGCGAAATAAGCTGTGTCGTGCAACGTGCTACCTGCAAAGTTCCACGACCCACAACATGGAGCTGGCTTCCACGAGATGGCGGTACCTGGGAGCCACTCAGCCAATGTTGCCCGGAAATGAGGCTAACAGCGTTCCTTCCTGGGGCTGGTAGAACCAGTTTTCCATCGACCAGCATTCAACTTTCACCGACCCGCCACCGTCCGTGCAGGGGCAAAGCATAGTGTCAGACTGCAGCAAATAACACCTGACAGGACACAAACCAGATTGTTTTCCTCTTCCGACCGACCGACCGAAAGCGGACGGAGTCCTTGTGACGAGACTTTCCGGACAAACCGTGCTAGGCGCAACCGAGACCGATTTTACGCTCGGCACGATACGAAATGTGCGGGCGGGTACTGTTGGAGACGCAACCGCATTCGAAATCGTGATTTGTATTTTAAACTAGCAATTTTACGCTTCCCCACTCGATTCCACAACAATCCCTCGAAACTGCACGGTTCTGGCTTAGAAGCTATCGGTTAGCCGCTTGCCTATAAGCGAGCGGATGAGCAAAGGTTAGAGGTGGCGGAAACGGAGTGGAATGGGACATACAGTTAGGATTTTCAAACCTCATCATTTCTGGGTACGGGTCTTTTTCACTTTTCCACCAGCATCCGGTTCCGGTGGCTGGACATAGACAAGGCCAACAAAAGCAGCAACAACAACAACAACAACGGCAAAGAACCATGCGGATACCGTTCGACCCCGCAATGACGGCAAGCAACACGTACTGGTCGAGTACGTGCCGTTTTTGGGGCAGTGACGTGCAGACAGAGTCGGGTGCATCGTTTCCCGCCAAAGCTTCCGGATCGTACGTACAGAGCTTAGGCTGCCAGCATTACCCCAATGGCAGCCGAACCCGGCTGGAATGGTGCAGTACGTTGGAATGCTCCGAAATCTCTTCTTCATAAACGTGCATTTTAAAGGTTGCCCAGCACGGGTTAAAGGGTTAGGTTTTTCACACAGGGCACGAGGTAAAGCCGGTGGAAGCTAGGTGACAATTTAAGATGAGTTTATGCAACCGACCGAAGGACGAGGGTTGCCTTTGAAACCGTCCATGCTCGTGATGGGCCTTCGACAGTTTTCAATCCTCGCCCACCGATCCTCCCCACTGGCCCCGAGGCGTCTAGTTCCGTTTTGCGTGTAGCTGAGTTCCAGCGCAGGAGAGCGGTTAGAACCTGCTGCCGGTTCGTGTGTTGGAAAATTGTTATAGCATGTTTCCTTCCCGTTCGGTCATCCAGCGTGTAGCGTCTTGCAGCGAGCTGGGATTGAATTTGTCGCTTGGACAAATTTTCGCTTGCTGCTGCAGTAATTGCAGTGGCAAGCAGCTGAAACAACCCACCGGGTGGACGTCATTACGGTTTGGCCGAGAGTTGTCGTGAAAGTGTCGAGTGCAACGGCGATCGCATCGTTTTGCAGATTGAGACACATTTTAAAATGTGTTCCGTGCAGACTGGGATTTTTTTCGCAGGGTAGCTGAACGTTTACGTTCGGATGGTAGTTTTTGCTTGATTGCTGTTGGATGGTGAAGAGGAACCAATGCCTTTTTTTAATGCTGAAACAGTTGTTTTTCTTTCACGTTTAATCATATTTCTGGATTATGGTACAGATTGCATTGCACTGTACTGGCGTTTTAAATAGAAAGGACTTAACCAAATTAAAGATTCGTCAGTTGCCGGTTATTAATCCACACAAACAAGTGCAATTGCATTTGAAACTGAAGTAAACGTCTGAAAGAAAATCTTTTTTTTTAATTCCTTAATTTTTGGTGCATGTTTTCCTTTACTGCGCTTTTTTAATGACAAAACAATTAATAATTTCTGTATTAATGAGTTCTTTAGCACGTTGTTCAGCATAGAAAGTACTTTATAAAATTATTGCACTTACTATTCGTTATGCAATTGTACACAACCATCCAAGAGCATTATATTTGGGTCTTCGAATTTAAATATTGAACTGAAAATCAATTGTCTTTTACATATTATATCTATTGACTTTAGATTCGGACTAAGGGTAGACCACCTGTTCAATAATCCCAATATTCTCCCAATATAAGGGAAGGGATAACTTCTGTGAATGTTAAGGTCATCGTTTCGAAAATAGCTACAAAAGACAGCAGGATAGCCGAGTGTGTAAAGGTTTTTGAGCTCTTTTCATACATCATACGAATAATTAGTAAAATATCTTAAAAATATCCAGATATCATTTAGTTTTTGCTATGATTAGTTAATTAATTAATTATTAAACGAAAATATTTTGACTTGTTAGTCACTAAAAGCAACAAAAATTGACTATTAAAATACTTGGAAACAAAACAGAAAATGAAAAGATAGGCTTTAGCAAACAATTTATGCTGTAATATTTTATTGCAATTTATTTATGTGCCATCATTATAATTAAATTAGAAGTCTAGTTCAATCAACAACATAATTTTCGAATGTGTTTCATTAACATTGCGAACAGTTTCTTAGAATAATGTAGGTTGGGAATTGTAGGTCAGTAATAGAAATTAAAAAATTCTTTTGTTCCTTGAAGATAACACTATTTTAATAACGTTACATATGTTAAATAATACCGTGGAAGAAATTTCATATAATTTTGTTATAAATGAGCAAACAACATTTCGAAAAATTTTCCCTTCAATAACGATCGATCTCTTTCTGCCTCGGTTTGATCAAATATAAATTTATATTAATAATATGTAAAAGTGTATATAACTTGAATAGTTTCATTAGTAAACAGTTTGTTCAATACAAAAAAATGAATAAAATATTATGGTAATAAATGATTAATAATTAAAACAATAAAAGAAACTATTCCGTAAAACATGAAGCTAAAATTCTTTTCCGACAGTCTGGTTCGGAACTTCACGCACAGGAAACAATGCTGCACAATCGACTAATGAAATGATTGGACTCAATGAGGTCCTTCAAATGACCTGTTTTATGAAACAAATTTCTGAAAATAATGCCCCGATGTGCGAACCCGATGCCCCATACCCAGCTCGGCAAACGAGTTTTGTCATTACGAACAGGAAGCGGTTTTCGGGTGCTTCATGCACAAAACTTCCGCCCTTAATGGTGGAATATTCATCAACCCAGCCTCCCGGTAGCTTTAATTTTCGGGTCGGCAAATAAAACGGGAAGCATTTGCCCATTACCGGTCACATCGTCCGGAAAACTGGCAGCAACAAACGGCAGGTACCATTAATCAAGTTTCTCCGCTCCGGAGCATTTTTCAAGCTGGAAAACCCTTTTACGGGCAGGTTCGAACGGATCGGCATCGGTGGTGGAGAGCTGAGCTCCTTGTTTTTTTCCTGTCCTTCGATTGTGCCGAAACAAATTGCAATCATACTGCAGCAGCGGCGGCTACTGGGCTGTGCGGCGACCATAAATAGAACTAAATAATGTCAGGTTTCTCGAATGACTTACAAAGAACAACGCCGAGCCAACATACGGCGGCGGTATGATTCTTATTGAAAAGTGTTATGAAACAAAAAATAAATAAATAAAAGTTTTATTTACCCCTCTCCTTGTCTGGCCTTTCCGTGCATTCAAGCCGAAGCCACTTCCTTCTTAAAAACGATGAAAAAGTTAAAATAATGAACGATCCCAGATGTAAAAACTTTTCCTGGAAGGATGCGCTCAGGTCGCTTGGAAGCATTTAGTGCAGAAAGAAAGAAAGAACAAAACAATACCAAAACAACGCGAGAAGCAGAGCAGAACGCGAAGGTAAAGAGAACGAAAAAGAAAAACGATAGAAAAAGTTATGAGTTAAAGAAACGCGGTCTGTTTCGAAAATAAAACCCAAAGACAATCAACAGCATCAAGACGTTCGTCGACAGCGGACACCCGCGGAATCATTAAGGTAAAACGTACCGAGTATTGCTACTCCCAATTTATTACTTAATTCCACCTAATGAGGCACCTTCCGACCGTGGTGGGTTGCCGTTGCCACATTCGCGGTATTCCCGTGGTAATGGGTTGGAAGAGTGGAGAGCGCGTGTGAGAGAAAGTGAGCACCGGGAAGTACTTTATTTTATTTTCATTTTTAGTGAAGTGAGTTAGGAGGGAAACCCCACCGAGCTGATGACGTGAAGAAGAAAGGTAGAGAAATGTGGTAATTTGATCGAACCGTGGTGCGAAACATAGGACGCAGCGATAGGACACGATCCTGTGTGCGGGAACGCGTGAAAACCTCGATCCTGATGGGGGTTGGCAGATTAAATTATCCTCGCTCGCTTTGGTCGATTTTCTTTTGGGGAGGGGCACTGTTTTTTTTTTATTTTGTATTTTTGACGAGTTGGTTGTGCATAAAATATTCGATCGAAGGCGGGTAGGATGATCAAGGTTCAGTTCCACATTTTTTTAACTGCATTTTTTGTCTCTTTTGAGTTATTTTTTCGGAAATGTTTTGGTAGTTTCATTAGGGCAGTGTTGAAGTTGGCTACTGTGTGATTCATTTAGACTCATTGTATGTTTGTATTGGGTTTTCAAGTAGGTTCCGAGAGAGAAACTCAATTGACACAAAAGCGAAATAATCACCCGCAGAAAGTCAAACTATGGTGGGATCGTACGGGTTTGATCTACTGTTAATCACTTTTAAAGGGTTCGTTTAGTTTAGTTGCTTCCATAAAGAAGATATTTTTTTTATAAATCGACAATTTCAGAACTTACAAATCATTCATAAATAGATCACAAATCATTGATAGAAAATTCAAAAAGAATACTTTTTAACACCGTTTCAAAATAATATGACGAAGAAAAAATGTTGAAAATCTTCTTTTACACCGAACATGTACTAAACTCTTCGCTAAAGTTTGATTTGCTACTACATAGCATCGTTCTTCTCACTCATTCATAAACAATTTTTCTCAAGAAACAACTTCACTCGCTGCCTCTCGTCCACTTGAAACCTGTGGAAAGATTCAGCATTGGTCGTAAATTAAACATTTTTGTCATCCGAGCATAATTTTGATTGCGTAAGATTTTATCACTTTATTATAACACCAATTACCTGACGCCTCGAAGGTGTCAACGCTAGGTGGTAGCCGAGCTCGATTCAGACTCTACCTACGGGTCTCTGATCGGCTCCCCGTGCTTGTCTGCGTTGCTCTGATCACTTTTTTAATGCGGAAAGTTCGTGCGAAATGAATAAAATGGTGGCGGGTATCATCGCATCCCTGGCGATGGATCCGATCGCCCCGGGGTTTCATTTCACACCGGAAGTGAGATGTGTTTATGTGCGTCGCTAGCGGTGTGCGTGTGTTTACGTATCGCACCGTAGGCAGGTTGCTCTCTTTATTGCCCCCGTGGGACGTGAGCGGTTCAGGTGGACGGGAAAAATCGGAACCCTCCAGTCTCTTCGCTCCCCATCGCTCCTCCTCCCGCACACACTTTGATGTGGGGGACCTTGTTTCATTGATTTTTAATTTGCACCACTTGGAGGCAGAAAAAAAGGTGGAAAAGCAAGTGCGAGGCACGGAATTAATTTGCTTCATCTCGTACGGCTTCCTCGGTAGTCGCCCCCCTCGGGCGTGGAAAAGGTGTGTTATCTATGCTAATGATCGTCTGTTCGATGCAGGAGGATAAATAAAAGATAAGAGCTGGCGGAGCGAATGCGATTGAAACGGCAAACCGCCAGAGGGTCACGGGTGGTATTGATGGTATGTGATGGAATTCAATAAGAAATGGCATGTTATTTATTCAATTTTGTGCTGATTGTACCGGTGGAGACACCTATCCGATGTTAAAATGAAACATGAGTTTTATGAGCAAAACATGGGAGACATTTTCTAATGAGAAGCAACCGTTGAAAGAGTCGATTAAATTGATCTGAAAGAAGAATGTGCTTTAAGCTAATAGAAGGATGGTAAAGCTAAAGCTGTTTGATGAATCCAGTATTCAAAGGAGATTCAACTGTTTTTTTCGTACTGCACTGGTCTCGTACGTGATTTTGAATTCGAAAATACCGCAATAATATGTTGGTGTGTTTTGAGTGAAAATGCTTATGCAGGGTTTTCGAATTTAAAGTGGAAAAATTGAAGTAATTTCCGGATCCTTTGAAAGTTGAAGTAGGATGTATTGAGGCACATCGAAGAACTTTTAGGGTTCCATTCTAAAATGGACTCGTTTATGAGCATTCTCCTATTACATATTTATGATGAACAACATTATTTCATGATTGATTGATTTATTTTTTATTGGTAACTTTTAACCATCACTGTTGAATGTGCTTCTTTAGAAGAAATTGTTTTCGAAAAAACCCTCGACTGTCGGTACCGGACATTTTGAGTCGGAGTGTGCCGGGAGTGTAACGGTGAAGAAGACATTTTGTTTAATGACCCAGCATAAGCGTTTGGTAGTGTTTGGCGACAGTTTTACGATTCGTAGCGGTATAAACCGTACAGCTGGGTGGCCCCGGTAGAGAATACGGAAAACATGGAGAGCATATAACCATAAAATCTGGTGAACAAAATGAGTGTTCACGCTCTCTGCAAGATGTCTCCTCCTAATGTATCTAGCCGTTGAAATGAAGCAAACGTTCTAATTAAGTGATAATCGTGCGCTGCTTGGTGGAACATAGTTGTAGGTATGGAATAAAATGTAAAACTTGATTGGCGCATTTGTTTGAGTTTGTGCAAAAGATAATTGTACACATTTATTTTTTATGAAACTGGAAATGTTGATCGGAGAAACTTTATGAAAAACACAGAAACATCTAAGAATAAGTCGATTACTGTATAGCAAGATAGAAACATGGAGACAGTGATTTCAATAAAAACATGTGTGGTGATTTTACCCCGAATGAATCGGAGAAAACATTTTCGGAAGTGAAAATCAGAAAATATAAACTTTCAAAAACGATCATACTAAAATCGTTTCGCCCCACACAAAGGGATCCATCCATCCATATGGAATCGTTTTTGAATGAGTGCAAAAAAAAGAATCCAACGGTAGACAGCACACAAAACGAGAAAAAACACACACTCTTCTCGCCGCTGGTCAAACTTTATCGTAGAGTCGTTTGCCGACGATTAAAAAAAGAAGTGAACGTTTATTTCCAAATATGCCTAGCTGCCGCAGTATGAAAGTGGCCATTCGGGAACGAACGGGCAAGCAGAATGGGTAGGATTTCGAAACTCATTTGAAAAATGGAAAGCGTTTGCGCTTCGTGGAGTGATTAATACGCGAAACTTTTTGCGCTCATCCATCAGCCCGTGCTGCGTGCGCGGTCGAATTTTGTGCATGTGGCAATCTTGCAGACCATCAACAAAAAAAGAAGAAAAAAAGTACATGTACCCACACACGTTCGAAGCGCAAACAAAAGCATGCTAACACGCGCGTATCAGTTTGTACCGTATCATGTGCCCGTCCGGAAGTACGGAAGCCACTGATTGTGGAGCTTTTTTTTTATTTTGAGTGCTTTCAGCAACATCTCTCACAATGGAACGGCATACTTTCGCAGCTATGAAAAGGGCATTCTCGTACACAGCGACCATGTACCGTGGGTGGGTGGGATGGTTCCAAAACGGGAGGCAACTAGTAAATGTAATAATGACCTTTCGTAAAAGAGAAAAAAAAAGGCCCAGAAAAAAAAACACGGAACTCACGTGCCGGAAAATGGAGCGCAAAGTTGGCGGGACAAACATGGCGTCGGTTATTTGTGGCGTTCATCTTTTTTTATTATTATTATTATTTTCAGTCAATCACAAAAGTCAACCCGAACCCAAGAAGCAAAAAAAACCCCTTTTGCCTGCCCTACCTTCGCAACGTACAGTCGGGGGGAATTCACATTACATTGGGTGTACCGTGCAAATACTGTGAATGTGGGCATTCTTCCATTTCCCTTTTTTTCCGACGTGTGTATATTACAAGCACCTAAAATGGCTCATGACCCTACCCGGGCCGGGCTCGTCTAACGCATTCACGCATTGCTGGCGGTGGTGAACGTTAAAATGGTTTTTCATTTTTTCACCCTTCGTGGTTGCGACGGAGCGCCCGTGTTTTTCGGTGGGCTTGTGTTTGCGGTGGAAATCTTTCCACGACCGTACAACGGGACGCCCTTATCCATTACACGGTCGCTGCGGGAACCTTTTGCCACATTTGCCACCGCCGACAGCTGTGTAACAGTGCGCGGGAAATAAAATCATCATCTGTTGCTGTTTGCTTTCGGGTCCCCGACTCATGGCGGGTGGTTTGCCTGCCACCATTCAGCCACCAGTTTTCGCAGGCAATGTCTAATCCTCCGGGGTGGGGTAGGGAGGGGGGGCGAAGGGGAGGGAGGAAGGTGAGGAGATTGGGATGGGGAAAGCACTTGCATATACGTGTTTGAATGAGTGTGTGATAGAATTCACTTCGCTGCGAACGGTGCGAACGAAAATGTGAACCAGCCAGAAAAGCGTTAACAGCCGACATTCAAAAAGCATTCCACAGCTCACATAGGGATGCGGTCGACGAAAGCCGAGTTGTGCGGACCCCGAAACGGAAGGTACACACGCCGTGGGTACACGCGAGATTGCGCGAGAGAGCTTTAAATTTTGTTGTGTTCACTGTTGTGAACTGGTGTTCCAACTGGTTCGTTCCTGCTCCGGGTATCATCATCAGATTCACCGCCCGAAGGACGACCCGGGTCCGATGCAGAACAGGCAGCAGGTTTACTTGCAGCCTCCGCAGTGCCGTGCTGCCGGATGATTCTATTTTCATTCCAACGGGGCAAACATTTTTGTAATGAAGTGAACGCTTGTTTTGTAATTTGTCATGGGAAAACGGCCAGCTACCGCAGGCCTGTGGAATGGTCACCGCATGCTTTGCTCACATTGGAGCAAGCGACTTTACACGGTTGCATTTGCCTGCTGGGGAAATCATAAACAGGGCGGTCTGTGTGTGATGCTGGCCTTTGTTTCGATGGCCGGTACACACGCGGACCGGGCTATGGTGGTGTGATCTAGCGCGACGTTTTAAAACCGTGTGCCAAGTACAGCCAACGATGTTGGCTGCTAGCGGTTGATCGATGGTGAGCCTAGCCGAGAGTTACTGTTCTAGGTGTCGGCCGTGACCGAGGCTAAAACCGAAGCCATTTTTCGTGTGGGGATTACTGGGAATGACGGAAAATGTTGCTTGAGCGGTAGCGAAAAATCCGTGTGCATTTATTAAGGACATAGTCGTATAGATGTGTCATGATGCTGAGTCAAGCGCATAGTGTAGTATGTCTGTCTATAAGTGAGTTGATCAGGTTTTTTTTCTAAAGCAAAATAAAGTTATTTTTATTTACACTGGCTATAAATGTGTTCGTTTACGTCGATGTAGATAATGATTAGTTATACACTCCACACACCTCTATAGCAGGACTCTTGCTTAGGGTATAATTTGCGAGAAGGGTATATGATAATATTTTTCTCTTTTTAAATTTTATTTAAAGAAGAAATCGATCACCAAATCGACATAGTTTAACTTACATTTAAATGTGATTTTTTTTACATTCAAAGCTCATCAATTCAATTTAATGATGGCAGAGATTAATTAAACGTTGATGTCGCAGTTAAATAACTATTGAATTCAGGTTCGAACCATTGGTAGGCCAATGCTGGAATTCAATTTAGCTCTCAACAATGCAGGATTTTGCGAAAAACTGATTTGAATCTCTGAATAATCGTTTAAATACTGTGCATGACTTAAGGCGTGTTTATACGGTATTTAACCACTGCAATTTAGTCTTTCGATGTGATTTCCATGTAGTGCAAAAACCTACCGAAAAATATAAATGCGTTCACGTGTGTGGCTTCAATATAATGTTTCCATTACCATCAATCTGGCAATCACCGTTTTATCGATTGGAAAGTGAGAAGCGGGAGGCAAAAATAAATAAAAACCTATACCTATCGATAGCGGTAATCACCTCAAATAAAACATCGATTAAAGCACTTCGTAAGCACCGTAAAACCGTCAGTGGAGAGTGCTTGTGATAGCAATAATTAGAAATTCGTTTAGCATGAAACGGTATTTTATCTCCGTTGGCGATCTCGGACGTTAAAAATCGATAAGAATAAAGCAAAAACACACACCCGATGCAATGAATCTCGCCTCCGAGCGGCCAGCTTCTTCCGGCGGCGGCTCGTTGTCTTTGTCTCTTGAAGTGAGATAATTAGTGCCGGTGACATCCTGTTTTCTTGATGATGTGTCTCACTCTTCCTCGGCAGTTTTTCTTCACGGCACCGGTCCGGTTACTCGTTCACCAGCCCTCGTTGGTATCCCTTTGCATCTGATGGAATGTTAATTAAAAGCTTGCCCAAATCGTTCATTACGCAAACGATCCTTTCGGTGTGGGAGTAGTATGGGGGAATGGTCCAGGAGGGGTAAAAATACTGTAATTGCTTCAATTCCACTGAGAACCGGCCACCGAAGAAGATGCTTTGGGTGGTGAGCGGTGTGTGATCAGGGACATCTTAAGAACAATTTTGAATATCTAATGGTGCTAAACTTTTTGTGTGATGGAACAGAAAAAAAAAGAAACGAAAGGAGGAAACTTCAGTGGAGAGCAACAAAAGCAAAACAGATGCGGGCAAAGGGAGATTTCGTTCTTTTTGTTTTTGCTCCTGCTATGCGTTGGTCAAACCCATTGTCGAGTCAATAAAAAATTATCCTAATAGCCTTTATTGAGTTTTTGAAAGGGTGTGATAGGGTACTTTTGAATTCTGTACGCCGGTAATACGCTCGGTCGCTTATTAGTCCCTTTCTGCGCTGGTACGGTGCAAGCAGTACGGGAAGTTTTCAAACGCTGTTCATTTAAAGTTGCTAAAGGCCATAAAATGATGGCGAAAAAGCCTTATTATTAGGAAAATTTGTCGGTCGCCGTTGCCTTCTAAGATGCTCGGCACTCGAACGATGGCAGCGGGTTCACGGGCAGCTTAGCCGTACTTAAACTTTCCGTCCCGATATGCTAGAACGAGATCGTGCGAACACCGTATGGTTGGTTGTAAATATAATAAGCTGCTGGCCTGCGGTTTTCCTGCGGACGTCGGAAACTCCTTCCAATATATCACGATATCATACCCGGTGCTTACCGCCAACACTTACATACGGGCTCATAAAATAGCACACCCAATTTGGTGCGGGCGCTATATCCAGGCAAGAGGAAGTTGCTCGTCGCAGAGCAACCGGAGAACAACGCGATGTACTGTTCGCAGCAAGTAAACCCGCCGGCGACAAAGCAAAGATGGGTGTCGGTTTGGCAAGCATGGGGAATGATGCATGCAATAAAGTAAACTTGAATCGAGTCCCACTAGTTCGCTCGATCGGTCCGCATTTCGGGCCGTTTGTGATGTTTAATTAAAATGTAGCACTTTGTTTCGTTGTGTAGATCTTTCCGGCAGGTGCTTGTAAACGTGTCTCAGGTAGTATTTGTTCACTATTTGCCCAAGACGCGAGTGTTAGAAAATGGGATTGCTAGAGGACGGTTGAGTGTTTGATTTAGCAAAAGGTATTTAAATGTATTATGAATAAACAGGTTGAAAATTCATCTTGCTTCTAACCCAATGTTGATCGTCACAATTGTAACAACTCGAAATGAATTCTTAAACTATTATTTGTCCAAGATATCGTTTAAAGAGCTGTTGGCTTATATTTACATGCAACATCACAAGTGAACCCAGCCACCGTTCAAATAAATACAGTTTTGGTGTAATTCTTTTCGATGCAACCACAAGGTGTGTAAATTTCATTTTTCTTTACACAAAATAACAATTGGCGGGTACGGGCGGTACGGTGTGGTGTTAAAATTGACACCCACAATGAAAATGTTTATTTTCTCACCATTAAACCAACCGTCGCGGTCGGTAGTGCTCACCTGGCTTTAGGGAGGAAAGCAAACGTATCCCATTTTTACAGCCTGTCATTCAATTTCAGCATAATTTTATGGACGAAGCTTTCTGGCCGGGTTTGTGGTCGTTCATTTTTTTTTTGTTGTTGTCCTCACGAAACGAATGACGCTTACGGACTGCGGAGGTTTTCTTTCCTACTGAAGGAAAAGAATAATAAAAATCCATCTTTTAAAAAACGTACCCGAACAATTTTGCCCACCGGTCGTGCGTCGTTATTTGCGGTAAGATGGCAGGAACGATTTAAGGGAGCGATAAAAAAATGCAATTCTCCATTCGTATAAGCTACCGCTCGCTCGTCCCACCGAGTGATAAAAGCTTTGTTCGTGTTCGGTTGGAGTGTTTTACGCGTAATCTCGCTCTATTTTGGCGGGAATGTGGTTTCTTCACTGGAATCCAAATCGCTTCATTAAGTGATCAGATTGTTTGGACAGTTTACGAGCCGGTGAAATGGTTTTCTCCTTATCGCTGACTCGGTGGATGGTTTAGATTGTTGTGGGATAGTTATATCTTTCATATAAACTGGTAACTACGAAAGACAACTTTTTATGAAAGCAAAACCAATTAATAAAAAATTTACTTCGTAATTGAATCCGATTGTTTCATTTGAGATTTTAGTTTATATAGATTCTCTGTAAATCATCGCAAAATCTTTATTGTTTATGCGCATATTGTATAAAACGTTATTTGCTATGGTTCATGAGAATTTACAAGTTGTTTAAAATCAAAATTTTATCCGCTGTAAAAAATCCAATTGAGCTTTAAACAACAATATTTAAAATTTTCAATGTTATACAAACTCAAAGGAAATAAATACCATAAATACAGCATGAAGTTTGATCCAGTTAAAACGAAAAACAAAAGTGGAAATCAATGAACAATCTTGTGTGAAGATGAAAACTAATGTTTTAATTGTACAAAAATGTAATGGTTCACATTGCGCTGAAAGATATTGCAAACAATCTCCCAAAATAGTATTGCCAACCCTGTTTTGTTCTACAATGATACGGCAACCATTCCGTTATACAACAACATACCAGCTAGTTATAAAAATGTTACCCTGCAAAGAGTTTAACAAATACAAGAGAGATTTGGCCATCCTTTGATGGTATTTATAGAGCTGCTCTCATTTACTACCTAAGCGTTTGCATAATATTTGCAACCAACCATTCATTGTTATGATCTATGCTGCTAGCGCTGCTTTCGAAAAGTTCCGTTCGGTCAGATTCGCTTTCCGCACCGAAGCTTGCGATCTTCACGTGCACGTTGTATTATAATGATGGTGAAGTACAAGGGTACGGAAAACAAAGGTTTAAGCCTCTTAGTGTCGTACATTGAATTTAGCACTTTTCCATTATTAGTTATTCCATGAATAAACAATAGTCCCGTTCACTGCCTGCTCGTGCACCGTTTCCACCATCTGCTCGATTCGTTTCGAGCGCCATTTCTGCACATTATTCTAGCTTCTCGTCCGAGCGTTTGTCGTCGGTTCGCTGTGTTGGTTTGTAAACATATTGAAGCATATCATCGTGCACCGATGAAGTCGATCCGGAAGTCGATCTTCTCAAGTAAAAAGCACCGAGGAGGCCAATGGTATTGTTTATTTTGTTGCTGGTCGTATCGCTACCTAAAGCTGACCGAGCTTTGAGCACAGTTTGTTGAATAATGTACCGTTACCGAACAAATTAGTTGGGTTGATTTAGTAACGGTAAAGTGCTTAACGGCAAAGAGGTTGTCTACATGCAGTGGATATGCAATACATTGTTATCGCTTTTCTGTTTAGACTTGTGTTTGTGTGTGCAATCGATTAGAGTAATTTAACAATTTGCTACGAACTTTGTCCGACTTTCTTTGCAGTAGTTTAAACACATTACCTTCGTTCTAGAAATAGTTGCATAACTATCTTAAAAAAAAATGCAATAAACTCTATTCAAACTGCAGGAACGATTTTAAGCTAGGTGAAATGTGATTCAACCATTTTGCATTATTATGCAAAAGCTTTTTAAATTACAAACAGTAAAGTGGCAAATATGTGCATTAAATTTGCATAACTGCATATTGGCTTATAAACCCGTATTTGAGAGATGATCTGCATGTTTCAAGGATTCACAACTTTCAGGTATTTCATTTTAGTAAATTCATGTCACCGACTTGAAGCGCCAATGCTGTAGTCATATTTTCTCGATGCACCAAAGTTTGTCGTCACTTGCGTCACGCCGGTTGATACGATACTTCTGTGGAAGAATGTTTGTGACAGCACAAGCTGCAACAGGGTTTATCGACTTCCTCATCATAGAGTTCGAGGGCTTCCCGCAGTGAAGGAAACTCGTTACAGCGTCACCACGCGTCCTTAAGAAACCGACGCTTCGTTCTTCCTAGCGGAGGCTTGAAGTTTCTTGAACGATGCTTCGCGTTGTTGTTTGCCCCAGCAGTACGCATTCCTGTACCGGAGTGGTGTTCTGTGTGCTGTAATCTTGAGCGTTATTTTTATTTAGTTTTAGTGTGTTTCTTCCATTGTCGTACATGCTGACGGTGTGTTATGCATGTATGTGTACGCTCGGAGTAGTGTACACAGCAAGCACGAATGTTTGACTTTTGGCTTGAAGTTATTTCATAATGCAAGTATTATTTCCGCACTCCATGACTAGGGTAGCAATGGCAGGGCAGGTCTCTCCATCATCTGCACTTGAAATGGTAATATATTATGTCTATGCTTCAGAAATAGGTTTAACGACCAGCCCATTTTTTTGATATTGTTTGGTTAATATTGTGAGAGGTTCGTTAAGATTTTTGATATAATTCAAAATTCAAGATGTTAAACTCTTTTTTCTTACTGGAAGCTAATAATTTGTTAATTGAATTTTGACATATCATATTAAGAACCGTGAGAATACAGTGACTTCTGGACTTCTAATTTGACA
Organism: Anopheles moucheti; assembly: GCF_943734755.1. Lineage (NCBI taxonomy): Eukaryota > Metazoa > Arthropoda > Insecta > Diptera > Culicidae > Anopheles > Anopheles moucheti. The sequence goes on from NC_069140.1 coordinate 41,490,405, forward strand.
ATTGTAGCTAGGGAGATCGTAGCCTATCCAATGCTGGTTAACAAGGTTAGGTCAAGCTCGTCAGATCAACTACTTTGACTGTTGCTGCGTGAAGACTTGTATCATCTATGATACGTAGCTCTAGGAAACAAAGCTGCTTTATCAGATTTCCTTTTAACACATTTTATTATCCAAATTATTAACCGTACCGTAAATGCACCGGAACGTTTAGGGCCGCATAGAATGAAAGAAATGTTACCAGTACTATAGAACAGGGGTTTCCAAATTCTGCATGCGGTACGTTTGATTAATTAATTTTCGCTTAGGATCCATTTTAAGAACAGTATATGTTTAGGACAAGCGGCCCGGAGAAACATACCATCCGGACCAATCTCCCGTAGCAAGGACGACTAACCGTCTACATGGTAAAATAAATCTAATGGTAAATAAACTAAACACTATGAGTGGAATATGTTCGATGATTGATTTCTCCGCAAGGTTATTGAACAAAGTAAACTACAAAAATAATTAAATGGTTATTAAAATCTAACCATACACTGTACAATTGAGCATGTTTAAAAATGGCTTCAGCTTCAGCTTCAGTTCAATCGAAAACAAAAATTCTTGCAATCCCTAATCCCTGTCAGAGAAACAGTAAAGAAAAATTAGTTTTAATTTAACCTTTTTACATAAAAATTGCCATGCTTTAGATTCATGTATTGTTCATTAATACTGAGTAATAATCACTCTTAGAGAAAAAATGTACTGTATCAACACTCTGTATTAAAAACCAACGAAAAAGATTTACTGAACACCTTTGCCTGCTGTTGAAAAACCTATCATCGTGTAATGATAATTTCCACTAACCGGATCATGCCAACAGTGGGACTTTTACGCCCTTATTAACCACTCAATGGTCTATTAACCTATCGCGCGTTTTCGATGCCCGAGCCAAAGTAAATTATTCTCAAGCATCAATTAAATTGAAATAGGCTTCGCTGGCTGGTTGCAGCGAAAATTGTACCCTTCAAAAAGGTACGAATCGTATCGCAATGGAATACAGCACGACCCACGGCGTCAATGGCCGGGTTCACGAGATATGCTTTATGGAAAGCGAAAAAAAAGACGAAAAATAGAGAAATGAGCGGAAACCATGGGGAACGCATTTTCGATTCTTTTCATCAGCACCGACACAATCCGACAATGATAGAGCAATCATTGTTTTCGAAGGAAATAAATTGGTGAATAACAATGGTGCCGGTTTTTCACCTCCTTCATGGGTGTTCCCTCCGAACCACGAATTTACCCGGTCTCTATCGAACCCATTTGGATGGTGAGGAGTATCACTTTACGCGGATTGTTGTTAAGTTTTTGGGCTCACTGCTAATGGGGAAGGTGGAGTCACCGGTTTTAACCCCTTTTGTCATCCTCGCTCGTTCTCCCACCGACAACCTTTTTCGGCGAGAGTCATTTAGGAGTGAAATTATGTGCACCATGGCGATAAAATCACGGACCATGATACCGCCGCGTACCGTCAGCCACCGTCAGCCGAATGTTGAATTGTTGAAGCTTTTGAATAATGGAACGAAATTTAATTAATGGAAAACGATTTCCAGCACAACCCACCCGGAAGATGCCACACCACACTGCAGAAGCATCCGTGCCGAATGCCGTTCGTCGTACTTCATCAGACGAGGCTGCAAGGATCAGGGCTGAAAATGTGTCTGTTTTTTTCTTGTTATTTCGTACATGGCACCGGCCGTTGTTTGTGTGTTCGTGTCTGGTAGTGTTCGATTCGTCTCGTTTGCTGCATAATTTTTCTCGCCGTTGCAAAATTATACCACGAAATCGTTTGAGCGGTTTCGAGCCACCGTTTGGTTTTTTGTTCGCAACGCAGTAGCAAAAGTTTTATTTTGTCTGTTTGTAAACACATTTGCAGCATCGAATCCCTAACTTTTGCATTATTCGGGCATTTGTTCAAAGCATTCGGCGAAGCATCGAAATATCGCCATTCCGGCGTTCGTACAGCGTGTTGTGAGGTGACACGGGGGTGTTGTGAGGTTGGTGGGAAACATGTTCCACTCGTGTGGAGGTGTATCGAAAAATATAAACATTATCTTGTTTCATACTTTGATTCATTTTGTTTTGTCATGGCTTCTATTTTTGTTGCCCACTTCCAGCCGCATTACTGCCATTTTTCATATATCGACCGGAAAAAATAAATGCCGCACAGATCCGGACGGAAATTCTATCGATGCATGATGCATTGCAGTGCACGGTACGCATGAATGCACCGTGCAGTGAAAATGCAATTCAATTGTGAGGAACGAACAGCACAATGGCCGAGCCATAACGTTTGGCCGCGGCAGATCGATCCGGGAGGACACGGATTGAAGTGGCTTGCAAAAAGGAAGCTTAAATTTATTCATTGTCACCATTTATGATAATGAAAGGATACTAAATTAAAAGTGCAGTGCATTCAAATTCAGCGCACGCGGATACGAGGTGTGGTGTGTGTGTGTGTGTCGATAGCATGGAACTGGCACATATCTTCCCCTGCAGTGGTTTTTATCGTTGGCGATGTGTATTGCTAGATCGGGATAGAGCGGTAGTAAATTGATACTTTAAACAAAATGTTAAATGCTGTGACTGAATACCCATTTATACAAGGTTTATCACTTTCAAACATGATAAGAAAAAACCTATCTATTAACTTTTACTACATTTTTGATTTACCATTATATATTTTAAATAGTAAGCAAACAGTTCAATATTTTAAACAGTGAGCAGTTTGACCTGGACTATTTTAGAGGGTATGGTATTCAAGCGAGTTCTCTTCAAGCTCTTCATTCTTAATAAGAACCATCAGTCTCAGTCCATGCCGAATATTAATGAATGCATTTTTTTTATTTTCAGCCCTGATCCAGTAAATTTCTGGGGAAAAAATCAAATTAAACGATCTGACTATTTATTAAATTGAAGTGCAAAGAGTAAACTCTTCCCCACAGTCATACGCATAGTTCATTGTTCAAACATGCTCTTCTCAGAACAAGATTTTAAATATTGGAACATACCAGTTCTAGATAATCTGTTTATAGACTATTGACTTTCGTTTTATTTTATTGGTTTTTATCGTTTTTTTTAAATATCCTGTATTTAACTGAGCGTTTAATAAATCGTCGACTATTTTATCGCCTCTCGGGCTTTTTGTGAAAAGGCATAGTACATTTACCTAAATCATTAGTTAATAATGATTTTTAAATGATTATACAACTGTAGTTTGTTGATAAATAGATATTTCCAAAATTTGTTTCATCTGGATGTCGCATATGTAACAGAATATTAGGTAAGAGACTTATCGGGCTTTTGCGAGCTGATTTGTTTTATTCTAAAGGATGTCTAGCAACTTAACACGATTCTTTCCATCTTTAACTTGAAATAGAACTCAGAAATTCGCTAAAAATGTCTCAATTGAAGCCGAAAACTCTACAATCCTTTACCCTTCATACCTTCATTACATTGTTTTGCCAGCTGCCCAAATTATAGTTGTCACTTTACCCTCTCGCTGATAGATATTTCAAACTTTCTATTTGTTCACCATTTTGTTAAAGTAAAACTTACTCGCACACACACACACACACGCGGTGAGCGTTGAAGTCATTTTTCTTAATTAGGCAGCATTAACACCTAACTAGAGCCCCATCCCATACAGAGCAACCAGAGAATCCGCATTTTCCCTCGAGGCATTTGGCTGGCATAAAGACGTGGCCAGCTGGCAGCAAAGGCTCACGGTTAAGTAGCGTACATGCTACGGAACATGATAAAATTACTTGGTACTCTTCCCGGTGGTGCTGCGGTTCCGTGGCTGCCACTAGTTGCCCGACCAAATCCAATCTTCCAGCTGCTGCTGTCGTGCAGGGTGGCAGCATCACGGCTACGCGGAAACGGCTACAAATCCTCCATAAGCCGTAAGGATCCGGCGACTTCCTTTGCCGATTCCGCTCCGCATCAGCCATTCCCTCCCCTGTTCAGGCCACAGAAAACAGCGCTAATATTAGCGCATGAGCTTTTCATAATAAATTATCATTATTGTTCTGAATGATTTATCACTATTTAAATTTCTGTCACACTCCTTTCGGGTGGCGGCATCCGGTAGGAGGATCTTCGGTTTCTGCGTCATGCCTTTGCACGCTTTTGCCTGGAACACGGTACGGGTGAACACGAACGACCAAGATCACTGCCGTGTGAGGCGATCGTTGGAAAATCGTCTGCCATCGTTCTGTCCGTCAGTGTTTTCACTTTTTCACTTTCAGCTGCACGAGATGGAATCTTCCGCTTTCGCACTCGTGCTTTGCAACCGAAGCAAATGGAAGCGAACCGGAGCCAGCGGTCATGTAGAATGCAAAGTGCAATATTACCAGTTGCTGCACTGCAGGAACTTTACGATTTTTCCGAGCTGTCGGAAGTGACTGAAACTACCGGGATCAGCTTGTCCGGGATACGGGCGCGGTGATGCAAGGGAAGTAAGCGCAATTGTAAAACGATGGAGAAATTTACGCCGCGACGAAGATGTATGAAGGATAGGGTGAAGAAATAGTAAGTGAAATATTCGCTTCATAGACATGATGAACTCAGTTTTTGCACTGGATCGCTTGTGCTAGTGACCCTTTCGCTTACCCGGTACTATTTTCGTATTCTTATTAATTTTTCTTCCGTCACTGCTGTCTATTGCTCGTCCTTGCCTCATACGCGTCTGGTACGCTGCAACTCAACGCGGTTGCTTCCTCATGCTCATGAAAACGCATAAATATCCCGGATGGCGTTGCAAGAAAGCTAAACGACAGGATTCGTAACGGTCGGAAACGGTCTTTGGAGATCGTAAATCATCAAGCTTAAGACAGTGGGAACCTGCCCGAAGTAACGAGCCAGCTGGCTGGATGCATTCGCAGTCGGATGCATTCACAGAAGGCAGCAGTTTCTTCGTTTTCAAAAGACATGAATTTCTATTATTACGATGCTTTTCTATTTTTTCCGTTTAGCGGAACTTCATATCCCGGCGAAAGAGAGAAAAATCCTGTTGCCATGAAAATGAACTATTTTATCTTACTGCTGGGCAGCAATTGCTGAGTGCGCTGGTAGCGTCCCGGTGGTTGTAGTGGTTGGGTTTTAGTGCTGTTTTGGTGTGTTTTCGCCGCTACCCTGTTTCAGCTCTGACGTCGATCCGTATGTTTGATCTCGTGCTGGCTGTACCAGATGCCCCGAAGCCATGTTGAACGTGTAGTACCTCCATTGCCAAACCCCGGCGTATGGTGCAGCGTACGGACACTAAACTGTAACACGGAACCATCAATTACTCGCCGGACCGCCTGAAGGACGCTCGGTCGTACGTGTGCGCGTTCTTCATGAAAGGCAGGAAGCGACGTGTCAAGGAGGCGTGAATGTGACAAGTTTGATCCGGGATTAACAATCTGTGAAGATTTGCACTGCTGCCGTGTTGGTCAGCCGAGACAGAAGGTGGGTGGTGAATGATCCACTGACGAGGTTAGGTAACAAATGGTAATATTCGCGTGTAGCAATCGTGTACTGTGCAATTGTACAACGACTACATCTTCGACTGAAGGACAAGGGAAGAAGTTTAAGGAAGAAGAGAGGGAGAAGGGAGAGAAGGGAGAAGAAATGAGGAAACATCTAAATAAAGAGCGGCCAGATTGTTGTTCGCTGGTGCATGCTGTCCGTCAACTTTATGTGTTGTCGCATATTGCCCTGCAGCACTCCACAATTTCATCGTTCATGGATTTCATCGTGTGACATGCTCTAGAAACAGTACGTGTTCTTCTGTGTGTTGTGTTGCATTTGTATCATTTATCCCGAATATTAGTTTACGAGAACATTAGTTGGAATAACAAGATCTTAATAATACACCCCAACAGTAAATGCTCAATGTGCTCAATGTGCATGTTTAAGTGATGTTCCACAATGAACGTGCGATAATATGTCCGTTCAGCAGCCTTAATGGCTCTCGGTTGTCGATTATTTTGCCCAAGGAAGATTAAAGATCTAACGTGTTTTGTTTGAAAAATTATTTTACGCATCTTCTGATCATTGTTAGAGTTGGCAATTTAAATTCAACTCTACATACCCTGTGCATGTTAAATTTTACGAGTATTTGGGATAACTTCCCAAGTGCCCTACAAGAGTTCATTCCGCAGATCCTACCTTTATTCGAGCGATTTTTACAATTTTTATGAACCCATCACGGATTTTTGTTTAAAATGCAGTTGCTAAAGCGTTTTATTGCGAAAGTGTTTAAAGTTTTCCCAACAATAAATATTATCGAATAAACTTTCTTTCCAGTTATTTGAAAAAAGCTGTAAAATTACAGAAAAACAACAATACAATTCGAATGAGTAAACTTTTTGGTGGAATTCCATGAAATCCAGTACGCACCCTGCATGAAATATGAAACAATTAACTTTTTTCTGTCCTAATCACGATCAAGTTTTATTTTTACTACAAATCATTATAACAGTGTAACCCAATTAAAGTTAACCTTTTAATGCTGAACAGGTTTTCATACGCCACGTGGTACATCAGGCGACGTATTTTTCCATGCTACACAAACAATTACGCATAGTATTGAAATGAAGCTTTTTACAAAAATAAAGAATACCTTTGATCTTGCTACCTACAGAGCAACTCTATCCTGCAAATATCAGCACCAATTCTGGGTTGATTTCTGACGTTACTAGAAAATCTGTGTACCATTTCGTTCAGCTCAGTCGAAGCACAACGACAAATGATAATTTCTCAATCGCTGGCTGCTCGGTGGCCCTTCGTTTTTGGTGTTTGGTGTACATGTTGACTTATCGTTTTCCATTGCGGAATATCAATATGTTTACCTCCGTAGGCTTACGATTGAATAGAAAACAGTTTACAGTGGATGGTATCGCGGATTCAATAACAGCTGTTTGAGCCCTTTCATGCAAATGACAGGGCGACCCGTTCGAAACACCTTGATGTTAACGGAGCGTTTTCCCTATACGATTGTGTTTGATCTGGTAACTTGATACCCTTGACAAGTTGTAAGACGGTCGCTTTTCTCATTTTCCGTAAGGCGGCATTTGCAGGTGACAAGAACAAACACAATCAGAAGCTAGTGAGCTTGGGCGTGCGTGTGTACGCTGGTAAATAAATCTCTTTTACCTTTGCATTGATCCTGTTGATACTCTGGTCTGGTAATATCTAGTGACGATGGTTCGCTGGCGCGTTGAAGATATTCAATCAGGCCGCATTGTTGCAGGAAAACATTAACCAAAGTAAACGCCAAACAGAATGGGAGTGAGAAGCGTAACCGTCACGTTCTTGAATTTTCGCGAGTGTTTCCCAGGTAGAGCATTACCTGGCTGCATTACACAGTGAAGTGTTGAATGATTTTCTTTGTGAGCATCCGACCATGCCCGGTTTCTCATCAAACGATATCAAAAGATCCAAAGAAACAGTATCTTGTCTCCAATTTGGGGTAGGAAAGTACGGTGAGCAAGAGAAGAAAAAATACTACCTCACGCTGGGAACGCTAGTCTAGAACGAGAACGCGCCCAATGTTGAAACCAGGCTCGGAAAAGCTTCGACGCATCATTTGCAACAAATTGCTTTGAAGTGATATTTTACATTTTATTTTGTTTGTTTTCACTCTCACTTTCACAGCGTGGTTTTACACCGGCGACGGTAATGCTAAGCGTAACAGCTTCTCAACACCTTCTGCACGGGGAAACCTTATCAAAACTCTTGATGCTTACATTAACTTCATCTCGGTTGGAGTTTATCCGTTGGTTGAGCATTGGTGGAGAACACCCTAAGCGTTGCTGGCATAGTTTTCGAAACGCTCTTCCACTTTACACGGGTAGTAAACATTTCAAAACCAGAATCTCATCCGAAATTCATGTGACGAAGCGAACGTTGATAAGATTTTGGCTCGTCTTGCTAGTGTTTCATCGGATTTCTGGCATGCTTTTGCCATGTTTTGAGGTACTTGAGGTAAACGAATAATTCTTTATTATTGTATTAAAGAAATAAACCAAAATGTGGTGGTTAATACGATTCGTTACTAGTTCAGAGAGCATTTTCCTACACCAATATCTTTAGTTAGTTGGGAAATTGAAACAAATCATTTTGTTTCCAATGTGACCAGATTTTCCATAAACAACCTTGCCTTACTTTCACAAGGGTTGCAGATGTCTGTCATAGCTAATACTTGTCTTCAATATCCTCGACGTAATTTGGCAAACTTTTAGTGCTCACATGCTCGCATGTGTCCAAATTAGTAGTAAGAAATCTTTCTACCTCTAAGTTCTACATTTTCCCGTGCAAGCAACTTTGCTGATGAAGCTTTTGCTGGGTTTTAAGACGGTTCGCTGATTGTAATGCTTGAAGGGTGACACGTCACTTAAACATTCATAAGGCTTATCCCTTCCAAAGCTTCGTGTGAAACTGACCGACTGCGAATGCGATAAAGCACAGCAGAAAAGGGTTGCCCTCTATCCTCGCGCAGGACCGATAGAAAAACGTTAGCAGTCAAGCATTTGATAGCACGAACACCCCGACAGGGGTTACGAGTGAAAGCAATGCTGTAAAAACTACGCAATAATCTCACTTTAAAATACATGCAAACATACAAAAAAACACAAACACACACACACAAAAACAACCATCTCTCAGACCGGATACGGTACGAATAGAAAGAAAAAGCTAGTCCTTTCTTCGCCACGGGAGAAAAGACGATCACCGAGGGTGCTTTCTAAACGAGCATCCTAAGGGATCGATGCTGGAACCCGTTGTGACACACAAACGAAGCATCACTAAACGTGAGATAAATCCTTTTTATCCCCTTCTGTCCATTTCACTGCGTCGGGCTACGGGTGCGTTTGTGTGTGCCCTGGTTTTCCTTGATGCTTAGTACGAAACGAAAGGATGATGTTTTGATTTATTGCCGCGTGACAGTGCGTTAGCGTTACGACCCGTAAGGATGCCAGTTGAGTTTGTACGGGTTTTTTTTTCTTACTGTTGTTGCTTGGCAATGCTTTTCCACCACGTTTGTGAGTCCTTTTTTTTTTGGTCGCAGTTTATTTGGTTCTTCCGTCCTCAGCGCAGTTTTTGCTGCACTCACATTCAGTCTGTCGTGCCGAAAGGTCGTAAAATCAGGAACAAAAGTACAAATAAAGTAAGAAGGATGTGTCCGTTCCGGTGTCCGGAACTAACATTACAATGCTGATAAGGAGCAAACGGATAAAAAAGCAGGCATATCATACCGTACAAGAGGAAGTAGAAAGATATTAATAATAAATTAAAACACCGTTAACGATCAATTAGAACCCAGAGAATAAATGTGTAGCATTATCACAGCTAGGCTAAAGTGGACTGATGGTTCGAATTTTATCAAATCTGTGTATGTATTAAGAATTTTTAACAATGAACTATTCATGGTAAACTATGCTTCAGTTAAAGATTAGATTTACGTAAACTGCAAGTTGTATTGTGAAAAAGAGATGCATACATTCAATTCAAAGAATAGACAATTGTGACTCGAACAATTTTAGTGACTCTTTCGACTAAAAATAAGTAAAAATAATCGATCAGTACAACTGAGAATTAAGCAGTGCAAAGTATATTATTGAGCGGTTGAAATTTTCCTTCCTCAATCCTCGATTTTCAAAATCGTCATTCAACGCTTTGAGTCGCTTTTCCTTGAACACCCGCCGAAACCAACTAGGCGAATTCGTTATTCGCGGTTATAACTACTCAGAAACCGTTTGTATTACATATTACCTTTCTGATCTCACTATATGTAGACAATGGTCATGGAGTACATGAAACATGAGTATAACACAGCATTGGAGATAAAAAAATAATAACCAACCAAGAAATGAAAATTTAATAAAATTGTATACAACGAAATTTAATCATTAGACATTTAATCATTTAAACGTATTGTGTAATTTAATTATTGTGTAAGAGATAGTTCTTTCCCTAAACCAAGAGCCCTTTCTTGGGAACCAAGAAACCAAGAGCCCCGGATATATTCTAACATTAAGATGCATGCATATGGAGAAATCATCTGAATTTGTAACGCGAGAAAAATGTATGATAATGAAATGCAAACAGTTCAATACAAAGTGTTCTAACCCGAACGATTAATTTATTTCCTTTGATCGAGCAATACACACTTAGCAATGTGACGATTGCATTATGTATGAAAAAAAAAACTATACAATCTAGATTATTCAGAATTTGTCAAAGCACCCTTATTCGAGTGGAAACCTTAAACAAGAAAATCAAAGCTTCGGCTCAGCGCACCATGCCAACCGTGGTGATAACGTGAAAGGGAACTGGATTGCTCTTTGGGTTATTCTTAGCCTGCGCAATGAGAGCCCACAAGCATTCGGAAGCGAAAATTTAGGGTAAAACTCGTTTATCGAATGCTCGAGAGGGCCATTAAACTCAATTATATTCCGACCTGACATGCTCGGGATTGAGTGGAGCATAATTTATTCCCACGGTAAAAACCTGTAGCCAATGCGGAAGGCCAACATTTTTGCTCCGAAAGCGTGGTCGGCAATGCGTTGAAGTTAGCAGCACGCGGAAGCAAACAACTTTGCTGCGCTGCCTCTAGCGTAAACCTTCGCCTCTGAGATCGTTCCGAAAGCAGTTTTATTTCCTACTCTGCCTATTAAGCATTCGTATCGGGGTCCGTCGTTGAGTTTCTCTTTCTCTCGTTCGTGTTTGCGTCTGACGTTCTGCTTGAACATCGAAATGATGATGCCTTCCGTACCGTTTCCGTACAGCCCAACCCTATTTCTTCGATTGCGGTAACAGCTCACAATCACTCCCGGGGGAGTACGACGCTGATGGCAAACGATGGAAACATTTGCAATGATTGAATCTATTAATCGCTTCCTTCCTCGAATGTTTCACCGTTCGGAACCATGAGCAGTTGGAGCGGTAGGTTGCGATTTGTGGTACGGTTGTGCCTGTACAGCGATTCCTTAATGTGTAGCAAAATTAGCATTTTTCTCTAATATGCATCAAATTGGATGTTTAAAAGCGATTTGAACAATGGTGTTGAAACTGTACAGAATGTTATTTATGGAAAAGAATGTGAGCTCAAATAATGCAAATATTTGATTGTTTTACGATTGAAGTCTTGTTAGTAATTCATCACTCATCGTCCACATAAGTAGTTTAATAATAATTTATGGATTTGTCTTTTATTTTAAATATACCTGCTGAACCATACCATTCCATAGTTATTAATTTATCATATTATTAATTTAAGTATTTTACTATTATATTAATTGGGACAAAATGTATGATTTACTTTTTTCATCTGTAACATTTGTAAAAAAATAAATTGGGAAAATAAACGTATCCATAATGCAAGGCAGTTTGTTGTGTGCATTTTGTGTAAAGAAAACATAACTCAAACATGTTTCAAGCGAATCGTTTGCTGACGTTTTAACTCCAAGACTTCACCTTTTGAAAAGAAATGCAACAACACAAGCGAAGGTATGATTGCAACCGGTACACAAGGCTTTTAATTCATTTTGAACCGCCATGCAAGTTTTATAATATTCTTCAACTTCATTAATATTTATACCGAAGCCTTTTTCCGAGTGTCCCGAACTTGCGGTCCGTTCGTAAGCGACTGTCCGCAGGTAAAGTAAAGCATTCTAGTGGCCGGAACAAAGCCGTAAAAAATCTCCAACGAAACATTCACCAGCCACATCAACGGGCACAACTTTCAACTTGTGCTTTAACCGCGAACGAGGCTCGGTTCGGTCGTCCGTAGTCGTTCGTACAAGTTTTGTTGCGCCAGCCAGATCGTTTGCCGAAGATAGTACAAGCAAAAAACACTTCCTTAACAAGCGGCACTAGTGCTCCAAAAGTAAAGTGTTGTTGATGGTAAAGAAAGTATGGGGATGGGAAGACAGGAAAACAAGGAATAGAATAAAATCAAATCATACCGGCAACACCTGCACGGACGATGGTTTTGTTCCTGGTTCTCGGTTTTGTTTAAATCGTGGAAAATTGGGCACTATATCTTTCGCCTATTTGTCTTGGCTTTACTTTCTTCCGCTGTTAGCACTTTTCTTTGGCGATATGAGAACGCTTGAAGCACCAACGACGATACAACGACGACGCGTAAGATTTGTCCATCACAATCACGCCATCTCGTGTCGCGTTTACTGGAACTAAACACGGTTTGAAAGGGATAAAAAACCATCAAGGAAACCAAACTTGGCTGGTGTACCTTGTTGCATATCGCCACAACAGCTGGACAGTACACAAGTGCGGCAAGCATGCCGAAAACTTTGCCGCCTACATGCAAAAAATAGCACAAAAGAAAATTATCAAAAAACAAAAGAGAAAAACACCACACAAAGCTGCAAGGTACAGATGAACCGTAAGTATGCACTCCTTCGGGTGGCAATGGGTTACGTGCGCTGATATGGATCCTCGGGTCAACAGTAAAAGTATAAGCTCTGCCTGATGAAGAATGAGGTGAAGAAAGTTAAATTTCATGTAATGGGTTCTGATCATGCGAAATGCCCTGTGGTACGCTCTTAGATCGCCTGTAAATGGGCGAAACAACGCACGGGTTCACGAGGCACCGGGCGTCTCCACCGGTGCGGACAGATAGTTATACTGACGGGGAAAAATTGCGAACGAATGAACAGGGAACACTTTATAAGCCGGTAACTTTTGCAGACTCGCTCTATAAGCTTTCCATGCTAGTGTGGTGGGAAACAATGGACGAATCACGAATCAGCCGTTCATAGTCTTTCAATCATTCATGTTCATAAATTCCTTTCCTTACTGTTCGTTGCCGTTTTCAGATGTAGCCGGGATCTGTGGGTACGTGGCGTGAACATCCGTACTAACGGGAACGTTCTTTCTGCGGAGCGTTTAAAAATGAGCAAATTAACCTATTGCTGTAGGTTGCAACATGAAAGGAAGATTTATGACAATGTCCCATCCGCAAGTGTTACGAAGATAGAACATCGCCATAGCCCTTGCTCTGTGCTTCCTCGGAAAAGTCATCAGTTGTTGTATTTGTATCGAAAAGCCTTTGAACAATGGCAGTTCAACGGCAGAACCACGGTATCATAAAGCAAAGCAGCAGGCAAAACCACGAATAATCATGATGCACTTAGCCCTCCCACAGCGACCCCAGCCACAAAACTGTCGGAGCAGTCTGGCAGAAAGAGTGGGAAGCGAAACTCGACCTACCCGTTGCTGAGATGGCGAATTCGGTGCGGTTTGAGTTACGACCACTTTCTTCACCACATATCGTCTACTCCTTCTGCTGGTACGCAACCGAAACACACATACACAATCCAATCCAGCCCGCGGCGCACGTCGTCCCAGTTTCCTGGTGCTGTTGGCTTTTACGACCCGACTTCTTCCGATCGACCGTAAACGAGGGTTGATTGAGTTGTTTTATGTGTGTTATAATAACGGCTATTTCGGGCTGCTTGGTCACTGCCTTTGCTGACGCTTACGCTTCTCACCGCCAGCGTACCGGCTCCGAACGCTCCGTACGTATCTGCTTGGGAAATTTATGGTGTCGCGTCGTCGCGAGTGGGAAGTGACCATTTGCTGGACGGGCGTAGTTGGGCCAGTTGGGCACGCGCGCGGATTGACGTGTTAGTTTCTGGCAGCACAAAGCATTGGCAGCGGGTAGAAAATGTCGTGAAATCATATTACGTTAGTGAAAGGACTGGATTTAACCCTCACACTCACTGTTGAACTGCCCGGATAGAGGAACGGTAAAGGTTGGGTCGATTTTGTGGGATTTTTGTTGTTGTTGTTGTTGCTTTTCGGTTCGACTGTGCCAGGAGATGTGACTTTTCTTGCACTCTGTACCGACTGTCAATGGCAGTTTCGATATGCTTGAGGTGACATTTTTATTATTTTTCCTTAATACGATATTTTTGCTTTCTGAGCTCTGCACTCCCGAAACTCACGTGATGATGCAATAAAACGTGCCAATGTTCATCTTACGGTGGGTGTGAACGTTGTTTGAGATGGATTCGATTCACTGTTGGTCGGGAATGGGGTTTGGCAAATAATCACGGATGAGGTGGGAACAAACTTCAATGCTCAATCGCTTGCATTGGGGAGGAATGTTTCCAGTGGCTTCAGGTTTGTTGGCTGGTGGCTTGAACCGATGTGTTCGATAGCCCCGCTTCTCCCCGTGGCCAGCCTCATAATCATCATTTTATGTTCGCCATTGATCAATGGGTTCGCCATTTTCGGCACAAAAGAATGCACCCGGAACCGAACCAACAGCAGGTGGGGAAAGTTATTTTGCTTTTACGATCCTGTTCGCCTCGCACCGCATCAACCGCACTGTGGTTTCGGTGGCGAACCGTACCAGCAATTATTGAAATGCCAATTTTAATTTCAATTGCTTTCCGATGTTGTCATTCGTTCCATTCCGTGTTTCTCTGCTAGCGTACACCCAACCAGTGCAACCTTGTTCTATTGCCCTATCTTTCCTGCCTTTTTTCAGTGCTTTCTTTCTATTTCCCTCCACACACAATGCTCCGTACTTTGAAAAGGTCAGAGGCGTTTCCAATCCAATGGAATGTTTAACGGAATGTGTTGCCTTTTGTTGGAGGGAAAATGGCAAACACAGCACAAAATGATACATTTACCTTTACGGAATCCGGTTCCCATACGTAGGTGAAATTGTTCGACGGTGGCAGAGCGAGTAAATGAGGGAGATAAAATTTACCAGGAATCGTAGCAATGTAAAAAAAAAACTTCATTTCTATTGTTTTCTATCTTTTTATTCTCATGCAACCCGTCGTTGGATTGTTTTATCATAATACAGCCCGTAACAATACTATACGATGACAAAGTTGTTTGAGAATAAAAGGAAAAGTTACATATGATAATTAAAAATGATGTTTCACGAAGTTGCGAATCATTGAAATTATTAATTGTTAAAATACGTGGAAGAGCATGTGCGGAAAGTAGGCGGAAACATGATAGTAACAATTCAAAAAAGAAATTTAAAAATTTCCTCCGATTGTTGAAGTTCACGGAACATTGAAATACATTTTCATCGTTATGGTATATTTTAAGGTTTTTTGGATGTAGCGGTGGCTTTTGCGATCGACGTAAGTTGCCAACCGTGTTAAATTGGCCACCGTGTTGTGAGAGAGTAAGGGATGAAAAGAGCTACAACCAACCCGAACCGAGTCACTCCATGTAAAAGCAGTATCGAGAACAAACGGACTAATTTGTTGAGTTGCGTTGAGCTTCCCTAGCAAAGTTGTTTTTATTCTGCATTTTACATATTTTATTCATCAATTATCAAGTCACTGCTGCTCCTAATTCATCGTAAACGAGCAGAAATAAATTGCTCGTTAAAAGTTTGTTTTATCATTTTTCAAATATCAGTACCACACGAATTGCAGTTACCCTCGAATCACAAACACATCAAATGGGTTAACACAATCACATTTAATCTGAAACGAATCAATACGTCACGCTTTAGCAGCACAACAAATCAACAGCTGGTTTTCGTTTACAGCACATAAATTGATTAGATGTCAGTTTCAATCCACTACCATCCTAACGAACACACTGCTCACCCGCCAATCGACCCTTAACCTTTCCGATCGCTATCGAACTGATGTTTTGTGGTCATGAAACGAAATTATCAACGGAAGTATCAATAAAATAACTCACACGGCTCCCGGTCGCTCCACCCGGCCGTCGTGCTTGCGGGTGCTAACCAATTTGTGTCAATAAATCGCAACACACATTGCCTACCATTTTGTGGCCGTCGTAAGTGTAAGGGACGCTGGAAAAAGTGGAGAAGGTCGACCAATAAAGCAGCCGTGCTAAAAAAGAAACAACCTAAAAGAGTGTTTGGTGTGTCTATGTGTTTGTATTTTCCATGCGATCGCTTCCCTTTTTCGGCACTCTTTCTCGGCACCGGGCATGGCTCATGTTAGAAGAGATAAAATCACGCAGCATGGAATCTTGCATGGCCATTCAACATTCAACGTACGAGGCATGCGAAACAGCGTGAAAAAAACTGTGGTAAGTCGAGGTAGGAAGGAAAGTAAGAAAACCAAAAGAGAAAAAGACACAGTGAGAAAGTGAAAGGCCATAAAGACATGATCGGAAATACTGGGAAAATCACTTTAACCCACAAAGAAAAAAAAAACTGGGCAAAGGTTACACTGGATGAAAGCGTTGTTGATGTATGAATTTGTGTGTGAGCTCCAGGGCTGTGCCTTCGAATAGTGGTTTCCCAACACATGACGAAGATTCCACCACAAAGAAGCGGAAACTCATCGATCATCATCGAAAACCGCCGGTATTTGGTGGTAAGGATGGTGGTTTATCGATGAAGGATTTTCCAACCCCTATAAATATCGACATGTTGATGCCACGTTTGAGGGTTTGCGGGTTTGAGCGCAATATCATCTGCTATGAAGCTGTGTGTATCGTTTCCGCTCTTGCGCAAGTATACGTCCAAAGATGCCGTTTATTGAACGGCTAAAGCATACGTAGATAATCCTAAGATAACGTCTTTAGCCGTTAGTGCTGATACAATTTGCCAGATAAGTGACACCATACCATCCGTTATTGGCAAATTGGAGACCTTTAGCATTGCTTATGAGGTGGGGTTTATGTGCAAAAATCACCCATGAGATCACTACATGGATAGGTTGTAGTTACAAATGAAGTTTGTTAATAACTTAAAAGCCAGTGCGCCGCTTAAAACCGACAATGAGTAAACAAGCTTAGGTTAATTTCCATCTGCTGAAATAAAGTGAGGATTGTAGATGTTTAATGATGCTTTTGTTCATTGCTAAATTAACAAAATTTGTTAGAATGAACTTGATTTGTTTTTTTATTATGTCTTAAAAAGCTAAAGTCTATATATAAAATGAATATATAGTAAATGAATGAATGAATGAATGAATGAAGTTGTGTGTAGTAAAGCATCACCGTTTGTTTACGACTAAGCTGCAAACAGATTAAAACAGTTTGAAAAGGACGTGTAATGGAAAGGGCATTGCTCCGTGATGTGCAATCCATCAAAAGGTGTGCTACGTTGATCGGTTGATTGAAAACGGAAGTGAAATCAAGCAGAGACTAGTGCAGATGGGAAGCTACATGGGGAAACAGCAGCAAACATCCTTGCCTACCGATGTTTCGCACCGTGCTTCTGGCCCCTAGATACACTTCTAGATAGGACGTGGACGTGGGCGCCACACCAGGTGTCTTCACATAGCACACACAGGTGCCAGGTTGGGTTCCGTTGCGGTTACCTTGCAACACGTCGCAGACGTTGGTTAAGGGAATTTCCGATGCTTCACACCGGAACTCTCAGTGGAGTTGAAGGCGGAAGTTTCCGGCCATCACGAGGAGAGGGTCTTTTTCCGTTGCAGGAGATGTAGGAAATTTGGTTCTAACACAAGGCACAACGTTTGAATGATTTGTGTTGAGCTTCTCGTTGAAAGGTTAGGTGTTTCCTTCGGGAAATGCAATTTCAGTTTTTAAACAATGTTTCGTTGCATGATATGTCGTTATCATAAGCCTTTAGTTTTTGTTATTTTTTTAATAATAAAAGAAGTTTTTGCAGAAGTACTACAAATTATATAGAGTCTTACGTAATGTTTTACTACATGCTTTTCTTATTATTATAATCTGCTAAAGAAATTAACACATAATATATTTATCCGGTTGATGTAGTTTTTTATTATTAACTTTATTTCAAGATGACCCGGGGAATACTTAATCACATAATCCTTAATGCAACTTACAGTTTGACAACAAGTTTGGATATAGATGAGACTCATCAAACTTAATTTTAAATCTTCTAATGCTAATCAACTGGGAAATAAGACAATGGTGTTTATATAGAAGGGTTAATACTCTATTATAGGTTCATCGTGCATAATCACTTGATCACAATTGAAGACTCTGATCATCACAATGATCGATACTCCAAGGCAATTGGGAAAAGTCTAGAAACGTTCAAGTGTGCATGAAACCCCCTATCGACGATGATGGCTTATTTTTTCTTCACTGGCAACGTTCTCCCAACTAGAGTTGCCTTTTGCGGTAAAGGTATACTAACGAGCCGAAAACAAACGAGCCTTGCCAAAAAAGCCGGTGCTTCATCACAGGCGAAGATTAGGAAGTTGAAGCGGATGAAAGATTGCCAGCAAGTCCGTCATGCGGGTGGTTCCACTGCCCAAAAACCAGGCGTGCGATGTGTATCGGACGTGGGCCGAAGTGAGACATAAAAAAAGCCTCGCTCCGATACAGCCAGTTTGGCACGACTTCTCGTTGTTTGATGCGTCGTGATGAGGGGTGCCCGCGTATGGAAACTACTAAAAGCCACGCCATGGCCGTCCGCCGTCATCGTGCTGTGGCAGGAAGTTCCGAAGAACCGAACCGAAACAATGTGCCGCCAGCATCGCCAGGGCTATCGTTACCGATCCGAAGCGGACCGGCGTGGAAGTGGGAGGTGGAGAAGCGTGTGACTTTCGTGTGACGAAAGGAATTCACCCAAGCAAGTGGATGAGCTTTCCCCGTATGGTGAACGCAGGGTGCAAGGAAGATAGATGGGATCGATGGGAAAAGTAAACGATAATATATAAATAATCGTGGCTCATAGTCAGAGCCGCATGTGGCCGTGTAATGGTCGGTCCAGCAATAGCGCAAGGGAACGCTGCCCACTGGTAGCTGGGGTGCGAAGAGCGAAGGCGAGACGCATTGAGAGCTTTTGATGGTGATGGTGATACGTGATGTCCGTACGGTACGGTTTTTCGATGTACGTGCTGTTGCGGTAGATCAGGCATCATGAGCATCATGTTGACCGAAACCGAACCGTACGACGGCCGACGTAAGATAATGGTATTTGGTGTAGCAATTTTTGGCGTTCTTGTTTGCTGGGGTGTGAGTGAGGTTTATTTCTTTTTTGCCCTTTATTTGACGTATGTGCGGAAGGACATGAAACACAATGCGAATAAAATCCGTCAAATTGATGGTTGCACGGCTGTGTTCCTGTTTTTGTAGGTGCTCAGGAGCTGTCCATTTTCTAAGAATTTGTTTGCAATTTCGTATTGTGGTCTCGTTAGCCCGAACAGGGCCGCGTTTGATACAATGCTTCCACGTAGCCCTAAAACTTTCGTGAAATGTTGAGAAGGCATTACTCTCAGAGCTCTTGAAAATAATGTCTTGCTAACATGAATAGTGCAGTCCATCTTGATGATATCAAGCACATTATTTACCTTAATGGACAATGCTGAAAAAGTTACTGCATGGATAACTGTAACAGATAAACGAATTTTGTACATCGCCTGACTTATGATCAATGGAATCAAGTACGTAGTGACTTCAGGAATTGGATCAATAAACCGGAGAAAGAAACTAAATGGACTCACTAGAACAAAAGAAAAGTTCCCGGAAAATTTTAGTAAATGTCACATAACAAAAGAGAAAGTCTATACAATCGACATCTAACATCTCGTGCGTATTCGTATTCGGACTTACGTATAAAGTCAACATTCTAGGCGATGGAGAATAAAACTTCTTCTTGATATGAAAAAGCTCGGTATGGCTATTGTGTCTTTAAAAACAGGAATGCAATATGCTCACAAGCTTCTAAGCTTAAATATAAGTAGTTAACTGTGGTTACAGTTTCCTATTTAATCTTTGTAAATCGTGTGAACAATTGTGCCGATAATCTTCAATTATAGAGAAATTGTGTGGGCACTGTAATCAAATACAAGCCCGATATCATTAATCAGCTTAACATTTACCTTAAATTGCCACAGAGATGCCAATTACCCATTTTACGGGTAACATCCGAGTGCTTGGCCTAACTTGAACCAGCACTCGAAAGGGCGTTGATAACGGCGGCGAAGATCGTGCGCATGGATACGTTGCGCGCTCGTGTATCCTTAAAGCGCCCTAATAAATAAAGGTCGCATCGGTTTGTTATCCGGTCCGGTTCGCAAAGACGCACGCGTCCGAGATACCGTGACCGTTTTGCAGTAATTAATTTGCTCCGTGAACGATACCATCTACCTGAAATGACTAACAGGCCGGAAAAAGTAATCTCGACCAACAAAAAAAAAAAAGGGTCGTGGTACGAAAGTAAAGTCAAGGAGTAGACTGGTACGAAAAAAACGGGAGCATTTCAATGTTTTAAGAGCGGACGATACGGAGGTAAACCATTGCCTGCCGCCAGTGCGTGAAGAGGAGGAATTCCTTCGAGGTGGAAAGGTGGAATAGGTGGTTCCAACAGAAAAGAGAGAGAAAGAGAGTCGGCCATTGCAGAGTTCGTTTTGTTTCAGGTTCGCCGTCAGCTCAAGGGGAAAGAAATTATCTGCCATAAAGTCGAGGTGAAGACGATGCCTTCGGACCAAATCTGGCTGGCCGTTGGGAACAAGAGAAAAAAGGCTCCGCTTGTAAAGCATGCATTTCCCGGCAAAGCGAACAAGAATTTGCGCTGACCTGAAAAGGGCCGTGCTGACCAAATCAACCGGTGATCGGGCAGGAACCGTTGGTCCATGGTGGGCCACGGGGGTACGAAGACCAGGCACAAAAATATTTTAAATATTTAATCAGGTTTGCGGGATCAGCCAACCGTCAAACAAGGGAAAAAGGTGTACATTAGAGCCAGGAATGCCAAAAGCCAAGAAGAAGGCACGATATTTCTCTCGTCAGTTTTTCGTTTCAATCCCGCATCTTGGGCACGGAACCATACCAACAACACGGCTAAATGAGTGTATGCAAAATAGTTTTTCAAAAAGAGGTGGGTTGAAGCAGTAAGGCAGGTAAGACAAGGGACCTTGCACCTTTTTTTTTGCGCGTCTATGCCTTGTTCTTATAAATGAGCAAAGGCAGAAAAAATGATCTGACATGCTGCAACGGATCAGATTTTTCCACACCAAAAAGCTGCCTCCCAAGCGTTCGGAATCCATTTCGTAACGCTTTCAATTCTCACGCTCGCTCGCACCAGCGGAACGATAAGGAAATTCCATTCCAAGCCATTTTGGGCCACGCGCAACCAATGCGGAACAGAAGAAAGGGAAAAAAAGTCATTCCTGAGCAAGATATGATGGTAAAATTATCGCACAAGAAAAGTATGCGATCACACTTTACATGAACATGGTAGAAAGGGCAGCAGAGGAAGGTGGAAGCGAAGCGGGTTTGGAGTATAAAAAAAACTCAGCTGCAAAGTAGAAAAAAAGGTGCCAACCAAGTCCAGTGTTGCGTCATTTCCTGTAGCAAATTGGAAACGAGTTGCGCCCACGAAAGTGCGAAATGCGATTTGCATATTTTCGGTTGCCGTTGCCGCTCCGAACACGTAGTTAAAAGTTTTTCGCACCCACCCCACCCCATCGCCATACCGGTGTGGCCATTCACCACAGCTGGGTGGGGCGGACGGGCTGATTTCTTTTCGCAAATTTTGCATGAATAAATAATGTCGCATGCACGCCGTAGGGAGTTTGATTGAATTCATCATAAGCCGTGCATGTTGCATATGAAAGTTTCCGGCTGCTTGTCGTTAAATAGCAGACCATCATCAGCTTATCGTTGTTTGGGGTTGAAATACGGAGCATTTTGATTAAAGGTGTACGAAGATAGAGGGAACTGGTACGATTCGATGGAATGAATAGGTGCAGGGCCACGAGAGTTGACAAAATGCTGATAAATTTGTCAAGTGACAAAATCAGCTTGGCACCTGCGAAAAACCACTACACCGTTACCGCGCACATAATTGTACTCTTTGATAAATTGACAATAATATCCATCTGATCGAAGCTTTCGACAGTTGTTACCAAAAAAATAACTGATTTAATATTTTTATATTTTTGTGTGAATATTAAGAGATTTGAGGAATAATGATAAAATATAAGTTATAGTTTATTCAAAAGCTTATTCAAGCATTCAAGCATTCAAGCTTATGTACTTTAAATGCAAAATTAAATAAAATCTTCCGATAAAAAATAATATTAACATAATGCCTTCATTAGCAAGCGGTGCAAAATTTTGTCAGCATTTTGTCTGGCTTTTGTCAACTTTTTGTTGTGTATTTTCTACAAAATGAAGTTTGAAAAAAGCTCACATAAGCTCATCAGCTCTCGTGGCCCTGCACCTAATGATTTGCGCAGAGTTATTTATTTTTAAGTTACTATGGAAACGATCACCTGTTTAGAACGTACAATACGACATTTGAAAATTGACATGTTTCGTCGAGGTACTTTAATAAATCTAACGCTAAGCACGATAACTCTCAAAAATTTAACAATAATTTAACAAAGTTGTACAAGGTATCGCTTTCTAGTTTCAAGAGCTGTATTGCTAGAGCTACGTAAAATATTACATCTGAACGATTTTCGGTAGGAAGTTTATCAGAGAGTGGGTCGATTTAAAATCAGGATATACATATGACGCTACTGTGGTTGTCAAAATGGTAAATAGTTGCTGAAAATATGTACCGCTTTCTAATTTTAAGAGCTGTATGCTACGTAAAACATGACATACATAGAGATAGACACAGCGAAAAAGAGAGAGCAAGAGAGAAAGAGAGAGAAGAAGAGAGGGAGGGATGGAAACGGGAAAACATGCACAGAGGCTATGTGTTGCTTTTAAAGTTTTTGAATCATGCATAAACAAATCATCCGCATCGACACTTTTTCCATTTGCATATTTATGGCAATGGATGGAGAGATGCAGGTACTAGCCTGAACGGACGATGCACTTGTCAGCCGTGTCCCTTGCCGTTCATGCCATCCTTCCCAAGGCTTTAGGCGTTTTTGGCAAACAGTTGGCCCATGCGAACCCAAACAGTTGGAAGATTTTAGCACTCTCTGTAGAGGATCAATTTTACTGTATGATCAGTTTATTTTCAATGACCTTGTTTAAGTTAGAAGCAGACTGGTGGACAATAATACCGCTCGTTACACCACATTGTTTTGCTTGCAATCGAAACCTGTTCCTAATGTTATTGTAATTGGAACATTAAAACAATTTTTTTTAAAGTTTTGTTCTTGCTTTTTTTTAATGGATATAAACTATAACACAATCGATAAAGCGATAACAAAATCGAAAGAAATCTTACGAAAAGAGTTTTGCAGCCGTTACTTTGCTGAGAGAAAGTTGCTCTGCTTTGCTCAATCATGAATCGCAAATCGATTTTAGCTACCACCGAACCTTGATTGTGGGGAACTATTTGGCTGTAATTTTATTCCATCACAAACGGCTTTACAATTCGGTCGCAAAAAAAGGAAACCCGACCGAAAGCAATACAGCATGGAACGCTCCGTGCTCTGAATGCCGCGCAAAAGGAAAGCCATGATGAAGGATGTGTACTTGAATTGTTAACCAACGTGCTTGGTTGGCCATTGTAGAAAATGTAATCGAAATGTACTGACGATGGAAACGGGTATTGCAAAGGTGCTGAAGAATACATGACGTGGAATTAGAATGAAGCATAAATCTTTAAGGTGAAACGATGGAATCGATATGGAAATGGTGTTTCTGTTTTGTTTTATTGGCTGGTTTTTGGCACATTTTGCCTGGAATTTGCTGCAATGTACGGTGAGGAATTTTTAACATGTTATGGTATAGGTGGATTTTGTTTAAAATGAAAAGAAATGATTGTGTTGTTCATTTCTTTACGTATAACTATCAATATAAATGAAAAATGTATCAAAAAGAAACCCACTCTGAAAGGGCTCATATTTTTTGTTAAAGTTATTTGTTCCCTCACGGAGCTTATCATAAATTAGAATTCCGTTCAATACATGTAAATTCCTCAAATGTCAAATAATTGCAAGCCTTTGAAGTTTTTAAGGTTTCAAAACATGCGCGTACCAATTCAGGTACCATTTCGAAATAATGGCTTATACCCGATGGGAATGCCAACACCGAATAATACATTCCGCATTGACGGTATCTGTGCCATGACGGACTGTGACTATCACTCATCTATTCCAATTATATCTGACATTGCTTGCAAGAAGCACTTTGATACTTCTTTTATAATCAAAAGTATACAGATTTAAACAAATCATAAGTAAAGTTTTATCAGTTTCTTGTACACTTTTTAAATAACAAATTTATAACAAAACAAAAAAGAGTTTATCAATGGAGGCGCCTGGTACTTTATAAGCCTTGCATACAATTATTATTTTTGTATTAAAATTACAATGTAGGTTTCTACAATTTATTATTACAAAGTATTTTATTCTCGGTATCAGGCGATACCGGTGTTCGCGCACGCAGGAGTATATCGAGAGAAAGAGGTCGCTTCTTCGATCGGACGCCTTTTTATACGCACCTATCCTAGCTTACGCATCTGTCCTATTCGTGTCCTGCCCGACTCTTCCGTTATTTGCTACTCTCTCGTTATTCGTTATCCTACTTAACCCTTAACATCGCGGACTGTTATACACGAAACTGATATTTTAGTCAAGTTGGTCAAGTTGGAGTTTTAGTTATAGGATAGGCGAACACCACAACAAACTAGTTCCTCAACATTTTTAAAATTTCGATTCTGTTGACTTTTGTTGTATTATTGTTATCAGTTATTCAGATTCAAACAAATCATAAGTAAAGTTTTGTCAGTTTCTTGAATACTTTTTAAATAACAAATTTATAACGAAACAAAAAAGAGTTTATCAATGGAGGCGCCTGGTACTTTATGATCCTTGCATACAATTATTATTTTTGTATTAAAATTACAAACTGGTTCCTCAACATTTTTTTAAAATTTTCATTCAGTTTACTTTTTTTGTATTATTATCATCAGTTCCACGATATAGTTAAATGAAACTTGAATGTAGTTATTCCCAGACATTGTCCTAATAACAGTTTTTAAGCGTGTTATTTCGACCATATCTACTTTTATACGTTTTATGAATTATTTTCAGTTATCAATTTAAATCGCTGTTTTGAATACTTATAATATTAAATTCTTTGCAGCCACTAGTGTAACAATGTTGATTGCTGTTGTGATAATTGTCACCGTTATAATGATTGAAGCTTGGCCAGATCTTTTAAGCCGAATAAGACAGTGATCAGGTGCATCTACCAAATCAATCTTGGGAGATGAATTATTCCCTTTTCCCTTGATGAAATAGACCATGTTAAAGCAAAACAAAAAAATCGTTTCAACTTCCATTGCCCAAAGTTACTATCTTGTCGTACAAAGCGAGGAAAAACGACTTCAAAAAACCCTACATCAGCAAAATCCTTTCTTGCTAGAAAAAAGCTAGTGGCCTATCTTCCCGAAGATTCCGTGAAAAGGAGTGTAAAAAAAAGTACGAACGGACAAGAATCTTACCGTGCTTGGGCGGTAAAGTAGCGAGAACAAACTAGCGTCAAATCAGAAGAAATGTAAAAGGTGTTGAAAATGTTTTCTTAAACCAAACGCCTCACCATCGACCCTCCCATCATACTTTGCCATCTGGCGGTGGGTGCTGCTCTGGTTACAGGAAGCTAAAGCTACATCGTATCCGTTTCGTAACGCAAGCATGCTGAGGTCACCGGTGGGGGAAAGGAATTGACGAACGAATCAATTCAGTACTCGAGTGCACTTGTCTTTTCTACGGTTCGTAGGCCGCCCCGTGGTTGAATCACTATCGGCGAAAAGAATTTCAGATCGAGTTTTCCGCCGGCGAGACTTGTCGAGCCTTTTTTCCTGCAACCGTACACCTTAAGTTGGCAGTGCCAGGCGGGAAGAGAATAAGTTTTCCAGCTCTGTGGCTTTTCTGCCCGGCCGCTGTTCCCATCACTTCGCAGCTCGGCATATCTTTGCCGGTGGGAGGCCAGCTTTCATTCCTTTCAACTCATCCGAACTAGCTTCGTTTCGTTCTCCTTACGTCCGCGCTGCACTTCGGTTGCCTTTCACAGCGGTACACGCTTTGGCTTCGGTTGGTGGCGTTCGGTGCATGCAACTCCGTATTTGCCCGTCGGAATCAATTTTCAGTGAGATGTTTCCGTGGTTGCGTTGGTTCGTTCATTCCGGTTCGCTTTGATTTCCACCTTTCTTGGCGGTCGTTTTATGCTTGTGTGGGAGGCTCTTTCTTTTCTCTCATTTTGTTTTGCTCGGTTACGTCGCTTATGCTTGATGCTCACCGTCCAACCAGTATCCAGCAGCGGAAATGCAATACATTTTGCAACGAATATGTTGGGAGGGGCTGGGGTTGGTTTCAGGAGTTGCATTTTTTATATCTTCTCCCCCACAAAAGCAATACTTTTCCATCCTGACCCGACTGAGGTCGAGTGAGTGTCCAACTCGGGAAAACTCTATTTTCAATTGAATAGTCTATAAACTCACTTTCTTGGTTTCTTACTTGGGTGGACCACTTTTGCTCTCTCTCTCTCTCTCTCTCTCTCTCGCTCTTTCCCTCTCACCATACGGATCAGGACACGGACGTTCTGTATATGGCCGAATTTGTAGAGAATGCTTTAGTAACGAACCTTTCGAAGGCAGCATTCGTTTGGTGTGAAGCTTTCCGCCTGAATAGGACGGTTCTACAAAAAAAAGTAAGTTCGAACGATTCCTGATGCACAGAACGGTTGGCAGTACCGAGGCAGTAGAAGTTGGTACGAATGCTCGTAAATAAGCCACTCGAAAAAAGCGTTTGAACTTTTACTTTCTGCCGCAATCGTATCGTTTGCAGTTGGTCATTTTTTGTGTGTGTGCGGTAAGTGTGCTTATGTGCGTTTAGCTAGATGTTACACTAAAGCCACACATTTAAAGTATCGATAAAAGTCGAACACTTTAGCATCTACGGAATCGTTTCACCCTCGAAACTACCATGACAGTACGATCTGCGGGATGGTGATCAGGTTTTTGCTTAAATTTTGGTGAATTTTCAGTTGAATTCTTTTCTGCAATTCTTCAAACTATCATCGTCGGGCTTTTTTATTCTTTTCATATATTTTTATATCGATCTTAAAATTATTATCCTATATTTCTAAGAGCATAAAATGCACTTTGATTTAACTTACATTCGATTTTTATTACTTTTAAACAAAATAGTGAAACAAGGACATTCCCTGTTCCCGGAACTCATTTTCCTTTTTCCTTTTTTTTCTCACTATTTATATCTCTCACCCATCCTGACTCTCCTTCGCGGAAGTAAATTGAAAAAGTTCTAATAATTTATCGCAACAGCTTTATGGTGCAATAACTTCATCATGTAATGGTAGTTTTGGGTAAGCAAAGCAAAGCAAAAAAAAACCTCACCCTTTCACCATTGCTGCAGTTTCTGACAATAAAAGTGAACTTTGAAAGCGGTGAATCAGGAGGGAAGGAGAGGAAAAACGCATCGTACCATTACCGACCCGTGCATAGAAAGCTAATCTTCCCGAATCGCGTCAATTCATCCACCGGAAAGCGTGGAACGGATGGGGTGGCAGAACTGGCATAAAAATCATTTCTCAAAGTCCTCACGTACAGTTTGTCTCGGTAGGTGCTTGGGATCTTTAAAACTTTCTCCCGGCGGCACTGGAGCCGCGAGCTTTGCGCGATTTCTTTTCAACTAGAATTCGTTCGATTCCATTCCAAAGATAATTGAATGTCGAACATGATGAATCGTTGCTGAATGATGTCGATAACTATCTCAGATAGCGAGACGTTAAGAGTTTCCAGTAATAATGATCAGGTGTCAGATCGTGCATCGGCTGGGATTTGGATGTGCTTGGAGGTGGCAAGTGTTGTTTTCTCCCAATTTCCACAACTATTATATCGAAAGTTTAAACCAAGCACTAACGCAAGACATCCTACTGATTCGCGTATCCGTGGAGCGTGTGTTTGTTCAATCGCTCACCACAGTAGAGCCGTTTGCTAAATGCAATATGTTCGCCCAACACCTGCAACACCTGTGTCTGACCTACATTGCGCTAGCGTCGTTCGCAACACAAGATTACTAACCCTTTTTAATAATTGATTGCAATTGGTTGCGCACATACACACTGCTGGATCCAATTTACTCGCAGGCTGTGGGAGATAATGGCGCACCGTCCCAGCGCCATGGTTTGGGTGGTGTGCTCGTGGAACTCGCTACAGGTGCACCTCAACGGTGGTAAGGATTTGGAATGTCAGTCTGATTTTACACTCGACTGCCGTCATAATAATGTTTGACATGCTTTTAGCTCATACATATCGAACCACAGACTTTTCCATAATGAGATTCTGGAAGCTGATAGTTTAGCCGAACGAACGGTAACCACAATGCACCGTGCTTTGTGAGTCTGTTAAACCGGGTTCGCAACAGTTCGCGAACATGGCTTCAACGCGTTGCAAGGGCAAATTTTAAAAGACTCAATAGTTGTTGTCGTTATTTTGTTGTTACACAAGTGTAAGTCAACCCCGCTTAATACCCGGTTAAAGCCGTACAGGAAAATGGAATGCATAGCGCTGTTTGGTACTTACCGGTCTGGTGATCCCGTGTGTTCCAGTTGTTTGCTTCAGAAAATGCACGCAACGTACGTATGGTGCCGTTGTCGAATGAGTGAAGCGTGCTGCGGCTGGTCGGTGCAGGTAAGATGCACCTGATGGGAACTGTAATTGCATAAATTATTCAACACCACTGTGCGCATCCTCCGGGTGACGGTAGGGCCGGTGTAAAAACCGCAAAGTGCCACAGAATCTTGCACGGCTACCCAGCGTCTACTCTGGTGCACACCTGAGGTGACATAGGGTGTCGAAAATACGTCGTACAACCGGCACTACACTGAAACACCGCAAAGTCGAACCGTGTGACGACAGCAGCACTGGGCGAAAGTGATCTGGCTGTGCGAATTGTTAAACTAGAGCCGTAGGTGGAAATTTATCTTCTTTTGGTTAAATTCACTGCACTGTGCATGTTTCAAACATCACTTGGTTTGGCAACTCACTATGCCATCAGTAGCACGGCATCAACGATCAATACAATGTAAGGTGCATCTTCAATACAACATTTCCACTGTGTAAGGTAATGGGAGACATCTGTAAAGCAATCAAGTTGATGAGTATATCTAATGTACTACAGAAAACTATGCAAATGTTATTTGATCATGTGTAATGTCCCATCCATATTAGAATTTTCAACTATTTTACAATTGTAACGTGTTTAATTCACAGTATCTCATTTTTCTTCAAAAGAAAAGCAGGGAATCAAATTGTAAGCTCCGAACACATTTTCCATCGTCACCATTGTGCACATGTTCTATTCATTGTGTTCGTCGATATAATTACCATTACATTCCGCCGGACGCTTGACACTGGCAAACCGGATCATGAATATTAGAATGAAAATGGGTCCAAAAACCGGTTGGGGGAAAAATTCGTGGAATGCAACATCGTTTTGTGTAAATGCTAAACAAGAACTCATTTAGATTTAGTAGCCTTCCGGTTCATCCCCACTTGGCTCGAAGTTTCCATTTTCACACTCACACTGCCCAGCGAAACGGTATGCGGTAAGCGTGAAAACCCAAAACTAGGGATAGAATGACCGCACGATTGGATTTAGCTGCGGCACTAGATGGCTTTGGCTCTGATTCACATTAATTGAGGCGAGTATTATTTTCATTTAATTTAGCCATTCACACTGACCCGTGCAGCGTCCAATTGCGGGAAATGGAAAAGCACGACAGGCGTGTGCGGGATGTGTGTGTGTGTATGTGGGGGGCAGGGCTGTTCTGACTCCCCTTTTTTGTAGCAGCGTTGGTAAGGATTCTAACCCGATCCACCTTTTGTGGTGGGGGTTGTGCAGCGCCATAATCTGGAATCTGGTGATTTGAGCCCGTGTCGGATATGCTCGGATACGCTGATAGTTTCCCAAAATTTACTGCACCCAGTGCCCGGAAACGGTGGTCACCGGTTTGCTGGGGGCATGTTGGCGTTTTTTTGTTGTTGTTATGTTTGCTTTGTGGGAACAGTTGGCACAACAATGCAATATAAATAAAATGATTTGGTTAAATGACTTTTGCATTAAACATTACCGTGTGTGAGTGTGTGTGGTGCTTCCATTTGTATTCTTCAAATGGGTTCATGTTCACGTGTTGTATGAACATTGTTTTCAGTAAAAAGGTAAAACAGGAATTCCACATAAAAGCCGCGTGTTAAAAGTAAATGGAAAAATCGTCCAAAGCGCTGGACGTACAAAAAGCACGTGCTACACAAAAGCTACCGATTGAACAGATGGGAGGAAAAATCCTTAAAAACAAACATCAAATGAATGCATATCGGTGTGGATGTAGAATGGCGAATGAGGTTAAAGAGATAAAATGGTTTGCATTGTTTTGTTTCAGTTATGGGTTTGTCCCGCTATCTGCAATTTGTAGTTCGTTCCTATTCTTGCTTTCCACATTTGTTCGCTAATAATGGCGATCGGAGTGGTATTCACTGTGACTGCGGCTGGGAAAAGGTTGCTGCCCCGATAACGACACCGGTATCGGGGTGAATTATCACCTTCAGCAAAACCGACTTAACCACCTACACGCCCCCTCCCTCCCAGTGACAGATGTATTTCGTTTACGGTGTGGTATTGGTGTGAAGTTAGCCGTGGTGGATATAGTACCACTGTGCCACCATGATAGAATACTAGCCAGCGGAGGATGCTGGAGAGTTCTCAACAAAGCAAAACTGCAAAACCGTGACATACATGCGAAACAAGCACCGTACACCGGATGCGAGCTGTCCAGTTCGCTGAGCACACGGATCCGCTGTGTGCATTGCAACTCCGCTACAACTCTTTCACATTGTCTCGTTGCGGTTGATGTGTGTTTGTATTTCCCCGATGTGCTCGGTAAGGTGTGAACGTGTGGATAGTGTTTTTTTTTGTTGCGTCCTTTTCGCCACATAGAATTTGCTGAGCATAAAAACAAAGCAAAGTTTGGTGGGAAAGTGAACCAGCTTTTGTGGGATCCACCGTTGGGTGCTCGGAGTCCTGCTCTGTCATCGCGTAAAGATCCCGGAACGATGGTGAGGGTGGTTGGTAGAACATGGGTCATGAAGGAATCGTGCCAGGTGAGACAGTTGTTACCGCAAAACCGAAACTCTATAACCTTGTTAAAGCAGGAAATTAAACCCGAGAGTGAGTGGGCTAGATAAGGTTCCAAAGTGAGAGAAACAGAGAAAGAGAGAGAGCGAAGTGAGAATGAAGAAATTTCTTGAATAGTACTAGTACCAGGCGAAAGGATCGTAGCTGCACGGCAGATGAAGCAAAATCGGTAAAATAAAATTAAAAACTTGACAAAAGGGAGCAAAAAAAGAAACATCCCCCTAACAGCTCCCTACCTGGCCAAGCATCCGACCAGTAGTGCCATTCTATTAGTGCGAAAGATGCACACCCAAAACCTCCCAAGCACCCGGCGACCAGCAGCATGTCATTACGCTCCCGACAGGGCAACAGTAGCAGTGCCGGAAGCGCTGTTATCGGTGGTTTGACAACCTCGGCTGAGGTCCTTGCATTCCGCTCTCTATTGTTTCGACAACAGGACGACCATTTCGACCGAGAAGACCACACACACACACACACACACATACACACGGTACGACAGCGAACAAGGTGTGTTATCGTACGGAGTGTAGATTTAACCTCACTGTTAGCTGTTATGTGTGTGTCCCGCTTTACCTTTTACTCACGGCTCACTCGCACCCACCGATTGGAGTCTGCCTGTTTTTTTTTGCCCCTCCATGTTTTGCATGAGTATCGAGACCTACCGCATCCGTGGGTGGTTTGATTGTTTTTTGCCCTCGGTTTTATTCGTGCTGGTACACACCTTCATTTTGGTGCTTCACCATCCGTAGCACGAACACTACCGAGTTTCGCAATCTGCACCACATCCGCCTGGTCCGGGGGGTTTGTTTCGTCAAATGGTTGCATGCATTTAACCCGGCTCACCTATTTGGGTGTGCGAGTATTCGTTTTCTACTCTCCTGCTTCGCCATTTAAACTGTTGGTGAAAGACGGTTCCAAATCGGTTTTTTTTTTTGAGAAACGTGGACGAAGTCCTTTAGTGGAACTGTTTCTTCTGCATTCGGCGGTAGCAATGCTCATCGGAAAAATCCGTCCCACCGTACAAATACACCCAGCGCAAACATGGAAAACAACACGAATTTTAGTGGCAACTTTAAGGTGATTGTTTGTGGAAGAATCCATGCTTTCTATGCGCAGGTGTTGGGGGTGCACGCAAAAACATGACCTCCCCCGAAAGCACGTGAGGGGACGTGTTGAAAAAGAGCACGTGAGCGTACGCTTCTCGTCCGTGGTCGTCGACACGGCCTGCACCGGACGAACGAACACGACACACGACCCTTTAGTTTTATGTGTCTTATCTTAAACCCTATCTACGACGTCCGTTATCCGGTTGTCCGGGGGAAGGTGAATGGCCCAAATAGCGAGTGCAGTAAATAAATAAACATCACAATAGGTCTTGGCACACGAAGAGCATGAAGTGCAGTGAGCCTCAATAGGGTAGGAAAGAGTGGATAAAGCACGAACTGAACTGAACTCCAAACAGTAGATGCAAGAGGATGTCGAACCGCTCACATGCACGGCCCGGAAGCTACCATACGGTCGGAAAACAAAACCAAGATGACCATCGGTCTGCTGAAAGCGTAAGAGGATAACGATGGCTGCCAAAAATAGCCTTTGGCATAACAAGAAAAAAAACAGATGTATGCATGGCACGCGAACCAAGCTCCCCGGTGCTTAGAGGTAGGCCTCTCGTTGAATGTTGCAGCAGCAACGGAAGACTCAGACGGAGCCGAAAAGCCACCCGGGTGTACACTGGGCGCCGATAAAATGCACTGTTAAGGAAGTTTTGCGGTGTTGCAGAAGACATAACGACACCGGCGCCACCCCATCCGAGAGCCATCAAATCTGCAAACGGCCGTCTCCCGGTGCTCGTTTAACACTGACCTCTATCGGTACCTGGGTCTGTCGGTACAGGCGCTGCTGATACGAACAGTAAGCGCCCTCCCCAAGCGAAGGTCGCTATATCAGGGGTCGCCATTGTTTACGGGTTGCGATATGGGAGGGCATTTATCATCTCACGATGGGTTTCGGTGGCTCGGGTTAGTCCGGAGGTGTTGTTGTGTGCTACGGTGCTACTGCACAAGCGGGTCTGTCGGGGCATCTGCCTAGACAACGCCGTAGACGCCTAGCGCTGCGGTATTTAGATGGCTACAATTTGTTTCCGGCTAGTACTACGGTTCGATCAAACGAGCGGACCCATTTGCCCTCGTACACGACAGATTGTACTTGTTCCTGGAGGAGTGTACCGGATGCAATAATGAGTCCCATTTTCCATTCGGACATCGGTCTATTCACCAAACAAGGCCAAAAACTTCCTTCCTTCCGCCAGCTGGACAAATTGGTTCGGTGTGATTTGTACTGTGCGGAAGGGTCCAGGCTGGGCTGGTGGGTTAAGATGATCACAAAACGGTCCTCAGAGGTACGTTGGACTCACAAGCGAGTCACATGTATACACACACACACATAAACACACACAGATGTGAGCAGGTACCAGATTGTCTCAAGTGTGGCACTAAACGATCTGTTTTATGCCCCGTTTGCGGAATTTCCGGTGGGAACAGGAAGGGAACCCGATGGGTGGCAATGCAACACAGTAACAATCCCTTTTATCACTTTGTCACAGTGGATGCACTCACTTAAAACGCATTCGTTGTGCGAACGCTCGCCGGGCGGTTGTCGTACCTTGCGTCTCACGTTTTGTTCCACCTTCAGCACATTCCTCCCTAACCAGCACGCACAATCACGCGAAAAAGTGAAACCGGACGATACATCGGGCATGAAACCGGACGTGGCCCATCCGACAAACCGAACGATCATGAACTAACTAACGCGTGGCTGCCTCCGCGTGAGATGAGCTGCCTCCTGCATCATCTCGTCAGATGTTTTTAGTAGCGGACTCGCGCGAAATTCCGACAGCTGGTTGAACGGGTCGGCCGAATACCGTTGGTGGCGAGTGGCCACGCCGAACCGATACGGGCCGAGCGTCGACAAATTTTTGGCCCGAGCACGGTTCGGGTTCGGAAAAGCCCTTTTTTCTTCGGGAGCCTGAATCGGAGCTGCAATGTGCGAGCTTCCAGTCGTGCCCGGTGGCTGCCGGAGCATCGAACGAGTTGCCTAGACACCCGACTGGAAGTGAGTGTTTGCGTGAGACTCGTGTCGTGAGTGGGTAATATAATTCAGTCGCAATTCAATTGTTTGGTTCAGTCGCGTTCGGTCGTAGTAATTGCTTTATTACGCTACCG
This sequence comes from Anopheles moucheti, assembly GCF_943734755.1. Taxonomy (NCBI): domain Eukaryota; kingdom Metazoa; phylum Arthropoda; class Insecta; order Diptera; family Culicidae; genus Anopheles; species Anopheles moucheti. The sequence goes on from NC_069140.1 coordinate 41,524,708, forward strand.
AGCAACTTGTCGTTTGGGAAGGTTAATATTTACGAAACTTGGCTGGCTGTTACGGTCAAATCTGGGATTTGAGGGTAAGAGAAACTGATTCTGATAATTAAACATTATTTTAATGAATCTAGCAAGTATTTTTTTCTTTTTCTTGTGGCGTGGTATTTTTAATGAATTATTACTTAAACACTTGCCTCAGTCCTTTTATTGCACGAATGTTATGCAGCTGATAGCATCGCATAATAGATAAGTGTTTTGATTCAACTCTGTCGTTATTTTTTTAAACGTCTGTTAATTTTAAAAATAAAACTCAACCCCCTCGTGACAATAAAGCCCTTTCTAAACGAAGCCCTTATGTAGACTTAACACCAAAGCTCCTAAAGCTAATGCTGTTTAAACAGAATCGAATCTAATCAGTACGTAAAGTCACACTAGTGGCCCTTTTTTTGGGGGATTAGTTCTCTCCTGGCAGCGCAGGTATTCGGATAACAAAAAATCAAATTCGATTATCACGTCTGAACGCGCGAATCCTTGGGAACAAAACGTTGAACAACTTGAACCAGAACGAGTTTTGAAAGGACGACGAAATAAAGGAAGAGCAAAAAAATACTTTCACACTTTTCCCTATATTCTTTCACTCCTATGTTGGTTTAAGCTTTCGCCGGGTCTGTCCGTACGGCGGAAGCGTTTCAAGCTGCAAATCCAATTCAAAGCTCACAATTAATTGAATGAGTTATAATACCCTTTTTAGCATGTCGCTATGATTCAATCGAGCAGGTCTTCAATGTGTGTGCACGGTTCTAACCGCTGCTGTAGTGTGTGTGCGTGTGCGTGTGGCGGTTTTATTTCTTTGGAAAACCGAATCAGCAGTCATCCTTGAGAGGGTGCCTATTTTTTCGCCGAAAACCTTTTCCGCCGGGTCTGCGTCTGGACGGAATTCAAAACACACTGCCAGCACGCAGAAAAGGAAGCCGTTCAGCTTCAACACTCATATCATCCCACGAACCCCATCCGACGCAGCATGTGAGTAAACGTATTGTCCCGAGGAACGTCACCTCATTTCCTGACGGGATGAAAAAGCCGTCGCATCGCGTCAACCGTCGTCAGGTACTTTGGGGGAGGCTGCTAGTTCCACGATAGAGCAGAGGGAACGAAAAAAAAAACTAACTGGCAACGTCTGCATCATACACAAACATCATTTCTGTCCTTGTTACGCCGGGTCTTTACTCTCTTTCTTTTTCACTTCATTTAGGGTTTTTACAGCTTGTTTTTCACCGGCAGTCAACACTTAATTTTCTTTCCTTCAACCTTCCCCCAGGCTCACATAGATTTCGCGGTAGAAAGGGTGCCACCCACACGGTGGCGTAGCGCATCGGATTTCAGCTCACGTATCGCAAATAATCGAGTCACATGAATGGAAAAAGGTCCCATCGTTAGATGAGCGTACAAGGGCACCCACACACACACATGCATACGCAATCGTGTGCGTTCCACACGGGCTCTGCTTAACCTCCGTGTATGATGAAGCCAAGGGAACCAATTTTGCGTACTACCACCGATTCGGCCGCACACATACACTTCAGGCACTTCGTGCAGGCGGTTGAAAGTTCCAAAAGAAGTAAGCATAAGGGAAATGAAGGGAAGAATATGTGAAGAAATAGGTTGTGTGAATGAACGAAAGAACTAAACACGGGTAAGTTTCGAGGAGCGATGGAGATCAAGTTGAGTCAACACTCAACCGTCAACCTCAACAAATGTACGCACTCGGTGGAGTAGAAATGGTTGCAAAATAATACATCAAGAAATCGGGGGTATTAGAAAAGCAACTCTTATTGGCATTTGAAAATACATACACTCATAAGTAAAAAAAAAAATAATTTAACAAAAGTCAGAAAGACATGAGGAAAAAATGACGATAACAAACAAGTATGGCAACAAAATATAGTATCACGAAAACGAATAGTAAGCAACAAAGCTCCTGTTACTCGTCGGATTATCATCCTAGTCTTAATCGCTAGTTCGCGGTGGTCGTTAACACTCTTGCTTCATTTGTGACATGCAAGTGTACTAACAATCACACCAACACACGTCCTGCGACTCTCCCATCGGAGATAGCAACCTCAAGAAGCAGGCTCACCTTAGATGAACGTACCCATGGCTGCATGGCGGTCACCTCCCTCAAACGTTGCCATGGTGGTGAAGGGTGGCTGTCTCAATTGACGGTGCATCGTTTAACGACGACATTCGCTAGGGAAATTTTTGATGTCATATGGCGTCGGTTTTGGGTATCCCTGACAGGTAGTCGGTCCTAACGGTGCATCGCGCTGTGCACTAGCTAGAAGGGACGGTTGATTGGGGTTGCGCAAAAAGTAAATGCAGCCCAGTGAGCATGGTTTGCTGATAGTAATTGGAGGTTGAAGGTTGTTTCAAAGAGAAATTTATGAGACAGCTTTTGTTTATAAATATCTCAGTAAGAGTGTCATATTCATCTCTAGTATTAACCAATTTTTTATCAATAAAATAGTATTTTTGTGCAGTAAAAGCTTATATTACTTCGTTACACTATCTGTTTTATCATTAACAGCTAAATAGTATACTATGAAAATTAGAGTAAAAAAATATATACCATGTCAGTGATTGCACCACCTCTAGAACTACTCCATTGCCTTCAGCAGCCACTAGAGCAGCTTAGAACTATGCATGCTTGTCATATCACGTAGCATACAGCACTGAACCGAAAAACGAATCCTCAAACCACGGAAACACACGCCCCGAAGACGTGTCGTCCTGCGCTGCTCCATGGACACGCTTTCCTTTCCGCGCTTGCCAGTGCTGGAATAAAACTGTAACATCATTTGGTCGACATTCCTCGTCATCGTTGTCGCGGTCTTTGGCGGTGTGAGCCACTTTCGTCGGGCCACGTACAACCAGGTGGCAACGGTTCCGAGACGTTCCGAGAAGGAAAAGTTTTAATTTCATTCAATCCAGAGCCAACGGAAGCCGTTGATAAGACCACGGAATCGGGTGATTCTCTTCCTTCTGTTTAAGCTGCATACCGACCGGGTGCTTACTTTTTTTGTGGTGAATTCTACCTGCCCCGTAAGGCAGGGTGCGCTGACGCCACAGACGAGACGAGAAGGTAAGCGAGGCTACTATACCATCGGGTCGAGTGTAGGGAAGTGTAGTGAAGTGCAAAGTAAACTATTCGTTGAAATTCAGAGGCTTTCGTTCACACCATTCTTTAACAGGAATGCATTTGGCTCGCAGTGTTTTTCTCTTCTTTCTTACATTGCATACAGCAGACCTGCATAATCAAATGGATTATGTTTTAATTTTTGCGGCAAGCATGCACGCATCTTGCTTGAAGGGTGCTCAGCTTTCATGGCCTTCTGAAGGTTTAACCAGTTCTGGTTGGTGGAGATCTTTATCAGAACTGGTATTATTACCTTCATTATCGTAATGTGTTTCTTTTCTGTTGAGTTATTAAAATAAATAAATCTTTACATAATTTGAAAGCAACCCTAACAAGGAAAAATAATAATTAAAATATTAATAACACATCCTAGAAAAATATTAATCTGTATCGTCATAATACTGTTGATACGAACTACTTTGGTTAATAAGCATGACAAACTATCACAATTTATTTAAATTAATCGGAAGATAGATTGATCACCCTGTTTTAAGTGTTTATAAAACCTATCCCCAATAGCAAATCCATTAATTTAATCCCCAATCGTTTGGTGGCATTTGGTCAAATGATATTAGCTAACGTTTACCATCAATTATACGGCCACAGGGTTGTGTGAATTGTTATATAATTTCGAAGATTTAGATTGATTACTATTAGCTTGATTCACGTCAATGGAGACGCATGGTCGTTTGATGATGTGAGATTCAAGAAAATAGTTCATGAGAATGGAGGCGCATGGTGGCTGATGTTAGAACAGGTGTAACATGCACGTAATTATCGTGTTTGTACTGAGAATGGAGACTGTTTTAGATACAAAATTTTTTTAAAATTATTGATTAAAACACACCTGGAATTAATTTCCGGTAATAATGTTAGACTAATTTTCCGGCCGGGTACACCAGGGATAAGGTGACTTTTCGCTGTTTGGAGAAGGAAATGCCTTGAAAAAAAAGCGAATTGTATCTTAGATTAAGATATCTTTTTTTTTTATTTCTTCAGGAACAGCCAGGCCGTATTGCTTTTAAGATATCTTTTGTTGTAAGCAAAACGGATTAGCCGCCCTTTTTTAATATAAAAAAAGTTTGAATAGTCATTAGTTTTTTTTTTATAAAGGCTTTTAAAACAATCGGCTATGGCAGGTTGAAAAAAGAAGTGCGTACCATATGTTGCCATTCAATCACACTTCATATTTTTGTCCGAGTCTGAGTGCGTTATGTAACATTCTTCGAAAAATTTCTAGCAAACGAAAAAGTCCCAATTTCCTTGTTTGGTATATTCTATTTACAGCCAGTTGATGTATTATGACACAGTGGTTGTGTGTGAAATCTGCCCCTTTACTCGTGCCGGTACATGCATGATGTAACAAGTTTCTTGTAGAACTCACTTAAACCGTTAAGTAAATTTTGTTCTTTCTTTGTAACCCGCTTGGCCAGTAGTTGCAATAACTAAAACGAAATTATAATTCATCTTCAATGGTTAGCTTAAAAAATAAAACTAAACAAAAAGTCTTTCTCTTAACGAATCATTCCAATGAGTAAAACTCATTTTACATCCCAATGTCGTGAGTTTGTGAAGTACGGCACAGCGCTGGGAGAAAATTTCACGAACAAAAAGACGACACTCCGATGACGCTGATAGTAGGTGACAATGTGTTGATGACTGCATGTCAACATGAACCACTACCAAACAGCGAAATACGAGCATATGAAAACCGATGCTAAAGGCGGGTGGAACCAACGGGTCACCAGGGGTTTGGTGCCAGGATACTGCTGTAAGGGTACGACGGGCGGTGTAGCAGCATATGCAAGTACCGCCAGCAATAGCCACCGAGTGTCGGGCATAAAACTTCCGGTTTCGAGATATAATATACACCCATTCACGACCTCCCACAAAGCAAGCAATCGGTAGCCAGAAACCTGCCCTAGTGCTACCCCTTCGGGAGGTTTTCACTACAAAGATCGTATATCTTACGCCATTCGAAGCCATTTCCCATTGCCGAGCAAGTGTGCTGTCCTTTCACCTGCAATGCTCACTCAATCTCACAGTTGACTCACTTCCAACCGTAGTCATATGGCTCTCTCGTTTTCGCTCTACTAGCGGTGCCCTTTATGTTTCATCACTCACTCATTCCGTCTCTATTCCCACATTGCGCTCGTGCGAAGGTTCGGTCTCATCGACCTCTATTACCCTGTACCCTCTTGTGCAATCTTTCGATGAAGATGATGCTGATGACTCTTCTTAATGCTCTGCTTTATGCTTTCCTCTGCCACCCATCCCGACACCGTCACCCACTGCCTCGGCAACGCATGCCAGTGCTGCTCGTGCACTTTGCATTCGACCCCTTTGCTTCATATCGTTTCTCCGACGTTTCCCCGTAATACCTCGGATATTTGCATAATAAAATTCTTCCATCCATTGTTATTAAACCGTTCCGGGACGGTATGGGGGAGTGTGTGTGTTCCGGGTGCGAAAAATTGGTGTTTGTGATGAAGCAAGACAACTCACTGGAGGGATGGGTGGGTGTGTGTTGGATTGTTGGTGAATCGACAGCCATAGAGGATGTGGATATGGAGGGTGAACGAGTTGTGCGATGCGACGAAACGGAGATAGCGCAGAAGAGAAAGCGTGAAGCACACGAGCAGAAATGAATTTTCTTTTCCCTTTCCGGCAGCAGCCATCCCGCTGCATACCAGAACATGTGCAACATCTCTCTGATCCTTTGGCGTAACCTTCGTTCGCCGCTGCTGCCTGGATCTGTGTGCGTAGGTGCATGGATACGTGTATACATGTTTATTGTCAAATTGTCGAATAGTACCAACAACAAGGTACGACACTTAGACATGCTGTCGTTGTTTTGCGGGTCGGAAGAAAAGCTACGGGAGTTCCGAGCTGCCACCGTGTACCATGCCGCCTGTTATGGTGATGGGTAAAAGCATAACCTATGATGCCGTCGGGTAGTTCGTAACATTCGGCCAAGGTGTGCGTTACGGCGTTGTACGGGTAGGAGTGGGAATACATAAAAAACGTATATACCATCCGACCGAAACTGTTGTTGGTGTGGTTGTGCAAAGTACTAGCCGCCGTCCGGGTTGGCGTCTTGCGAAAGCTAAAATGCTTTAAAGGTTACGTGGAATGATAAAGCGAGTTTTTATGGTGTGACCATTTGAATAAATCTTTGCCTAATGATTGCACTATGATTGTGCTGCTTGTGCATCAGCGTTTCCTCAATTTATGGCACCATATGACGCCGATACAAACGTACCCCATACGCAATAAAAACCGTTTTGTCTGTGCGAGCTGTAATAAAGCTGATTTTTCGAATGGGAGATAATTAAGTGCATTCAGCCACATCACCGTTGTGTTGGCATGTGGCACAGCCGAGGTTATTTCAAACAATGATTTTCTAAAGCATAGGAAGCTTATTGTTGATTGAAATTCTATAGAAAGAGCGTAATATGCATTTCAACCAAAGAGAGGTGAAGCTGATTTCTAGATTTGTAGATAAGATATAACAACCTTAGCTTAATTCAAGCAGAGACACAGTTAACTAAACGTAAACATTTTCCCAAAAAAATATTCGAGCAAATTTCCTTGTATATGTATTTATTTAGAGAAGGTCAACAAGTAACAACACATTCTTTTTTATAGAATTTTTTGTAATTATAATCTTAGAAGAACATAATGTCAAATCTTAATGGAAAACTTTAAACACGACTACAACAACTAAAGACTTAATTTATTTCATTTATTTATACTTTCAATATGCCGCCTTTTGATGTATTATCTACACCACTTGTGCAGCGGCGGATCAAACGGTAGGCGGAGTAGGCGGTCGCCTAGGGCATCACGGTGTTAGGGGCCCCAAAAAATTGGTACCGATTGTACAATTTTTGGAAATTTAACAGCAGAGTTAATTTATAGCACAAAATCTAATTAAAAAGGTAAATAATTGATCAAAAATATCCTTGGATTTTATATATCTTTGGTTATATAAAACATTTGTTTCTATTTGATTAGTTATATCGGCCCGGTTACACGGGTACGCAAGAGAAGTATGCAGTGTACTCAAACTCCTTCTTCTTTATCGGCACGACATCTTCAGGATGTTTAAGCCTACCATTTCTGGCTTTTTTTTACTTTATTTACCCGTAGGATAGTCACCGGAAATAATAAGCAGCGTGGAATAAATTTGCCCATCACTATTGCATTGCATCGTAAAATTTTGCAGCAATTTTGCTCAAAAATCGCCGAAAGTTATGCAATGTTTAAACACTAACTTTCGCGTTGGTCATGAAAATTTTCTTGGAAAACTACCAGTTTTCGAATGTATAGTACCAGGAGAGCATCCACGGAAGAGGTAGCTCCTGGTATTGCGCCGGAAGGTATGCAATCAACTTTCAATGCAATACGCCGTAAGGTATGCAATGTTTAAACACTAACTTTTCATACAAACCAGCTGTTTTCAGATTTCCGATACCAGGAGAGCATGTTTTTCAAGAGGTAACACCTGGTATCAGCAGAGCAAGATGGCGCCCAATATTTCATGAAATATTTCATGGAATATTTCATGAAATATTTCATGAAATGTTTCATGAATGAAATGTTTCATGAATGAAATTTTCATGAATGAAATTTTCATGAATGAAATTTTCATGAATGAAATTTTCATGAATGAAATTTTCATTAATGAAATTTTTATTAATGAAATTTTTATGAATGAAATTTTCATGAATGAAATTTTTATGAATGAAATTTTCATGAATGAAATTTTCATGAATGAAATTGCCATGAATGAAATTTTCATGAATGAAATTTTCATGAATGAAATTTCCATGAATGAAATTTTCATGAATGAAATTTCCATGAATGAAATTTTCATGAATGAATTTTTATGAATGAAATTTTAATGAATGATCATGAAATATTTCATGAAAATTTCATTCGTGGAAATTTCATTCATGAAAATTTCATTCATGGAAATTTCATTCATGAAAATTTCATTCATGAAAATTTCATTCATGGAAATTTCATTCATGAAAATTTCATTCATGAAAATTTCATTCATAAAAATTTCATTAATAAAAATTTCATTCATGAAAATTTCATTCATGAAAATTTCATTCATGAAAATTTCATTCATGAAAATTTCATTCATGAAACATTTCATTCATGAAACATTTCATGAAATATTTCATGAAATATTCCATGAAATATTTCATGAAATATTTCATGAAATTTTCATGAAATATTTCATGAAACATTTCATGAAACATTTCATGAAATATTTCATGAAACATTTCATGAATTATTGGGCGCCATCTTGCTCTGCTGATACCAGGTGTTACCTCTTGAAAAACATGCTCTTCTGGTATCGGAAATCTGAAAACAGCTGGTTTGTATGAAAAGTTAGTGTTTAAACATTGCATACCTTACGGCGTATTGCATTGCAAGTTGATTGCATACCTTCCGGCGCAATACCAGGAGCTACCTCTTCCGTGGATGCTCTCCTGGTACTATACATTCGAAAACTGGTAGTTTTCCAAGAAAATTTTCATGACCAACGCGAAAGTTAGTGTTTAAACATTGCATAACTTTCGGCGATTTTTGAGCAAAATTGCTGCAAAATTTTACTCGACCAACGGGAAAGTTAGTTTTAAATATTGTATACCTTTCGGCGGTTTTTGAGCAAAATTGATGTACAAGGTGCTACCTCTTCCGTGGATGGTTTCCTGGTATCGGGAAGCTGAAATCAGCTGGTTTTGAATGGAATTTCGTACCAGCCGACGGAAAGTTTGAGCTAGATGAAGGATGCTTTCCGTTTTATCGATCTTACATTAGCGATCGCTCTCACGGGTTTGATAATATGCAATGCAATAGTGATGGGCAAATTTATTCCACGCTGCTTATTATTTCCGGTGACTATCCTACGGGTAAATAAAGTAAAAAAAGCCAGAAATGGTAGGCTTAAACATCCTGAAGATGTCGTGCCGATAAAGAAGAAGGAGTTTGAGTACACTGCATACTTCTCTTGCGTACCCGTGTAACCGGGCCGATATAGCTAATCAAATAGAAACAAATGTTTTATATAACCAAAGATATATAAAATCCAAGGATATTTTCGATATACCAAGGATATTTTTGATAAATTTTTTTACCTTTTAAAATAGACTTTGTGCTATAAATTAACTCTGCTGTTAAATTTCCAAAAATTGTACAATCGGCACAAATTGTTTGGGGCCCCCAACACGGCGAGGCCCTAGGCGACCGCCTACATCGCCTACCGTTTGATCCGCCGCTGTGTATGACTGAACATCCGTGTTAGTGGATTGCGTGTGATAAATATCCAGGATGCAGGATAGACTATATCGATTAAGTTCACCACCAACTAGTGCTTGAGTGTTTTGTTAAGTTAAGGACAAAGAAGTATAACTGAGTGTTGCATGGCGAAACTCCCGGAAGCACAGCGAGCGAACCAAATCAATGGCAAAGTGCTCCTTGAATGCTGTAGTTGTAACTTCCACCACTCGCACCACAGCTTCTCGAAGTTGACGCACGTATGAATGTAGCTCCATTTAGAAGAGTACTGATACTATAGTAACTGGTGTTAGTGGTAATATAGTCGTTTCCAATATTGTATTCGAAGATGATGATGGCCCTGGCGGACCATTTGAGTAAGTTGATTAGTCGCGGCCCTGCGGCGGTTCAAACGGTAGGCGGAGTAGGTCCCTTCTTACAGCGCTTTCAAGAGCTTCAATGTCCCCCTTCCCTCCTTCATCGTTTTTAAATTTAGAGGCCCCAACTATAATTCCGCTCTGGGCCTAAAAGGGGATTGATCCGCCACTACACTTGTGTTGAATTTTGTACAATTAGGACAAGGCATTTCCTGTCAGCGTTTTACCTGGTCCCGAGCATGCTCGGTAGTATAGATGTATTTAATTGAAATTAAATAATTACTTAATGATAATGATATTTTCGAAGTGCAAGTTAACCGCCTTCGTCTTAAGGTGCTTGATATAGCAAATTGTTTTTACATGTTTTTCGGTTATTCTCATTTATATGATTATCTTTTGTTTCTTTAATATCAAAATTGAGCTTGATTGTTTCAAAATAGTTATTTCTAACTTTCATTGACTTTATTTATCCGCATCTGGATACCTGCAGTCCTGTCAACGGGGGATTGGTCAAAATTTAATTAAAACCTTATTTTTTACGATGTTATATTACTGATTGCGTCTAAGTTTTAAGCTTAGTTTGAGCTATTAATGTTACTGATGCAGAATGCTGATATAGTTCAAACTCACATTTATCCCCAAAGTAGATCTTATGATCCGAAAGTAGACCATCCACAAAACTTAATAATCAAATTACAAGACTTCATAGCATTATCTGACATAATGCACTACTCTAGTAAGCGGAATCAGTACAAACATAAAACAAAACCACCATATCACAACCAGAATTAGGTTTCTTTCCTTTTGGAGCGTGAGCATCGAGCAATAAAGCTTGCGGGTGCTTAATAATGCAGCACTCTGATGTGTCCAACCTCGAAAGAATTTCATATTTCAGTTCACAATTTAATCAAATTCTCCTTACCAAATGGATTGCTTTGCATGAGTTATACGAAATTTGCTTCCCACGTGCAAACAAAGCAAAGCACACAGTGGATTACCCATTACCTTCTGAGACGTTCGAATACTTTGCGCTTTGCTCGTGAGCACAGTGAGTTCAGTGAAGAATTATTCGTTTTCATATCCGTCTCGGTGTGCATTGCGTGTTAGTATGTAAAGTAGTAGCTAGGAAATTAGATTTGACAATCAGAAGAATTGAGTGTAGATTGGTTGGGAACGTCCTCACGGAAAGCAAGCGGTACCGGCCTTGCACAATGAACACAATGAGGCTGACAAGTGAAGTACGCTTTCCGAGGGGTCAATGAGAAACTTCCTTCTCAATTCGTACCAATATCGTTGCATAGTTGCAACCCAGCCAAAGGTTTTGTGCACAGAGCTGAAAGAAAGAAACGCATTACTACCGGCACGAGATGAAGGATAAGTTTTACCTTGCCGATGGTAAAATAATTCTTCCAATCGTTAGTTTGCGCCTCACGTTCGTAGCAGCGACCTTAGTAATGAATGGACGAGTGGAAGTTCTGGCTAGTGTTCGTCTGCCGGAGGTAGATCGCTGAGCGGGAAGGTAGGTAGGTAGGTAGGTAGGGAGTAGTTTCCGGGCGTAAGACGCCCGAGCTTCAAACCTGACTGAACAGCCCAATCCGTTCGATCCGATCCCCGAACAGAGCCGGGAGTATGGGAACGGTTTCGCATCCGTGAAGTAGCACTGTAATTTCCGCCTTTTAACACTGATTTTACCTGATTGGAGCCCGAAAACAATAGCCCGAAAGGAAACGCAACCTGAATCACCCCGCAGTATGCCTTTGCGTTTTCATCGTTCCTCCGCACGTAGTTGCCCTCTCACGGGAAAAATGCTTCCGGCCGGAAAGTGGGTAACACCTCCGGTCGATCCTGGCCGGCCCAACCAAACCGGCATGGAGACGCCCGGTATCAGTAACGGCCTCGGTTCGCCGGGTTCCACTCATTGCCCGAGTGCCGGAGTAAATTTCAGGGTTTTAATTAAAATCAAATTCAATTAAACTTCAAATGACCATCTCGAAATGCAGCGGCATCCGAGCGTGCCACAGTCGGTCGAGTTGTCCGTTTGCTGGTGGAAAGCTGGTGGGAGGTGGTTTTTTGCGGTGCGGGAAAAAGCAAAGCAGTGGTCGATGTTGGCGAAAAGGTAATTTCATAAAATCTTCGTGCCGTGGTGTTGCTAGATTACCACGTACCAAAGGGAGCAACGGTGCGAATCGCTGGTCGTTTGTTAGGCGCTCTTGTAAAAGGATATTGAATGCTGTTGGTGACTTCTGCAACTTCGAGTTCTGTAAGACGAAAGTGATCTGTCAGCCGAAGCTATCTTGCTAAGTGCGTCAAGAAAGCTGTAACATACCAACTGTGTAATCGATCTGGAGGCAAATGGTTGAGTCGTTGGACATCTTTTGTACATTCAACGTGTTTAAGTATCTGGTTGATGTGCCAAATATCGGTTAAGGCTTTTAAATATGCAAATCAGCCATTTTGTTGAATCTTGAGTGTTAGTTTAGATTAAAAGTAATTCTTATCATGTTGATGCAATTCGCAATTCTAATATGATACAAATCTAAACACAAAGTTAATATTTGCCTACTAAACGTCGCAACGATCTACAACGATGAGTTTTCATGACTGATCCAACTTCTACCTAAAAAAGTATAATAACTGTAAATATGAACCACAGAAACCAGCTATCGCTATCAGTATTCCCTGGGAGTTGGAGTTCATACACACTCACACATGCAAACAGCATGATCAAAATTCACACAACTGTATTACATTTTTCGATCACAGCACAACTGTGGTTACCCTTTATAACAGCATAAATGGCAACTTGCCTCATTCACTCGGACACACACATTAATACCGACCGGACAGAGCGACGATTGTCTTCCGTTGGAGAAATAGAGACATAAAAGGGGACACCCTGACAGTCGTGTGGGATGATAACTCAATTAAACTTATGCAAAACCAGTTCCTGCAGGCGAGTCAGAACTTTGTCCTTCCTGTGACACATTCCCACCCCTGACCACCAGTCTACCTCAACACTCTTCCACATCCACTGTTTGTTCAGCCAAATTTGTGGTCCATTCGGCATCCAATCGTCGTCGAACGACACATACAGTGCCAGGCGCTTCATGTTCGCTGCGTTGATGTGTAGGAGAGCAAGAGAAAAAAAAAGTAGCCTTTCCTCAAGACTCAAGATTTGCAATCACACACACACACAATAGTGATGCGAAATTCCAACAAATGACACTTTCGCCTCCCTTTAAAGGACAAATAAAGTTCTTCTGTTATGGCTTCCAAAAATCTACGCACACCGTTGCCTTCAATCTTTTCTTTTTGGGGGGGAGACGGTAGAGATGAGAACCAAGCCGCACGCACGCCCGCAACAGCAAAGGAATGTGTTTGATTAGATCCAGCATTCCAGTCGGTATCTTTCGACAAAGGTTCGGCAGAGTATAAATGCATCCTTCTCCATCAACCGCTCGAGCAAACTGCAACGCTTCAACTGCAGCAATGACAGTGGCCATTGTGGAGCGACCGTCCCGAGCACTAGTCTGCGTTTTTGGGAGGAAATGCTGTGTTTGTGGCTGTGTGTCTGCATTAGGAATGTTGCCCGCAGCATTCATCAAACTGTGCCAAACTCATGGGACAAAAGGCGCCAATGACGCTGAATGTCTGTTTGCGAGGAAAAATGTTGCACTTTCCGGGTGCTGTCGCTTCGGCTCGCTTGTGTTGAGATGCTAGGGTAAAAGGGATAAATTCTGTAGTCAATTAGGATGATACCTGCTAACGCCAACATTCCACCATGGGACACTTTACTCGGCACGGCGTGCCGTTCTCACCGTTGTCACCTCGACCGTTGTTCGGTCAGCACGGTCCGTGGGAAATTGGGCAAGACTGCCGAGTGCTAAGGAATGTGCTTGGGGATGCTTTTGAAGATTCTTCGCCACACCGACCATTCCATCACAGTCTCATTTGCTTGCAGGAAAACGGATTCCTGAGTCACGATTTGCAAACCCTCAGGAATTCAAATCCAATCTTTCGCTCACCCGGTTCGGCGGTTCGCCAACGGGTTGGATTTTGAGGGTGGAAAGCAAGAAGGATGCCTCAGCCCACCGAACCATCCAGCTAGTCATGTTTGAAGACAATCCAACGAAACGAACGACAATTCGGCCCACGGAGGATGACTTGCAATTTGATTTCTTCTTCCAACGAGCAAGACGATACAAGCCTGTAGATGTCTCACACCGGCACACCGGGATTTGGCTGTGTTGGCGTGTTTGGCCTTCAGCGTCTTCCCCGGGCGGACGGTGTTCGGGTGGTAGAGGTTCTGTGTTGCTGTTCCGAACTCGTCTTGCATCTAATTTTAAATAGAAAATGCAATTTATTTTCTACCCAACTGTTTGCTATACATGACCCCTACCCGGTACTGGAATGGGGGCAAATCAGGCAAATGCCACGAAAAACGAAACCGAACCCCGCATGTTGGAGAAGACGTATAGTTTACTAACGATCCTGCAAAACTCCCTTCCCATCGCAGACGTTCGCAGAGCTCTGGCTCTGCTTCGTTTGGGAAAGCATTCCCGATTCCAACTAGGCCTGCTGCTAGTGTAGCTTAATGTCTTGGTGAAAGAACGACAGAAGGCGGTATGCATACTTACCTGCTCCTCAGCTATGCTGACTTTCATTTGCATTTTCTTCTTCCCGAACCGATGCCGGTTGGAAGTTGCTTTTTTTGTTTTGGTGTTTATTTAGCTTCTTTTTCGACCAGATATGGCAACAGCAATCTCCAGCGTCTGGAAGCCTCACTAATAGCTCCACTGCAGCACTGCTTACCGTCGTGGGACGAAAGCTTCCAGCAAGCCCATCGTTTTTGCTTGTCGTCAAGTGCAGGTTTTGCTCTCGAAATCTGGAAGATTCTCCGTCATTTGGTCACATTTCTGATTGGTTTTCGTTCGCGAATGTCGAACAGAAATGCACCTGAATGAGCTTTAGCCGGTGCCGCACGCGACCAAACTTGATGACTGTGACTAGAAATTTATTTGACTTCCCGCGCCTGCCATTTTCGTCGGTGTGCTTCGTGTATCTTCGCAATCGCAACTCAATTCCCTTGATCCAGGAAAGTGTATGTTCTTTCTACCTTTTTTTCCTCTATCCCGGTACAACATTCCCTTACAGTACGATTGTTAATGTCGCTATTGTTGCTGTTGCTATTATTGGTCTTTTCCGTGGCACTTCCGTTCGGTTCAATAGCAGCACCAGCAGTAAGATTTATTGCATTCCTGATCGGGTCGTTGCTATCGAGCAGGCTCGAAACCGGCTTATGTTTATGCTGTCGAATTTTGCTGATTCTTCTAAGAAAGAGATGCAGACAAATATTGCATTGTAGGTGCACTTGCAATTCTTACGATGGAACGTTTGTTCCGATGTGAAACCAATCCACGGATACATATCTCTTCTGCTGAGCTGGAAAATGAGCTGATAAACAGTAAACAATCTACAAGATCGCATACAATGTGCCCTTCTTGATGGTGTGCTATGGTGTGCTTTTTTAAGATTAGCCTAGTTGTATGTGTTTTAAGGATTTTAATATAGATTTTTGCATTAGTATTTTATACAAAAAGATAGATCAGTGAAGAAAACCCAAAGCAAATGTAAGTTTGAAGATTGATAAAATCCAATAAAACCGTATTACTTATAAATTATTACCTACGTAGTCTGTAGTTGAAATATGTGTTAAACTCGATAGAAAATACATCTAAATTCACTAATTTAGACCTACCTTACTACCCTTTTGTAGTACGCTAATATTGTAATATTGTTTGACGTCCTTCAGGAATACAGCACAGGAAGGCAAAGAGGTATGCAATCAGACTCCTTCCAACTTCGCCATCAGAAATTCAACAACGCAAAACCAGATTATATCTTCCGATGCCTTCTATTGGGACTTCAGCAATAAAATAAATGGCAGCTCAGAACCTGCTCGTAGCTGGTTAGATCATCAACGAAATCGATGCCACAATTTTGTCTATCTTCGAAAACTTTTCTTGCCTGACCAGGAATAAAAGGCCGCATGAAAAAATAGAGATGCTTATTATTGCAATAATATTCTACCACTTATGATTTGCACTGTCTTTCACCGCATGAACATGGGATGTTTCAGTATTTATTTCGTGAGTTTCTTCGTATGCGTCACAACTAAAGTCGTCGGCATAGATTGTAAATAATTTAGTTACTTTAAATAATAACATTAAAATCTCATAAAATATATAACACCATGTCCGATGAAACGTTTATATACATTTCTTTAATACAAATTAAAGTTACAAGTTAAAGTAAAAAGTAGCGCTAAAATGATTCGACTAGTGAACAAATAGATGAGAATTATCTAAACAAAATTCAAAGTGTTCAAGTATTTCAAATATAGGTAGCTGAAAACTTTATCAAAATACTCTTTTTGGAATGCTGATTTTGAAAGAAAAAAAAGCTGATATTATTATACGACAGCATCTTTAGATGGAAACAAAAAACCCTTACTCGCAACACGCTCACACCATTAACTGCTATGTCACACGCGTAAATCCTATTCCTATAGAACTTGTTTCCGTTTTTGTCAGGACGATAATGGAAAATCAATGACAATATCAGCTTGTTTGTCCAACATTTGCCCAAAGCGAGCTGTTTTAGCGCTGAGAAACTGTTACGTAAACGAGATTCGCGTAGCCACGTACCCGTCAGTGGTAATTAAATTTCGGTTTATTACCCGCCTAGTTAGCGTCCATCGGAACATTATCGTTGTCTTGTCCCTGGATGGAGACTTCCGACACCAGCACACACACACACACACACACACACACACACACACACACACACACACACACACACACACACACACAAACACTAGCGTCAGTCAGCAATAATTCTTAAGCAAAGCATTCTCACGCTCCTGCACTCTTGCGTTTAACGTTTTTGTTTCGCAATGCAGCCAAAACACAAATGGATCAATTCATCAACGCATCAGCGACCAACTGCAAGAACTGCGATTGCTTTTTGCTGCCCTGTTTCGCAATGACACCGTGATGGAAATGTCATGAAGACATGGACGCACGCATCTTCCAACGCAAACGCCTACCCCACCCCCACCCCATCAATGTGCTGTACTACCGTATCGAAAAACATATTGAATTAATAATTGAATCCAATCGAATGGAAGCGGGTATCAGTGAGCTGTGTGTGTCTGTACGAGCAAGCTTTTTGTCGCTTGATTAATTGTGCTTGCACAAAGCGCGCTCTTGTCTTGTCCCGGTTCGCTTGTGGCTGATGGGCCGTGGTTCTGGTGAACGAACACTACACGGAACGAAATCGGTATCGAAAAACCATGGTACAATGCACTAGTTTTGTTTCTCTTCCTGGCTGTAGCTCAGTTCGAGTGTGTGTGTGTGAATGTGAGTGATTTTTCCCTTTGTTTATTTGGTGGTTTCAAGCACAAAAACTACCACCTTTCCCACACACAGCGATGGAAAAGCTTTTAGCCCTCGTACTCGTCCCGTACAACCAATAGAAAAAAAAATCCCCACTGTGGACAATGGCGGCGGACGGAAGGTACAGTGGTTCTCGGGGAAACGATTGAAATAAATGCTCGCAAACCCGCAAACGAAGGATCCGTTGATGGCAGAAGGAGAAGAAAGACGCATGTTAGACAATGGAAACTCTCGTTCAGCCTTTCGCTTAATTTGATTGGATTTAAGCAAAATCGCTCTCGCACATACACGCAAAAACAAGGGGAACACAATTTCGCCGGCTAGTGGCTGATTTTTGCTGCCCGGCCACGACCGTGTCGGTGGAAAGAGAAATTGCACACTTTTTAATCGTACTTTCGCCTATTATCAAGATGATGCCATCGAGGCGGTTCATTTCGGGGTATGTTGGTCCATTTGTGTGTGTGTTTTTTTGCACATACTGTTGCATTTTGCATGTAAACCTGCCGAGCCATTGCAATTTAAGGGCTGCTGATCGCATCGCACCATCGCTGATCACTTACAATGGATTTTACACTTTCATTCACGCTTCAGTCTGCACCGACGTGTTTTCAATGACTTTCAATCAATTTTCTATTTCTGCGAGCAAAAACAATTGGTTAGCGGATGTGTTTTTTTTTCGTTTTATGAAGTGCTGAGTTTTAACTTCTTTTTTCGCTAGTTTTTTGTCTGCCCAATCTCACGTGGCAAATCAAAGTAGAATAATGGAGTGTGTGTGCATGTTTTAATTTTATTCTATTACGGGAGTCACATTCATGGAATCACTTTTATGTGAGCCATTTGAAGAGTGGACAAAATAATATTATTTAATTTGAACAAATGTGTTTTAAAGTGCACATTTAAAATTTATTTATTAATTGATTAATTTCAAGAAATTATGTAATTATATTGCAAATGCGATTTAAATAATTTCAACAAGTCCAATTTTTAGTTCAATTATTACCGTTGATTTATATTCAATTAATCTAACATTATTATATTTCTTTATAGCTTTGTATATAAGCATTTGCGTTCAATTGGCAAACCCGAGGCCGATTCTGAACTTAATCAAGTTTTACTGCAATGTATCGAGTTTGATCCAGATTTCTTCTGCTTCGAATTTCATGTTTTCCTGCTTTCAAACATTTTGAAAAGTTTTCAGTGTGTTATTAAAGAACCTGAATAAGCGTAATGAAACAAATAAGCAATACTAATTTTTTTGCAATTCTAATAATTGTAATTAATTAAAATGAATGAAATTGTTTAGCAAAGATTTATTTGACCTATTTATTATATTTCGTGTAAAATGCTTTCGAATTAGACTTTGAAGAAACTTTGTAGCGTAAAAAATGCATCAAAATGTTTTGTCCTGCCTATGCATCCGCTATGCCTTCGCGGTGCAAATGAAATGCACACTACTGCCACGCTTGCGAAGTATATTTTAGCTTCACCAGTGTGAAAGCACTTAGATCACAGGATGAGCGCCCTCAAAGGGATTTGTGGTTAGGAATTTCGGGGTAAATGAGGGCCAACCACCACCACCAGCACCAGTGACGAAGAAAACAGACAAACGAGTGTTCGCGCCGTAGAACGGGCATCGTAGGCAAATAAAAGTGCATCGCAATCATACTCAAATGCGAAAATACAAATCTGATGGTGTGGAATATTTCGATCAATTGACACGGCTGCATAGGCGAACGTTTCCGGAACGCGTGGTACAGTCTTCTCCCGGGTTTGCCACTGCCCGAACACACCGGCACACTCGAAAGACCACGGGTTCTAAGTGTCCTGAGGTGTTTGCAGTGCACAACGAATGATGTTATGGTAGGGTAGGATGAAATTGTTGGTCTATTGGCATTTGGACTGCCATCTCGCTATCCCGAGGAGATAGGGAAAGGGAAATCGAGGCTAGCGAACACACGAAAAAGAAAAACACATCACCGAAAAGGGGCTGAAGTAGAAACGGTTCATACTCGAGTTTTCGTTATCGGGGGCGGAAAATTGATGAGCGAGAGTTTTGTTCTGCATTCTGCCGATCGGATGGCAGTTATGGTGGTAGTGCTTTTGTCTATTTCTTTTGAGATTTTCCTCACCGCGTACCGGCAAGCAAACCCACGGCCACAAACTGATGGGGCGTCATCGGAAGTCGAGACGCTCCAAACCGAGCGAAAGTTCTCAAAATTGCAATGATTTAGAGTCGATTCATGTGCGATTCCGTTCTATTTGGTTCTTTATGCACCGGTCCTCTTCATGCCTCGGGGACGAACCAATTTCGGCGTATTGATGTGGTTTTTGCTACCGGCTACGGCGACACAAACCGAAACCACGACTTGTCGCAACAAGATTTTTGCTCCTCGATAACAATTAGTCGAACGGGAAATGAATTGAGCGAACATTAATATTGAAGCCAGCATGCAGCTGCGGAATGGCCGGGATGTTCGTTCAACTTCCGTTTCAGGGGTTTTTGAGGATGGAACACGGCTGGCACTTTCTTTTAATTGGAGTGTTAAGAGGTGTGGCTCTTTTTTTCTTTCTGTTATTTTTCCACTACACACGGTTTTATCAAGATGCGATCTATTTGTTGTAGTTTTTTGTAGGTTCAACCATAGAAATTTATAGAAAGGTAAGAAAGGTAGTAATTAATTTTGAACAGATATCTTAGTCCCATGCTTCCTGTGAATATAAATGTTAAAAATGTCCAACAAATTTTTAATGACACATTTTTTTTATAATACTTGCAATTCTCAATACGTTCGATCTGAATACTAAATAGAATTGGAAGTAATGTTAAGTGGAGGTATAGGAAAAATGTAGAATTAACGTTATTGCGGTCTATGTATTACTAATCTCAAATGTTTTCCTCTCCCAATTTATGATTTTAACTTACAATGATGCTTGTTTCAAAATGAGGATCATTGAGAAATTTTTGAAAACATACAGTTCTCACCATAATTATAAGGTGAAGATTATAAGAGATTTTTCAAAATTGGTTGCTCACGCGTAACGAGGCGAACAGATTAAAGGTACATTTTCACATTCGGTTTTTGAAGATCTAGTTGAAGCTCAACGTCACTCAAAGTGGGAGTCATGTTTTAAATAGTGCAATTCCTTAGTCCTTCATATATTATGGAGTAACACACGATCCTAATGATATAATACGTACATATGAATCGTGTTAACAAACATTCATACATTCGTGTCTTTACTTTTGTTTTGTACATCCTAACTAGCACTACTACTTGCTGCTAGACATTAAATATCACTGCACGAAAGCACATCAATTAGGCCATGCTGGAATGGTTTCAAGCAGCAACGCAACCGTTTACCAAAGCTTTTCAGGCGCCTTTTAGGCAAGCAACACACTAATCCGATTGCGAGATCGCTTAAGCTGCCGGCCGGTCCAAATAACGTTAAGTGACACTTGATTTAGATTCGCGCTGTTATGGTGAATTGTTTCCACGCGTAGCTTTGTTTAGTCGCGTTCCGGGTGCACCGTTTCTTCTGCTTCAACTTTTCGATTGTATCATCTCCGACTTCCACAACACACAAGCAACGTCCGGTGCGGTGCGAACAAACTGTCGCTCCTTAGTTTGATGGAGAGTCGGTTTTTGGTCATACTTTTAATTCGGCCAACCGTATGAATTATTAAGCAGCTTTTCTTCGTACCGCATGCCGGCTCGGTGTCCAGTATCGTGGGTACGGTTTTTGCTGAAGCGTCACCAGCGCCGACAAACGGAAATCATCCAAAATAGTACCAGTTCCGGTGGGATGCCGGATGAATCCTGCGGATGCTGCCGTGTGCCGGACGTGAACGTGGAAAAGGCACACCCGCTTTTTGAGGTAGGCTTTGCGCGTAGTCACATTTGTCAACATTAATAGCAAATATTATTCTTTCCCCCATCCTTAGCGAGAACGACCCTTTAACAACGTTCCATTTTTTTATTCCTTCCTCTAACCTCAACACCGGAAGAAGAGAAACATTTACCGAAATGGAGTGTTTGTGTGTGAGTGTGTTTGTGTATTTGTCTCAAAGCATTTGCAGCACCTTCTTGTTGGTGAAAAGTTTTGCGACCTCCATGCTCGATCTCGTCCCATTTCTGTGTCCATTTTGCCCCATATTACCATGAGCTGGGTCGGTGATCCTGAAAGTTTAACCTCTCCGACCGAAAGTTGCTCGTTTTGCCGCACAACTTTTCACGCGCCAGATTATTGCTAGTTGTAGTAGTTCCGATACGCATACAAAATATGCTAATTTCATTCCGTACCCTGGCATGTACCGACTGGGTAGAACTTCTTGGCGTTCCTTACCGCCATCAACAACAGCGTCCCATTTGCAAATGGATGCACATTAAGAAAAGCGCACGTCCTGGGTGTCCATAAATTAGTCAGGGCACTCGGCAGAGTTTAGATCAATAGATGAAATCGTAGTGGGTACGTTGGTGAGGAAAATCATATTTAACTTGTTACGTGCGAATGATTGTCTCTGAGTAGTTAGCCGGTATAATGTTTTGGCATGAAATATGGAAAAAAGGGGTTATAGACATTTTATCTATGCATTTATTGAGCGTTGTACATAATAACTATTTTAATGTGGAAACAACATTGATAATCGGATATTTACAATCTCAACAATTCAGAAAAATTGAACAAGATTAACAAACACTACCATGAAGATTACAAAAAGAAGCAAGAGGGATTGTTAATTAGTTTTCAAAAATATATTTCAACGTGTGAATAATTTATTATCTAGTGCAATCTGACCGAAGCGTATTAAAAACTCTTGCGCGGTTACTGTAGCTACGTATTGCACAATACATTAAAGTACAGATCATTTGCTTCCAGAACCGTTGTTCTTTTGAATTAAGGTTCTATTTTAAATCACTAGTTCTTGTTTAATATAAGATTTTAGTTAAGTTGCAACATATACAGAGTCTTGATTCTGCATTTAATGTATTCAGCAACTGAATGATAATCTTCCAGCATCCAACATAACTGTAAAATTATCTTTTGGTAATTGACGATGGCACAGGTATAAAAACTATCGCAATCACTAGCTACCGTTGATGCACCGATCTACGTTTTCTATGTTGGTGAACAGCGTTATTTAAAATAGCCCAAGGAACCTGCATTTTATACTCTTGATTCTTGCATTCTTCATTCAAGGTCTCAACTTGAATGCCAAATTTGCAAAGTGCTTCATAGTATCCATGGTACTGGAAACATAAAGCTGCAGGAAATAGTACTCATCGTAACTGATAAAGTGGAGGATCAAACTCCTTGTAGGCCCAGGGCGGAATTATAGTCAAATTTTGCCAGACCCTTCGGGGCCCCCTCTAGCATAAGGTGAGGGGGCCTATGTATACATCTTTTACTACTACACAAATGTTTTGGGGCCTACTGCCTACTCCGCCTACCGTTTGATCTGCCGTTGCTTAATAGGCAATACAGATGATAGAATCTATTAGTGCAATACATTTCAATTTGTTCTTCAATCCTCAGCACAAACAAGTTCTATATCTATGTAGTATTAATTTTACAATTAGTATAAATTGAATATGTACATTGTACTTTGAAACCTCCCCTAAATCACATCCCAATTCCATTTGTTTCATTAATATGGCTCTGTTATAAAGCTTAAAAACTTCATTTCGAAAGACATGAATCACTTGCCAGATCAGTTCCCCGTGCTGTCCGCAACTGAAACAAAACCACAACACCGCGGATACAATGCGATAAAAAGGGTCAGGAAAATGTTAGCAAACTCGCTCAGCGATGCGAGAAAATTTGCACCGAAACGTAAGTCAGCTGGAAGGAAGCGAACCGAAAGTTGGCTCGCCTTCTAATTTGCTCGGCTGAACCCGCTGAACGCGTCCCCTGCGGGCAGGGTTTGCCGTTGCCCTGAAAATAGTAGCATCAAACCCTGGCAGCATCCCCGAATAGGGCTGCCACATTGGCAAATACACCTCAAACACGGGAAGGGTGGCGTTAATATTTCCGATGCAAACATTTCACCATATTACCTTCAACGCCATCGCCGTTTTCTGATTACGAATCAAACTTGTTGGTGTGTAACGATTGCTGTTGAAATGTTTTACCCAAAAGCACATTTTATCACACATTAAAGGGGAAAAGTTTTTACCTGCTTTTTCATCGAAATAAGAGGGCAACAGTTTAGAATGTGTGCAGTGAACGTACAATCACGACATATCATTTGTATATCCAGTTTATCTTTAGCCTTGATGCTCACCGTCAGGGTTTATGGGTTGGAAAAATAGAGAGTTAATTCTCCCTTAATTTAGTGCTACTTGAAGTGGAAAAAAAGTATTACATCTTATTACATTTGCTTGTGGTAGTATATTTATCAACAGGAGATTAATTCTTTTTATTAACAGCCATCCCACAGCACACAATCTCAGCGCTGGTTATAGAGGTTTAAGTGTGCACTGATGGATTGTGTCTAAATGGGAACAGTGCTGGTGGAAAATAAATTAAATTTTTACGCCATCCTCAGTTACAGCCCACCTATGATGGTTCTTGCCCGCGTTTCAACAGTAACTTGTTGTGGAAAGGACAAAAAAGAAAATACTGAAAGGGCTGTGTGGTCGGGCTGAAAACAACATACCAAAGAACGTCTCCCGTCCTATACTTTTCCGGAGTCAAACCCGCGCCACCCAGTGGGCACACCGATACAGCAAGCACATCCTTCAGCTATCCATCGCCACGCGAACCAGCTCTCTAAAACCATTAATTAAAACACGTAGCTGCCATAAAGTAGATGTCTAGTCTAGGAGTGTGCACTCTCATCGCGAACTTGCCGACCACTGGATTGTTACAATTTATGCCGGTTAGCATTGCGATTATGGCTCATTCATAATTACAAGTGCTATACAGAGTTGGAGGCTTGCGGTAGCTGAGCCTTGAGGTTGCTGAGCCCAGGAATGGTTCAGAAACGGGTCACAGCGAAGCGGTAATAGTTGTGTGCGGTTGATTCAAATTACTTGTGCAAAGCGGCACGTGGAATGTAATCTGCTCAAGGCAGGTGAGGTTGATGGCTGGGAAAAAATGTTGTAGCTGAAACGAACGAAACGCCTGGGAGAGATTAAAAAGCAACCATTATGTGGCAAACAGGCACGCATTCCGGGTGCGTCCGGGCGAAAGTATTGCAATGTTTTTTAATGAGAATATCTCCATTTTCCTAGCGCACATTTACCCATTTACAGACATTGAATAGTGAATAGAACCCAATTCTCTTGTGCAGGCACTTTGGTATATTTAGTGAAGAATGTATGGCAAAATGGGGGTTTTAACGTTCGTGAACAATCGCTTCAACTATCATTCGTTATGTTGAATGGAACATTTCTTCTTATCGGCACAACAACCTTAAGCGGGCTAGGCCTCCCGTGTCTGGTTTAATTTGACTTAATTTACCAGTAGCTAGATAGACAGTCTTGCGGACCAGCCGTCGATTTACATACGGTTAAGGATGGAATATTAATTCTTCTTTTTCCAAAAATTACTACATAAATGCTGTTTTGCAGAGTGCAAGGAAAGCTTTGCTATTCTTCAATTGTACTACAGTTATCCGAGGTCAAGGTTATAATTACTTCATGATGTCTTCAAACATTAAATGTGACAATTCGGCAGGACCAGTTAAATTAATGTTGACACTCGTTAGCAACTATAACACTAGACAAGCAAATGTGTCTGGTACTGATATCAATATCCGCATAATTGATTGACCAAAAGTATGTTCTAAGTTTACATTTGAAGTCTTACAATAGCGTTATTATAGTTTTAATATCTTCCCCGTAAACATCTGGCAATTGTAAACTTACCGATACCGTTCAAAGCTGTAAATAAATATATTTTTCAATACGATTTGTTGTCCCATTACCACATTCTGGAAATCTCTTTTAGTAAATTAGTCAGCATGCACTTATTAATGTAAGGAAATCTGTAAATTATATCACTCAAAACAAACTTCATCACCTGCGGTAAAATCATATAGAAGCAAAGGTCAAATTAATTTTACTCTATGAAATTACTTCACATTTAAAATGCTGCACCCTTAAAATGACCGGATGGTCACTACAGTGTTAAGCTTTTTTAAATTTTCCACATTTTCCATCACATTTCAAACGAATTACTACACTGCATCCGATTGCTTCAAGCCACTTCTTTAAGCTGTCTGTATGCTAAGTTCCGTCACCCTATATACGCTTCAAGATATATTCAAAATCAGTAATAATCACATACTCACTCTCACTCGCCTCATAAACACGCTTGCCACGACATTTGCCTTTATGACAGGAGCCCGACGGAAACCGGTACGGAACAATGCAAAAGATTTTATTAGACTTAATTAAGCTCATGGTGTAATAAATGGACTTGTTTTTATCCTTCACGCCCAAGTGTTTCATCGTTCCATCTAGAGGTGCGCCTTCTACCTACGGCTCGCGTTCGACACTCAGCATAATCGTCTGGCAGAGGTTGAGTGAAATGGTTGCTACGCCTTTTTGCCCTCGGAAGTGCTCTCGAGAAGTCGCATTGTAATTCGCACGCAGCCAAAGATGTGTTTGTGTGTGTGTTT
Organism: Anopheles moucheti; assembly: GCF_943734755.1. Taxonomy (NCBI): domain Eukaryota; kingdom Metazoa; phylum Arthropoda; class Insecta; order Diptera; family Culicidae; genus Anopheles; species Anopheles moucheti. The sequence goes on from NC_069140.1 coordinate 41,550,646, forward strand.
AGGTCTGTGTGCAAGGAAAGCTTTGCACGAAACAAACGGCACCTTCACCGGATGGGCAACGGCACCCTATGTGTTACGGTGAGCCGATGGACCATTAGACAATAACGAACGGTACAGCAAAGACATCAGCATCTTTGGTGTAATGCTTGTCTTCCACTTCATTACTAACGGGTAGACTTTCCGTTGTTTGGCCGCCGTCTGGAACGCGTGTTCATGTTCAAGAAGCTTAACTACATGCAACACACTACACCCGAAGCCGGGCAAGATATTAAAGGGGCCGCGAACGGGACACGCTTTGAAGTGACAATTATTCGCTGTAGCAGTGTTAAAATGGCATTTAAAACGCCCGTTTTGGCATCTTGTTCAACGAAAGATTGCAAAACAAAAGGATCTGCACGGATACGGGTGGTACGCAGTCTGCTTCAAGGTTCAGCATTAGAACACCTCTGCAAGATGGTTGTTTCCCGCCAAATGCATAAGGATAACAGCTACTTCGGCGCAGCTTCAAATAAGAGGGAAAAGTTTTCCCCATCGTCTTATAACGAAACACGCATCCAGCAAGCAAATGTTTAATTTTGTTATCATGTTTCGGTGTGTTGCTTTTGCACTTTACACTTCATCACCCGACAAACACGAAGCAACAAACAATTTCACAAGGCATGTTTTCAGCAACATTAGCAAAAGCTGCTAGCGGTGGTGTGAATGCAAAATGTCTTTAGAGTATTATTTTGTGTAGCCAAAGCTAAAAACTTACTCAAAATTACCAGCTGTCACATGGTACTCTCATCGGCTTTGTTCCAAACCATTAACCAGAATGATAAAGTGCAGCTTTTCTAGTTCGATTTCACCATATCACTGTAGTCTTGCATGTCCATGAACTTATGACTATGCAAAGGCAGAATTTTTTGGATGAAGCAAACGGTCAGGACGTTTATATAATTTAATTGATGACAAGTGTATTGGTGTCGACATCGGTCTTCACACGACACGACCGGTCCAATATCCCATCCGGACCATTCCCCCGAACGTAATCGTTCTTTACTCGATTTAATCCGACATGGGGTAGTTTTAGATGATCAGCATTTTTTCAATGACTTCCATCTGTTGGTGCTGTAGGACTTTTGCTTTCTGGCTGCTTTTTACTACTGCTTTGTTGATTCGTTGCTGCAGTAGTTTACGCTTCAATCTCTCCATAATGTGATGAAATGATGAATTAAAATTTAATTAAATTAATAACTACTGTATATGAATAATAGATGAATATGTTTTAAACAAGTTTTGAAAATTTAGAACCACATCTCTCTTATGGATTACTGAACTTACTTATATTTACAGTTGTTTCTAACTTTTCCACTAGTTATCAACTGTGCAGGACAAGACTACAATAATAATGTAATCTTTCTAGAGCAAATATATCTTTACGCTGTGTGAAATAATTGCAAGACTCTCAAAAACGATTATAATAATCAAAAAACAGGAAAAAAACAAAAAGAAACCTTCAATAATTTGCATGACCGATAGTGAACGTGAAAAACATAACTATCAGGAAAACAACAGAAAACCCATTCAACTAAATGTGTATCAAAAGCATTATAGCATTGAATGTTGTACAACTATAGCACAATATGTAATGAAAGCGTACTCTTGGTCGTCATTGCATACCGGCTAAAGGGAACAATCGCCCCGCTAGTTCTATCCACTTCATATGTCATTGGGAACAACAAAAATAACTTCTCGAAAATCACAATACGAGATGCATCTTCGTTATTTCTCTTCACTACTATTTGTATACAGAGTAGATAGCATTCAACCAGGCCGGTTTGTCAAGCACATGCACTTGACATGGTTCGCTAACTATTGCCAGAAAGATGTAACCGATTTTGCTTTCCACAGATACCATGAGCGCAGAATTCGTTCTCTTTTCGGCACTTGAACTCTGGAATGATAGTGGATAAGTGTACTTCGGTGGAACAAAAGTAGTTCAAAGATCTGTTGTTATTTGGTTCAGGTCACTGTCAATACTGTTACCGCGTGATGTAACTGTAAAAGAGAAATGTATTTAAATGGGTTCTATTTTTAAGTAGCTGATTTTGAAACCATAAACAGACAAGTCTTTGTGAAGGCAGAGCTATGTTTAACATTCGGCAAAGAGGTTGAAAATCGATTATAATATTGTTTCTATAGATGAAAATTTTATGTAAACTGAATCTATTTCAAGAATAAACCCAGGAAAACTATGAAACTTTCGATAGATGCGCCATAAAAACAATTAGCTGAAGTATGCTTATTTTGCATTACAAAGAAGCGGAACAAAACGGATTACACGGGCAATCTACAAAAATGCAGCAAAAGCAAGTGCCACTGCACATTTGCACAAACCTTTCTTGCCGAAGCCGAAACTCGCTGGAGCGTGGTGATCAAAATTACACCATCCGGGGCAGAATTTACATCCGGCGTGTGCAAAATCCGCACGTACACTTGCATCCAGCGCCGGACACACGAATTTGCAGCGGCGAGCTAATTACGCGATGCGATGCAGAAATCAGTTCCTCCATAATTCACCAACGCCCGGAAGGCTCATGCTACATTACCTCCGATAAGGAAAATGGATGAATGAGCTGCCCGTTCCAGGCCGCCCGTCGAGCCACACAATTTTTCCACCAATTTCCATCCCTCGCTGCCGGGCCGAATGTGTTCGCGTTCCTGACATGACCAAGTGTGCTGCAATTATCAAGGTCGTACCAACCGGCTTACAGCGTGTGTGGCCGAGCGCGCTTCGACTCGACGATCGTGGCAAGGGTAATGTAGTGCTCGGGTTTTGCTAAATTATAGATGTCGAGTACCGATTGGAATGCAAACATTTTAATCAAATATGAAATATATGACGGGCTTTTGGTGCTTTTCCTGCACGTTTGTGGAACAGTTCAGTGTCAAACTCGGGAGGGATGCGGGCCGGTTCCTGTTGTGTGAAGCTTACTGAGGTAATCGCTTCCCGACAGGTTGGCTCACGAGTGAAATTAATATGCTCGTGCTACCGGATGGGGCACGTTGCTGTTTGCAAGCGTCTGGTAGGTAATGTGTCTATTTCTAGACACGTACACTGTGCTGTATCAAACAAATTCATTGTCTCATTAATGGTGATGCAAGCAACACATAATTGAGACAATGTACGTATGGCGTTGCTATTTAGTGTTGAACAGAACGCTTGAATATTTGAAAATAAACAGCTTGCGTTTAGCGTAAAGCACTTGCCGCATTCTGTATTGAGCATCTAATATTTCTACAGATATATCGAATATCGATAGGAATACATCGAGAACTCGAATCAATTGAAGGGGAGATACGAATTTAAAAACGTTCATGCAGCTTCTTGCATTTCCAGATCTCAGAAATATCGTGCGTACTACCATGCTAAATCATCCCCATGCCAAAATGACTATTGTGCAACGGTCCATTTCATTCTTTCTCAAACCACTGTTTTGAAATTTGTTGCATAACCCCGAATTTCTTGAATACATATGAACCGAATGATTTAAAATAGTCATCATTAGTGTTTTATAAGGTTTAATACAACTTCTCAAGAGCTAAATTCCTTTCAATTAATTAACTTGTGATAAAAACCAAACCCGAACTGCTGTCGAACTGCTTAATTATCTTTAAACATATTACATTAAGCTTCTTACGAGCTTCCTACTGAATCCTACATTTGTGTCTCAGCGATTCTCAATTTGATTAATTAATTTTCCTATTTTACTACTACGGTCAGACAGCGTCAGAAGCGTCTAGCTATTTGTATTCCAGTTTATAACTCATTGTGTGAAAAGTAGTACACGACGATCAACGCAATACGTACGATAGCAACTTTCCTTTCTGAATACTTTCCATATTTCTCTTGCAAAGATGTGCAGACCGCTTTAAACAGTGGATATGTACTTGAAGTTTCGAGACACATTGCCCCAAAACATGCTAAACTAACTATTCTTCACCGCAGAGCAGCGATGCTTTCGCCCTTAACGCCACGTTGCTCACTCGCATCACTTTACTGCTTGGTGGCTAATCTACTTGGTGGAAAGAAAAATGAATGATCGAACTTACTATCATGCCTGTTTCGATATTAATTGGATGTGGGAATACATTTTATGAATTATAAATTACATTTTCCCTATACCACCCAGTGCAACCAGTTTTCCCTCGCTTATAGGTTGAGCTTCATATATTTCGCACTCTTTTTCTCTCGCGCTCACTCTCTTCTTTCACTCATTTTGTTATCGGGCATGTGATCCGGTCACTCGGAATGGACTCATCCATCTCATCGGGTGCACGTATCTTTTGGGTACACCGGCAACCGGCGATGCTGCTGGGACCTGTATCGGGTTTTCCCGGTGCTTCCCGGTATCTTCACCGGCTTTGCCCATTACCGTCGCTTTCCGGGAAATCGCAACAGCAACGAAAACCCGCAGTGCCCGTCGAACATGCCCGGGTGGTTGTTCTTCGGATGATGAAAGAAAACAAGCCAGCCCAACAAGATGGCACGGCGGGAATAGGAAGTTAGATCAATCTCAAAAAGACGGTCGAACGGTCGCCGGCAGCACATAATGCTCATAATGAAATGTTCACTTTCTACCTGATTTATTTATACCATTCTGATTTGTTTCTTTTCTCTGCCAAGTTTCCAATACACCTGGAGCCGATGGTAAGGGGTTTGATTAGGGCGCTAGTGGGAAATAACATTAATCTACTTATCGATATTTCCCATGCTTTGAATTATTTCATTTACGAACCAATGAGAATCGGAGAACCTTTCGCTCCCCATACCAAAATACTTTAGCAGATAGTGGAGAAATCTGGTGTGTTGCGGCCTAAATAATATTCGTTACATTTTTCTTACTACTAAACACGTTCTTCCATTTCCATTACGAGCAGCTCTTAAAAATAAACGCGTTTTCATTATGACACTGTCAGATGAATTTTCAAAAACTACCTCAAGGGAATCGCAACGAGTAAGCCAAAAACTCGTTTACATACGACATTCCACCGTGCTCTGTGCTGGCTTCACAAAGCTAAAGAAGCTCCAAAGGTAACCCTCGAAAAACACGAGCAAAAAATGTGCATAATTTGTCATCCACCAACTGGGTACGGGTCAAAAGAAGGAAAACCTTTTGTACCAATGGTCACACGCTCGATGCAGAAAAAGTAGAAATGAAACACCGAGCAGGATATGATTAAAAAGATATGACCCATCATGCATATCAAATACTTTTTCGTGGAAAAGTTTAGGTTGGCAAGTGGCTGTTTCAACTCAATGCAGGAATAAAACAAAAAAAGCCAATATACAACGGAGCTACCTGTGAAAACGACCCGGGTGACGCATCAACCAGGACGTGACATCAAAATTAATGCCATTGAGGTATTTGTCTTAGAAAATGTGAAACACACTTCACCTATTTGGTGATGCAACATTTCATATTTTATTTTCCGTTTGTCCTCGGTGTCGTATTCTGATATCAGCAATTGTCATTAAAATTATTTATAATGTGATTTAATGTTGCTAATAGTGACGCCATTAACGTTGCTAAATGGCTTTACCTGTATCTCACTTTCGTTACCGAATCAATCATTTGCAATATGCAATTAATAGCCACCATTCACGGTGCATTCATCTCCTGGGAAAGGTTTCAAATATTTACAATAATTATTACAGCAAGGAAATCTCGTTACTCGCTCTTTGAACCAGACAGAACAGAAAAATAACATGGCTCTGAACGATTGTATTTAGGTTTTCGATCCGTTAATTTACACGGTTTCTATTCCCACAAGATTACGGCCCGATAACGATCGGCCCCATAATGGTATGCACATTCATTATGATGAATTGCAAACGACAAACATCGTTGTAACACACACTCACACACCCACATGTGTCTGTGAGGTTTTCCTTTTGTGTTACCATGCGGACCATACGTAGAACGGCACAGCCACAATTAAACTAAATTGCTTTCGTGAGCAACCAATCAATTTCCAGCACAGAATAGAATCCACGAATCTGTCGGATTAACTATCGCAATTTAGAGATAGTGAATGATGGGACTAGCGCTCAAATGGTGGGAAGTGGCTGAGAGCAGACTAGGGGCTGATGGGCAACATATTCTTGCCCTCAAGCGAGCAAAGCCAGCCCACGACGACAGGTGGTATGCGATAAATCCTGCTTTTGTCAACGACGTAAACGTTTGTTTACGCTTGTTTCGCACCTTTCGAAGCGCTTGTGGTGGTTTGTTGGTGGAATTTCGGTCTGCTGATGTGTATTGGAAGAGTTACGAGCGACAAAACGCACCGAACGCACCGAGGGTAATCGGTGTTGAAATGTTACAAATACATACACACAACCACACTCGGAAGAACTCGATCGTTGTCATGCTGTCAGTGAATGCTAATCGCATAATAGAAAGCAGTGCTCATTTGCCAGGATGCTTGGTATACTTCAAATGAGTAACTTAAATTAGCATCCAGCGATTTACGGTGCTCCTGGAGAAGGATGTTGGTGGGTAGAATGTGATCGTATAGAAACCCATACAAACTAACAATGGTGGACTTAGGCATGCTGACTAGGATGAAATATGCTATTAATATTTGTTATTTATTGTTAAATTCAATGTACTTCATATAGTCCCTTTGCAATGCGTTTGTGTTTAACGATTACAAACTGTGTTAAATTGGCGGCACATGACTAAAAACAAATCAAAGGAACAGAAACGAATACGACACCAAATTACGTCAAGTTATGATCTAGCAGGAAGCTAAGTCACGATCTCGCCAAGTCGTACAAGTCGAGTATAATATGACTTGAAAGTATCTGCTCAATACCATTTTCGTCGGTAAATGTTCGTAATAAGTCATCTAAACCAAGGTCCGAAGATTTTCTTTACAGTACTTGACAAAACTATATCGCCCTTTTTTATAGGAGAATTCAAGATTCAATAAAAAGTAGGGATGAATGAAAATAATAGTTGTAAAAGTTATAAAGTGAGTATAAAGGTAGTAGGCGGTCATCTAGGGCCTCCCCGTGGGGGGAGGGACCCAAAAAATTGTGCATTGTGCAATTTTTGAAAATTTAACAACAGAGTTAATTAACATATTTATAATTATGAATTAATTTATATATATAATATCCTTGGGGCGGCCCGGTGACATGATGGTAGCGGAGCCGGTCTTCACACGAACGGACCGGACCAAAATTATATCCGGACCAATCCCCCGTAGCAAGGACTGACTATCCGGCTACGTGGTAAAATAAGTCGATACGGCCACGTCGTTCTGAAGAAACAAAAAAAATGCAAGTTTATTGCATGCAAGTGTATTGCATGCAAGTTTGTTGTACGCAAGGTTGCTCAACATTGCATACGAAGTTGCGCGCCACCTTGTGCGCCATCTTGCGCGCCATCTTGCTCAGCTGGTACTAGGTGTTACATCTTCCGTGGATGCTCTCCTGGTATCGGCAATCTGAAAACAGGTGGTTTGTATGGAAAGTTATTGTTGAAACATTGCATACCTTCCGGTGGTTTTCAGGCAAAATTGCTGTACAAGGTGCTACCTCTTCCGTGGATGCTCTCTTGGTACTATTCATTCGGAAATTCTGGTGCAATTTCGTTTATTATTTCAAGCCACAGAGTCGAATATTCTTCTCTGTATTTAATTGATCTAACTGTCAAATCATTACAAAATCATTATCAAATCATTGTCTGTCAAATCATTACATTGTTTTACAAGCCAGCTCGTTATCCAGCTTCTCATGCAAAATCGAAAGCATCAGCCGACTCTGTTTTCCCCAATTACATGTCCTCATTCTTCTCATTCGTTCTTCTTCTCATTCAATAAGTTCGTTTATTACCCACAACTTTCAAAAAATATAATTTTAAACACAAGCTACACCGATTTTTTATTTGTGTTTGTAATCAATGACAGCCAAAATTGAGCTATTTCATACACGTAATGTATAATTTTACATTATTTGAAACATGAAAGTTAAGAGACTTATTAATTTGTTTGTTATACATTTACACTTTTCCACACCACTGGTCGCGTTGTAACAAGTTCAAGTTGGTTTTGAAGTATGCAAAACGAGAGCTTCTGTTCTAATTTGGTATCACTTCCGACCTCAAACAACCTGCCAGCACAAAGAACCATCACAGAAGAAGGAGCATTAGCCGGAAAAATATCACTCCCAATTCGTCATTCGGGTTTTGATCCACATGAGGTCACTAATTAGAGCCACCCCGTACACAATGGGCCAAAAAGAGAGAGAAAAAGAGAGGGCCAAAAAGAGAGAGAAAAAGAGAGAGCGAGAGAGTAAGAGAGAGAGAGAGAGAGAGAAAGAGACTAAAGCACACAGATATCATGCACAAGTGCTTTCAGCTACAAAAGCTGCCAAATTGCTTTTCCAAAATGCACCGAACCAATTGCAGGACAAAGGAAGGAGCGAAAAGAAAAACAACTAAATCGAATTAAGTCAAACACAAAGCCGCACCCATCTGCGCACCATCCAAGCGTTTCGGTCGCTCTCGGTATAATTTAAATAATCGTATCCAAAAGTAAATAGAGCTGTTCCTGCACAAGAAATTCAATCCCTATGCATCAGTCAGTGCGGGACAGTTGGAAACATTGGTACAGTCAGGATTGCAATAAAAATAAAAAAAGACCACCGGGCCTCCACCCTTATTTCGTCCGAAATGCTTTCGCAGTCATCCTTTCGGGCCAGGATAATCACCGGAAGCACTAATAGGACACGTTCGTTGTCATTGCTCGATTCTTTCCTGTCCACCTACAAACCGAGGTTTTGTCGTTTTTCGCATATCTTTCTGATAGAAGTTGCTTCCTGTGTTTAGTGTCGCACGTCCATGGTGGCCGTTTGGTTGGCATTAGTTGCTTAATTCAATGGCGAAATTAAATCTAACGACCAAACCACGATGGATGAGATGACAAATGCGGCGACTTGCAAAATACGAAAAATGGGCCAAAATTCTTTCAAATGTCAAAATGTTAAAAAACCCATTCAGTTTTATACGTTTGTTCCACAATCTCTTGTGGAGTTTAAGAAACATAAACGAATTAGGTGAAGGGCTTTAGAGACATCGTATAAATATCCGATTAATTATTTTTTTCGACATTTTACATTCATGAAGTCTTCAAGTTCAAGAAACCTATGATAGTTGTTAAAATAACTAAAGCGATATAGTAAGATATTCTACTCTTCCTCACCAGCAATACGCTTCTGGACAACTGTGTATCATGCCAGCGCTGGTCGGTTTTTACTATGAACGGATTTTCTATGCAAAAAAGGTGGTTATTATATTTGCAGCACTAACGTTACGCTGCCAACATTCATCTGTGGCTAGTTTGGCAAAAGTCCCATGTGCTTCGTTCGGTGTGCAAATATGCTCGAAAAACCATTCGTGGAAGAACTTCCTTAGCAGCACATCCTACGACGATACCGGACGTGTTTGATCCAAGGCCCAAGAAGCATGTACCTTTCTGAATTCCGGTAGAAATGGTTTACAAATTAATATCAAAGACATAAAAATTATAGATAATGAGCCGGATTAAGGTACTTTTGATATAGTAGTATTTTGATGTTTAAATATGCTATATTAGACATTTATTTAACATAATTGTTTTAATTATTGATAATTTCTAAAAGCATTGTAACTTACACGCGTTACCAAAATTAAGCCACATTAAATAATTTTTTAAGATAAAATTATGTTGATAGCGATCAAAGCATAAAATTATCATGCTAATAACTGCTAATCGTAATAATATTCTGGCAATATTTCCATTTAGTTTAAGACAAAATAACATAATCAATACTGCAGTGTAATTAATTTCAACCAAAGAATCATTTTAAAAATATGAAGCATGGATGCTTTATTTTGCCTGTACCTGTATCTATAAATACTCAAAAATGTAAACACGAATTGTAAAGGAAGGAAAGGGTAATATTTTAAACCATTATCACTATCGGAAAACCACTTTATTATGAAGATGCTATCGATGCCGCTTAAAAAAGTCAGGTCTGTAGCTATATTTGATGCCATTAAGCTATCGTTTGCAAGAGCTTTGGTTAATTACATCGTGCAAATGGGTACACCAATGGCGACAACAATTTCACATTCACATTTTATTTTCGTTTATTATTTCGTTTGGTTTGTTGGTTGTTACAACTTTATTTTTTATTCTAAATACTTATTTGCTTTACAAAGTTTAATCTAAAAGTTGTGTTTTATTCTCCACAAATACTCGATAACGACCCAATGTAGGATAAAAGGGTTGCTGAAAGTCGTAAGTACTAATTATTATTAATGATACCGTACAACACATGGACACGTTTGAGATTAAAACACTGAGCTCATGGTAAACCTTTCCCAAAATACTGTTTGTCTATTAATGGCCACGATCGAAGCGTACACAATGTTCCGGTACCGCTTTGCCTTGCTTTGGCTGCAAGGCATTCAAGAATATTTCGCCCATCCTTCATCCCACCCAGTAAACTATCGGTAAGACAACGTGGTCGACCGAGACCTTTGCCACGGACAATCGGGGTTGATATGAAGTAAACTTCGCCACAATTTGGCCCAGCACCACCGTCCGACCATGTAATCCCGTGCTGCGATTCTTCCTTAGCGTGTGACAAAATGATGAATTTATGCATCAGCTTGTGGCCACCGTATTATTACTATTACTATCCCTATAAAACCCCATCCCAAATGGGAGCAGGACAGGCCACGGTAAAACAGTGACGCTCCGAGGATGGCTTCATGGAAAAGGCGGATGAATAAATTTGTCCCAATCAGGACGTCCGGTGCAAAAAGGGATTATGGGCTAGAATGGTGGCTTGCGGTTTCTAATTTTCCACACTTTTCACACAATTTTACAGTCTGTCCCGTGATCGAACCGAGTTCGAAGATCACCATCAGCGCAAGCATGTATGATGGAAATTCAATAGCCCATCGTAAGCTTCTTAGCAAACAGTGGTGTTAAGGGGCGAGCACGATAGCATTAAGCATCCGTGCAATGTGTTGTTTGCAATGGATTTAGCATCGTTGATGGTCTGTAAAGATGCATGATATAAAAAAGGAAATTATATCGTAACTATTTTTTAAATTATTTCCCTTTCCACATGTTTCTCCGATTACTGGATATTAAGTAGTGTTCAAAGGGTTTTTCCGATACAAAGCTTTCGATAAACCACGTCTGAAGCAGCATGTACCACGTAGAATAAAGAACTTTAGTTTTCCAGAAATGAAGTTAAGCTTAAAGTTACAACTACGGAGTTCTCAAAGTTGGAGTTGGAGAACTCTTTTCTAGTTCTAAGAATTTCTAGTGCCATTCTAAGCCATACGGAATAGCTATTTAAAAAAATACTACATAAAAGATAATGATCAAGTTTACTGCTGCAGTCGGTATCCTCCATTCGGGTAACCGGGGGTAAGTAATTGCTGGGTGCCATGTCCTCTTTCTACGTGAGCATAAATTCAATCACCTAGTTTTTATACTCCGTATGTACTAACGTCTTATGTAGTATTTATTATGTTTCGTCTAAAAATGGCATGCTTACATTATCTTCAACCTCATGATTCTAAAAGGCATTTACCTGAACAAAGTTAACTTGGCTTTAAAAAACTCAAAGCAGATCAGTCACTACTAACATTATCTGAGTATTATCCCACATTTTGCTGGGCAAACCAAACTTGAAGGTATATAAAGCTGCTAAATTATTTAATAAACCATATAATAAAGCTCTGCCAACCAATCAAACCCTTCTAATGAAATGTTCAATCAGAATTCACCATAAGAAGTTTGCAAACTTGCCGTGCACCGTATCCCGCCCGGCATCAGCGATGGAATGCACAAGATAAGCAACACTCTGTCACGCCGGAAGTAGGACGCGGTAATTCGATTAAATGAGCTATCTAACCGTAAACTGATAGATATCTGCATGTCTCCTAGTTCTTGCGCCAAGCGCATCTTCCTACCAGGAAGGTGCGTACCACTAATGTGTAGATGTGCAGCGTAGCGAACGGAAACACTATCCAAACGCTTTGTGGTTCCGTTTTTCACTGACATATCATCGCCAATAATTGAACGCTGATAAGATAACTAAATTGAACCGTCACAGCTAACAAGCGGTATATTAGATTTATTATTATGCTCATCAGTCGCACAGACTGGCCGTGTTACCGTCGGTTTGGCATTGGTGCACCATGACATAGATCGCACTAACGGGTTTATCGTTGAGTAGCGAATTTCGAACAGCAACTAGCCTTCCTTTGCGGTTTGCGGCACAAGCGCATTCATAGGTGTTCTTCCTGCTGTTGTTATGGTTTTATTTTTGGTAGGAATCGGAACAGGAATCAGTCAAGACACATATGAAAAGCATAATGGACATGAAAAGATTTATGAATTTAGCATAAATTCGATAAGTAGCATGGCACTAATTCCGTCAGTGGTCCAAGTTAGATTAGATTCTTATTGTTACTTCAATATCAAATTGTAAATTAATTAGAAAACAACCAAATGCTTCGGTACCTAAATCGGTATCAAATGCTTCGGTACCTAAATCGGTATCAAATGCTTCGTATGGCTCTATACGCAACAGCGAATGGCGACAGAAGAAAAACTTTCAAATGATTTCTTTTATTTCCTCCCCGTGGTGGTGCATCCACAGGTATGTACCCGAGTGCAATAGTCAAAAGTGCATGCGAAAGCGAAACATTCCGTTGCGCAGGCAAACAAAGGATGAACTGTAAAATTCAATTGAAAAGCCAAGAATGGAATAAAACTCCCACAACTAGGTTATCGAGAACAAGTGGCATTGGAAATGAAGCAACACAAAACAACAACAAACGGACACAGGAAGAAGAGACGAAAGCACCCAAAACTGTCATCCTTCGGTGCGGCTGCATCCGATTGGCTTATTTAAACTTTCATTTCCACCCGAATGGCATGCAATAAGCTGCTTTAAGGATTGGGTACGGTCTCGTGCACGGAACTAAGTGCTCGAATCTCGGTACCATCTCAGATGGTTTCCACTGATACTGCTCTCACGCAAGAAAGCATATAAAAAAGCGCATGTGTATGTAGGCCAGCTAAGGGTACGGTTAAGGAAAGGTGAGTGTGCATTATGAATACCAAAGGTATATTTTTGGGGAAAACCTTCAACCTAAGAAATTTAAATCTATCTATTGAATTAATGATTCATTGTGGCATGATGGTAGCGGAGTCGGTCTTCACATAAACGGACGGGACCAAAATCCCATCCGGACCAATCCCCAGTGGAGGATCAATCCTTTTGGAGGCCCAGGGCGGAATTTTTAAAGGGGGGCCCATAATTTTGCTACGGCATTATCGGTGTTAGGGAGATGTACTTCAAACATGATTTAACAACACCAGCAAAATCTCGGAAAGAAAGCTCCCTTGCGTACATCTCAGAGTTCTGTTGCATAGCCCTGTAAACGGGCCTAGTAAGCTAGTCTATATATAAACGTTTGTATGCGCTAAGGAGAACCATAACGCCACTACTTGGATCACATCTTCTACGATTTACGTACATTTACGATTCCTGATTAGTCCAGCGCCTGCTACGATTTTTCGCCTAAGGTACAGTTTTCAATCGGTTTACTTTACGAAAACAATCAGATAAATTTCTAAGAAACCTGTTTCGCTCATGTTGAAGATTTAGGCGATGAACAACACAATTGTTTTCAGATTTGCGAAATCAGGAATGCATGCTTTTCAAGAGGTGACACCTGCAGTGTGGAATAAATTTGCCTATCACTATTGCTATTGCATACTATCAAACCCGTGAGAGCGATCGCTAGTGTAAGGAAGATGGATGAAACGGAAAGCATCCTTCATCTCGCTCAAACTTCCGGTCGGCTGGTACGAAATTCCATACAAACCAGCTATTTTCAGATTGCCGATACCAGGAAAGCATCCACGGAAGAGATAGCACCTTGTACAGCAATTTTGCTCGAAAACCGCCGAAAGGTATGCAATGTTTAAACACTAACTTTCCCGTTTTTCGTGAAAAATTTCTTCGAAAACTACCAGTTTCCGAATTTAAAGTACCAGGAGAGCATGCACAGAAGAGGTAGCTCCTGGTACTGCGCCGTAAGGTATGCAATGTTTATACACTAACTTTGCAACCAACTTGCAACGCAATGCGCCGTAAGGTATGCAATGTTTATACACTAACCTTGCAACCAACTTGCAATGCAAGTTTGGTGCATGCAAGAAACTTGCAGCAAGATGGCGCGCAAGATGGCGCCCAACTTCGTACTTGCATGCAACAAACTTGCATGCAAGCTTGCATGCAAACTTGCATGCAAGTTCTTGCCAGCAAATTCTTGCATGCAAACTTGCATGCAAGTTTGCATGCAAGTTTGTATGCAAGTTTGCATGCAAGAACTTGTATGGAAGTTTGCATGCAAGAACTTGCATGCAAGTTTGCATGCAATTTCTTGTATGCAAGTTCTTGCATGCAAGTTCTTACATGCAAGTTCTTGCATGCAAACTTGCATGCAAACTTGCATGCAAACTTGCATGCAAGTTTGCATGCAAGAATTTGCTTGCAAGAACTTGCATGCAAGTTTGCATGCAAGCTTGCATGCAAGTTTGTTGCATGCAAGTACGAAGTTGGGCGCCATCTTGCGCGCCATCTTGCTGCAAGTTTCTTGCATGCACCAAACTTGCATTGCAAGTTGGTTGCAAGGTTAGTGTATAAACATTGCATACCTTACGGCGCATTGCATTGCAAGTTGGTTGCGAGGTTAGTGTATAAACATTGCATACCTTACGGCGCAGTACCAGGAGCTACCTCTTTTGTGCATGCTCTCCTGGTACTTTAAATTCGGAAACTGGTAGTTTTCGAAGAAATTTTTCACGAAAAACGGGAAAGTTAGTGTTTAAACATTGCATACCTTTCGGCGGTTTTCGAGCAAAATTGCTGTACAAGGTGCTATCTCTTCCGTGGATGCTTTCCTGGTATTATACATTCGGAAACAGGTAGTTTTCGAAGAAATTTTTCTCGACCAACGGGAAAATTAGTGTCCTGGTCCTGGTACAATTTCGTTTATACTTTAAAGTCATTAAGTCGATTTTCCTCTCTGCATTTAATTTATCACATAGTAACAAATGTTTTATATAACCAAGGAAGATATTTTTGATAATTTTTTTACCTTGTAAATTAATTGTTTTGCTATAAATTAACTTTGTTGTAAAATTTTCAAAAATCGCACAATCGGCACAAATTTTTTGGGGCCCCCAACACGGCGAGGCCCTAGGCGACCGCCTACTCCGCCTACCGTTTGATCCGCCGCTGCCAATCCCCCGTAGCAAGGACGGAGTATCCGGCTCCGAGGTAAAATAAGTCGATACGGCTAGGCCGAAAAAAAACAAAAAAAAAAACAATGCACTAAGCAAATGTGGTACCATGAGCCATTTATTCAATATACAGATTAATTGGCCACCGTTCATAAGTTAAGACAAAACTAAGAGTCACTTCGTCAATGTTACCAAGTAGGCTGCTACTTTCAAAGCTTAAAGCGTTGCGTTCAAAGCTTAATCTGTTATAAAATGTTTCTCTCAAGTTGGTGGTGATTGGTTTTATTTCCCTATTTTACATGAAACAAATGGGCACCTTATTAACTTGCACACGAAAAGATTCGCTCTTTGCCGCAATGTTTTCATGTCTTCTTCAGGTTCTCGTCGGTTCACTTACGGTATATTGTCTCTGCTCTAAACTGTCTTTAATTCACTTTGTGCCATTATTAAACAAATGCGATTTGTTGGTTGTTTCGCGCGTCATGGTAATTGAAATATAGTAGGGAACAATTTTTCAACTTCACTGATGTATGATATAATTTAAATACGGTTCACAAATCATTGCTACATCTTTCCGCAGACTACAATATCACAGAGCATCACATTTCGTCCACCTTTCCGGAGCTTTCAGCAGCCAGCCGTTTACCTTCAAAGTCAGCAGTCGTTATGTAAGTTAAAATCGCATCTGGTGTTCAACCGCATCTATTATAACCTTCTATCGAGCAAACCTCGAACGAATTGTTAATAAGGTAAACGCCATCGTTGTGTTGCTTAAAAGCCCATTAGGATTATTAATATACGTCCTTTTGCAAGTAACCTCTCGACAGTCAATGAATTACAATCAAGACTGTCGCATGCCGTGAGACATTCGGGGCGATGTTTCGCTTTCTTTCGGAAATAATTGGGGAGATATCGAGAGTTTTGTTGTTGTTGTTTTGGTTTGCTGATTTGTTTCTTCCTTCGCGTCGGTGAAGTACTGCTTAAAAACGTGATTATCTTTATGAAATCTGTAGCGAACAGCCAATCTGCATCTAAATGATTATGAATGGTCAAAGCATAGCTCAAGTTACAGTGCGATGTTTAACGATTTCTTAACAAAGCAAGGCAAAGCCCCCCGAGCTATAGCGCTGAAAGCGCTTTGAACGAAATGGAATCAGATCAATCGGGGTTAACAGGCTGATAATGTTGCATCAAATTTGGCGGTACAACGTCCGTTGTACGTCCGTTACGATGAATGCTTTCTTGGACGTAAATATGCTTTCAGAACCACAGTACAATCCACCTCAGATAAGGCAACATTTCGGGAAAGTGATACTTATCGATTGAACTTGGTATTGTTCTTTTATTCAATACTTTTTCCTAATTTATATTCTTTCCTGTAGGTTTATTTTTTCGTCTTTTCTCCCAAGGACCCAAATGTCTTCCAAGGATTCGTCTGGAAGGGTCCCGAAGAATTAAGGGTTGTAAAAATGTTTATCACAGCAGAGTATTATGTCAGATTGTAAGACGCTACGACGGGACAACAAAGAGGTTCGTTAAAGGTCTCTCCCTCAAACATTTCAGACACCAAAGTACATTTCTTGTTTAACTTAGCTAGCACACTCGTCGAACTTCACTCATCATTGTATGATGTTTCGTGCTCGCTGTGTGGGAATAAGCTATCTTTCATCTCTAGGCTACCTCAAGTTCAACAGGACCCCCGAATTCGATGGAGTTCGACAATTTCCAACTGTTGCGAGAATGGGAAAATTCTAGTAGGAAAATAGTAGGTGGTCTCAGAATCGCTCTTAGAGTCAGAACAGAGATAACAATGGAAAACAACTTAATGCACTGCCTTGTGATTATAAGCAAAAGCTTCATATTATCCATCAAATCTTCAATAATCTTTTCTAATTGAAACTGGTAGATCAATCGTTCTCATATACCCTAATTAATTAACCCATGTAAAAGGTTCGATATTGTTTATTTTGTGTCTCGTAATTGAAATCATACGAATACAAGCACAAGTCCTCCACTCACTCAACTATACGGAGTAATATTCACATACATAACAGTGTGTATTAGTACATGGCTCATCATTCCATCTGCCAGCGTTGTCCATCGTCATACAATTCTCACCAGCGCCATTGCTTGGTTCTCCATCAGCGTAGTTGATAAATCCATTGGGCCAACCGACCCTAGTGCTTCTCGATAGCCAGATCCACGATCCTTGCAATCCCTGGTCTGAACCGGAGAGCCAGCAGTTCTCATTTACACCAGATTTTTTTATCTTATCCAACACCATATCGTTTTGACGAGTCGTCTCGATCGAGGCTAGAGTTCCTCCGTTATCTATACACTGCTGCCACGCTAAGATGAATGTCAACTTGGTGTTATGGACAGTGTACTGAAGAGCATTTATGGTAGGTAGAGCCATGCCCACAAGCCCAACAATAATAACAACGTTCAAATCTGCCTTCATTCTGAGGAGATACAGTTAAACTCTACACGCAAATTACGATACACCAAATACGCAAATTACGAAGTGGCACCACGTTTTTATAGGTAGACTGTACAGACTGGGACACCTGAATCAACTTAGGAAGGGGAGTATAAAAGCTACCCAAACAGTAAAGATTTACAGCAGTTCGTGTTAGTAAGATCCTCCTGAAACTACAGTGAAAACCATGACGTTCAAAAGTTTGTGTTTAGCACTGTGTTTGGCGTTGTTTGTGGTGGAAGCACACGGTTAGCATGCGTAAATAGTGTGCGGTTTACCGGCTGTAATTGATACTATTTAACCTTTATATTTGATGAAACTTTATTCTGAACAGGGTACAAAGAATATGTCGCATACAAAGGGAAAGTCGACTTCTACCAAGCATGGCAACTATGTAACAGCTATGGCGGACATTTGGCTTCTATCGAGTCAGCCGCAGAGCAAGCGCGTGCTGAAGATGCCGTCCGTGCCGTTGGAAACTTTGCCGTAGAATGGTTCATTGGGGCCATTGGTGCCAATGATCAATTCGCATGGATCGGTATAAACAAAAAAGCAACGTACCTTAATTTTGCTGCCGGCGAACCTAACAATTTACCTAAAGGAGCTGAAAATTGTATAGTTATAGGAGCTGGCGGAAGTACATCGAAATGGAATGATATCAAATGTGACTATAAACAAGCTGCAGGGTATATTTGTGCTTTCGTACGTCAATAATAACCATAATGGGAAATTATTAAACAACGTGGTACCATCATTTGATAAATGTAAATGGTCATGTATGGTGGGCCCAACTCCTCCGAGTTAATAGTGCCACAGAGAATAAGATGAAACAAATATAACAGACATAAGAAACATAAGTCTTGAATAATATAGAGTGTTTATATAGTGTATGTTATATGTATATATATATATATATATATATATATATATATATATATATATATATATATATATATATATATATATATATATATATATATATATATATATATATATATATATATATATATATATATATATATATATATATATATATATATATATATATATATATATATACACACACACGCACGCACGCACGCACACACCACTTTGTTACGAATTTAATGAACGTTACTGTGTAAATCTTCATAATGGGTTGGTACAATTAAGTTCGACTCTATTTAAGCCACGGGCAAACCAATACGAAATTATTTAAATTTCGTATTCTCGCTAACAGATCGTTAAAAAATTTTGTTATGGTAATGTACAATCATCCCTCGCTGGTTGATATTGATGGGCGTTCGTTTCAAAGTTAGAAACGTTACCACTATGTTTTCTGCAAGGTTTGCGCAGATGATAGAATAAGCAGCACGAAGATTCAGCTGTTGATGTTTATTCAGTTGTCTATGGCGTTACAATCTTGCATTTGCCTTGCCTGGTTAACGTGTATTGGCCTGTTAATTTGGATCGTAAGTATAAGTAACCGTGATAAGAGGGTTTTGGGTAAATTTTTTTTTGTAGTCGGAGGGGATTTTATTCACGAATATCTCTCAACCACTACACTCAGCGTATAAGGTTTCTTTTTGAAATAATACATGAATTCAAATTAAAAACAAGTGTTTTTGGTTTAATCACCAATCCTAAAAAAAACCCTTGTTTAACAATATAACACACTTATTCATTTTCATCTTATCTTTCACTGAATTTCCCTTAAACCACCGTTTAAAACTACCATAGCAAGGGGAAGAAAAAAAAACTCTTTCATTTTTATTTTGTCACCCTTCATGACTACGCTACGGCGCCTATAATTGTGCCAAGGGTATCTTCAAACCCATTTGGCTCGTAACGGACCAATCTTTTACCCTTTTACTAGTAAAAATTATACCATTTGTTTAACTGAAATTCTTAATTTCGTATGAAACAATTCATTGAAATATTTCAATATTAATTTGACGCCTTCCATTTGACAGCAGTAGTTCGAAATTGATTACAGGCAGACCCCGCGATACGCTATTATAGCGGACCGCTATAACCCGGGAAATATCCACGTAACTCGAATTTCCCGGTGTAAATTCGTTTATACTTCAAAGTCACAGAGTCGACTTCCTTCTCTACACTTCATTTAATCAACGAATCAGGCGATTTTTAGAAAGAATTCATAAAAATAAGTTAGAAAGAAATGTTTGATATGACAAAAAAAGTATTTTCGACCAGTTTTCAACCTTTTTGCTTAAATTTTGTGCTATAAACTAGCTCAACTGTCAAATTTTCAAAATCCGCGTATCTTCGAATCCGCGTATAAGAAGAACCGCGTATTTCGGGAACTGCCTGTATTTGACAGCTACGAGTTACAAAATGAAGCTGCGAGTACACGGAATCATATGAGAGATATTATTTATGTTAAATATTCTGAATAAAAATTGATATAGTTATATTTTAAATAACATAGTATATGTCCAAATCATATTTTAGATTTTAAGTGACATGCAAAATATTATAACTTTCTTTTTTCAACAAGCTGCAAGAAATTCTGATTTTTATGCTGAATACCGTCTGGACGCACCTTAACATTGATATGTGTCACGAGATCAGTTTTCGTAAACAGTCAGGTGATAGCAGCAGCGAGGAAAGACGATTTCATTTCTTGATCATTCCTGGCAGTGTCCACCTTCCAAAACAGCCGTCGCTTGGATCGGATAAGATGGCCAAGTTAGGGGTTTCTGTGGCAGTGCTTCTAGCATTTGCCGTTTTCGGCTGTGCTCGTGCTTCTTCCAATGTTCCAGTTTTCGTATGGGGCAAACCATCGTAAGTATTTTGGCAAGGTTGGGTCAACAAGTTTAGTCGGATTTCATGGTTCAATTTGATTCTACTTCTCGATTCCAGTGTAACGTATGTTCCGGCCCTCAACCGCTATTCAAGCTCGGAATTCGCAGCATTGGTGGAAGCTCAAATAGATGAACAAACTTTCACGGTCGTGTTTGCGGAAGAACGGCTTTCGGCGGAAGATCTCAGCCAGTGCAAGCTAAAGACGCAGACTTGCTTCAAGAATTTGCAGAAATTGGAACGTAAGTCGTATCTTCCGAGTGTGGAGGAACCACTCAGTGTGCTGGAGGGTTCAAACGCCCAAAGTGTACAGCTGCTCTCCGATGGATCGCTCAGCGAACGCATCGTACCACAGGCGGGTGGAATTGTGGTGGTAAATCTGTCAGGTGGTGATTTTGCGTCACATGATGCCGTCATCGATGCACTGTACACGCGTCTACACAACGCCCACCCGAACATTGTGGCCATCTATACCGCTAAAACACCATCGTTCAGCTACTCCAGCTTGGTGCGTAAGACTCGCCAAACCGAACCAGAACCAGCACCAACAAAGGAGATATTGACGGCCGATGGATTCCTGATGGTGTACGAAGAGTTCAAGTTCGGTCAAGCCGATGCTGAAGAACTGACGTCCGCTAAGCTGGTTCAAGCTGCTAAGGTTGAAAACACCACCACCGATGTAGTGCAAATTCGTCTGACCGGTGCAGGTGCACAGGTGGATCTGTTCTTCCTGCTGACCCAAGGCTCGTGGGAAATCACGGGCGTGTGGTTCGAGAATCAGGAATATTACCTGCGCCACCGGGTCCACGTTAACCAACATTTCTCGTACAGCTGCAATCAGTGGGAATATTATTCGCTTGATTTGCAGAAGAAAATTGTCTTCCAGGAAGTCCAGCTGCAACCATTCTGGCCGAATGCGGAGGGTGAACCCGTGCCAACCAACCGGTTCGGTGACGCATGGTACTGCGTTGGTTTTACCAGCGGTGGCATCCTGTCCGGGCTGTTCCTCATCCTTATTTTCATCATAATTGGCTCGTATGGTATCACCTGGATGATGGATATCCGTACGATGGATCGTTTCGATGATCCGAAGGGAAAAACAATTACGGTGAATGCCGCTGAATAGAGCACCCAGCGTAATTGGTCGTTCATTGGTACGCAGCTTCCGTAGTAGTACATCCGTTGGGCGATGGCCTACTTCTGTGCCTTGCCTTGCAACGTTTGCACTTGGAATGATACAGAAATGAAATACAAAAGCCATTCCGAATAGAGCACTATAACTTACCTGTTTCATTGAGTAACTTACCGAAAAATTATTACATTAACCAAGCTGAAAGGATATTTTGTTCCAAAATTTATCAACCGAGATAATTCTCTACGATCTTGATTTCATTTGTAAAGAGCTTAACCATTCTCAAAAAAACAATCCTTTAAATCCATTTCTACTACGTTTGAAAAATTCTTGATTTACAATTAAAGAACGCACTTTTATCAAGGAAATCACCATACACTGTAGCTTTATTGATATGTTAACAACCATTAAAAATGTACCGATGAAAATTTACGCCCGTAGTAGTTTCCCAGGTTCTTTGGAATGGAGTACCGAATTGCGCCAGAAAGATAGATCATTAATTAATAAGGAATCAAGCATACATTCATCAGGAAACAAGCTTTCACATGAACCGTTGCGGTGATAGGAAGAAACAAAAATGGAAATCTCGCATTCATCTCTTATGATCCGTAACGAATTGCCCGTGTTCTATGCGAATGGAGCCGCATTAATTTGTCGGAAGCTTATCGCGTAGTGGTGCAGACATATCAAAACAAAACAGAAAATGGAGGCTAAATATGCCACTCAGAACAATCGCATGACAACGCAACGACAAACCACCAAGCACACGGTTTTACATTAGTCGCACAGAATCGGTAGTTTCGACGGGAGTTAGTCGACGTACATCGAACCGTCGTTGGCGCACATAGTACCCGAGCACTGCCAGGCAAACTACACCGAACACGGAGAAGGTATACACTAACACCTGGAATGTGATGTACAGTGGCGATGATCCCACCACCGGTTGCTGATCGGCGGGAGTAACTTCAGCCGCGGATGGCATACTGCTAACAGTGTTCATTCTAACGGCAACCGTTGGTTCAGCAACGGAATTCTCCCGAGCTACGGTTGTTGTTTTGATCGTCGTAGATATTTGGGTAGGTTTCTCCGTCTTCTTCACCGTTGTAACGGGGCTCTGAGATGTGGTATGATAGAATTCCGCAATCTCCTGATCGAGTATATCACTAACGTTTTCCGAGGAGTAGTCACTATACTCCGGCGACGCTTTGGTGGATGTTTCCGAATTCGTAGAACACAATTCGACGAAAAGGGACGAGAAGATGAAGGAGTGCGCGAGTCCTTGCATGTCTGCCTGCAGCTTGTAGCGATGCATTTGGTACAATATGCGATGCAGGTAGGTCGAATTCCAGCCATTACCGCAAATTTCCAGCACGCGCAGTTCGGGCAAGTATTCACGCAGTTCGATAAAGTTGATCACCTCTATGCGGTTGTACGCCACAATCAGGGACTCAAGCTCGTTCATGGCGGAGAACATTCGGAAATCGAGCTCCGTCAGATTGTTGAAGGACAGATCTAGCAGCGTCATCGATCGGAGATTGGCGAACGTGTTTTCGCCTATTTGGATGCTTGTGTTGCTAAGCAGCAGTTCTTGCAGTTTTTCCAAAGAGGCAAAAACACTGTCCGGTCGCAGAGGGTTATTGCTGAGGCTAAGCTTGGACAGGTTGATCATGCGCGTAATTGGCCGTACATCCGTGATGGCATTATCGGTGAGCACCAGATCGGTAATATTGAGACCGGTGCCCATTATCGCTTCAATTCGGTTCTGATTCGCCTGCACAAACTTCGCATGGTCACCGATAAATAGGCTCGTCAGTGTGTTGTTACGTAGAAACAGCAGCAGCACCTTTAGGTCAGGGAAGTAAAACGATTTCAACCGATTGTGCGATAGATCTAGCCGGATGAGTTGCTCTATGTTGTCGAAGATCCCGACCGGTAGCTCTGTGAGTAAGTTGTTGTTCAGCGCGATCGATCGCAACATCGGTGAAGAGCTAAACAACTTCGCTGGTAGCTGAGTAATATGATTGCCCGACAGTACCACACGAACTAGACTCTTCAGACCATCAAAGGCGTTCGGTGCGATGCTTGACAAGTTGTTCGAATTCAGATCAAGTATCTCTAGCGCGTCCATTCCGCGGAAGGTGTAGTCCTCGAGCGCTCTGATATCGTTGCCACGGATGTCCAGCTTGATCAGCGTCGGCAGTTTCTCAAATGCTCCCGGTTTGATGTGTTGAAGCGATCCATGAAATATCTCGATCGTGCTCAGATTGGTGTACGATCCGAGAATATCGACCGGAAGCGTAGTTTCGTTGTAGCGCAACATCAGCATATCTTTGATGTTCGCGATGTTCGCGATGCAGTACTTCTCGGGCGTGCTCATTACGGAATTGTTCGCGTTGATTAAAACGCAGCTGCTTGGATGGCATATGCAGAGCACTGCATCCGCCGTCTCGTATGAAACGAGCGCATTCAGGGCTATGCCCACGAGTATGCTGATGCAGAGGAAAGTAAAACAGAGAAAAGACAAGATCACGTTCAAGCACAGTAAGTGCGTTGTATTTGTGCGACGGCTAGTATTGACACTTACCCTGCGTAGCTGTACTTCATCTTTTAAGCAGCCCTTATGAACCTTACCGGATTACTGTTCGCGATTGACTGACGAAGATCTCCGGACACGGATCGACATTGAATCGCGTCAACAAAAAGGGGGGCATTTGGTTTGAGTGCGGTCGTTATCACCAGGACGTAAACGATTTCTCAGCTGAACGTACATGGTAGCATCGATTGTCAATTCTGTCTTCGTTTCACTGGTTTGCGCTTTCTGATAAGAAATCGTTTTCGTTCCCCGGATCGGCTTTAGCCCGTTCGCTGGTACCGCTCTAGCGTCGTGTTTGTGATGCTCGAAGCATCCTGTGTCTATCGCGAATATTTCACAAACGGTTCGGTATTTTGATATTGTTTATGTTGATCGTCATGAACGCTGGGATTTTTGCTTAAAACCAAAATGTAGTTTATTTCTTCCTTGATCCTGTGCTGTTCGTGGGCTCTGTTTGTGTTAGGGGACTTTTCGCAGGATGGTTAAAGTTCATGTAAATACACATAGCGTATCAAAAGGTCGATTCGGAAAGTAACAACGATGCCATGCGGACTACCGTATTTCTTGCAAACCGTTTCCGTTTATGCTCGTCTTCCTATCAAATAGTCTATCAGCACGCGAGTTTATAATATAGACGACAGTATCGATTACTCACACATCAGTGTTTGGTGTGGTTTGTCTCTTGATTATACAATTACTGTTTTCAAAACTTTCCCATGACTCACGCACGCCGTGTTCCTACAACACCAATTGGTCACTGATAACATAGATCTGTATGAAGCAAGCAGAATATGTGAATTATTTGTCTTACTGTTATCATCCAGAAAGTGAATCCTAAATGCATGCGAACAGCTATAACTTTGCCTGCACTAATCAACAACACTGCGCACCTTCAACCATTACTTTCATCACTATAGCGTTAAAACAGACATGTATGTATGCTATCGGATTAGACTAACCGATCCCGCTAGCGAGGGGATTTACTAGCCATTCAAATCACACGACACTAAACTCTCGTGCGAAACAGACGATCTTCGTTGAATGCGTTCCTTGAAAACGGGAAAGTATCGACTATCGACGAACAGTTTGCCCAACAGACCGCAGACCATGCACAGCAGTAGTGCAATGACGACATACTCGGCCGTCTTATCACCACCGTGGCCATGCCCATCCCTAGAACGATCGTCATCACCCAGCTCGTGGTCGGTGTCGTTGCCGAACGTTGGAGTTACCTTTAGCGGACACTTCGACTCATCAAACAGATAGTCGCTGCGTATGTACGGTTGGATGTCATGCTTCTTCAGGTCATCGATCGCGATCGATAGCGAGGTAGAGTTCCACGGCAGATCGTAGATGCCGAGCGATTTCAGGTTCGGAAAGTTGCGCTTGATCGAACCGATCGAGATGTTAGCGATCGGGTTGCCGCTCACCATTAGCCGCTCCAGTAGCCGCTGTGACGTTAGATTTTCCAGATCGATCCTCTTCAGATTGTTGTACGAGATGTCCAGGAAGCGTAACTTCCGCAAATCGTGCAGCGTCTTAAAGTTCAGGCTAATGTTGGTACACTCGATGTTCAGTGCAGTGATCTGCTTGAGGTGCAAGAAATCGACACCCTTTTGCTGCAGATTGTACGAAACGTCCAGCGAGCGCAAGGTGTCGGCACAACGGATCAGAAAATCGAATCCCTGCACACGGTTGTGGGCCAGATAAAGCTTCTCCAGGCTGCAGTTACGCCCGATGGTAACGGTGTCGATCGCATTGTGGGATGCGTGGAATTCGCTACAGTTCCCGTTCACATGCACGGTGGTTAGGTTGTTGTACTTCAGGTTCACCTTCCGCACGCTAATATCCGTCCAAGACATGTCGACCAGCTGGTTGTAAGACGCATCGAGGAACGTGAGCGAAACGGCACCGTCCGGCGGAAACCAACTGTCGAAGCTGAGCAGCAGCAACCGGTTGTGGTTGAGATCGAGCGTCTTGAGCTTCCGGAGCTTGTGAAACACACCGCTCGGCAGTCTGGTTAGATTGTTGTAGGACAGATTCAGTTCCTCCAGCTCGCCGAGAAACTCGAACGCATCATGCTTTATCTCGGCGATACGATTGTGGTGGAACAGCAGGTACTGCAGTTTCGGTGTTTTGGGGAACATGTGCGAATCTAGCAGCGTGATGTTCGTTCCGGTAATTTCAATATGGCTCAGCTTGTTACAGTCGACGAAACTGTTCGGATCAATCTCGCGATAGAACAGACTATTCAGCACGATGAAGCTCTCGAGGTTTGGCAACGAGGCGAACATTTTCGTCGGCACACCGATTATCTTCTTGTTGCTGATGCTCATCTTCGTAATGAAGCTCCAGTTGAATTTAATGTCCGTGTTGGACGTTTCAAAGACATCGTCAAAGTCGATAAACTCGCAGTGCGCAGGCTTTTCACCTTCGTGCTCGAAGCACACGTCCACAAAATCGTTATCCTCGGCAAATGCTATCGATAGCACCACCAAAAGTATCGCCAATGCCCTGCAATATGCAGAAAACAGGTTCGTTATGGCACTCCATCACTTGCTTTCAATAACCTACCAGTATCGAAACATGACGCGCTCACATGTGTTACCGTTGTCCCAAACGACGTAATATGCACTGATGATGGTTCTCTGCTCGGGATAAGCAAAACCGTATCGGGGTGAGCAGGCATTTCTAGCCGCGCTTAACAAATCATGCGCGTCCGTAACGCATGCCACGCCGTTGTTTCCGTGCCGATCGTATGCGTTACGGAATGCATCGACGGCCGGGCCCTGTGACCGGTGGGGACACAATATACTTAAAACCTTAATTGAAGAAGATTGGTACACCGACGTGCATTTCGGGAGAGTGATCTTAAAGTCGCAGTATCCACGATCGGTTCAGGAGAACCGACGCGTCTACGGCGAACCGGCTCAAGCGAACGTGGCGGTCACCCGCCGTAGTATATCAACGCGTTGAGCGAAAGTATGATACGATTTCATGAATACGAACACATGTGTGCGGAGGATGAATGAGAAACAGATCGGCATGAGATAGGAAGATCGGCGCACTTTATCAACGTTGGAAGATATTTCCGGTACAACAGTACGAGATCTAGACACACAAGTACAAGAGTACATTAGCTTGCGCTGCTGCTTGAGCGCATAAGCGCCTGCTATGTATGCAATCTCGTGTTTGCTTCGGTGAATTGACTTAAAGTTCCGAAGGTTTATGCTATGCAACATAAAGGAATGTATACATTCGCTATCATCGTATCGGAATGAAACGGTTTATATCGTTCCAAAGTTTATCTCCAAACCATCCATTCGTATTCGTATGTTCTTCAACAGTGCAGGATCAATCCCCTTGGAGGCCCAGGTCGGAATTATAGTTGGGACCTCTAATTTTAAAAACGATGCAGGAGGGAAGGGGGACATTGAGTCCCTTGAAATAAGACAAGGCGAAAAGCGCAGTAAGAAGCGGCCTACTCCGCCTACCGTTTGTTCCGCCGCTGGGCCGTTCCTAATCATCTTCTGCAAATGGTCCGCCAGGGCCACCATCATCTTCGAATACAATATTGGAACTGGCTATATCACCACCAACACCAATTACCACTGTATATGAACTCTTCTAAATGGAGCTTCAATCATACGTGCGCCAACTTCCAGAAGCTGCACGTGGTGGAATTTACAATTACAGCATCCAAGGAGCACTTTACCGTCGAATTGGTTCGCTCGCTGTGCTTCCGGTAGATTACTTATTACTCAGTTATACTTCTTCAATTTTAACTTAACTTAACAAAACACTTAAACACCAGTAGTTGGTGGTGGACTTAATCGACCGTTTGGCTGTAGAAGGTGCCACTTCGAGCGAAGCAACCGATCGAGCGGAGCACGCCCGAAGTAAAAAGATCAACGACCAGGAGTAGAGGAATCTTAAAAGCTAACCCGACGAACGAGGACGTGATTTTTTAGCTCCACAAATAAAGTGTGCTGGGATAATCCTCCAACGCAGGAGGATGCATTTTCCGTGTCAATCGAGACAGAAAACTCGCCAAAAATGGAGCAGGTTTCCAAGCTCCTGATACCAGGAGAGCATGCAACGCAGGAGGATGCATTTCTGTGTTAATCGAGACAGAAAACTCGCCAAAAATTATCAGTTTGTCAAGCTCCTGATACCAGGAGAGCATCCAACGCAGGAGGATGCTTTTCCGTGTCAATCGAGACAGAAAACTCACCAAAAACGACCAGTTTTCTAAGCTCCTGATACCAGGAGAGCATGCAACGCAGAAGGATGCATTTCCGTGTCAATCGAGACAGCAAACTCGCCAAAAATGACCAACTTGTCAAGCTCTGATATCAGGAGAGCATGCAACGCAGGAGGATACTTTTCCGTGTCAATCGAGACAGAAAACTCGCCAAAAATGACCAGCTTGTCAAGCTCCTGATACCAGGAGAGCATGCAACGCAGGAGGATGCATTTCCGTGTCAAACTAGACAGAAAACTCACCAAAAATGACCAGTTTTTCAAGCTCCTGATACCAGGAGAGCATGCAACGCAGGAGGATGCTTTTCCGTGTCAATCGAGACAGAAAATTCGCCAAAAATGACCAGCTTGTCAAGCTCCTGACGCCAGGAGAGCATGCAACGCAGGAGGATGCATTTCCGTGTCAATCGAGACAGAAAACTCACCAAAAAGCACCAGTTTTTCAATATCCTGATACCAGGAGAGCATGCAACGCAGGAGGATGCTTTTCCGTGTCAAACTAGACAGAAAACTCACCAAAAATGACCAGTTTTTCAAGCTCCTGATACCAGGAGAGCATGCAACGCAGGAGGATGCTTTTCCGTGTCAATCGAGACAGAAAATTCGCCAAAAATGACCAGCTTGTCAAGGTCCTGATACCAGGAGAGCATGCAACGCAGGAGGATGCATTTTCGTATCAATCGAGACAGAAAACTCACCAAAAAGCACCAGTTTTTCAATATCCTGATACCAGGAGAGCATGCAACGCAGGAGGATGCATTTCCGTGTCAATCGAGACAGAAAACTCACCAAAAATGACCAGTTTTTCAAGCTCCTGCTACCAGGAGAGCATGCAACGCAGGAGGATGCTTTTCCGTGTCATTCGAGACAGAAAACTCGCCAAAAACGACCAGTTTTTCAAGCTCCTGATACCAGGAGAGCATGCAACGCAGGAGGATGCTTTTCCGTTTCAAACTAGACAGAAAACTCTACAAAAATGACCAGTTTTCAAGCTTCTGATACCAGGAGAGTAGGCAACGCAGGAGGATGCATTTGCGTGTCAATCGAGACAGAAAACTCGCCAAAAATTACCAGTTTGTCAAGCTCATGATACAGCGGCGGATGATACGGTAGGCGTAGTAGGCGGTCGCCTAGGGCCTCGCCGTGTCGGGGGCCCCAAACAACTTGTGCCGATTGTGCGATTTTTGGAAATTTAGCAGCAGAGTTAATTTATAGCATAAAATCTAATTAAAAAGGTAGAAAATTGGTTATCCTTGGTTTGATAATTTTTTTTTATTTGATTAGCTATATCGGCCCGGTTACACGGCTACGCAAGAGAAGTATGCAGTGTATTCAAACTCCTTCTTCTTTTTCGTCACGACATCTTTAGGATGTTTAAGCCTACCATTTCTATTTTTTAAATTTAATTACCCGTAGGATAGTCAGTGCTGCGTACGGAGGTTTGGTGGTCCAAATGAAATTTTTCCGTGGTCCTGTCTTGTACAGACCGACTGCGCTACCAATACACCATCTGGCCGCCCCGTGAACCCTTATATGCCCTTTTACTTCAACCTATTCATGTATTCTATTTCTTGAACGGGATTTTTCATCTGTTCGTAAATGATCCTACCGTCAGATTCTAGAATAGAAACCATGCTTATTTTCACTTCCGCAATATTCGCAAGCTATTGCCATTGCGATACTTGTGGTGTGGTATTGTTTTCTCTCCCCGATTGAACCGTGAAAATGTCCAGCCTACGTGTTGTACAATTTCTGCAAGTTTGCTAGCCGGTAATGATGTTATAACCGACACAATCTGTCAGTGTACTACGACATAGCTTGCATTGTCATAGAATATGAATAAAATCATATTGCAATCATTAGAACTTTCTTTTCCGTTCGATATTTCATACCTCATGGTTCTTGGAATACCGTTTCTGTCTTTCTTGATTATTAGTTAATCGAAGCTGGATTGTAGGTTCAGCTTATGTCCACCCATCCCAAACTGTCCAAACACTTCATCATATCCCCGTGTAGAATACTGTTCAAACTACAGTGTTGTAATCTCGGTAACATTTGCATCGTTGTTAGACTGAAATTGTTTGAAATTTCCAATTCTAAATCCATACGGTTGAAGATTATCACTGCGAAATCGTTGATCTAAATTAAAAAAAGAACACGAAATACTAAAAAGATACTTACAAAAAAGAAAAGATACTTGAAGAAATCGATACATTGATATAAAAACGATGTGTTCAGTGAAGAACCTATCATAGTAGTCTTGCTAAAACATTGTCGTGCGTGCTGAAAGCGGTCTCGTTTTTTGCATTGAAAACTCAGTTTGTTTGAGAAAAATTAGTGAGTGCTTTGTGGTGTTGTATCCCTATAATTTGCTACTGACTATCAAATTGTGCCTGAGGAGCACATAGTATGTTTCATACTGATGTAAATGTGCAAGTATAAATGTGACGAAATTATCGCAAGTGTCTTCACAATGAGATCGGCCCAGAAATTCTTGGATTTTTTGACGCACGGACAACCGACCTAAAATTGAAGCATCAAACTTAATACGCGAAAATCAATTCAATCAATTCACATTAATATGTGCAGGCCCACGAGAAATGACAAATTTGTCCAATGACCAAATAAACTGGGCAACTGTGAAAACCACAATACCGTAGCCGCGCACACAATTGTTCTCAGATTTCCGATGCCAGGAGAGCATGTTTTGCCAGAGGTGACATCTGTAGCTTGGCATAAATTTGCCCATTACAATTGCTATTGCATACTATCAAACACATGAGAACGATCGCTAATAAGTAATATCAATAAAACGGAAAGCATCCTTCATCTCACTCAAACTTTCCGTCGGCTGGTACGAAATTCCATACAAAACCAGCTGTTTTCCGATTTCCGATACCAGGAAAGCATCCACGGAAGAGGTAGCACCTTGTACAGCAATTTTGGTCGAAAACCGCCGAAAGGTATGCAAAATTTAAACACTAACTTTCCCGTTGGTCGAGTAAAATTTTGCAGCAATTTTACTCAAAAATCGCCGAAAGTTATGCAATGTTTAAACACTAACTTTCCCGTTGGTCCTGAAAAATTTCTTCGAAAACTACCAGTTTTTGAATGTATAATACCAGGAGAGCATCCACGGAAGAGGTAGCTCCTGGTACTGCGCCGTAAGGTATGCAATGTTTATACACTAACTTTGCATCCAATTTTCCGCCGTAAGGTATGCAATGTTTATACACTAACTTTGAAACCAATTTTCCGCCGTAAGGTATGCAATGTTTATAAACTAACTTTTCATACAAACCAGCTGTTTTCAGATTTCCGATACCAGGAGAGCATGTACTTCAGGAGGTGACATCTTCCATCCCCCTCCCCCCTTCCCCTCCAAGATGCTGACCAAGATGGCGGCCAAGATGGCGACCAAGATGGCGGCCAAGATGGCGGACAAGATGGCGGCAAAAATGGCGGCCAAGATGGCGGACAAGATGGCGGCCAAGATGGCGGACAAGATGGCGGCCAAGATGGCGACCAAGATGGCGGACAAGATGGCGGCAAAAAATGGCGGACAAGATGGCGGACAAGATGGCGGACACAAGATGGCGGACAAGATGGCGGACAAGATGGCGGACAAGATGGCGGCCAAGATGGCGGACAAGATGGCGGACAAGATGGCGGATAAGATGGCGGACACAAGATGGCGGACAAGATGGCGGACAAGATGGCGGACACAAGATGGCGGACAAGATGGCGGACACAAGATGGCGGCAAAAATGGCGGCCAAGATGGCGACCAAGATGGCGGACAAGATGGCGGCCAAGATGGCGGACAAGATGGCGGCCAAGATGGCGGCCAAGATGGCGGACAAGATGGCGACCAAGATGGCGGACAAGATGGCGGACACAAGATGGCGGACAAGATGGCGGACAAGATGGCGGCAAAAATGGCGGACAAGATGGCGGACACAAGATGGCGGACAAGATGGCGGACACAAGATGGCGGACAAGATGGCGAACAAGATGGCGGACAAGATGGCGGACAAGATGGCGGACAAGATGGCGGACACAAGATGGCGACCAAGATGGCGGACAAGATGGCGGACAAGATGGCGGACACAAGATGGCGGACAAGATGGCGGACAAGATGGCGGACAAGATGGCGGACAAGATGGCGGACAAGATGGCGGCCAAGATGGCGGACAAGATGGCGGCCAAGATGGCGGCCAAGATGGCGACCAAGATGGCGGACAAGATGGCGGACAAGATGGCGGACAAGATGGCGGACAAGATGGCGGACAAGATGGCGGCCAAGATGGCGGAAAAGATGGCGGACACAAGATGGCGGACACAAGATGGCGGAAACGAGATGGCGGCCAAGATGGCGGACAAGATGGCGGACAAGATGGCGGACACAAGATGGCGGCCAAGATGGCGGCCAAGATGGCAGAAAAGATGGCGGCCACGATGGCGGACAAGATGGCGGCCACGATGGAGACCAAGATGGCGGCCAAGATGGCGGCCACGATGTTAGCCAAGATGGCGGACAAGATTGCGGCCAAGATGGCGGCCAAGATGGCGGCCAAGATGGCGGCCAAGATGGCGGACAAGATGGCGGCCAAGATGGCGGACAAGATGGCGGCCAAGATGGCGGACAAGATGGCGGCAAAAATGGCGGACAAGATGGCGGACAAGATGGCGGACACAAGATGGCGGACAAGATGGCGGACAAGATGGCGGACAAGATGGCGGACACAAGATGGCGGACAAGATGGCGGACAAAATGGCGGACTCAAGATGGCGGACAAGATGGCGGCCAAGATGGCGGCCAAGATGGCGGCCAAGATGGCGGACAAGATGGCGGACACAAGATGGCGGACAAGATGGCGGCCAAGATGGCGACCAAGATGGCGGACAAGATGGCGGCCAAGATGGCGGACAAGATGGCGGACAAGATGGCGGACAAGATGGCGGCCAAGATGGCGGCCAAGATGGCGGACAAGATGGCGGCCAAGATGGCGGCCAAGATGGCGGCCAAGATGGCGGCCAAGATGGCGGCCAAGATGGCGGACAAGATGGCGGCAAAAATGGCGGACAAGATGGCGGACACGAGATGGCGGCCAAGATGGCGGACAAGATGGCGGACAAGATGGCGGACACAAGATGGCGGCCAAGATGGCGGACAAGATGGCGGCCAAGATGGCGGAAAAGATGGCGGCCAAGATGGCGGCCACGATGGAGACCAAGATGGCGGCCAAGATGGCGGCCACGATGTTAGCCAAGATGGCGGACGAGATGGCGGACAAAATGGCGTACAAGATGGCGGCCACAAGATGGCGGCCAAGATGGCGGACAAGATGGCGGACAAGATAGCGGCAAAAATGGCGGACAAGATGGCGGACAAGATGGCGGACACAAGATGGCGGACAAGATGGCGAACAAGATGGCGGACAAGATGGCGGACAAGATGGCGGACAAGATGGCGGACAAGATGGCGGACACAAGATGGCGGACAAGATGGCGGACACAAGATGGCGGACAAGATGGCGGACAAGATGGCGGACAAGATGGCGGACAAGATGGCGGCCAAGATGGCGGCCAAGATGGCGGACAAGATGGCGGCCAAGATGGCGGCCAAGATGGCGGACAAGATGGCGGACAAGATGGCGGACAAGATGGCGGACAAGATGGCGGACACAAGATGGCGGACAAGATGGCGGACAAGATGGCGGACAAGATGGCGGCAAAAATGGCGGCCAAGATGGCGGACAAGATGGCGGACAAGATGGCGGACAAGATGGCGGCCAAGATGGCGGACACAAGATGGCGGACAAGATGACGGACAAGATGGCGGACAAGATGGCGGACAAGATGGCGGACACAAGATGGCGGACACAAGATGGCGGACAAGATGGCGGCCAAGATGGCGGACAAGAAGGCGGACAAGATGGAAGCAAAAATGGCGGACAAGATGGTGGACAAGATGGTGGACAAGATGGCGGCCAAGATGGCGGACAAGATGGCTGATAAGATGGCGGACAAGATGGCGGCCAAGATGGCGGCCAAGATGGCGGACAAGATGGCGGCCAAGATGGCGGACAAGATGGCGGACACAAGCTGGCGGACAAGATGGCGGACACAAGATGGCGGCAAAAATGGCGGCCAAGATGGCGACCAAGATGGCGGACAAGATGGCGGACACGAGATGGCGGCCAAGATGGCGGACAAGATGGCGGACAAGATGGCGGACAAGATGGCGGACACAAGATGGCGGACAAGATGGCGGACAAGATGGCGGACAAGATGGCGGACACAAGATGGCGGCCAAGATGGCGGCCAAGATGGCGGCCAAGATGGCGGACAAGATGGCGGACAAGATGGCGGCAAAAATGGCGGACAAGATGGCGGACAAGATGGTGGACACAAGATGGCGGCAAAAATGGCGGCCAAGATGGCGGCCAAGATGGCGGACAAGATGGCGGCCTAGATGGCGGCCAAGATGGCGGACAAGATGGCGGACAAGATGGCGGCCAAGATGGCGGACAAGATGGCGGCCAAGATGGCGGAAAAGATGGCGGCCAAGATGGCGGACAAGATGGCGGCCACGATGGAGACCAAGATGGCGGCCAAAATGGCGGCCACGATGTTAGCCAAGATGGCGGACACAAGATGGCGGACAAGATGGCGGACAAGATGGCGGACAAGATGGCGGACAAGATGGCGGACAAGATGGCGGACACAAGATGGCGGACAAGATGGCGGACACAAGATGGCGGACAAGATGGCGGACAAGATGGCGGACAAGATGGCGGACAAGATGGCGGCCAAGATGGCGGCCAAGATGGCGGACAAGATGGCGGCCAAGATGGCGGCCAAGATGGCGGCCAAGATGGCGGACAAGATGGCGGCCAAGATGGCGGACAAGATGGCGGACACAAGATGGCGGACAAGATGGCGGACAAGATGGCGGCCAAGATGGCGGCCAAAATGGCGGCCAAGATGACGGCCAAGATGGCGGCCAAGATGGCGGACAAGATGGCGGACAAGATGGCGGCCAAGATGGCGGCCAAGATGGCGGCCAAGATGGCGGCCACGATGGCGGCCACGATGGAGACCAAGATGGCGGCCAAGATGGCGGCCACGATGTTAGCCAAGATGGCGGACGAGATGGCGGACAAGATGGCGTACAAGATGGCGGCCACAAGATGGCGGCCACAAGATGGCGGCCACAAGATGGCGGCCAAGATGGCGGACAAGATGGCGGACAAGATAGCGGCAAAAATGGCGGACAAGATGGCGGACAAGATGGCGGACACAAGATGGTGGACAAGATGGCGGCCAAGATGGCGGACAAGATGGCGGACAAGATGGCGGACAAGATGGCGGACAAGATGGCGGACAAGATGGCGGACAAGATGGCGGACACAAGATGGCGGACAAGATGGCGGACACAAGATGGCGGACAAGATGGCGGCCAAGATGGCGGACAAGATGGCGGACAAGATGGCAGCCAAGATGGCGGCCAAGATGGCGGACAAGATGGCGGACAAGATGGCGGACAAGATAGCGGCAAAAATGGCGGACAAGATGGCGGACAAGATGGCGGCAAAAATGGCGGACAAGATGGCGGACAAGATGGCGGACAAGATGGCGGACACAAGATGGCGGACAAGATGGCGGACAAGATGGCGGACAAGATGGCGGCCACAAGATGGCGGCCAAGATGGCGGACAAGATGGCGGACAAGATGGCGGACAAAATGGCGGACAAGATGGCGGCCAAGATGGCGGACACAAGATGGCGGACAAGATGACGGACAAGATGGCGGACAAGATGGCGGACACAAGATGGCGGACACAAGATGGCGGCCAAGATGGCGGCCAAGATGGCGGACAAGAAGGCGGACAAGATGGAAGCAAAAATGGCGGACAAGATGGTGGCCAAGATGGTGGACAAGATGGCGGCCAAGAGGACGGACAAGATGGCTGATAAGATGGCGGACAAGATGGCGGAGAAGATGGCGGCCAAGATGGCGGACAAGATGGCGGCCAAGATGGCGGACAAGATGGCGGACAAGATGGCGGCAAAAATGGCGGACAAGATGGCGGACAAGATGGCGGCCAAGATGGCGGACAAGATGGCGGCAAAAATGGCGGACAAGATGGCGGACACGAGATGGCGGCCAAGATGGCGGCCAAGATGGCGGACAAGATGGCGGACAAGATGGCGGCCAAGATGGCGGACAAGATGGCGGCCAAGATGGCGGACAAGATGGCGGACAAGATGGCGGCCAAGATGGCGGACAAGATGGCGGCCAAGATGGCGGCCAAGATGGCGGACAAGATGGCGGCCAAGATGGCGGCCAAGATGGCGGACAAGATGGCGGCCAAGATGGCGGCCAAGATGGCGGACAAGATAGCGGCCAAGATGGCGGACAAGATGGCGGCAAAAATGGCGGACAAGATGGCGGACACGAGATGGCGGCCAAGATGGCGGCCAAGATGGCGGACAAGATGGCGGCAAAAATGGCGGCCAAGATGGCGGACAAGATGGCGGCCAAGATGGCGGCCAAGATGGCGGCCAAGATGGCGGCCAAGATGGCGGCCAAGATGGCGGACAAGATGGCGGCCAAGATGGCGGACAAGATGGCGGCAAAAATGGCGGCCAAGATGGCGACCAAGATGGCGGACAAGATGGCGGCCAAGATGGCGGCCAAGATGGCGGACAAGATGGCGGCCAAGATGGCGGACAAGATGGCGGCCAAGATGGCGGCCAAGATGGCGGACAAGATGGCGGCCAAGATGGCGGACAAGATGGCGGCAAAAATGGCGGACAAGATGGCGGACACGAGATGGCGGCCAAGATGGCGGCCAAGATGGCGGACAAGATGGCGGACAAGATGGCGGCCAAGATGGCGGCCAAGATGGCGGAAAAGATGGCGGCCAAGATGGCGGACAAGATGGCGGCCACGATGGAGACCAAGATGGCGGCCAAAATGGCGGCCACGATGTTAGCCAAGATGGCGGACGAGATGGTGGACGAGATGGCGGACAAGATGGCGGCCAAGATGGCGGCCAAAATGGCGGCCAAGATGACGGACAAGATGGCGGACAAGATGGCGGACACAAGATGGCGGACACAAGATGGCGGACAAGATGGCGGCCAAGATGGCGGACAAGATGGCGGACAAGATGGCGGACACAAGATGGCGGACAAGATGGCGGCCAAGATGGCGGACAAGATGGCGGACACAAATTGGCGGACAAGATGGTGGACACAAGATGGCGGACAAGATGGCGGACACAAGATGGCGGCCACAAGATGGCGGACACAAGATGGCGGACAAGATGGCGGACAAGATGGCGGCCACAAGATGGCGGACAAGATGGCGGAAACAAGATGGCGGACAAGATGGCGGACAAGATGGCGGACAAGATGGCGGACACAAGATGGCGGACAAGATGGCGGCCACGATGGCGGACAAGATGGCGGACACAAGATGGCGGACAAGATGGTGGACAAAATGGCGGACAAGATGGCGGACACAAGATGGCGGACGAGATGGCGGCCTAGATGGCAGACAAGATGGCAGACAAGATGGCGGCCAAGATGGCGGCCAAGATGGTGGCCAAGATGGCGGACAAGGTGGCGGACACAAGATGGCGGCCAAGATGGCGGACAAGATGGCGGACAATATGGCGGAGAAGATGGCGGCCAAGACGGCCAAGATGGCGGACAAGATGGCGGACAAGATGGCGGACACGATGGCTGCCAAGATTGCGGCCAAGATTGCGGCCAAGATGGCGGAAAAGATGGCGGACACAAGATGGCGGAGAAGATGGCGGCCAAGATGGCGGCCAAGATGGCGGACAAGATGGCGGACACAAGATGGCGGACAAGATGGCGGACAAGATGGCGGAGAAGATGGCGGACAAGATGGCGGACACAAGATGGCGGCCAAGATGGCGGACAAGATGGCGGACAAGATGGCGGACAGGATGGCGGACAAGATGGCGGACAAGATGGCGGCCAAGATGGCGGACAAGATGGCGGAAGATGGCGGACAAGATGGCGGACAAGATGGCGGACAAGATGGCGGACAAGATGGCGGACAAGATGGCGGACAAGATGGCGGACAAGATGGCGGACAAGATGGCGGACAAGATGGCGAACACAAGATGGCGGCCACAAGATGGCGGACACAAGATGGCGGCCACAAGATGGCGGACACAAGATGGCGGACAAGATGGCGGACAAGATGGCGGCCACAAGATGGCGGACAAGATGGCGGAAACAAGATGGCGGACAAGATGGCGGACAAGATGGCGGACAAGATGGCGGACACAAGATGGCGGACAAGATGGCGGCCACGATGGCGGACAAGATGGCGGACACAAGATGGCGGACACAAGATGGCGGCCAAGATGGCGGCCAAGATGGCGGACACAAGATGGCGGACAAGATGGCGGCCAAGATGGCGGCCAAGATGGCGGACAAGATGGTAGACAAGATGGCGGACAAGATGGCGGACACAAGATGGCGGAAGATGGCGGACAAGATGGCGGACAAGATGGCGGACAAGATGGCGGACAAGATGGCGGACAAGATGGTGGACAAGATGGCGGACAAGATGGCGGAAAAGATGGCGGCCAAGATGGCGGACAAGATGGCGGACAAGATGGCGGACAAGATGGCGGACAAGATGGCGGACAAGATGGCGGAAACGAGGCGGCCAAGATGGCGGCCAAGATGGCGGCAAAAATGGCGGACAAGATGGCGGACAAGATGGCGGACACAAGATGGCGGCCAAGATGGCGGACAAGATGGCGGCCAAGATGGCGGACACAAGATGGCGGACAAGATGGCGGCCAAGATGGCGGACAAGATGGCGGACAAGATGGCGGACAAGATGGCGGACACGAGGCGGCCAAGATGGCGGCAAAAATGGCGGACAAGATGGCGGACAAGATGGCGGACACAAGATGGCGGACAAGATGGCGGACACAAGATGGCCGACACAAGATGGCGGACAAGATGCCGGCCAAGATGGCGGCCAAGATGGCGGACAAGATGGCGGACACAAGATGGCGGCCAAGATGGCGGCCAAGATGGCGGACACAAGATGGCGGACACAAGATGGCGGCCAAGATGGCGGCCAAGATGGCGGACACAAGATGGCGGACAAGATGGCGGCCAAGATGGCGGCCAAGATGGCGGACAAGATGGTAGACAAGATGGCGGACAAGATGGCGGACACAAGATGGCGGAAGATGGCGGACAAGATGGCGGACAAGATGGCGGACAAGATGGCGGACAAGATGGCGGACAAGATGGCGGACAAGATGGCGGACAAGATGGCGGACAAGATGGCGGACAAGATGGCGGACAAGATGGCGAACACAAGATGGCGGCTGAGATGGCGGCAAAAATGGCGGACAAGCTGGCGGCCAAGATGGCGAACAAGATGGCGGCCAAGATGGCGGACAAGATGGTGGACAAAATGGCGGACAAGATGGCGGACACAAGATGGCGGACAAGATGGCGGACGAGATGGCGGCCTAGATGGCAGACAAGATGGCGGCCAAGATGGCGGACAAGATGGCGGCAAAAATGGCGGACAAGATGGCGGACACGAGATGGCGGCCAAGATGGCGGAAAAGATGGCGGCCAAGATGGCGGACAAGATGGCGGCCACGATGGCGGACAAGATGGCGGACAAGATGGCGGACAAGATGGCGGACACGATGGCGGACAAGATGGCGGACACGATGGCGGACAAGATGACGAACACAAGATGGCGGACAAGATGGCGGACAAGATGGCGGACACAAGATGGCGGACAAGATGGCGGACAAGATGGCGGACACAAGATGGCCGACACAAGATGGCGGACAAGATGCCGGCCAAGATGGCGGCCAAGATGGCGGACAAGATGGCGGACACAAGATGGCGGCCAAGATGGCGGCCAAGATGGCGGACACAAGATGGCGGACACAAGATGGCGGCCAAGATGGCGGCCAAGATGGCGGACACAAGATGGCGGACAAGATGGCGGCCAAGATGGCGGCCAAGATGGCGGACAAGATGGTAGACAAGATGGCGGACAAGATGGCGGACACAAGATGGCGGACAAGATGGCGGACAAGATGGCGGCCAAGATGGCGGACAAGATGGCGGAAGATGGCGGACAAGATGGCGGACAAGATGGCGGACAAGATGGCGGACAAGATGGCGGACAAGATGGCGGACAAGATGGCGGACAAGATGGCGGACAAGATGGCGGACAAGATGGCGGACAAGATGGCGAACACAAGATGGCGGCTGAGATGGCGGCAAAAATGGCGGACAAGCTGGCGGCCAAGATGGCGAACAAGATGGCGGCCAAGATGGCGGACAAGATGGTGGACAAAATGGCGGACAAGATGGCGGACACAAGATGGCGGACAAGATGGCGGACGAGATGGCGGCCTAGATGGCAGACAAGATGGCGGCCAAGATGGCGGACAAGATGGCGGCAAAAATGGCGGACAAGATGGCGGACACGAGATGGCGGCCAAGATGGCGGAAAAGATGGCGGCCAAGATGGCGGACAAGATGGCGGCCACGATGGAGACCAAGATGGCGGCCAAAATGGCGGCCACGATGTTAGCCAAGATGGCGGACGAGATGGCGGCCAAGATGGCGGCCAAGATGGTGGCCAAGATGGCGGACAAGGTGGCGGACACAAGATGGCGGCCAAGATGGCGGACAAGATGGCGGACAATATGGCGGAGAAGATGGCGGCCAAGACGGCCAAGATGGCGGACAAGATGGCGGACAAGATGGCGGACACGATGGCTGCCAAGATTGCGGCCAAGATTGCGGCCAAGATGGCGGAAAAGATGGCGGACACAAGATGGCGGAGAAGATGGCGGCCAAGATGGCGGCCAAGATGGCGGACAAGATGGCGGACAAGATGGCGGAGAAGATGGCGGACAAGATGGCGGACACAAGATGGCGGCCAAGATGGCGGACAAGATGGCGGACAAGATGGCGGACAGGATGGCGGACAAGATGGCGGACAAAATGGCGGACACAAGATGGCGGACAAGATGGCGGACAAGATGGCGGACAAGATGGCGGACAAGATGGCGGACAAGATGGCGGACACAAGATGGCGGACAAGATGGCGGACAAGATGGCGGACAAGATGGTGGACAAGATGGCGGACAAGATGGCGGACACAAGATGGCGGCCAAGATGGTGGCCAAGATGGTGGCAAAGATGGCGGACAAGATGGCGGACGAGATGGCGGACACAACATGGCGGACACAAGATGGCGGCAAAGATGGCGGCCAAGATGGCGGAGAAGATGGCGGCCAAGATGGCGGACAAGATGGCGGCCAAGATGGCGGAAAAGATGGCGGCCAAGATGGCGGACAAGATGGCGGACAAGATGGCGGACACAAGATGGCGGACACAAGATGGTGGACAAGATGGCGGACAAGATGGCGGACGCAAGATGGCGGCCAAGATGGCGGACAAGATGGCGGCCAAGATGGCGGACACAAGATGGCGGACAAGATGGCGGCCAAGATGGCGGACAAGATGGCGGACAAGATGGCGGACAAGATGGCGGACACGAGGCGGCCAAGATGGCGGCCAAGATGGCGGCAAAAATGGCGGACAAGATGGCGGACAAGATGGCGGACACAAGATGGCGGCCAAGATGGCGGACAAGATGGCGGCCAAGATGGCGGACACAAGATGGCGGACAAGATGGCGGCCAAGATGGCGGACAAGATGGCGGACAAGATGGCGGACAAGATGGCGGACACGAGGCGGCCAAGATGGCGGCCAAGATGGCGGCAAAAATGGCGGACAAGATGGCGGACAAGATGGCGGACACAAGATGGCGGACAAGATGGCGGACACAAGATGGCCGACACAAGATGGCGGACAAGATGCCGGCCAAGATGGCGGCCAAGATGGCGGACAAGATGGCGGACACAAGATGGCGGCCAAGATGGCGGCCAAGATGGCGGACACAAGATGGCGGACACAAGATGGCGGACAAGATGGCGGACAAGATGGTGGACAAGATGGCGGACAAGATGGCGGACACAAGATGGCGGCCAAGATGGTGGCCAAGATGGTGGCAAAGATGGCGGACAAGATGGCGGACGAGATGGCGGACACAACATGGCGGACACAAGATGGCGGCAAAGATGGCGGCCAAGATGGCGGACAAGATGGCGGCCAAGATGGCGGACAAGATGGCGGCCAAGATGGCGGAAAAGATGGCGGCCAAGATGGCGGACAAGATGGCGGACAAGATGGCGGACACAAGATGGCGGACACAAGATGGTGGACAAGATGGCGGACAAGATGGCGGACGCAAGATGGCGGCCAAGATGGCGGACAAGATGGCGGCCAAGATGGCGGACACAAGATGGCGGACAAGATGGCGGCCAAGATGGCGGACAAGATGGCGGACAAGATGGCGGACAAGATGGCGGACACGAGGCGGCCAAGATGGCGGCCAAGATGGCGGCAAAAATGGCGGACAAGATGGCGGACAAGATGGCGGACACAAGATGGCGGCCAAGATGGCGGACAAGATGGCGGCCAAGATGGCGGACACAAGATGGCGGACAAGATGGCGGCCAAGATGGCGGACAAGATGGCGGACAAGATGGCGGACAAGATGGCGGACACGAGGCGGCCAAGATGGCGGCCAAGATGGCGGCAAAAATGGCGGACAAGATGGCGGACAAGATGGCGGACACAAGATGGCGGACAAGATGGCGGACACAAGATGGCCGACACAAGATGGCGGACAAGATGCCGGCCAAGATGGCGGCCAAGATGGCGGACAAGATGGCGGACACAAGATGGCGGCCAAGATGGCGGCCAAGATGGCGGACACAAGATGGCGGACACAAGATGGCGGCCAAGATGGCGGCCAAGATGGCGGACACAAGATGGCGGACAAGATGGCGGCCAAGATGGCGGCCAAGATGGCGGACAAGATGGTAGACAAGATGGCGGACAAGATGGCGGACACAAGATGGCGGACAAGATGGCGGACAAGATGGCGGCCAAGATGGCGGACAAGATGGCGGAAGATGGCGGACAAGATGGCGGACAAGATGGCGGACAAGATGGCGGACAAGATGGCGGACAAGATGGCGGACAAGATGGCGGACAAGATGGCGGACAAGATGGCGGACAAGATGGCGGACAAGATGGCGAACACAAGATGGCGGCTGAGATGGCGGCAAAAATGGCGGACAAGCTGGCGGCCAAGATGGCGAACAAGATGGCGGCCAAGATGGCGGACAAGATGGTGGACAAAATGGCGGACAAGATGGCGGACACAAGATGGCGGACAAGATGGCGGACGAGATGGCGGCCTAGATGGCAGACAAGATGGCGGCCAAGATGGCGGACAAGATGGCGGCAAAAATGGCGGACAAGATGGCGGACACGAGATGGCGGCCAAGATGGCGGAAAAGATGGCGGCCAAG
This sequence comes from Anopheles moucheti, assembly GCF_943734755.1. Lineage (NCBI taxonomy): Eukaryota > Metazoa > Arthropoda > Insecta > Diptera > Culicidae > Anopheles > Anopheles moucheti. Next base: position 41,594,792 of record NC_069140.1, read on the forward strand.
ATGGCGGACAAGATGGCGGCCACGATGGAGACCAAGATGGCGGCCAAAATGGCGGCCACGATGTTAGCCAAGATGGCGGACGAGATGGCGGACGAGATGGCGGACAAGATGGCGGCCAAGATGGCGGCCAAAATGGCGGCCAAGATGACGGACAAGATGGCGGACAAGATGGCGGACACAAGATGGCGGACACAAGATGGCGGACAAGATGGCGGCCAAGATGGCGGACAAGATGGCGGACAAGATGGCGGACACAAGATGGCGGACAAGATGGCGGCCAAGATGGCGGACAAGATGGCGGACACAAATTGGCGGACAAGATGGTGGACACAAGATGGCGGACAAGATGGCGGACACAAGATGGCGGCCACAAGATGGCGGACACAAGATGGCGGACAAGATGGCGGACAAGATGGCGGCCACAAGATGGCGGACAAGATGGCGGAAACAAGATGGCGGACAAGATGGCGGACAAGATGGCGGACACAAGATGGCGGACAAGATGGCGGCCACGATGGCGGACAAGATGGCGGACACAAGATGGCGGACAAGATGGTGGACAAAATGGCGGACAAGATGGCGGACACAAGATGGCGGACAAGATGGCGGACGAGATGGCGGCCTAGATGGCAGACAAGATGGCAGACAAGATGGCGGCCAAGATGGCGGCCAAGATGGTGGCCAAGATGGCGGACAAGGTGGCGGACACAAGATGGCGGCCAAGATGGCGGACAAGATGGCGGACAATATGGCGGAGAAGATGGCGGCCAAGACGGCCAAGATGGCGGACAAGATGGCGGACAAGATGGCGGACACGATGGCTGCCAAGATTGCGGCCAAGATTGCGGCCAAGATGGCGGAAAAGATGGCGGACACAAGATGGCGGAGAAGATGGCGGCCAAGATGGCGGCCAAGATGGCGGACAAGATGGCGGACAAGATGGCGGAGAAGATGGCGGACAAGATGGCGGACACAAGATGGCGGCCAAGATGGCGGACAAGATGGCGGACAAGATGGCGGACAGGATGGCGGACAAGATGGCGGACAAAATGGCGGACACAAGATGGCGGACAAGATGGCGGACAAGATGGCGGACAAGATGGCGGACAAGATGGCGGACAAGATGGCGGACACAAGATGGCGGACAAGATGGCGGACAAGATGGCGGACAAGATGGTGGACAAGATGGCGGACAAGATGGCGGACACAAGATGGCGGCCAAGATGGTGGCCAAGATGGTGGCAAAGATGGCGGACAAGATGGCGGACGAGATGGCGGACACAACATGGCGGACACAAGATGGCGGCAAAGATGGCGGCCAAGATGGCGGAGAAGATGGCGGCCAAGATGGCGGACAAGATGGCGGCCAAGATGGCGGAAAAGATGGCGGCCAAGATGGCGGACAAGATGGCGGACAAGATGGCGGACACAAGATGGCGGACACAAGATGGTGGACAAGATGGCGGACAAGATGGCGGACGCAAGATGGCGGCCAAGATGGCGGACAAGATGGCGGCCAAGATGGCGGACACAAGATGGCGGACAAGATGGCGGCCAAGATGGCGGCCAAGATGGCGGCAAAAATGGCGGACAAGATGGCGGACAAGATGGCGGACACAAGATGGCGGCCAAGATGGCGGACAAGATGGCGGCCAAGATGGCGGACACAAGATGGCGGACAAGATGGCGGCCAAGATGGCGGACAAGATGGCGGCCAAGATGGCGGAAAAGATGGCGGCCAAGATGGCGGACAAGATGGCGGACAAGATGGCGGACACAAGATGGCGGACACAAGATGGTGGACAAGATGGCGGACAAGATGGCGGACGCAAGATGGCGGCCAAGATGGCGGACAAGATGGCGGCCAAGATGGCGGACACAAGATGGCGGACAAGATGGCGGCCAAGATGGCGGACAAGATGGCGGACACAAGATGGCGGCCAAGATGGTGGACAAGATGGCGGACAAGATGGCGGACACAAGATGGCGGACAAGATGGCGAACGAGATGGCGGCCTAGATGGCAGACAAGATGGCAGACAAGATGGCGGCCAAGATGGCGGCCAAGATGGTGGCCAAGATGGCGGACAAGATGGCGGACACAAGATGGCGGACAAGATGGCGGACAAGATGGCGGACAATATGGCGGAGAAGATGGCGGCCAAGATGGCGGACAAGATGGCGGACAAGATGGCGGACAAGATGGCGGACAAGATGGTGGATACAAGATGGCGGCCAAGATGGCGGAAAAGATGGCGGACACAAGATGGCGGAGAAGATGGCGGCCAAGATGGCGGACAAGATGGCGGACAAGATGGCGGACACAAGATGGCGGACAAGATGGCGGACAAGATGGCGGACAAGATGGCGGACAAGATGGCGGACATAAGATGGCGGCCAAGATGGCGGACAAGATGGCGAACACAAGATGGCGGACAAGATGGCGGACACAAGATGGCGGCCAAGATGGCGGCCATGATGGCGGACAAGATAGCGGACAAGATGGCGGACAAGATGGCGGACACAAGATGGCGGACACAAGATGGCGGCCAAGATGGCGGACAAGATGGTGGACGCAAGATGGCGGCCAAGATGGCGGACACAAGATGGCGGACACAAGATGGCGGCCAAGATGGCGGACAAGATGGCGGCCAAGATGGCGGACAAGATGGCGGACAAGATGGCGGACAAGATGGCGGACACGATGGCGGACAAGATGGCGGACACGATGGCGGACAAGATGACGAACACAAGATGGCGGACAAGATGGCGGACAAGATGGCGGACACAAGATGGCGGACAAGATGGCGGACAAGATGGCGGACACAAGATGGCCGACACAAGATGGCGGACAAGATGCCGGCCAAGATGGCGGCCAAGATGGCGGACAAGATGGCGGACACAAGATGGCGGCCAAGATGGCGGCCAAGATGGCGGACACAAGATGGCGGACACAAGATGGCGGCCAAGATGGCGGCCAAGATGGCGGACACAAGATGGCGGACAAGATGGCGGCCAAGATGGCGGCCAAGATGGCGGACAAGATGGTAGACAAGATGGCGGACAAGATGGCGGACACAAGATGGCGGACAAGATGGCGGACAAGATGGCGGCCAAGATGGCGGACAAGATGGCGGAAGATGGCGGACAAGATGGCGGACAAGATGGCGGACAAGATGGCGGACAAGATGGCGGACAAGATGGCGGACAAGATGGCGGACAAGATGGCGGACAAGATGGCGGACAAGATGGCGGACAAGATGGCGAACACAAGATGGCGGCTGAGATGGCGGCAAAAATGGCGGACAAGCTGGCGGCCAAGATGGCGAACAAGATGGCGGCCAAGATGGCGGACAAGATGGTGGACAAAATGGCGGACAAGATGGCGGACACAAGATGGCGGACAAGATGGCGGACGAGATGGCGGCCTAGATGGCAGACAAGATGGCGGCCAAGATGGCGGACAAGATGGCGGCAAAAATGGCGGACAAGATGGCGGACACGAGATGGCGGCCAAGATGGCGGAAAAGATGGCGGCCAAGATGGCGGACAAGATGGCGGCCACGATGGAGACCAAGATGGCGGCCAAAATGGCGGCCACGATGTTAGCCAAGATGGCGGACGAGATGGCGGACGAGATGGCGGACAAGATGGCGGCCAAGATGGCGGCCAAAATGGCGGCCAAGATGACGGACAAGATGGCGGACAAGATGGCGGACACAAGATGGCGGACACAAGATGGCGGACAAGATGGCGGCCAAGATGGCGGACAAGATGGCGGACAAGATGGCGGACACAAGATGGCGGACAAGATGGCGGCCAAGATGGCGGACAAGATGGCGGACACAAATTGGCGGACAAGATGGTGGACACAAGATGGCGGACAAGATGGCGGACACAAGATGGCGGCCACAAGATGGCGGACACAAGATGGCGGACAAGATGGCGGACAAGATGGCGGCCACAAGATGGCGGACAAGATGGCGGAAACAAGATGGCGGACAAGATGGCGGACAAGATGGCGGACACAAGATGGCGGACAAGATGGCGGCCACGATGGCGGACAAGATGGCGGACACAAGATGGCGGACAAGATGGTGGACAAAATGGCGGACAAGATGGCGGACACAAGATGGCGGACAAGATGGCGGACGAGATGGCGGCCTAGATGGCAGACAAGATGGCAGACAAGATGGCGGCCAAGATGGCGGCCAAGATGGTGGCCAAGATGGCGGACAAGGTGGCGGACACAAGATGGCGGCCAAGATGGCGGACAAGATGGCGGACAATATGGCGGAGAAGATGGCGGCCAAGATGGCGGACAAGAAGGCGGACAAGATGGAAACAAAAATGGCGGACTAGATGGTGGCCAAGATGGTGGACAAGATGGCGGCCAAGATGGCGGACAAGATGGCTGATAAGATGGCGGACAAGATGGCGGAGAAGATGGCGGCCAAGATGGCGGACAAGATGGCGGCCAAGATGGCGGACAAGATGGCGGACAAGATGACGAACACAAGATGGCGGACAAGATGGCGGCCAAGATGGCGGCCAAAATGGCGGCCAAGATGACGGATAAGATGGCGGACAAGATGGCGGACACGAGATGGCGGACAAGATGGCGGCCAAGATGGCGGACAAGATGGTGGACAAGATGGCGGACAAGATGGCGGACACAAGATGGCGGCCAAGATGGTGGCCAAGATGGTGGCAAAGATGGCGGACAAGATGGTGGACAAGATGGCGGACAAGATGGCGGACACAAGATGGCGGCCAAGATGGTGGCCAAGATGGTGGCAAAGATGGCGGACAAGATGGCGGACGAGATGGCGGACACAACATGGCGGACACAAGATGGCGGCAAAGATGGCGGCCAAGATGGCGGAGAAGATGGCGGCCAAGATGGCGGACAAGATGGCGGCCAAGATGGCGGAAAAGATGGCGGCCAAGATGGCGGACAAGATGGCGGACAAGATGGCGGACACAAGATGGCGGACACAAGATGGTGGACAAGATGGCGGACAAGATGGCGGACGCAAGATGGCGGCCAAGATGGCGGACAAGATGGCGGCCAAGATGGCGGACACAAGATGGCGGACAAGATGGCGGCCAAGATGGCGGACAAGATGGCGGACAAGATGGCGGACAAGATGGCGGACACGAGGCGGCCAAGATGGCGGCCAAGATGGCGGCAAAAATGGCGGACAAGATGGCGGACAAGATGGCGGACACAAGATGGCGGCAAAACTGGCGGCCAAGATGGCGACCAAGATGGCGGACAAGATGGCGGCCAAGATTGCGGCCAAGATGGCGGACAAGATGGCGGCCAAGATGGCGGCCAAGATGGCGGCCAAGATGGCGGACAAGATGGCGGCCAAGATGGCGGCCAAGATGGCGGCCAAGATGGCGGACAAGATGGCGGCAAAAATGGCGGCAAGATGGCGGACACGAGATGGCGGCCAAGATGGCGGACAAGATGGCGGACAAGATGGCGGACAAGATGGCGGCCAAGATGGCGGCCAAGATGGCGGCCAAGATGGCGGACAAGATGGCGGCAAAAATGGCGGACAAGATGGCGGACACGAGATGGCGGCCAAGATGGCGGACAAGATGGCGGACAAGATGGCGGACAAGATGGCGGACAAGATGGCGGACAAGATGGCGGACAAGATGGCGGACACAAGATGGCGGACAAGATGGCGGACACAAGATGGCGGACAAGATGGCGGCCAAGATGGCGGACAAGATGGCGGACAAGATGGCAGCCAAGATGGCGGCCAAGATGGCGGACAAGATGGCGGACAAGATGGCGGACAAGATAGCGGCAAAAATGGCGGACAAGATGGCGGACAAGATGGCGGCAAAAATGGCGGACAAGATGGCGGACAAGATGGCGGACAAGATGGCGGACACAAGATGGCGGACAAGATGGCGGACAAGATGGCGGACAAGATGGCGGCCAAGATGGCGGACAAGATGGCGGACAAGATGGCGGACAAGATGGCGGACAAGATGGCAGCCAAGATGGCGGACACAAGATGGCGGACAAGATGACGGACAAGATGGCGGACAAGATGGCGGACACAAGATGGCGGACACAAGATGGCGGCCAAGATGGCGGCCAAGATGGCGGACAAGAAGGCGGACAAGATGGAAGCAAAAATGGCGGACAAGATGGTGGCCAAGATGGTGGACAAGATGGCGGACACAAGATGACGGACAAGATGGCTGATAAGATGGCGGACAAGATGGCGGAGAAGATGGCGGCCAAGATGGCGGACAAGATGGCGGCCAAGATGGCGGACAAGATGGCGGACAAGATGGCGGACACAAGATGGCGGACAAGATGGCGGACACAAGATGGCGGCAGAAATGGCGGCCAAGATGGCGACCAAGATGGCGGACAAGATGGCGGACACGAGATGGCGGCCAAGATGGCGGACAAGATGGCGGACAAGATGGCGGACAAGATGGCGGACAAGATGGCGGAAACAAGATGGCGGACAAGATGGCGGACACAAGATGGCGGACAAGATGGCGGACACAAGATGGCGGCCAAGATGGCGGCCAAGATGGCGGCCAAGATGGCGGCCAAGATGGCGGCCAAGATGGCGGCCAAGATGGCGGACAAGATGGCGGCAAAAATGGCGGACAAGATGGCGGACAAGATGGCGGACAAGATGGCGGCAAAAATGGCGGACAAGATGGCAGACACGAGATGGCGGCCAAGATGGCGGCCAAGATGGCGGACAAGATGGCGGACAAGATGGCGGCCAAGATGGCGGACAAGATGGCGGCCAAGATGGCGGACAAGATGGCGGCCAAGATGGCGGCCAAGATGGCGGACAAGATGGCGGCCAAGATGGCGGCCAAGATGGCGGACAAGATGGCGGCCAAGATGGCGGCCAAGATGGCGGACAAGATGGCGGCCAAGATGGCGGACAAGATGGCGGCAAAAATGGCGGACAAGATGGCGGACACGAGATGGCGGCCAAGATGGCGGCCAAGATGGCGGACAAGATGGCGGCAAAAATGGCGGCCAAGATGGCGGACAAGATGGCGGCCAAGATGGCGGCCAAGATGGCGGCCAAGATGGCGGACAAGATGGCGGCCAAGATGGCGGCCAAGATGGCGGACAAGATGGCGGCCAAGATGGCGGACAAGATGGCGGCAAAAATGGCGGACAAGATGGCGGACACGAGATGGCGGCCAAGATGGCGGCCAAGATGGCGGACAAGATGGCGGCCAAGATGGCGGCCAAGATGGCGGACAAGATGGCGGCCAAGATGGCGGCCAAGATGGCGGCCAAGATGGCGGACAAGATGGCGGCAAAAATGGCGGACAAGATGGCGGACACGAGATGGCGGCCAAGATGGCGGACAAGATGGCGGACAAGATGGCGGACAAGATGGCGGACAAGATGGCGGCCAAGATGGCGGACAAGATGGCGGCCAAGATGGCGGAAAAGATGGCGGCCAAGATGGCGGACAAGATGGCGGCCACGATGGAGACCAAGATGGCGGCCAAAATGGCGGCCACGATGTTAGCCAAGATGGCGGACACAAGATGGCGGACAAGATGGCGGACAAGATGGCGGACAAGATGGCGGACACAAGATGGCGGCCACAAGATGGCGGACAAGATGGCGGCCAAGATGGCGGCCAAGATGGCGGCCAAGATGGCGGACAAGATGGCGGACAAGATGGAGACCAAGATGGCGGCCAAAATGGCGGCCACGTTGTTAGCCAAGATGGCGGACGAGATAGCGGACAAGATGGCGGCCACAAGATGGCGGACAAGATGGCGGACAAGATGGCGGACAAGATGGCGGACAAGATGGCGGCCAAGATGGCGGACACAAGATGGCGGACAAGATGACGGACAAGATGGCGGACAAGATGGCGGACAAGATGGCGGACAAGATGGCGGACACAAGATGGCGGACACAAGATGGCGGACGAGATGGCGGCCAAGATGGCGGACAAGAAGGCGGACAAGATGGAAACAAAAATGGCGGACTAGATGGTGGCCAAGATGGTGGACAAGATGGCGGCCAAGATGGCGGACAAGATGGCTGATAAGATGGCGGACAAGATGGCGGAGAAGATGGCGGCCAAGATGGCGGACAAGATGGCGGCCAAGATGGCGGACAAGATGGCGGACAAGATGACGAACACAAGATGGCGGACAAGATGGCGGCCAAGATGGCGGCCAAAATGGCGGCCAAGATGACGGATAAGATGGCGGACAAGATGGCGGACACGAGATGGCGGACAAGATGGCGGCCAAGATGGCGGCCAAGATGGCGGACAAGATGGCGGACACAAGATGGCAGACAAGATGGCGGACACAAGATGGCAGACAAGATGGCGAACCAGATGGCGGACAAGATGGCGGACACAAATTGGCGGACAAGATGGCGGACACAAGATGGCGGACACAAGATGGCGGACAAGATGGCGGACACAAGATGGCGGCCAAGATGGCGGACACAAGATGGCGGACAAGATGGCGGACAAGATGGCGGCCACAAGATGGCGGACAAGATGGCGGACACAAGATGGCGGACAAGATGGCGGACACAAGATGGCGGACAAGATGGCGGCCAAGATGGCGGACAAGATGGCGGACACAAGATGGCGGCCAAGATGGTGGACAAGATGGCGGACAAGATGGCGGACACAAGATGGCGGACAAGATGGCGAACGAGATGGCGGCCTAGATGGCAGACAAGATGGCAGACAAGATGGCGGCCAAGATGGCGGCCAAGATGGTGGCCAAGATGGCGGACAAGATGGCGGACACAAGATGGCGGACAAGATGGCGGACAAGATGGCGGACAATATGGCGGAGAAGATGGCGGCCAAGATGGCGGACAAGATGGCGGACAAGATGGCGGACAAGATGGCGGACAAGATGGTGGATACAAGATGGCGGCCAAGATGGCGGAAAAGATGGCGGACACAAGATGGCGGAGAAGATGGCGGCCAAGATGGCGGACAAGATGGCGGACAAGATGGCGGACACAAGATGGCGGACAAGATGGCGGACAAGATGGCGGACAAGATGGCGGACAAGATGGCGGACATAAGATGGCGGCCAAGATGGCGGACAAGATGGCGAACACAAGATGGCGGACAAGATGGCGGACAAGATGGCGGACACAAGATGGCGGCCAAGATGGCGGCCATGATGGCGGACAAGATGGCGGACGAGATGGCGGACACAACATGGCGGACACAAGATGGCGGCAAAGATGGCGGCCAAGATGGCGGAGAAGATGGCGGCCAAGATGGCGGACAAGATGGCGGCCAAGATGGCGGAAAAGATGGCGGCCAAGATGGCGGACAAGATGGCGGACAAGATGGCGGACACAAGATGGCGGACACAAGATGGTGGACAAGATGGCGGACAAGATGGCGGACGCAAGATGGCGGCCAAGATGGCGGACAAGATGGCGGCCAAGATGGCGGACACAAGATGGCGGACAAGATGGCGGCCAAGATGGCGGACAAGATGGCGGACAAGATGGCGGACAAGATGGCGGACAAGATGGTGGATACAAGATGGCGGCCAAGATGGCGGACACAAGATGGCGGACAAGATGACGGACAAGATGGCGGACAAGATGGCGGACAAGATGGCGGCCAAGATGGCGGACAAGATGGCGGACAAGATGGCGGACAAGATGGCGGACACGATGGCGGACAAGATGGCGGACACGATGGCGGACAAGATGACGAACACAAGATGGCGGACAAGATGGCGGACAAGATGGCGGACACAAGATGGCGGACAAGATGGCGGACAAGATGGCGGACAAGATGGCGGACACAAGATGGCGGACAAGATGCCGGCCAAGATGGCGGCCAAGATGGCGGACAAGATGGCGAACACAAGATGGCGGACAAGATGGCGGACACAAGATGGCGGACAAGATGGCGGACAAGATGGCGGCCAAGATGGCGGCCAAGATGGCGGACAAGATGGCGGACACAAGATGGCAGACAAGATGGCGGACACAAGATGGCAGACAAGATGGCGAACCAGATGGCGGACAAGATGGCGGACACAAATTGGCGGACAAGATGGCGGACACAAGATGGCGGACACAAGATGGCGGACAAGATGGCGGACACAAGATGGCGGCCAAGATGGCGGACACAAGATGGCGGACAAGATGGCGGACAAGATGGCGGCCACAAGATGGCGGACAAGATGGCGGACACAAGATGGCGGACAAGATGGCGGACACAAGATGGCGGACAAGATGGCGGCCAAGATGGCGGACAAGATGGCGGACACAAGATGGCGGCCAAGATGGTGGACAAGATGGCGAACAAGATGGCGGACACAAGATGGCGGACAAGATGGCGAACGAGATGGCGGCCTAGATGGCAGACAAGATGGCAGACAAGATGGCGGCCAAGATGGCGGCCAAGATGGTGGCCAAGATGGCGGACAAGATGGCGGACACAAGATGGCGGACAAGATGGCGGACAAGATGGCGGACAATATGGCGGAGAAGATGGCGGCCAAGATGGCGGACAAGATGGCGGACAAGATGGCGGACAAGATGGCGGACAAGATGGTGGATACAAGATGGCGGCCAAGATGGCGGAAAAGATGGCGGACACAAGATGGCGGAGAAGATGGCGGCCAAGATGGCGGACAAGATGGCGGACAAGATGGCGGACACAAGATGGCGGACAAGATGGCGGACAAGATGGCGGACAAGATGGCGGACAAGATGGCGGACATAAGATGGCGGCCAAGATGGCGGACAAGATGGCGAACACAAGATGGCGGACAAGATGGCGGACAAGATGGCGGACACAAGATGGCGGCCAAGATGGCGGCCATGATGGCGGACAAGATGGCGGACGAGATGGCGGACACAACATGGCGGACACAAGATGGCGGCAAAGATGGCGGCCAAGATGGCGGAGAAGATGGCGGCCAAGATGGCGGACAAGATGGCGGCCAAGATGGCGGAAAAGATGGCGGCCAAGATGGCGGACAAGATGGCGGACAAGATGGCGGACACAAGATGGCGGACACAAGATGGTGGACAAGATGGCGGACAAGATGGCGGACGCAAGATGGCGGCCAAGATGGCGGACAAGATGGCGGCCAAGATGGCGGACACAAGATGGCGGACAAGATGGCGGCCAAGATGGCGGACAAGATGGCGGACAAGATGGCGGACAAGATGGCGGACACGAGGCGGCCAAGATGGCGGCCAAGATGGCGGCAAAAATGGCGGACAAGATGGCGGACAAGATGGCGGACACAAGATGGCGGCAAAACTGGCGGCCAAGATGGCGACCAAGATGGCGGACAAGATGGCGGCCAAGATTGCGGCCAAGATGGCGGACAAGATGGCGGCCAAGATGGCGGCCAAGATGGCGGCCAAGATGGCGGACAAGATGGCGGCCAAGATGGCGGCCAAGATGGCGGCCAAGATGGCGGCCAAGATGGCGGCAAAAATGGCGGCAAGATGGCGGACACGAGATGGCGGCCAAGATGGCGGACAAGATGGCGGACAAGATGGCGGACAAGATGGCGGCCAAGATGGCGGCCAAGATGGCGGCCAAGATGGCGGCCAAGATGGCGGACAAGATGGCGGCAAAAATGGCGGACAAGATGGCGGACACGAGATGGCGGCCAAGATGGCGGACAAGATGGCGGACAAGATGGCGGACAAGATGGCGGACAAGATGGCGGACAAGATGGCGGACAAGATGGCGGACACAAGATGGCGGACAAGATGGCGGACACAAGATGGCGGACAAGATGGCGGCCAAGATGGCGGACAAGATGGCGGACAAGATGGCAGCCAAGATGGCGGCCAAGATGGCGGACAAGATGGCGGACAAGATGGCGGACAAGATAGCGGCAAAAATGGCGGACAAGATGGCGGACAAGATGGCGGCAAAAATGGCGGACAAGATGGCGGACAAGATGGCGGACAAGATGGCGGACACAAGATGGCGGACAAGATGGCGGACAAGATGGCGGACAAGATGGCGGCCAAGATGGCGGACAAGATGGCGGACAAGATGGCGGACAAGATGGCGGACAAGATGGCAGCCAAGATGGCGGACAAGATGGCGGACAAGATGACGGACAAGATGGCGGACAAGATGGCGGACACAAGATGGCGGACACAAGATGGCGGCCAAGATGGCGGCCAAGATGGCGGACAAGAAGGCGGACAAGATGGAAGCAAAAATGGCGGACAAGATGGTGGCCAAGATGGTGGACAAGATGGCGGACACAAGATGACGGACAAGATGGCTGATAAGATGGCGGACAAGATGGCGGAGAAGATGGCGGCCAAGATGGCGGACAAGATGGCGGCCAAGATGGCGGACAAGATGGCGGACAAGATGGCGGACACAAGATGGCGGACAAGATGGCGGACACAAGATGGCGGCAGAAATGGCGGCCAAGATGGCGACCAAGATGGCGGACAAGATGGCGGACACGAGATGGCGGCCAAGATGGCGGACAAGATGGCGGACAAGATGGCGGACAAGATGGCGGACAAGATGGCGGAAACAAGATGGCGGACAAGATGGCGGACACAAGATGGCGGACAAGATGGCGGACACAAGATGGCGGCCAAGATGGCGGCCAAGATGGCGGCCAAGATGGCGGCCAAGATGGCGGCCAAGATGGCGGACAAGATGGCGGCAAAAATGGCGGACAAGATGGCGGACAAGATGGCGGACAAGATGGCGGCAAAAATGGCGGACAAGATGGCAGACACGAGATGGCGGCCAAGATGGCGGCCAAGATGGCGGACAAGATGGCGGACAAGATGGCGGCCAAGATGGCGGACAAGATGGCGGCCAAGATGGCGGACAAGATGGCGGCCAAGATGGCGGCCAAGATGGCGGACAAGATGGCGGCCAAGATGGCGGCCAAGATGGCGGACAAGATGGCGGCCAAGATGGCGGCCAAGATGGCGGACAAGATGGCGGCCAAGATGGCGGACAAGATGGCGGCAAAAATGGCGGACAAGATGGCGGACACGAGATGGCGGCCAAGATGGCGGCCAAGATGGCGGACAAGATGGCGGCAAAAATGGCGGCCAAGATGGCGGACAAGATGGCGGCCAAGATGGCGGCCAAGATGGCGGCCAAGATGGCGGACAAGATGGCGGCCAAGATGGCGGCCAAGATGGCGGACAAGATGGCGGCCAAGATGGCGGACAAGATGGCGGCAAAAATGGCGGACAAGATGGCGGACACGAGATGGCGGCCAAGATGGCGGCCAAGATGGCGGACAAGATGGCGGCCAAGATGGCGGCCAAGATGGCGGACAAGATGGCGGCCAAGATGGCGGCCAAGATGGCGGCCAAGATGGCGGACAAGATGGCGGCAAAAATGGCGGACAAGATGGCGGACACGAGATGGCGGCCAAGATGGCGGACAAGATGGCGGACAAGATGGCGGACAAGATGGCGGACAAGATGGCGGCCAAGATGGCGGACAAGATGGCGGCCAAGATGGCGGAAAAGATGGCGGCCAAGATGGCGGACAAGATGGCGGCCACGATGGAGACCAAGATGGCGGCCAAAATGGCGGCCACGATGTTAGCCAAGATGGCGGACACAAGATGGCGGACAAGATGGCGGACAAGATGGCGGACAAGATGGCGGACACAAGATGGCGGCCACAAGATGGCGGACAAGATGGCGGCCAAGATGGCGGCCAAGATGGCGGCCAAGATGGCGGACAAGATGGCGGACAAGATGGAGACCAAGATGGCGGCCAAAATGGCGGCCACGATGTTAGCCAAGATGGCGGACGAGATAGCGGACAAGATGGCGGCCACAAGATGGCGGACAAGATGGCGGACAAGATGGCGGACAAGATGGCGGACAAGATGGCGGCCAAGATGGCGGACACAAGATGGCGGACAAGATGACGGACAAGATGGCGGACAAGATGGCGGACAAGATGGCGGACAAGATGGCGGACACAAGATGGCGGACACAAGATGGCGGACGAGATGGCGGCCAAGATGGCGGACAAGAAGGCGGACAAGATGGAAACAAAAATGGCGGACTAGATGGTGGCCAAGATGGTGGACAAGATGGCGGCCAAGATGGCGGACAAGATGGCTGATAAGATGGCGGACAAGATGGCGGAGAAGATGGCGGCCAAGATGGCGGACAAGATGGCGGCCAAGATGGCGGACAAGATGGCGGACAAGATGACGAACACAAGATGGCGGACAAGATGGCGGCCAAGATGGCGGCCAAAATGGCGGCCAAGATGACGGATAAGATGGCGGACAAGATGGCGGACACGAGATGGCGGACAAGATGGCGGCCAAGATGGCGGCCAAGATGGCGGACAAGATGGCGGACACAAGATGGCAGACAAGATGGCGGACACAAGATGGCAGACAAGATGGCGAACCAGATGGCGGACAAGATGGCGGACACAAATTGGCGGACAAGATGGCGGACACAAGATGGCGGACACAAGATGGCGGACAAGATGGCGGACACAAGATGGCGGCCAAGATGGCGGACACAAGATGGCGGACAAGATGGCGGACAAGATGGCGGCCACAAGATGGCGGACAAGATGGCGGACACAGGATGGCGGACAAGATGGCGGACACAAGATGGCGGACAAGATGGCGGCCAAGATGGCGGACAAGATGGCGGACACAAGATGGCGGCCAAGATGGTGGACAAGATGGCGGACAAGATGGCGGACACAAGATGGCGGACAAGATGGCGAACGAGATGGCGGCCTAGATGGCAGACAAGATGGCAGACAAGATGGCGGCCAAGATGGCGGCCAAGATGGTGGCCAAGATGGCGGACAAGATGGCGGACACAAGATGGCGGACAAGATGGCGGACAAGATGGCGGACAATATGGCGGAGAAGATGGCGGCCAAGATGGCGGACAAGATGGCGGACAAGATGGCGGACAAGATGGTGGATACAAGATGGCGGCCAAGATGGCGGAAAAGATGGCGGACACAAGATGGCGGAGAAGATGGCGGCCAAGATGGCGGACAAGATGGCGGACAAGATGGCGGACACAAGATGGCGGACAAGATGGCGGACAAGATGGCGGACAAGATGGCGGACAAGATGGCGGACATAAGATGGCGGCCAAGATGGCGGACAAGATGG
The DNA here is from genome assembly GCF_943734755.1 of Anopheles moucheti. Lineage (NCBI taxonomy): Eukaryota > Metazoa > Arthropoda > Insecta > Diptera > Culicidae > Anopheles > Anopheles moucheti. Next base: position 41,609,959 of record NC_069140.1, read on the forward strand.
CGAACACAAGATGGCGGACAAGATGGCGGACAAGATGGCGGACACAAGATGGCGGCCAAGATGGCGGCCATGATGGCGGACAAGATAGCGGACAAGATGGCGGACAAGATGGCGGACACAAGATGGCGGACACAAGATGGCGGCCAAGATGGCGGACAAGATGGTGGACGCAAGATGGCGGCCAAGATGGCGGACACAAGATGGCGGACACAAGATGGCGGCCAAGATGGCGGACAAGATGGCGGCCAAGATGGCGGACAAGATGGCGGACAAGATGGCGGACAAGATGGCGGACACGATGGCGGACAAGATGGCGGACACGATGGCGGACAAGATGACGAACACAAGATGGCGGACAAGATGGCGGACAAGATGGCGGACACAAGATGGCGGACAAGATGGCGGACAAGATGGCGGACACAAGATGGCCGACACAAGATGGCGGACAAGATGCCGGCCAAGATGGCGGCCAAGATGGCGGACAAGATGGCGGACACAAGATGGCGGCCAAGATGGCGGCCAAGATGGCGGACAAGATAGCGGACAAGATGGCGGACAAGATGGCGGACACAAGATGGCGGAAACAAGATGGCGGCCAAGATGGCGGCCAAGATGGCGGACACAAGATGGCGGACAAGATGGCGGCCAAGATGGCGGCCAAGATGGCGGACAAGATGGTAGACAAGATGGCGGACAAGATGGCGGACACAAGATGGCGGACAAGATGGCGGACAAGATGGCGGCCAAGATGGCGGACAAGATGGCGGAAGATGGCGGACAAGATGGCGGACAAGATGGCGGACAAGATGGCGGACAAGATGGCGGACAAGATGGCGGACAAGATGGCGGACAAGATGGCGGACAAGATGGCGAACACAAGATGGCGGCTGAGATGGCGGCAAAAATGGCGGACAAGCTGGCGGCCAAGATGGCGGACAAGATGGCGGCCAAGATGGCGGACAAGATGGTGGACAAAATGGCGGACAAGATGGCGGACACAAGATGGCGGACAAGATGGCGGACGAGATGGCGGCCTAGATGGCAGAAAAGATGGCAGACAAGATGGCGGCCAAGATGGCGGCCAAGATGGTGGCTAAGATGGCGAACACAAGATGGCGGCCAAGATGGCGGCCAAGATGGCGGACAAGATGGCGGCCAAGATGGCGGCCAAGATGGCGGACAAGATGGCGGACAAGATGGCGGCCAAGATGGCGAACAAGATGGCGGACAAGATGGCGGACACGATGGCGAACAAGAAGGCGGCATCTTGGCCATATTGTCCGCCATCTTGTCCGCCATCTTGTCCCCCCTTTTTGCCGCCATCTTGTCCGCCATTTTTTCCACTATTTTGGCCGCTATCTTGTCCGCCATCTTGGCCGCCATCTTGTCCGCCATCTTGTCCGCCATCTTGTGTCCGCCATCTTGTCCGCCATCTTGGCCACCATATTGTCTACCATCTTGTGTCCGCCATCTTGTCCGCCATCTTGTTCGCCATCTTGTCCGCCATCTTGTCCGCCATCTTGTGTCCGCCATCTTGTCCGTCATTTTTGCCGCCATCTTAGCCGCCATCTTGTGTTCGCCATCTTGTCCGCCATCTTGGTCTCCATCGTGGCCGCCATCTTGTCCACCTTCTCGTCCGCCATCTTGTCCGCCATCTTGTGTCCGCCATCTTGTCCGCCATCTTGTCCGCCATCTTGTCTGCCATCTTGTGTCTGCCATCTTGGGCGCCATCTTCTCCGCCATCTTGTCCGCCATCTTGGCCGCCATCTTGTCCGCCATCTTGTCCGCCATCTTGTCCGCCATCTTGTGTCCACCATCTTGTCCGCCATCGTGTCCGCCATCTTGTCCGCCATCTTGTGTCCGCCATCTTGTCCGCCATCTTGTCCGCCATCTTGTCCGCCATCTTGGCCGCCATCTTGTCCGCCATTTTTGCCGCCATCTTGGCCGCCATCTTGGCCGCCATCTTGGCCGCCATCTTGGCCGCCATCTTTGTTCCCCCATCTTGTGTCCGCCATCTTGTCCGCCATCTTGTCCGCCATCTTGTCCGCCATCTTGGCCGCCATCTTGGCCGCCATCTTGTCCGCCATCTTGTCCGCCATCTTGTCCGCCATCTTGTGTCCGCCATCTTGGCCGCCATCTTGTTCGCCATCTTGTGTCCGCCATCTTGTCCGCCATCTTGTCCGCCATCTTGTGTCCGCCATCTTGGCCGCCATCTTGGCCGCCATCTTGGCCGCCATCTTGTCCGCCATCTTGTGTCCGCCATCTTGTCCAACATCTTGTCCACCATTTTGTCCGCCATTTTGTCCGCCATCTTGTCCGCTATCTTGTCCGCGATCTGGTGTCCGCCATCTTGGCCGCCATCTTGTCCGCCATCTTGGCCGCCATCTTGTCCGCCATCTTCTCCGCCATCTTCTCCGCCATCGTGTCCGCCATCTTGGCCGCCGTCTTGTGTCCGCCATCTTGTCCGCCATTTTTGCCGCCATCTTGTCCGCCATCTTGTGTCCGCCATCTTGGCCGCCATCTTGTCCGCCATCTTGTCCGCCATCTTGTCTACCATCTTGTCCGCCATATTGTCCGCCATCTTGTCCGCCATCTTGTCCCCCCTTTTTGCCGCCATCTTGGCCGCCATCTTGTCCGCCATTTTTTTCACCATTTTGGCCGCCATCTTGTCCGCCATCTTGGCCGCCATCTTGTCCGCCATCTTGTCCGCCATCTTGTCCGCCATCTTGTCCGCCATCTTGTTCGCCATCTTGTCCGCCATCTTGTCCGCCATCTTGTCCGCCATTTTTGCCGCCATCTTAGCCGCCATCTTGTGTTCGCCATCTTGTCCGCCATCTTGTCCGCCATCTTGTCTGCCATCATGTCCGCCATCTCGTCCGCCATCTTGTCCGCCATCTTGTGTCCGCCATCTTGTCCGCCATCTTGTGTCCGCCATCTTGGGCGCCATCTTGTCCGCCATCTTGGCCGCCATCTTGTCCGCCATCTTGTCCGCCATCTTGTCCGCCATCTTGTCCGCCATCTTGGCCGCCATCTTGTCCGCCATCTTGTGTCCGCCATCTTGTCCGCCATCTTGGCCGCCATCTTGTCCGCCATCTTGTGTCCGCCATCTTGTCCGCCATCTTGTGTCCGCCATCTTGGCCGCCATCTTGTGTCCGCCATCTCGTTCGCCATCTTGTGTCCGCCATCTTGTCCGCCATCTTGTCCGCCATCTTGTGTCCGCCATCTTGTCCGCCATCTTGTCCGCCAACTTGTCCGCCATCTTGTGTCCGCCATCTTGTCCGCCATCTTGTCCGCCATCTTGTCCGCCATCTTGGCCGCCATCTCGTCCGCCATCTTGTGTCCACCATCTTGGCCGCCATCTTGTCCGCCATCTTGGCCGCTATCTTGTGTCCGCCATCTTGTCCGTCATCTTGTCCGCCATCTTGTCCGCCATCTTGGCCGCCATCTTGTCCGCCATCTTGTGTCCGCCATCTTGTGTCCGCCATCTTGGCCGCCATCTTGTGTCCGCCATCTTGTGTCCGCCATCTTGTCCGCCATCTTGTCCGCCATCTTGTGTCCGCCATCTTGGCCGCCATCTTGTCCGCCATCTTGGCCGCCATCTTGTCCGCCATCTTGTGTCCGCCATCTTGGCCGCCATCTTGGCCGCCATCTTGGCCGCCATCTTGTGTCCGCCATCTTGTCCGCCATCTTGTCCGCCATCTTGGCCGCCATCTCGTGTCCGCCATCTTGTCCGCCATCTTGTCCGCCATCTTGTGTCCGCCATCTTGTCCGCCATCTTGGCCGCCATCTTGGCCGCCATCTTGTCCGCCATCTTGTGTCCGCCATCTTGTCCGCCATCTTGTCCGCCATCTTGTGTCCGCCATCTTGGCCGCCATCTTGTCCGCCATCTTGTGTCCGCCATCTTGTCCGCCATCTTGTCCGCCATCTTGTGTCCGCCATCTTGTCCGCCATCTTGTCCGCCATCTTGTCCGCCATCTTGTGTCCGCCATCTTGTCCGCCATCTTGTCCGCCATTTTGGCCGCCATCTTGTCCGCCTTCTTGTGTCCGCCATCTTGTGTTCGCCATCTTGGCCGCCATCTTGTCCGCCATCTTGTGTGCGCCATCTTGTCCGCCATCTTGTCCGCCATCTTGTGTCCGCCATCTTGTCCGCCATTTTGTCCGCCATCTTGTCCGCCATCTTGTGTCCGCCATCTTGTCCGCCATCTGGTCCGCCATTTTGTCCGCCATCTTGTCCGCCATCTTGTCCGCCATCTTGTGTCCGCCATCTTGGCCGCCATCTTCTCCGCCATTTTGTCCGCCATCTTGGCCGCCATCTTGTCCGCCATCTTCTCCGCCATCTTGTCCGCCATCTTGTGTCCGCCATCTTGTCCGCCATCTTGGCCGCCATCTTGACCGCCATCTTGGCCGCCATCTTCTCCGCCATCTTGTGTCCGCCATCTTTTCCGCCATCTTGGCCGCCATCTTGGCCGCCATCTTGGCCGCCATCTTGGCCGCCATCTTGGCCGCCATCTTGTCCGCCATCTTGTCCGCCACCTTGTCCGCCATCTTGGTCGCCATCTTCTCCGCCATCTTGTCCGCCATCTTGGCCGCCATCTTGTGTTCGCCATCTTAGCCACCATCTTGGCCGCCATCTTGGCCGCCATCTTGTCTGCCATCTTTTCTGCCATCTAGGCCGCCATCTCGTCCGCCATCTTGTCCGTCATCTTGTGTCCGCCATCTTGTCCGCCATTTTGTCCACCATCTTGTCCGCCATCTTGTGTCCACCATCTTGTCCGCCATCTTGTGGCCGCCATCTTGTCCGCCATCTTGGCCGCCATCTTGTGTCCGCCATCTTGTCCGCCATCTTGTGTCCGCCATCTTGTCCGCCAATTTGTGTCCGCCATCTTGTCCGCCATCTTGGCCGCCATCTTGTCCGCCATCTTGTGTCCGCCATCTTGTCCGCCATCTTGTCCGCCATCTTGGCCGCCATCTTGTCCGCCATCTTGTGTCCGCCATCTTGTCCGCCATCTTGTCCGTCATCTTGGCCACCATTTTGGCCTCCATCTTGTCCGCCATCTTGTCCGCCATCTTGTTCGCCATCTTGTGTCCGCCATCTTGGCCGCCATCTTGTCCGCCATCTTGGCCGCCATCTTCTCCGCCATCTTGTCCGCCATTTTATCAGCCATCTTGTCCGCCATCTTGGCCGCCATCTTGTCCACCATCTTGGCCGCCATCTTGTCCGCCATTTTTGCCGCCATCTTGTCCGCCATCTTGTCCGCCATCTTGGCCGCCATCTTGTGCGCCATGTTGTGTCCGCCATCTTGTGTCCGCCATCTTGTCCGCCATCTTGTCCGCCATCTTGTCCGCCATCTTGTCCGTCATCTTGTCCGCCATCTTGTGTCCACCATCTTGTCCGCCATCTTGTCCGCCATCTTGTCCGCCATCTTGTCCGCCATCTTCTCCGCCATCTTGTCCGCCATCTTGTGTCCGCCATCTTGTCCGCCATCTTGGCCGCCATCTTGACCGCCATCTTGGCCGCCATCTTCTCCGCCATCTTGTGTCCGCCATCTTGTCCGCCATCTTGTCCGCCATCTTGGCCGCCATCTTCTCCGCCATCTTGTCCGCCATTTTATCAGCCATCTTGTCCGCCATCTTGGCCGCCATCTTGTCCGCCATCTTGTCCGCCATCTTGTGTCCGCCATCTTGTCCGCCATCTTGTGGCCGCCATCTTGTCCGCCATCTTGGCCGCCATCTTGTGTCCGCCATCTTGTCCGCCATCTTGTGTCCGCCATCTTGTGTCCGCCATCTTGTCCGCTAATTTGTGTCCGCCATCTTGTCCGCCATCTTGGCCGCCATCTTGTCCGCCATCTTGTGTCCGCCATCTTGTCCGCCATCTTGTCCGCCATCTTGGCCGCCATCTTGTCCGCCATCTTGTGTCCGCCATCTTGTCCGCCATCTTGTCCGTCATCTTGGCCACCATTTTGGCCGCCATCTTGTCCGCCATCTTGTCCGCCATCTTGTTCGCCATCTTGTGTCCGCCATCTTGGCCGCCATCTTGTCCGCCATCTTGGCCGCCATCTTCTCCGCCATCTTGTCCGCCATTTTATCAGCCATCTTGTCCGCCATCTTGGCCGCCATCTTGTCCACCATCTTGGCCGCCATCTTGTCCGCCATTTTTGCCGCCATCTTGTCCGCCATCTTGTCCGCCATCTCGGCCGCCATCTTGTGCGCCATGTTGTGTCCGCCATCTTGTGTCCGCCATCTTGTCCGCCATCTTGTCCGCCATCTTGTCCGCCATCTTGTCCGTCATCTTGTCCGCCATCTTGTGTCCACCATCTTGTCCGCCATCTTGTCCGCCATCTTGTCCGCCATCTTGTCCGCCATCTTGGCCGCCATCTTGTCCGCCATCTTGGCCGCCATCTTGTCCGCCATCTCGTCCGCCATCTTGGCTAACATCGTGGCCGCCATTTTGGCCGCCATCTTGGTCTCCATCGTGGCCGCCATCTTGTCCGCCATCTTGGCCGCCATCTTTTCCGCCATGTTGGCCGCCATCTTGGCCGCCATCTTGTCCGCCATCTTGTCCGCCATCTTGGCCGCCATCTCGTGTCCGCCATCTTGTCCGCCATTTTTGCCGCCATCTTGTCCGCCATCTTGGCCGCCATCTTGGCCGTCATCTTGGCCGCCATCTTGGCCGCCATCTTGTCCGCCATCTTGTCCGCCATCTTGTGTCCGCCATCTTGTCCGCCATCTTTTCCGCCATCTTGTCCGCCATCTTGGCCGCCATCTTGTCCACCATCTTGGCCGCCATCTTGTCCGCCATTTTTGCCGCCATCTTGTCCGCCATCTTGTCCGCCATCTTGGCCGCCATCTTGTGCGCCATCTTGTGTCCGCCATCTTGTCCGCCATCTTGTCCGCCATTTTTGCCGCCATCTTGTCCGCCATCTTGGCCGCCATCTTGGCCGCCATCTTGGCCGCCATCTTGTCCGCCATCTTGTCCGCCATCTTGTCCGTCATCTTGTCCGCCATCTTGTGTCCACCATCTTGTCCGCCATCTTGTCCGCCATCTTGTCCGCCATCTTGGCCGCCATCTTGTCCGCCATCTTGGCCGCCATCTTGTCCGCCATCTCGTCCGCCATCTTGGCTAACATCGTGGCCGCCATTTTGGCCGCCATCTTGTCCGCCATCTTGTGTCCGCCATCTTGTCCGCCATCTTGGCCGCCATCTTGTCCGCCATCTTGGCCGCCATCTTGGCCGCCATCTTGTGTCCGCCATCTTGTCCGCCATCTTGGCCGCCATCTCGTGTCCGCCATCTTGTCCGCCATTTTTGCCGCCATCTTGTCCGCCATCTTGGCCGTCATCTTGGCCGCCATCTTGGCCGCCATCTTGTCCGCCATCTTGTCCGCCATCTTGTGTCCGCCATCTTGTCCGCCATCTTTTCCGCCATCTTGTCCGCCATCTTGGCCGCCATCTTGTCCACCATCTTGGCCGCCATCTTGTCCGCCATTTTTGCCGCCATCTTGTCCGCCATCTTGTCCGCCATCTTGTGCGCCATCTTGTGTCCGCCATCTTGTCCGCCATCTTGTCCGCCATTTTTGCCGCCATCTTGTCCGCCATCTTGGCCGCCATCTTGGCCGCCATCTTGGCCGCCATCTTGTCCGCCATCTTGTCCGCCATCTTGGCCGCCATCTTGTCCGCCATCTTGTGTCCGCCATCTTGTCCGCCATCTTGTGTCCGCCATCTTGTCCGCCATCTTGTCCGCCATCTTGTCCGCCATCTTGTCCGCCATCTTGTCCGCCATCTTGTGTCCGCCATCTTGTCCGCCATCTTGTCCGCCATTTTTGCCGCTATCTTGTCCGCCATCTTGTCCGCCATCTTGGCCGCCATCTTGTCCGCCATCTCGTCCGCCATCTTGGCTAACATCGTGGCCGCCATCTTGGCCGCCATCTTGGTCTCCATCGTGGCCGCCATCTTGGCCGCCATCTTTTCCGCCATCTTGGCCGCCATCTTGTCCGCCATCTTGGCCGCCATCTTGTGTCCGCCATCTTGTCCGCCATCTTGTCCGCCATCTCGTGTCCGCCATCTTGTCCGCCATTTTTGCCGCCATCTTGTCCGCCATCTTGGCCGCCATCTTGGCCGCCATCTTGTCCGCCATCTTGGCCGCCATCTTGGCCGCCATCTTGTCCGCCATCTTGTCCGCCATCTTGTCCGCCATCTTGTCCGCCATCTTGGCCGCCATCTTGTCCGCCATCTTGGTCGCCATCGTGGCCGCCATCTTGTCCGCCATCTTGTGTCCGCCATCTTGTCCGCCATCTTGGCCGCCATCTTGTCCGCCATCTTGAGTCCGCCATTTTGTCCGCCATCTTGTCCGCCATCTTGTCCGCCATCTTGTGTCCGCCATCTTGTCCGCCAACTTGTCCGCCATCTTGTCCGCCATCTTGTCCGCCATCTTGTGTCCGCCATCTTGTCCGCCATCTTGTCCGCCATTTTTGCCGCCATCTTGTCCGCCATCTTGTCCGCCATCTTGGCCGCCATCTTGTCCGCCATCTTGGCCGCCATCTTGTCCGCCATCCTGTCCGCCATCTTGTCCGCCATCTTGTCCGCCATCTTGTCTGCCATCTTGTCCGCCATCTTGTCCGCCATCTTGTCCGCCATCTTGTGTCCGCCATCTTGGCCGCCATCTTGGCCGCAATCTTGTCCGCCATCTTGGCTAACATCGTGGCCGCCATCTTGGCCGCCATCTTGGTCTCCATCGTGGCCGCCATCTTGTCCGCCATCTTGGCCGCCATCTTTTCTGCCATCTTAACCGCCATCTTATCCGCCATCTTGGCCACCATCTTGGCCGCCATCTTGTGTCCGCCATCTTGTCCGTCATCTTGTCCGCCATCTTGGCCGCCATCTCGTGTCCGCCATCTTGTCCGCCATCTTGTGTCCGCCATCTTTTCCGCCATCTTGGCCGCCATCTTGTCCGCCATCTTGTCTGCCATATTGGCCGCCATCTTGTCCGCCATCTTGGTCACTATCTTGGCCGCCATCTTGGCCGCCATCTTGGCCGCCATCTTGGCCGCCATCTTGTCCGCCATCTTGGCCGCCATCTTGTGTCCGCCATCTTGGCCGCCATTTTGTCCGCGATCTTGGCCGCCATCTTGTCCGCCATCCTGTCCGCCATCTTGTCCGCCATCTTGTCCGCCATCTTGTCCGCCATCTTGTTCGCCATCTTGTCCGCCATCTTGTGTCCGCCATCTTGTCCGCCATCTTGTCCGCCATCTTGTCCGTCATTTTTGCCGCCATCTTGTCCGCCATCTTGTTCGCCATCTTGTGTCCGCCATCTTGGCCGCCATCTTGTGTCCGCCATCTTGTCCGCCATCTTGTGTCCGCCATCTTGTCCGCCATCTTGTCCGCCATCTTGTCCGCCATTTTTGCCGCCATCTTGTCCGCCATCTTGTCCGCCATCTTGTGTCCGCCATCTTGTCCGCCATCTTGTTCGCCATCTTCTCCGCCATCTTGTGTCCGCCATCTTATCCGCCATCTTGTCCGCCATCTTGTCCGCCATTTTTGCCGCCATCTTGTCCGCCATCTTGTGTCCGCCATCTTGTCTGCCATCTTGTCCGCCATTTTTTGCCGCCATCTTGTCCGCCATCTTGGTCGCCATCTTGGCCGCCATGTTGTCCGCCATCTTGGTCGCCATCTTGGCCGCCATCTTGTCCGCCATCTTGGCCGCCATCTTGGCTGTCATCTTGGCCGCCATGTTGTCCGCCATCTTGGTCGCCATCTTGTCCGCCATCTTGTCCGTCATTTTTGCCGCCATCTTGTCCGCCATCTTGTTCGCCATCTTGTGTCCGCCATCTTGGCCGCCATCTTGTGTCCGCCATCTTGTCCGCCATCTTGTCCGCCATCTTGTGTCCGCCATCTTGTCCGCCATCTTGTCCGCCATCTTGTCCGCCATTTTTGCCGCCATCTTGTCCGCCATCTTGTCCGCCATCTTGTGTCCGCCATCTTGGCCGCCATCTTGTCCGCCATCTTGGTCGCCATCTTGGCCGCCATCTTGGCCGCCATCTTGTCCGCCATCTTGGCCGCCATCTTGTCCGCCATCTTGTCCGCCATCTTGTTCGCCATCTTCTCCGCCATCTTGTGTCCGCCATCTTATCCGCCATCTTGTCCGCCATCTTGTCCGCCATTTTTGCCGCCATCTTGTCCGCCATCTTGTGTCCGCCATCTTGTCTGCCATCTTGTCCGCCATTTTTTGCCGCCATCTTGTCCGCCATCTTGGTCGCCATCTTGGCCGCCATGTTGTCCGCCATCTTGGTCGCCATCTTGGCCGCCATCTTGTCCGCCATCTTGGCCGCCATCTTGGCTGTCATCTTGGCCGCCATGTTGTCCGCCATCTTGGTCGCCATATTGTCCGCCATCTTGGTCGCCATCTTGGCCGCCATCTTGGTCGCCATCTTGGAGGGGAAGGGGGGAGGGGGATGGAAGATGTCACCTCCTGAAGTACATGCTCTCCTGGTATCGGAAATCTGAAAACAGCTGGTTTGTATGAAAAGTTAGTGTATAAACATTGCATACCTTACGGCGGAAAATTGGTTTCAAAGTTAGTGTATAAACATTGCATACCTTACGGCGGAAAATTGGTTGCAAAGTTAGTGTATAAACATTGCATACCTTACGGCGCAGTACCAGGAGCTACCTCTTCCGTGGATGCTCTCCTGGTATTATACATTCAAAAACTGGTAGTTTTCGAAGAAATTTTTCAGGACCAACGGGAAAGTTAGTGTTTAAACATTGCATAACTTTCGGCGATTTTTGAGTAAAATTGCTGCAAAATTTTACTCGACCAACGGGAAAGTTAGTGTTTAAATTTTGCATACCTTTCGGCGGTTTTCGACCAAAATTGCTGAACAAGGTGCTACCTCTTCCGTGGATGCTTTCCTGGTATCGGAAATCGGAAAACAGCTGGTTTTGTATGGAATTTCGTACCAGCCGACGGAAAGTTTGAGTGAGATGAAGGATGCTTTCCGTTTTATTGATATTACTTATTAGCGATCGTTCTCATGTGTTTCATAGTATGCAATAGCAATTGTAATGGGCAAATTTATGCCAAGCTACAGATGTCACCTCTGGCAAAACATGCTCTCCTGGCATCGGAAATTTGAGAACAATTGTGTGCGCGGCTACGGTATTGTGGTTTTCACAGTTGCCCAGTTTATTTGGTCATTGGACAAATTTGTCATTTCTCGTGGGCCTGCACATATTAATGTGAATTGATTGAATTGATTTTCGCGTATTAAGTTTGATGCTTCAATTTTAGGTCGGTTGTCCGTGCGTCAAAAAATCCAAGAATTTCTGGGCCGATCTCATTGTGAAGACACTTGCGATAATTTCGTCACATTTATACTTGCACATTTACATCAGTATGAAACATACTATGTGCTCCTCAGGCACAATTTGATAGTCAGTAGCAAATTATAGGGATACAACACCACAAAGCACTCACTAATTTTTCTCAAACAAACTGAGTTTTCAATGCAAAAAACGAGACCGCTTTCAGCACGCACGACAATGTTTTAGCAAGACTACTATGATAGGTTCTTCACTGAACACATCGTTTTTATAACAATGTATCGATTTCTTCAAGTATCTTTTCTTTTTTGTAAGTATCTTTTTAGTATTTCGTGTTCTTTTTTTAATTTAGATCAACGATTTCGCGGTGATGATCTTAAACCGTATGGATATAGAATTTTTAATTATAGAACAATTTCAGTCTAACAACGATGCAAATGTTACCGAGATTACAACAATGTAGTTTGAACAGTATTCTACACGGGGATATGATGAAGTGTTTGGAAAGTGGGTGGACATAAGCTGAACTTACATTCCGGCTTCGAATAAGTAATAATCAAGAAAGATAGAAATGGTATTCGAAGAACCATGAAGTATCAAATATCGAAAGGAAAAGAAAGTTCTAATGATTGCAATATGATTTTATTCATATTCTATGACAATGCTAGCTATGTCGTAGTACACTGACAGATTGTGTCAATTATAACATCATTACCGGCTAGCAAACTTGCAGATATTGTGACAATCGAAATACTAAACACAATACTCCACCACAATACTGTTTCGAAACACGTAGGCTAGACATTTTCACTGTTCAATCGGGGAGAGAAAACAATACCACACCACGAGTATCGCAATGGCAATAGCTGGCGAATTTTACGCAAGTGAAAACAAGCGTGGATTCTATTCTAGCATCTAACGGTAGGATCATTTACAATCAGATGAAAAAATATGAATATCGTGCGGTTGAAAATCCCATTCAAGAAATAGAAAACATTAATAAGTTGAAGTAAAAAGGGTTTACGGGGCGGCCAGATGATGTATTGGTAGCGCAGCCGGTCTGCACAAGACAGGACCACGGGAAAAAATCGTTTGGACCACCAAACCTACGTACGCATCACTGACTATCCTACGGGTAAATAAAGTAAAAAAAGCCAGAAATGGTAGGCTTCAACATCCTGAGGTTTTCGTGCTGATAAAGAAGAAGTAGTTTGAGTACACTGCATACTTCTCTTGCGTAGCCGTGTAACCGGGCCGATATAGTTAATCAAATAGAAACAAATGTTTTATACAACCAGGGGTATATAAAATCTAAGAATATTTTCGATATACCAAGGATATTTTCGATAAATTTTTTACCTTTTTAGTTAGATTTTTTGCTGTAAATTAACTCAGCTGTTAAATTTCCAAAAGTCGCACAATCGGCACAAATTGTTTGGGGCTCCCAACACGGCGAGGCCCTAAGCGACCGCCTACTCCGCCTACCGTATGATCCGCCGCTGTTCTTCAATCAATCACGAAGCGAATCATTTAATCAACGGTGTACAGTAAATGTAAGCTAGTCGTCGGGTTCGGGTGGTTCGCTTCTCACGCATTGCTAGATCGTAGGCGAATGGTCGTGATGCTGTCGGAATTTCTACTTCCGGTCGGTGAATGAATCTTTGGCCGCGCCAAGACGTGGGTCGTACAAGAATGGAAGCAGATGCAGATGTGAAGGGACGCAGTCTTGGCTGGGCAAAACCGACACCGACCGACGAAAGCTGTCTTGCTGCCCGCAGTGAGTCGAATTTACCGATATTTAGTGTCAGATTTATGCGTTCAATCGTGTGGCACCGTGTGTGGCTTCAGATGTCTTCGTTTCGATTTGTTGTGTTGTGCTGGCAGCAGTTCTGGCTTTCCTCGTTCTTCCAGTTCGCCCCGTTACTGCTACAGTTGGTACAGTTGGTTGGTTGGGTGCACTGGGTAGTCGAGCATTGAATGAAGCGATTGACACAATCAATACGTACTGCCACTGTGTCTCCGATCTAGATGGATGAAATCAAATTTATAAATCTTTGCCATTAATATGATGGTGTGTGTGAAGCTGCGTCCATTGCATTATGTGAGGGCTAGAGGCTTGGGCTTGTACACGTTTCGAACCAATTGTTCTGACACTTTGTTATGTTATATGTTTTGGGCTTCATAATCTGTAGGTTAAAAATATTACAAAATTAACGTTGATCACAACATTATTAATCATGGAATCTGCTGCGTGTGACGATCGACTGTACTAAAAGGAAGCGAAATGGTGATCTTAATTTCTGACCCCATTTGGCGTTGATTTGGTGCATGTTGCCGATGGTTATATACCATGGATGACATTTACCATTAAATTTGAGCGCATTAACGTGGTGCAAAAAAAAGTGCAAGCAATATCTTCCGAAGGGTCATGGCAGGAGTTCACGTGCATGCGCCACACCAGCTTGAACCATTTCATTTCGCCGAACTGATGATTAACAGCAGAAATAACCTTTAAAAGGGGCCATTATTGGCGCCCCGATCAGTTTGGGGCGGCGTTTTATGCTGGCGGAGCATATAGCCTTACCTCGTGCTTGTCCCCATGTTCGGTGACAGACGCGCAGTGCGCTGACAGTAGCGCATACGAATCGCTGCCCTGCCAACCACCAACAACCACCGGCGAGCGCTGAGATTAATAAATCAAATAAAACACCGCTTGGCGAGAGGCCGTAGCGCCACCCCACCGGTATGGCCGATCGCGTCCACCTTTATGGCGGCATTTGTTTCTCGACTTCTCGGCGCTTTTTTTCCGCTCCACTGTTTTTCAAACCCTTCGGTTGACGGTTGACGCTCCGAGGCGATAAATTATAGTAATTTAAACGTTGTTTCAATATTGAGAGTAAATCGTGATACAATTTCATATTCGTGAGCACACCTCCTGTGACGATTGTGCACGCGGTCGGCGTACAGCAATTGCTGAATTGTTTCCAGCATCATCGGTGTGCGGTGTTTTTTTGCATTCGTTATCTAATGATTGGAATCGAATTGGTGACTGCGTCGCATCTTGAGCATTGGGCTAGACCTTTGTGTTACTACAACTTTAGCAAAAAGGAAGACGATTCGCACACAAGAGAGAAAAATATTGGATTGTTTGCTTTCGATTTGAAGTGCTTTAATTTCATTTGTATTCATAAACTTGTTATATTGGTATCCAGTATAGCACATGTCTAGCATCGAAAGAATTATGTCGGCCACCGTCGGTTGCTTATGTTTAAACACGTTTACGGTGCCCATTTCGCAGTACCGTGATCTATCATTTTTGATCGTTTGCAAAAAAACCAACAACAACAATTCAAAGTAAAAATCCCCAAAACCTTGTCTGGGCACTTCGAGTACTGGCTCTCGATCATGCTAAATCCCTCCCGTACAGGTTGTCTAGGACACTGGGCAGAAATGGTCTGTAAGTTCCACTGCCGTGTAGATTAATTACGATAAGCTCCATTACTATTCACTTTTACCAGATTATTGACCGGTTACCGGTATGGGTGTGTTCTTGGGGTGGTTGTTTTCAAACCTTTAAACACTAGTTTTGCTTTCGCTGCCTTTCCGCTCGCAACCATTCGGTGCTCGTGGGGTCGTGAGTTTATAATCTAAACGCGTGCGGCAGTAATCAATCAACGCCGCGGCTGGAACGGGCTTTTGCGGAGGGCGATTAATGCCCGAATCTGCCATCGCACACCAAACCAGGAATGTGTGTGTGTTGTGCTCATAAAATAATTATGATATACTTTTGACACGGCCATTTGCAACCCGATCGGTCACGAATCAGTCACTATGGGATGTGTTTGTGGGAAGTGGAAAAAAACACTCCATGGGGAAGAGAAATAGAGATTGAGTGAGTTTTAACTGTACATGTGGATGGATGAAGTCGTTTTAAAACAATAGAACAGTAAATGACACACTTTAAGGATATTTCCAATGGTAAGAATACTATTAGACGACTAGTAATTCAGTGCTATTACAGCACTAATAACAGCTAAATTGATCGCCATATAAAAACAAATCATACAAACAAGTAGGTCCATTTTGCAACCTTCATAATGGCTGACTTCTCCAATGGCTGACCATAATGGTTTAACTTCGCCGCAATGCCGAACATTGCGCTACAGTCTATGAATCCCTGAATTTACTGAGAACAGTTTTTCTTGACCTTCTTGAAATAATTGGACCATTTGCAAAAACGAACTTCATCTATTTGAGCATGAACTGGAGTGTGGAAATGGTCTGTAATTCACTGTCAGTTATCCGTAAGGATTTATAGTAAAATGCTTCAATCATGGTACTTTTGTCATAGGAATACGTAATGTGCAATTTAAATCTGTAAATGAATGGAAAGATCACGTGTTTTTAATGCTTTGTTATGTTGATACGATTTTTGTCCCCATTACTGTCCTGGTTTGGCGTATGATGAATGGAGGTGAATAAATTTTGGCTTCACAAAGAAAACCAGGGCGAACTATTTAGACAATAGGAAGAGTGATCCTATAAAAACTAACCGAACGAATGTTCGAAAATCGGTTGTTCAAATTCGTATTGTAAGCTTAGGAGTTTCATATTATTTAACTGATTTAAAAATTTAGTTATTTCATTAATGTGATTAATCATTAACTACTTTTATTACGATTTGTTATTTATTAATGTATTTATTCGTTGGTTCATTTATGTATCTATTTTACTTTTATGTAACTTTTTTTAAAGCTGTTATTGCTGTTATGTAGAATTATAAAAATGAAAGACTTCCATTGAAATACCATAGAATGAAAAGCTGTTATTATATTACCTCAATTTTTGTCGAAATACATTGGAATCTGACGGACCGTCATATAATGGAACCAATTTTTCACGCTGTGTAGAATATCCATACAATCATGTCTCGACGATCAGTTGCTAGCAACATGGTTTCAATAAAGATGTCACCGGTTGCACTATTTGTTGGCAGCCGTAGGAGCCAACAATTACGCGGTTGTATAAATTCCAATCAGAGGCAATGTAGCGCCACAATGGCCACCAGTAACGGTTAAAAAAGGAAGATTATAGTTTTATGGACAAGATAAAATAAAGCGAAGTCATAAACATCAGTTTGTACCCTGCAGGCAATTTATACCGTTTCCATTGAAAGTAACCTAGCACTCACTTTGAAAGTAACCTAGCAATTCGTTTATGGATTACTGAAATAATTGTTTCAACGAGTAATAGGTTAAAATAAACAGTTAACGAAGTTCGTTACGTTCGTAAGATAACCGAATAGTTCAAAACTATGTCTCAGTCCTGTCAAATCACATCGAAAAATTTCATTTCCGATAGGATACTGCGCATGAGCGCAAAACGTCATCGTAACACAGAGCAACGGCACCCTCCACGACACCCATACACAACGCGTCTATCCCGGACAGGACATTCCGTTTTTTTTCGGGAGGCCAGTCAAAACAATAAATACGCAACTCGTAACCCATTTAATACCGTTCCGAATGTCCGTAGTTACGTAGTAAGTTGTAGATGTGCCAATTTTTCCAATCAATGTAACGTTGTGAGGTGTAAAATTCACTGAAGAGCACTTTGCTTGAGAAACTGTTCACTGTTGTTGTATCCTTTAGGTGCATTCCTGTGCATTGCACGGGAATAATATTGGGTGGTGGAGGTAGTTCTGCAATAGCGATAGTTGTCAATTATTCACATACAACAACAATAAAAATAAAACGATGCGTTGCTCGGCGTGCAATTATTACTCGTGGAGTTATTTCATCGCATTTGGTGAAATCTTCATCTCGTTTCACATTGCCCGAGCCTTCCTGCACTGTGCACGTTCGACGAGTGTTGCTCAGGAGCTGGCCTGCAATGATGGTGAGTACGGGCTGAGGCTGTGCTTAGGTGGTTAACTCAATGACTCATCGGTGACATTTTTGGCTCGTGGGTTTGTTTTTTCTTTCTCATTTGCAGTGGAGCCTATCTTTGTGTTGCTTGTGCTGTACAATTTACTATCACTGCTGCTTATCATCGGTGTGACAAAGGTAATATTAACAAAAAAATCTAAACATGTTTCTCACCAGCACTATAACAATTGCCTATTTCCCCACATATTAAAGCGAAACGAAAAGTTACTACAGATTTATCAAACATGCACAATCACCCTGAAAGCATCGGCCATCGTACGCCGGATAGTACTCAGCGCGACAGAGTACAACGAGAACAATGTTGGCAAAACTATCATTGAGCTTAAAATCATCATTGTCTTTACGCGTAAGATTTATACACCTCAAACCCGTACACGTCAATAGCTCGGGTCGAAATTCTTTACATCTTTCATCTTTGCAGTGATATTCACCCTGGAGGCGCTCGTGGTCGCTGGTGCCTGCCGGAAGATGCGTCGTGAACAACAGGAGCAGCTATACTACATCGATGTAGTTTAGTAGCCGTGGCCAGAGAGTAAGCATTGTAGAGCGCATCCAGATGGTATGCTACCGCCCATGGACCGGTCGCTTTTCCGTCCATCTATCGCTCCGTACTCATCGCATTAGGGTAGTGGACTATTGCGATTGCTGCCAAGAAGGTGTCGGTCGGTGAACGTTCAGTGTCCGGGACCGTTTCAAGTCATTCCATCCACTAGGAGTCAAGGGGTGGACTCGCGCAATTAAACATACATACCTTACACACATATATTTACATTTTACATTCGCGTTGTACGTGCTTCTTAGAGGATTATACAGCAGAGTGGTGGTAAAAGCATTAAACATACATGCGTACATTAAAAGAATAATAAGTAAACGACGTAACCCCGCAACGGATCACACGTGCAGCGCACCACATTCGCTACCAGTTGTGATCGGGGCGAATGATGCGACTGTTTGCCCACTGTGTGCATCCTTATCCAGTGCTTTTTGTAAACCGATTAGGACAAATTCGAATAGAGCGAAACAACATCCATAACACAACTAAAAATTGTGCAAAACTCCCAAAGACAGATTTAGAGATGCCTGATGATTTATGTTCGATTTTTCGATGCATTTAGAATAAAACAACCAGTACCAGTTGAATCTTCCCGCCAAGAGTGTTTTATTTACACCGAAAATATTAACTCTACTTGTGTATGTAAAAGTTGTCTGCCAGCCTGTCTGAAAATGCTAGGCTTTCTTCGAAACTTGTCCTGAACACATTTCAGTTCTGAGGTTTTGCGCGACCGGTCCACGATTTTGATCTTTCATCAGCTGATCAGTCAGATAAGCAGAGAAGGTTTTTTTTTCCTCTTCCGATACTCGTTTCAGCTTCTTGATTCCTGCCCGTTATCTGGTCAAAATTTCACCATGACCTGGTTGCTTATTGGTAGCGTACATTCAAGACACCGTTGATAAAGCGCCGTTCGTTTCTACCGATTGCGTGACAGGAGTGATCCATTCACGGTCACGATCGATCCGTGCAGACCATGCGGCAAAACGCAAAGAAACCGCCGGCTGGCGGAGATCACCCCGCATTACTCCTTCTCCATTTGCTGCTGGCTACCAAAAGGAAAAACATGATAAAATAGTAACAAGAATTGAAGGGGTGATGAAAAAAAACACCCGTAACAGCACAAAACAAACGAAAAGCCTACAAGAACCCGTCGTGATTCGTTATGGTTTTCGGCGCGTCAAGTGACCATGTTGTGTGTTTGCTGGCGTCGGTTTGCATGTTGCACAGAAATAAGCAAACCCCCGTATCACCCATTGGTGCTGACGGTCCCGTGACGAATCCTACAAAAAGGAACCGTCCAGTACGGTGAGGCAAAAGGCAAAAGGTTTGCGGTTACCGTGGACAGCGTTACATATCTCGTCTAACAATGCGCTCGTTGCTGTGTGTTGCTCTATAAACGGGTATCTATTTTGTTGGTGCGTTGTTCAAAAATTCATTTCAATTTCAATTTTTCCCCACTTCGCAATGGTTTCTTTGAGCGGTGCTTTTGGGACAGCGTGTGAGACAGTATCAATCGAGCGGCGCAAGAGCAGCATTAATACGTTTGACGGGAAATTCATTATCCAAAATCCCCTCTAGATAGGACCGATCACTGAGACGGATGAGTCGAAATAGTGCTTTGTACTGTGTTCGCATGTGTTCAGCTCATATGCAGCTTCCTGCTGCGTTGCGTACGGAACGGGGGACAAGGGGAACCCAACACCCAACAGCGCAGCGCGAGATGTCCAGCATTTGTTGAAAGGTGAATCCCGGGAGGTCTAACACTCACTGCAGTATTCGATGTAAACTCAAATCGTTTGCCACAGCACAACGGGTACAGCAGGCTATTCCATTTCCCAACTAGATCGAGCTACTGATCGCTCGGAGGGATCAAACGGTGACCGGTGTATTGGATCAGAATGTGAGGCTGCCGTGCTTGGTTGCACACGCGCACGGGTTGAACAGTGAGACGTTTCTCATTATCTCATCACTCCGATCAGGAGCAACCGATCCGTTGTCAGGTGATGAAAGATGATGCTACCCAGAGGATCGTGGGAAGTGGTTCAATTAACCTTTGGCGCAATCGTAGACATGTGTTGCTCAAAAAGTTTATATCATAGAATTGGTTTCCAGTGTTGGTGAAGCTATTGAATGAACCTTTTTTATTGCAACTCCAAACGAATTTACCAATTTGTTTATTGAGTACACAGATATCTGCTTGTCAGATATACAACAACTAAATAAGTCATCCTTGAACATACGCACGCAAAATACTCGCTTACCCGCAATAAATATTTGTGATCCACAGATAAGGCAAAATGTTGGAGAGTTGGCCAGTTTCCGGTACAATGGACTCCAATGGATTAGCTACCCTCCTGTGAGGTTGTCCCGTTGGATAGATTCTCCATTGCACGAAGGTGGAACTAGGGTTGGACCGCTGTCAAACAAATTAACCTGTCATTCTGGAGATATGCGTGCGCGTGTCGCCTATGTTTTCATTTCTACCGAACCTAAACAGGCGACTATTTACAATGATGATAACTACAAATTTACGGAACCCATCGGTTGGTATTCCGATCAATCAATCTCGGGCGTCTCGGGAGTCCGGGGTCCGGACATCTGGATCCCCTGCATGCTGCAGAAGTTGTGAGCATTAAAACGAAGCGGTACCGCAACGACCATTCCTAGATTCGATCGATAGACAGTCAAGTCTCGGCATTCGGAGACAGGGTTTCACTTTCTCTGACGTTGGAATGGGCTGTGCATGTTAAATTGTTGATAATTATGCTATCTTCAAATTTATCACTCATCATCGTAGGCACACTCCAAGCGTTCCGGTGATACTCTGAAATGACAATTCTCTTACACCCGTCTAAGGCATGCTGGTTGGCCAGAGGAACCAGCACGGCAAAGTTGCCATAAACACACCCAATTGCTCGCGTCCAGGATTGTGTCGCGCGTAGCGTTGATTCAAACGATCGTGGAACGTAGCTACGATGAGGGACGATTGAACCGATTTGTCCAACTGATTGGGCTGTTTAGTATGAGCGATAACGGCGTGATAATGATTGATCGTTTATCGCTTATCGAGGCTGGCATCGTTTTGGAAGCAATGTTTCACAATTTAGTAGAATGTTTCGTTTTTTGTCGCATTTGCCTCCTTTGCATAAGGAGTGCATTGAGAATCTCTTGTTATTTATTATTTATCCGCTACTATTGCTATTCAGGAAAATATGTTGTATTCACGCAGAGGAAACTATTCTCGCCCTCTTAGAGAAATGACGATTACACCTTGAAGATTAATCACTTTTTAGTTACAGCTAAACTTGTTTTGTGCACCAATCACAACAGATGCTAATGCGTAACTTCATCGCATTCCGCACGACTCCTCACCGTGAGGCAGTAATGGTGAAATTGTTTTTTAATTGCCATTAATTATAAAAGATTGATAATTTATGATGCATTATGCAAACATACACTATCACTGATTGAACCGTGAATGGAGCCTTCAACCTTCCAATAGGGAAAGTATCGTCGGGGAGAGAGAGAGAGAGCATGAAAACGCCTACGAAGAAACCCAATTTGCGGATCCGGACCAACCTTCCGACCATTTACCGGGAACGGTGGGCGTTCGTAGGCGGATCTTGATATCAGAACTGGACCGGAGGTTTTCCACCATGGGTTCAAACCGCCAACCACTTGCACACGGGACGATTCGAGCGCGTACGATCGCAGGTAGGTTATGTGTGGAGTGCTGGTGTAGCTGTAGTTAAGAAGCTGTAACTATAGTACTTCTCGTTCGACAACCGCATACCATCCCGCACCGATGGATGAGTAATTGAGGTTGGGTGTAATAATAAGCGGTAAGTATCGTGTTACGATGGTTGATTTGAAGCAACCGCGAGACCGCGCACAACACGGAACGGTATGCACCAAGACCGCTCGGTGATGGTGGTTTTTGTTTGATCAGAAACGAGGATAACTTCAGCGGCAGGCGTGCAGCACGCCAGAGTCACCGCACTGGATCGTGATCAAATCGTAGCGCATGGGTAAACAATTTGTGTAACAAAGTTGAGCAATTTTCGCCGCATGTGGTCGGATAGATTCGACCTGATAATGGACATGTACAAAATTTGTAGCACAATCAGATTGTTGATACCGCACGATGATCAGCAATATTCATCATAGACATCATACGATAGTATCATGGCAACAGTGATCAGTTTCGTATGAATGTTTGGTGATTGTTGTTGATAATGTCCAACATTGTATCGTTTTATACATTAATGTTTGTTTAAGGCTGTTGGTTCATTAACAATCATTAAACTCATTATTTATGCTATTTTTTTAAAACCAATGGGATAATTTTTTTTTTTTTAATTTTTTTTGCATTAATAGGAAAAACGAGTGAAGGGAGTTATTAATGCATTATTTTTCTGCGAATGAGAGTATAAATTCAAAATTTTATTTCCAAGATTCTTTGCCCAATAATCAATAAGTTCCAGAAAATCCAAGAATTTTCTTATCTCATCGCAATACTGAAACAGCTTTCCTTGCTTTACGTAATATATTATGACATAAAAACACCTTGACGGATTGTTACTATGATTTGTTAAATTCACACTTCTTCTTTTACAATGGCCAGTGACCAAAAATAGTGTTTATTCTTGGAAATAGAGAAATGTAGTCAACGATGATTAACCAGTACGAATGAAGCACAATCTCCTGCCTATTCATTGCGGTCGTATGGTTTAGGTTAAACATAAATCATCAGTACACGGTACGGGATCTTGTACGATGTCTCTTCCACCCTTCAAAAACCAGCGTGAGAAACAACACGCGCTACGGAACCTATTTGCTCGCTCATCCACCTTAGCTGACCTACATCCCGGCAACGCCAAAATAATCAAAAACGGGTTCACAGCTCATTGGCGGGCAGCATTCTTCGCTAGGCCATTGCGTGACCTCTCCATATCGTGGCTGTCGAATTTTGCACCATACCATCAACACTGTGGCAACATCCGGCTCCCCAACATCCATGGCTAAATATTTGGCGATAGTTTAAAACATCTCACTTTGACCAAATTTGCCAGCTCATTGATTTCACTCGACGGTGACACCCCGGCTTGCCCCGGCTCTTCCATCCGAACCGCTCGCAGTTAGCACGAGCAAACGGGCGAACAAATATGGTACGGCGAGTGATTTCTTAAGACACCTCCCGCCGGATCATTGTCGCGGCTCACGACACCGGACGGTTCGTTCGGTTTGGCGCTTTGTTTAGTACCATAAAAGGGATGCGATGCTTATGGGCACCGGGCACATGCCGGTGGTTCATTTGATGCCAACGGCTTTCAGGGTGGTATCGACAATAACCAAAAACGTCCAAATCTCAACCGTTCCGTTAGCTGCGGCGATGCTGGCGACGCTCTGCTAAGCTAGTCGTGTGGCACGATTTTTGCACCATGCCCAAAAACAGTAGTTCCACTAAAGATGGCCTGAAGGGGAAGGAGAGAAGAGCTTGGGGCCAGAAACGATATCTCCAAATCGTTTGCCAATAAAGAGGACGGTGTCCTGGTGTGCGAAGAGCTCAATGCAAAAGACGCTGAGCATAAGGTACCCTCCCCGTTCAGGGTGAAATCAAAAGTGTTATGTTTGCCAATGGGCGCGAAATTTCCTAGCGCTTTGTTTGTGGTAGGTTTTTGACAGCGCTTATCTGTACTAATTAATGGCATGCGGCCGTTACAAAATCGATGTGGCTCGTAACGAACATCCTTTTCGATAGGTCGGTGTTGGCTCAGTTGACAGCCTGTTGACGAGATGGAGAAAACGGTTAAACGATTGATTGAAGTTTCACGTTTTTTCCAAACTTGGATAGGGTTCACGATGTACGTTGGTTCTATTGGTATAGGAACTTACGCTACATGTCGCCCCTAGGGACCGTTAGAAATCATTCATAGCTATGCGCCGCTTACAGAATTTCAAACCATTTTGTAAAATATGTACGGCTATTTAATGTTTCTATAAAGTTTTTTATTAAACACCGAATTTAATATAACTTGATTGTAATGATTGCTGATACATTCTATCTATACTAAAATTCAATTCATAAAATAGTTACTTTTCAGTTAAAATTTTTTACACATATTATTATTGCTTGCAAAGTTAGTGTATAAACATTGCATACCTTACGGCGCAGTACCAGGAGCTACCTTTTCCGTGGATGCTCTCCTGGTACTATATATTCGGAAACTGGTAGTTTTCGAAGAAAATTTTCTCCACCAACTGGAAAGTTAGTGTTTAAACATTGCATACCTTTCGGCGGTTTTCGAGCAAAATTGCTACCTCTTCCGTGGATGCTTTCCTGGTACGGACAATCTGAAATTGGCTGGTTTGTATGGAATTTCGTACCAGCCGACGGGAAATTTGAGCGAGATGAAGGTTGCTCTCCGTTTCATCCATCTTCTTTACACTAGCGATCGCGTTTACAGGGCTACGCAACAGAACTCTGAATGTAAGCAAGGGAGCTTTCTTTCCGAGACTTTGCTGGTGTTGTTAAATCATGTTTGAAGCACACCTCCCTAACACCGATAATGCCGTAGCAAAATTATAGGCCCCCCTTTAAAAATTCCGCCCTGGGCCTCCAAGGGGATTGATCCTCCACTGATTATTGCTACCCCAAGTTAGCTAGCGGTGCGGTCAGATGGTATTTTGGTACCGGCGCCAATCTTCACATGACAGGACCGGTGCAAATTCCCATCCGGATCAATACTCCGTACGCAGGATTGACTATCAGACAGAAATGGGAGCCCTAAAACATCCCTTGACGTTGTTGTGCCTGTAAGGAAGAAGATAGCTCACTTCAATTCTCCAGTAGCATTCCGGTGGAATTTTCGTCTGATTTTTTTTAAATATTAAAGAGAGGATTTCAAAGATGGAGGAACATTTCATTGGTAGTCAACAGCTACTCAAACCCCTTTAACTATCCAAGAGTATGCATAGTAGGTAAAATGGCTGAGCAAATTTGCATCGATTTCTGTCGTATTTATTGCTTAACAATTATAAACGGACAGCTTTCAGTATACGAGAAGCAGATAACTAAATATATTGGTCTTTTTATAAATAGAAATACTTAGACGGATTATGAACTTGTTCAACGATCGTGCTCGAAATTCCTGTAGTATGTTGAATTAAATAAAAGATTGACTGATCGTTTGTCTTATGAGACATTTCCAATCGTTTTCTAGAAATGATATTTGATGATCTTTTTTTTTATTTGCATAACCCCAAATCATTGCTTGGTTTTAGTCAACAAGAACGGATCACCGATTAAAATTTGGGTAGAAAGTTCATCCATTTGTCGTTGCGTCTCAAGCTTGACTACCATAAAAGTACATTTTATTCATTATATGGCATGAGTTGCGATAATTTTTTTCCGCATACCTGACTTGTTGGTGTTGTTAATCAAGTTCTACACCACATGAATACAATCCATCATACGAAAGATCCATATCATACGTCAAATCACGTCCGAAAATATTTTAACACATTACCATTACTGCTGGTGACATAATCGTGTAGGAATTTCTTTTCTTGCCTGGGCATACTTTCCGTATGTTGAAGGTAACCGTCAGACAAGTGCTCCGGAGTAACGAAGAAGTGATTTTCATTTTCCGTCCCAACAATGAGCGAACGGGCGCAGGCAGGCAGGGCAGAAATGTGGCAGCCCTCTTTTCATGTGGGTCATGACATGACCAGTGGTCATTTAAACAAGCTCCCATCCAAACATCAACCCAGCCCGACGACGGTCGAGCGGAACCGTGGTGAATAGGTTGGGTCGATTTCATTGAAGAAATTCATGTACAATAAATTTAATCTTAATCTGCACCCGTCGTTCCCACTTTCGGGGCGATCGGGGTTTTGGTTCATCCTTCCCGACGGGATTGGCAGATTTGGAGCGTTTCGGAGAAGCTGATGGTGAGCAATTGTTCATCAAAATGTGTTGCCATGGGGCGAAAGCGGTCCGCCGACGGGTCTGATGTTTGCCTGGCAGGTTCTGTCAAATGCTGCCTGTCGTCCACCGGTATTCATTCCCGGCGGCCCCCGAGGCGCTGCACGATCGCAAATGGATGCTGTGCGAACTGAGTGCCTGCATACTGAAACGTCATCGTGCGTCATGCGGAGCCACGGACAATACAGGGTCATGTTGCCACTAAATCGTGTCCCTAGGTACGAGTACGCGAATCTGCAGGAGGAAGCATTCGGAGAGGCGGGAACTTTTGATCGACTTCTGCCCCGCTACAATGGGGCCCCGGGTTCAGCGCTTATGGCAGGTCAAGCGCGGCAGAGGCATTAAATATTTTCATCGCACTAATGCTACCGTTAATGAAACCGACATGCCGTTTGGGAGCGACACGATCGCAACACTCAGTGTTGCGATTTTGGACCCGTTTTGAAAAGGGCGCGGTTTCGGGGTGGCAGTCACTTACCGGCAAGAATACGACCACAATTGTGCGGACGCTGAATAGTTTTGATTGGAGGTATCTTGCCAGCGAGATGAGCCTCTTCCCTCCACCCTGACAAACAACTATTAAGTCGGCAATGAAGAGCGGACAGCCAGGGAGTAACCAGCTTCAGCAGCTTCAGTCATACGCATGAGCAAACCGTACTGGTGAACTTTTTGTTGGGAGTTGCTTTTTTTTCGCTATCCCCGCAGGCAGTCGGTAGCATTGATAGACAATCGGGTAATTTAGAAAATGAATTACTGTAAATTGTCCACATTTATTTCTTCGAATGGGTTTTCAAAGGCACGACGGATTGCCCTGGTCCGGAGGTGGGCAATGTACGTCAGCTTCGATCAAGACATTCAAGGCGCCCGGGGGACATTTGCGGTGGTCTTTCCTGATTGAAAGTGAAGCAAAATGGAGTTGACGCAAGAGCTCATGCATGTTTGCCGGGCCATTAATTACGGCTGATGTTTCTATTGCAATTTGATTGACCTAGGGGAACTTTTTTTGACATTACGATTGAAATTTCTTCAAGTGCGATATTTGCAACGGTGAGTACTAGTTGGATAACGAATGCACGAGTTAATTAAAAAAAAATAAAAAAAAATTAAATATGAAATTAAAAAAAAATTGAATAACAATGCGATCCTTCTGATAAAAGCATAAGTGAATCAAACTTAAACTTCATCCAGAGGTTATAGTCCTTATTTCTTTCATTACGTTTTTAGTGCAAAAGAAGTTTGTACTGGGACAGACCTGGTGGTATAGTAGAAATGATTTTTTACAGGACAGGACCGGTATCAAATCCCAGATGGATCGTTTCCCCATAGACATATTTCTGCATACAGTTACGTCACAAGCTAAGGCCAACGAAATGCAAAAAAAAACAAGCTAAGTTCTTTGAAGTTGTTCTTCCAAACCTCATTTTAAGGCAAACAAATTTGTACAGCTTTATTTAAAATAAAATCCCGCTTGATTAAACATAAAAGATCTCTTGGGGGATAAAGAGGCAAGAAAAAAAGTAACAATTTTCTCCGAATTCAAAACCATACTGTAACAACACCACACCTCGTCTATCTAAATTACGTTGCAAGTTGCTGATCAAACCGACTGATTGAACCATCGTAAAATCTGTGTTAATTCTCCTCAAATACACTCCCATAACCTAAGGCATTATCGAGCGGGCGGCGTTGTTGGCGCTGCTTATTGATTGAATAAACAGTGAACCGCGCCGTGGCTGCGATGGCATATTAAATCAACAGCTTTAAATTCGAACACAATATAGATGTCCGGGCATGAATGAACATCCCATTCCGACTGTACATAATTCATACGATTATGAGTGTGAGCTAGTGATTAGCAAATTTTGATTGTGTGGTCGGGACCCCACCTACGTTCAAACCCGAACCTGTGCGGTTGAGCAAGCAGCAAGATGGGTTTTTATTGATTTTTTCACCCAAAATTTTGCTTGACATAAAACAGTGATGTTTTTCGAGCGAAAACAAGGTGCAGCGTGGTACCGACACGCTTTGCAGACAGGGAAGGGCGTTGTTGGGGACCGCGACCGGGGTTAATCCTCTTAGCCGGTTAACTGATATCAAACTGATCGGGATGAGTTGCTTAACGGAGCCTTTCGAAAAGTGCTCTGCCACATCGAACGAGCATCAATAAACACCTGCTAATCAAAAACCATCGGTCCAATCTCCCAGTCACTTGGCGTGCAGTTGGATTTTTTTCCCCCCGGGCGAGGGATTGTCTTTAAACGGCACAAAAGAGGTCTCAATTCTCGACGGTCGTATCGGAAAGCCGACCACCCGGACAGTTTGGTTGGATCAAGAAACGATCGGATTAATGGCTGTTTGCTGAAGATTTTATTGGTAACATTAAAAATAAATTATTTCATCGATCCGTGCGCATCCCTTCGACCGCTGGGCCACATGCAGCAGGGTGCAGGAGGTTTCCGAGCTGGGTGCGAGCATAGTTCCCAAGCTTCGTTTCGCTGCCAGAGGTCAACGGTATGTGTACTCGAGTCCTGTAAACGTGAAGTCGTTTGGATATTAGCATTTTATACGATCAACACTCAATGCTGCGACGGGAATGCAAGACGGCTTGGTTCGGCACCTTCAACTCTCTCCCTGTTGGGGACGTTCGAGCATCTACAAAACGGTATTGAAGCACTTTAACTACAGCCCGGAGCGTGTGATCTGGTCCGGTCCGGTCGGGTTGGGACTATTGCGCCCATAATCACGATCGTGACCTGCAAGTGTCCACGGTCGGTGCAACTCGCGCCAACCAACCTCAACCTGATACGGATCTTTATGACAACAAAAACGGTTAGCCAGGGTGCCGGCGAAGCGAAAGGGTACTGAACATAATCGGTATCAAATTTTATAGCCCGTTTGAAAACGATCATGCCAGTGAGCGACAGCAAATGGAGACATCTCGAGTGGTTGAGAAGTTGTCTTCGTCATTCCAAGCAGATTTTTTATTTTCTGCACACCGTGTCTCACCGCTCAGGGAAGATTTGGGAAATCTAAACAACGTGCCCGTGTGCTCGCGTTAGGACGCTGCCTGGTATCGGAAATTGAAGTGAAATGGTCGTGTGATTTTACGATCCCGATAAGCGACAATGGTTGGGCCACGGCGGACACCGAAAGAGCTAGAGCGGCCGAGGTCAAGTGGAAAGTTTGTACGAATGTACCGTGTTGATTTGGCTTCTAATGGACTGCCGTCGGGCTGTCGATTGTAAATGGAACGAGAACCGGTACGCGCACGGTCAACCCGGTGAAGGGTGCCCGGTAAAAGTTGAACTAATTCAGGTTGCAGCGAACCGGGCCGCTCCAGCAGGTGCTAAATCGATCGAACGCCCGCAGCCCACGGGACGCTCGGTGGAGCTCGGTGATGTTGGTTTCTGGCAATGTGGAACATTAGCGTCGTGCCCGTCACGTGCACACAAGATAGGTCGGTGCGAATAGCTTACACTTTAGTGGTGGACGCATGCGGTGGAGCATCTGTGCAGCTGTGCGAATAGCATCGTTACATATTTTGCCGTTGTCAAACTACAGCCGATAGAGTCCGGCGGTGGTGCGAATGCACCGGAGCAGTTAAATGGGTTTATAATTAAATCGCACCCGATTGCATACCTTTGAACAGAGCGCGACCCTAATGATGGCCATTTGCTATGTGGAATATCCGTAGCGGCTTGAAAGAACCGTCCCAATATGTGATCAAATTAGACGGTGGTAGTTTGATACTGAAATTAACTTGAAATCATCATCAAAACGCATATTAGAGAGATGCAATGGGTTTGATTGAACCGGTACGGTTTGTCACTTGGGAACCAATCATCGTAAACTATTAGAGAGATAGAGAGAGGGAAACACGCACGCAAGGACGATGCGACAGTCTTATGGCCACGAGGGTCATTAAAATTAATAAAGACCATTGCGGTGCCCAGCTCGAACATACCGTACAGTGTCTATTTTGAGTGTCGTTTAGGAACTCCCCGCGATCCTGGTCGCGATACTGGTTAGGTAGCCACCTCGTTTGCCTAACGTGTGTATTGATGAACATTAATTTACGGCTATATCGGTGGCTAATTACAATAATTATACAATTACATAAACAGGCGCACATCATCTTTTGCAGCGCGATGGCGGACATGGTCAGTGTAAGGTCAATGGTCAATACGAAATGAGAATGTTATTTCATTCGGTGTTCCATTGGAGATTTCTATTATGATGCCGATATGAGCCATTGAACGTAAACAGTAGATAAAAATACAATGAAAGCAAGATGATTTGTATCTTCAGTGAATATGTCTTTTAAACACGTCTTTTTTTAAAAACTACTTAAATGAAGCTACAAATAGATATAAATATTTAAATAATATGAATGTTTTTTATAAATATTATATTAATACAAAGGTTAAATTTGACGGCTTAGTAGTGTATTTAATAGCGATTAAATCTTACCCGGAACATTCCCGCTTTCACAGGACTTGTTATCAAGTTACGAGTATATTATGTAAAAAAAGTCAGAAACGCCAGGCCTGAACTTCTTGAGGTTTTTGTGCCGGTAAGGAGGAATATTAATGCTAGAAGTATCGTACCAGTAATATTGAATGGTATGATGTCTTCCAGTTCCGTTGGGATTTTTACATAATGTTTTCTTGTACCAATTCGAATAAATCATTCCACTAAAATCATCACCATTAAAAAATCCTGCAACTCTTCGTAGTTTTAGTGTTAAATTTATTTATTTAATATTTAAAGACACACTGCTTAGTTTACTACTCAGTATATGCAACTAAATAGGCGATGACTGTCGAAAAGATGTAAAAAGATAAATCATTTCGTTAAGAGAAACATTCTGCATCAAAATCACGAACTAACCATCTGCTTGACTGCATCAGTCATGGTGGCATCATTCATGGTCACCAAAAAACCAACCGCTTGCATGGAACAGCCGGCTTGGTGTTCGCTTCATCATGGAAATTGGGCGATAGAATTAGGCAGTGCTATCGTACTGCACACGAGCACGAGCCCACCGTGGCCGGGTTGAAAGATCGTAACCATCCAGTTGGTAAGGTCAGTCTCTTGTGCCAGCGCGTCCTGATAGGTGGTCCATGCTTTGGAGAGCAATCAGCGTCCTCCCACACGCCGAAGTGATCTTGAGCTAGAGTGACCGAGAAGCGTGATAAGCTTTTCCTGCGACCGTTGGATACACACGAGTAGTTGTGTTCCGTCCGCCATCCTCTCGATCCGTTTTCACGTCTCTATTTGAGCGATATAGGTTTTGGTCTACCCTTGCACTACTTCACGGTGCGGAACCTTTCGAGCACTGGGAATAGCACATGCGCGTGCCGTATTTGGTAAAGATTTGGCGTGGAGTTATATGGATTTGTTTACACCGACCATTGTGATCCGTTCCTTCTTCTTGAGACGGTCAAGTTATGTGTCAAGTCAAGTTATGGCGGGGACGATTTTCTCCAGCAAGTCACCCAGTTCTAGAGCTTCGGGTGTGGTCGCCCCAAAAATATGTGCCCATACGGTGTGTTAGTTGATATCAGTTCAAGATAAAGTGTGTTGCCTTCGAGTCGTGAGTGTCAAAGTCAAACGTAATCATGAGTTACGTTTCGAACAACGAAAAAAGGCACAAACAGTGAAGAAAGGTCTTTGTTTCGTATTTGAAAGCATGCCGCGAATTAGCAACAACCGTAGCAGGTACTGGTCAAGATGTGTGTAAACAGATTAAGATAAACCTTACTTTCCGTTGCGTAACTTTTGCGCTTGAAAAGCGCAAAAACAGCGCACTGTTCTGCAAAAAACCAGGTAGATCAATTTACTCACCATCCCGTTGTTCAAGGCTCTCGCTATCTGGCTGTCAATGATCGACAAACTGCGCTACGGAAAGTCATAAAGGAAGCAGCAAAAACTGAAGTTTCATAAGAACCTGCTGGTATGTAAATCGAATTCAGAACGATACAATCCCGCCAGTCACGGCAAAAGAAGAAGGAGCCGTTCGGTTGGCAGCATAAATGAAAGACCGGGCGCCAGACGGGTTGAAGCGGAGTTCTTCATTCATTTGTTGCCACCGTTCCGCCGCTACGGTCACCGGCCGGCCACCGTTATAAGCTGATTATGAATAAAAATTAAAGTAGGTAAACCTGTATCCTTAAAAGGAAATCCATAAAAAAACGAGCGAATATGCTAACCTTCTTCTTGTCCCGCTTCGTCTGCGGCAGAGGGTGAATTTGATTGGTTCCGTTTTGCGGAACGCGTGCAGCAGGGAGGGGAACTTTGGTGGTGAGGGATGTTTAGCAACATCGTGGCCAGGGTGAGCTTATGTTGCTAACATTGAGGATCGTTTTTCAATCGTACAAGGAATATCCGTGCCCTGTTTGGAAATCGAGAGTGATCGAATGTGAGTGCGTGCGTGCGTGTGTGTGTGTGATGAATTGGACAGCGGACAGAGAGGAAGAAGGGAGCAGTTGATGACTATAATAAAGCTGATGATGATGAAGATGAAGATGATGAGATTCATGATGCAGAAAATCACGCGAATAAGGCTCTCGACCAAACAACGGTTATGACACCAATGGCTGCTGACATTGCTGAGTGGCCAGTTTAAGGCTATCAGATGATGGCAGCACTGAAACGAGCATTTAAAGCAAGCATTACGCTAAAACCATTGAAATAAGTTGAAGTAGTGTAAATAAATTGCTCACTACGTAAATATTTACAAGTGTTCTAAAAACAGTTTATTCAACATCTCACTACCCACCTACGCTGTAACACTCTTTACTACTTATTAATACCCTACTTATTGGACGAGTATTTAAAAATTTTAAAATTTCATCAAACACACAAAATAGGAAGCTTTCTTTCATTCACTATTATATTGGAATTTAGCAACGGATAGTTAATTATCATTCTTTTGTCCTTCCCTCAACACATTGCGGTGCACGCAGGGTGTTTCTAAACAGTGCGATTAAGATCAACATAAGTAGCTCCAGGACGGTATGCAAGCGCAACGGCCAGTCAAGTTTCCACACCGGTCGGGTGTATTTTTTTATCTGCCCGATTATAAGTATATCTAACAGGTTGCGCTGGTCAGTAACTTACAAGGCGGTGCACATAATAATGCACATTATCCATCCATTCGCCCGGTGGCTCGTTGGTCGGATCATCCGTGGCGGATCCGACGCTGGCGCTAAGATTCGCAGGCATACGATTAATCTCTCACGCCAGCCGGTTCGCCATCGCAAAGAAATCTTCTCCTAAGGAAGCAGGCTGAAAACAACAACCCAAGTTGTGGTCAATTCAGCATAACCTGTTGCAGCGCATCGTTAGTTGGAACTAGGCAAATCCCGACCGTATGGAAAACGTCGCAAGACGCATGTGGTGTGCACGATCGCATGATTCTCCTAAACAGATAAAATAAGGTGTTTACAGAAAATTATGCTGCTTGCTGTATGCTATATTGGTGGTAGCGCGATGCTGTTTAACCGGCCCAGTACCTACTTACGCATGAGCCCCGCTGGTTGACGCGGTTGCGTTCCGGCTAGTGCCGCCATGATTTACCTCTTCTTTCGATCGGTCTACCGGCTCGATCGGATGGCTTGGACAGCGCCAAATGAAACAATCACGACCTGACGACGTACGACGTACGGCGCACGGCTTTGGTGGCGATAGTGGCAATGTGATGTTGCCAGAAGACAGCCGTATCGCGATCGGAAGACAATCTATAAATCTTGTCCCGTTCGGTACGGAGCAGCCGTTTGTTTTGTTCGTACGTAAGTTTTTACAAGCTTAATGAAACTAATCAGCAAGCGGTCTTATGTGGCTGGTGCAAATCTAGTGGGCACGTGGCCCACTATGATGGTTGCGCTAGTTCAAGGGTTGCGCTGTATTTTTCAAGGGAAACAACTGTTTGAGAGCTTTATTACTCGAAAATTACACTTAAATCTCAAAAGCATATTGTATGTTGACCATTTTAGCTAATCCGTCTTTGCCCAGTATATTTTATTCACCAGATATCTCATCATTATTAAAATAACCCGTAACAATAAGAAAAATATTCTTATTCTCCTTTGGAAATTGTTTTCCAGTATACTACCCCCTTCGAAAAGGCTGCTCGAACCAAGTCACAATGAAGCAGTTGGTAGATGCATCATTTATTCACCCGCTGTTCGCTGAGCATTATGCTACCAGGGTGTAAAAAAGCAACAGCAAAAATGAAACATCTTTAGGCGTCTGAATCGGTGACAGGGAAATGGTCACGTATGTACATTTTTTTTCTTTCCTGCTGCTTACTGTCTTTTTTATCTCAATCCACCCGAACATATCCAACCACCGGATCCTTACGTCCTGCGGAGACTGCAAACGTCTGTGTTGAAAATATAATTAATTATATAAATTAATTAAGTTTCTTTTTAATTAGACAGCGACATGCAATAAACGGTGCAGAATGCGAAATAGTCAAACAAGTGTCGCAGCACTGGGCCGCTTGACGATCTTTGCACCGTAGCTCCTTAGGGATTTGTGCCGTTTGCGTACGGTGCGCGAGTCGTGTCGTAGTGTCGGCGAAATGTGATCATTAATCGTCACATCTCCCGAAGGCATCTTGCCCGGTCGAAAGCCGCGCGCAACAAACGGTCCAAAAACGGGCGAATCTACTGGCAGCAGTGCCCTGTTGTGCGCACGCAATAAATCGATCCCGCGTGGTGGCGTGTTGCGACTTGATTAGTAGGACGGTGTTGTTCGGGTGGCTGTTAGGACGAGCTAGTCACAGCAGTTGGGCAGGAGTTGTGCTAGCCGATTGGGGACTTTTTATTTCGTTGAAACCTTGTGTGTACCACCAGTTACGCAAAAAAGGATCGACAGCTTCTAGCGGGAAACTCGTGCTTCATTAATTAGGATGCTGATCGTGTCTCGTGCTTACGCTTCCAACCTTCGCGAAGAACCGACGAAGTGTTGATGTTTGCTGCTGCTGTTGATATGTTTTGTTTTTGCTGCTGCTGTTTGCGGTGTTGTTCCGATCTGGTCACTCTGACCCAAACGAGTGTAGCATTTGCTTTTTAATCATAATTAATTCAATTATCCTCAACCCAGCCAGCCTGCCTGCTGCTCGCAGGAGTCCATTGAGAAAGTAAAACCGTTGCGTAGCGTTTGGGGACACATCGTCAAGTGTCGGTAACATGGTGGAACTCGTGCTCAAAAGGCACACCGAAAGCAGCAGTTGTTGGCAAGTGGTTCAGGAGTGAAATAATTTGCATATGAAAGCAAAAACGCCGCCTCCCGAGGCACTGTGACACACTAACGCATGTGAGCAATCGGTGAACTTGAGCAAGCATTACATTTGGGTGTTGATTGAAGACTTTTAATGAAATGGAAACTAGTGCTTTTAGCGATGTGTGCCTGGGTGTTTCTGGTTGGGTGCGTAACTTGCTTCATTTACCAATTTGAACGGAGATATGGCGAATTTATTATAAATGTAAGAAAGCAATTTTGTTATGGAAAATAATAATAAAAAATTTAATCAACAGTTTAAGGATATATGTTGGGAATTTCTTGCAATTTCCAAATACGCTTTGACCGATATTATTTATAGGTAATCTTCCATTTTCCAATAATTAGATACACAGTGAGACAGTAAGCTCATTTTGTACACGAACGAATGTTTACAGTCGCGCAACACATGATAATCGATGCACCAAGGTGACAGTTCATTGAAAATGAGCAAAAGCACCTGAAATTTTCACCTTGATTACTCTGCGGTGACTCTGTGTTCCCGCCATTCTAGTGTGGTTATTTTCTCACAGTTTCTTTCCTTCTGCATGCCAAACAAAAATAAAGTGGTTGAAGGAAGGTAAAGAGATCACGAGTTAATTAAGTTATTGCAGTGTCACTAGAGCACATGCTAGTGGAGCTAAGCTTAACTGGAGCTATGTTGAGCGGTGTGTGGCTGGTTTTTATATTATGTTTTAATTAATTCGTGCGAGATACTTTTTAGATGATTAAAGGTAAGTCGAACTATAAAATATTATGGATATTGTTTATACTTTACCTTATATAATGTTTTGGAAAGTTATTTCAATCCGGATACATGTTTCAGTAAGACTTTTCCGAACATCGCGTGTCGTAA
Source organism: Anopheles moucheti (assembly GCF_943734755.1). Taxonomy (NCBI): domain Eukaryota; kingdom Metazoa; phylum Arthropoda; class Insecta; order Diptera; family Culicidae; genus Anopheles; species Anopheles moucheti. Next base: position 41,645,907 of record NC_069140.1, read on the forward strand.
AACATCATTGGAACTCAAATAGAATTCATTAGTAATTTATGTTCCTTGATTTAATGTTTTTAAATGATTTAAATATTCGATAGTTCAAAACAATTGCAGCATGCATTATAAAATACTCGGAAAAACTAGTAGAAGTTAAGCTCAATCATAAAAAAACTACAATTTGATTTTAGTACAGTCTTTAGTACAGGCTGCTAGCCCTTCTCGAAATCAGATCACATATCCAATCAACCTGCTCAACGGCCAGCATCAACCGACTTAAGTGCGTTCATTTCTACCCGCGAGTGGCTCATAAAAATAATCAAACCGAATAATTGTGCATCGTTAGCGCAATGCTGTGATCCGAAAACGTTCAATAAAACGAACCTTCCGATTGCCGTACGAGCATTAACAGTTGGTTAACTGTAATTCCACTATCTCGTTCGGTTTGGAGCGTTCTTTAATTGTTTTTTCACTTTTGCTTCGAACGGTCGCGAACCATGCTCCTGACACCGATGTATCGAACGCAGTCTGTCCACGGTCGACATATGATTTGTTCGGAGCGGGCCGGTAATCATCTTCCCAGGTTGAAACGATTCCGAACCGTTTTGATGGAATGGCCCCATCGGTACGATTCAGCTAAGACCCGTGGCAAAAGTCAGATCGTAGTTCAGTCGTGCGAACAAATATCAATAACAGTAAATGAAGAGTTGCAAAGAAAAGAACGCATAAAAAATCACAAGCACCGAATGAAAAACGCTTGTGGACGGAAATTCGTCGATCGAAACTTGCGGTGCGAATGAACACAACACTACTCCGATCCGTTCCGGACGTCCCTCCCAAACAGGGTGGGAAGAGCTGGATGAGGAACAAAAAAAGTAACGAAAACCAACAACCTCCACCGCCTTCGAGCCACACGCTCGATCACAGCCCGACATTGGAACCCATCACATCTCTGCTCTGTACGTGCAACCAAATGGCACAGGCACAAGGTTTGCAAGTCCTCCAGCGAACGGATGGACCACCGACGAAGTGGCCGTTTGGCGTCGATTCGTAGCTCTTTAGCGATGCTGAGTGATGGTAAATGTACCAGATATTCGACACGCGGTTAAATAAACGGACCTACAAAAAAACCGATTCCATCCAGGCACGGGAGAAAGAAAGTGATCGTGAGGGGTTAAGTTTTGTGGTGCATCAAGCATTACAGGACGGCGTGTCTCGGTGCGTCAAGCATCGATACAACACCACACGGTACAGCCTCCACACAAACTGGCGCGGAACTTATAGGATCAATAAATTGCAAGATCACATACTTATGCGGGCGAGGGATTAAAAGACACTTGACAGCTCAAGGCCTCGTGCGGTATGAAGACACAAGAGTGGAAATAATAATAAAAATTCAATTGTTGTGTTTCGCAACCCGTTGGCGAATAATGTTTCCTGATTCTAGGTACAACTCGAGTGGCCATGTTAGAGAAACTGGTGAGGTTCGTCGCTTGTGGTAAAAAATCTTTCGTTTAAATCTTTTCGAAGCTCAGCACGTGGAGGTGCGTTAAAGCGTTTGGTGATAAATTATGCCAACAAAAGTCACTCACACGTGGTCATTTGGTTAATCGAAGTGTAAATAACCTGGTCCTTCGTTTCGTGAGAGATTTGTTCGCTCTTGCGAAGCACACAAATGGTACAGCACGGGAAGGAACCTTCATGGGCGCGTTGCTTCGCGCAATAAACTAATTGATTTGTCGTAAAAATGTCGATGCTTTGGGTTGGTCAGCCGATCCACTGCGTGGGATATGATCTTTCGTTACCCTTCGAACGGGAGCACCTTGGAAGGTGGATACGGTGGGCGCTTGGGTTATGGTGATCGTAAAATATTTTAAACACGCATGCTGCTTAAGTGCTCCAGGAAGCGAACGATTCCGAAAATTCAACTGGAGCGATAAGCCCCAGTAACGTTTCATCCATAACTTACCCGCTCCAAACCGTCTAGTGTGTGTGTGGCCCCCGTTTTTCTGGGGAGCATTCGTTCGGGACACCATGCATGCAAAACTAAATAATTAAATAGGTCCCCAAAAGATCGCTCGGGGTGTTGCAAAGGTTTCTGCGCCTAGGAAGCTGTAAACTGTACTGGGGACACACAAAATGCGATGAAGATTGCTATTGCGCTGCCCGGTGAGCATGATCAACTGCACAACCCTAATGTCTTCATAGCCGGTAATTTGGAGCTCTTGTGAACGGTCCAAAATGGCTACCGTGGCGGGCGAGATACTTGTCTGTTCGCCAAAGTGCCATAAAACTTAAGTGCACTAGTGCAATCGTCAATTACACGTCCGGAGAGTGTATAATTTACCATTCTTTTCATTCAAAACTGTACCAAATAAATCAATTAACTCGCAACGGTTTAGCGACCGACCGGGGTGGTTCCCCAACTGCGGTAACCGAAACCGCATCCTGCGTAGTAGACCGTTCCCGTTTGTAAACGGTGCGTACGAAGAATTGCATACGCCATTCGATCGCACATTGATCGAGCAGGAACGATCGATCGATCCGTTCGGTGGTCGGAATCACATGCTGTGCCTCTTGGGTGGCACCGGTACTGCGTTGATAAATTTGGAAGACCTGCTCGACGCTTGTGCGCTGGGCCGCACTTTTTGCCGATATTTTAAAACATTGCCGACTGTTCTACGCGGCTCAAAGTCACTAAAACGAGGCGATGAAAAGCAATGATTGAAAATGATTTCACCCGGGGTAAATTATTAGTCTCTTGTGGCTTGTAAACCTTCACCAGTGAGCAATCTGATAGATTTTTCGTAAGATTTATGAACGTTTTAAAAGGAGTTTCAATTACGCTTTGTGCCACGAAAGATACAGTAGCACTACGTCGTAATCTTTTAAAACTTTAATGTCCAAGAACAGCATGCTTTGTTGCGATTCCCGAGAAACCATATTGAATTGTGTTTGTAGTGATAGCATCAGTTGGAATTCCACGGAAATAAATCAATGAACAAATCACAGCGGGTCCTTTCATGTGCCTCGGCCTTCTGGTTCAACCCCTTTTTTCACAATTGAAAAACCGGCTTTTGAAGAGTGATTAGTCAATCAGTGACAGCGCAACGAAAGCAGGATAGTTATTTATAATGCAAATAATAAAAAAACTGCAAGGTGTACATAAAAATGCCAATGCTGTAGTACAGGTTATTGTATTAATAGTATGTTAAAAAACGGAAATGATTTAAGAAAAATTTAAATTCATTTTCACTTTCTATGCAACAGTCAGAAAGAAAGGGAAGTGATCGCGAATAAGTGATCGCGGTCCCAAAGAGCAAAAGCAAGTGAGAAATGAGTTCCAACTCCATCCGTTAAACGGCATCTTCTCTTCATTTATTGCCTTGTCATGAGTTAACTCTCACTCTCTTGCTTGCTTTCCATGCGTTAAACGATTCATGATTTTATCCGAGGGACGGCGTTTCGGAAATCGATTCCACTCATTCAGCTGTGTGAGCTGCTAAGGCAACGGTCGTTGAAACAAGGCTGCACATTCAACCAGACGGAACACAGCAAATCTTTCGATATATTTAATACTGCCAAGTAAAATATTTACTGCTAACAACAAATCTTAAAAACCACAGATTAGACACTCAAATAAACCAGTAAATATCCAGTCGCAACTCACTCGAAGTATATGATTGTGCTCTTCAGCGTGAATCCTTCAAGGGAATGCTTCAAAGTACCGCGAATAGCAAACATTGCATCACGTCGTGCCAAATCTTATCGCACCACCCATCGAACCGAACCGGCGAACCACAATTCAGACAATCCAACGACACTTGTCCGACTCTAATTTGGCATTATCATAAAAATGTGTCCTTTCTTTCTGCTCCAGTGGGAATGCGAACACCGGCAGCTCTGTATACGCCGCATGCCACCGAACCGGCATGGGGTTGTTTGTTCATTCATTCATTCGGACCTCTTAAATAGTCACGAGAGCATAATTATGGGTGCGCAATTGTGTGGTGCTCCATGCTCAGCCGCACCAAAACAGTGAACGCCGACGCCGGGATGAGAAATGGAGGGATGAAAATAAAATTATCTTTTTCCTGATCAAATTACGAGTATCGCTACTTATGCTGGTGGAATGTGGTTTTTTGCTGTTGTCTGGTTTTGCTTCAAGGTAGTGTTGACGATTTTTGGACACTGGTTGGGACTGCCTGGTAGGAAAACTCGGCCAAATAATATCAATCCACCCATGAACGGCTACAATGGGGAATTGAATTATAGAACAATGGTTACATTCATATAGTTTATAGCTGTTGGCACTTAACTCACCGATGTATGTCCTACCGTATAATATATCAGTATCGTTTTAAATTTATTTTAATCAAACAATGTTGCTTACCATTAAAAATGTACATTAATTAAGGACATGCATCGCAAACCATAAAATAAGCTATACTACATACTCTCTATACTAGCCACGAGAGCGAGCTTCACAGTCCACAGAAATAAATTTAAGCAGCTATTGGTTGATTAGAAATACCTTCATGCCTACAGGATGGCACACTGTTAAAACAAAATCATTGTCATAACGATTACGAGCGATTACGAACTAAACGATGGTAATGAAGAAACCCATGTTTAACCAACGCTCCAACCAAGTTGATAGCCAATCGGTTGTCGGATTGAATATTCATTACCCTTCGGAACACAACCGTACGCTCCGTTACGATGGACATAAACAGTACAGCTGCAGCATCCACCTACCCTCAGGTTATTACCCGATGGCAAAGAGTGTCAATGCTCGGCAAGGCAATGTGCCGTTAGGTTTTCTATCCTGCGGCAACCACGACGAACCCTGGGCCACCAGCAAAGGGATCCCACGGGTCACAGAGGGCTCGCGAATCACCAAAAAGATATTGCCCTGCTAGTGATCTTGTCAGGATGCGGTGGCTAGCGATAGAAGTTCTGAGCAGTTGGGGTGGGAAATATTCCACGATTGTTGTTCCTCGTTTTGCAGTGCCGGTGAGATCGTGATCCATGGTAGGGTTAGAACGTGAGCTAGTAGCGTAGTAGCGTTGCATTCATTATGATGTATGGAAGTTTAATCGGAGAGACTCTGGGAGTACAGTATTGGTGATTTATGTTAAAAGCTAATTATTTCAGATATACTAGATAGTTAAATGCTAATCGAAGTAAATAAGCTTATTGTCATATTCTGAATTGAAATGCAATAAGTAACTGACATTAAACAAGGGCAGCTCTGAATATTTATGAATTCAGTGGTAAATATTGTTTGGTTTAATAATTCCGCTACGATCGCACAAGAAGATGCCTCTCAGCATGCTCCAGATATGATTGAATCGGAATTCTCTTCGCCATTCTGGCAGTATCATCCAACAGTTCGTTTGTTTGTTTCACTGCTCCCATTTGTTCGCGCTCGGAACCTTTCAAATGTCGCATAAAAAATACTACCACCCCCAGGGATACGTGGCACTGCAATTAAACATTCATCCACTTTGAAAGCGAACGATTGCGTGCAATTGAACGACACTAATTACGCCGGTCGGCCATCGACCAGAAGGCAAAGACGAGTCCGCCTGCCATCGGTCGCCACCGTCCCCGGAGGATATGCAAACCCGGCCCCGGCAGTTGAATCGACCGGCACCGTTGCATCACCCAAAAACCGGCCCCCGAAAACTCAATCACGCGGTCCGTAATAACTCTATCCCTTTTTTTGTTATATTTCATCTTCACTTTTGATTTGCAAACTGTGTGGCATTTTATGGCTTTGCCGGCTTACGCCCGTGTACACTCAAAAGGTGAAGACATCCTCAAGGAGACTTCTTCGGTGGCTGCATAATGGATACCGGGAGTCCACCGGTTACCGCCGGTGGACACATTTCGCAAAGACGCGCACTTAATTTAATTCAACTTTAATAATGTCGGCGTTGCCGAACGATGGCTGTGCGTCGTGGTAGCAGCGGCATGGGGCAGGAACACCATCGCAAATGGCGCCATTTGTCTGTCATGATCGCGAGCTTTAGCACCGTTGCAGGGCAGGCGTCGACGCTCGTCAGGCGTACAACGGAGGCTCTCCGATAAACCAACTGCCGCCAACCAATCGCCTCCGGATGGGGCCGAGCATGGATGCTTAAGCATGGGGAAAGGACACCCGGGCGGCTGTTGGTTAGCGTGTGTCGTTAGCTAGCGAAGTAGCATGGAAAAACAGCGGTCAAATGATGTGTTTGAGCAATGTTCGCCGACCTGCACGTCGGAACATTAGTGGGTTGTTTTGGGGACGAACTGCACAGCGAAATAAGTGATATTGTAATAGGTAAATCACGAACAGCCGTATGACGGCTATACCTGGTGCTGGATCGGTACTGCATATGCCATTGGAAGGCGAACACTAGATGAGCGGAAATATCGTAGCATTGGAACAAGGAAGACGGAGAGCGGACCAGTGAGCGAGTGTGTGTCCTGTCCTGTCCCGCATGCTGACCAATGTTCACCACACGAACAAGCCAACTAAGAGATCGAGCAAGCATTAAATCATAAATTATGCGCATATAAAAGTATTTAGACGCTGTTCAACACGACACGCAACGTGATGTTTATTCGTTTGGCTCTCTACTTTGTTTTTGCATCTTATTTTCTCCTCATCAGGAGGTTCGGCTGTTAGTTGGCGTGAGGTGAGAACCGTACCGCTGTTCAGCACAGCATGTTGCCGTTGCGATCGGCCGATGGCACACTAATCAGCCACACGGTTCTACGGTATGTGATCCGAGGCCCCATTTCCTACCATCCAAGGGAGTAGAACCGAGGGTGACAGACCGTTTTTGGTATGCAAATATTTTAATCAACCACTTCGTGCCACGGAACTCCCCTGATCTAATTCAATTTTGAAGCGTTTTTACTTTCATGCTGCCTGGCGGCGCATGATTAGTCATCGGACACGCACAATTGGTTTGCCAAAAGAAATACGATCCCTCTTTGGTTTCCCTTTTGTTTGTGGCAAACCTTTCCAATGCTCGCAATGTTCGCGTTGCGTAGATTTGATGCTGGAAGAGAATGAAAATTTACATACAAATTACTTGCATTAAGCTTTGACGAGTCGTGAACTGAAAGCATTTTGCCAATCATGGTGTAAGTGGAATCTGCTCGATCGTTGTGCTTTCGGATGTACAAAAGGGTTTGCAAAGGAAATAAAAAAAAAACCGATTTACATGGCCAGCAAACAACCAGTCAAAGCGATCGATCAGCGACAAGGTTGCCTAGCCGTCCTGCAAATGGAGGTAAAGCGCATTTTAAATGTTTCATGTCTTTTAAAAGGGGTGTAATAAATTTCGTCCCAAACAAGTGAGCAAGTGAGATCCAAATTGGATTTTAGTACTACATGGCAAACAGAAACAAAACGAAAAAAAACCGCACACAATACAAATGGTGTAGCGTAAAGTTGCAAAAAGGTGTGTTCTGTATCATGCTTGCAAATGTACGGCGTATGTACGTAAAGGTGTCTGGGTGATTGTCAACCGAGTGTCAGTAACCCATGTTTGTTGAACTATATGGAAATGAATATATACGATCAATAAAGTATTTTATATCATCCCCAATGGGAGCAGCATTTTGGGAGGGTGGCCGCACTGAGAAAATGTGTTCGCTTTTATCGACAACATCAACGTCGCACACTTGTAATGGCTTTCCGTCACTCGTTAATGATCGTGAGAAATTGCTTTTTTACATGACTGACTCGTGTTGGAAATCGGTTCTGTTTGGCGTTAACATAATGTATAGTAAAATATATGTTTTATATGGAAAAATCATTCTGTGACTTTCATTGTGATTATACACTATCTGGAAACATAATATCGTTAATGACTTAGCAAAGTGACATACAGTTGTATAGGCCAAAAGGGTTTGTAATATAAAATGCTTATACTCTAATAAATTTGTACGCTAATCAAATCGACGTAAAGAACAGTCTAAAAAAAGAAACTCACTTGATTAGTTCGTTGAAAATGGAATAGCTTACACCGGCAAGATACCTTGGTGCGAACACTGGCAGGAAACATTCATTCTGTCTTTTAGTTTTAATCATCATCCATGATAAACCAAGTTAAAATTAAAGACAAGTTAAAGAATTTGTGCCCTGAAATCTTTAATCTTTCTTTTACTATGCGATCCTCAAATGCTGCTTAGTTTATACCAATGATATGCTGAAACGTTTAAGATTTTACGAGGTATCGTATGCTACGTATTGATTTTATTTTTACTTCACGCATTAATTTTTACTTCACGTTGAAATAAAGAACATCTTAAGCTATATTATTAAGTTATTTCATTTTTAAACGGTTTGTAATTATATTCCTTTAAACCTCGTCGACGTTATCTTATGTTTGAAGAGTATGTTGAGCCATTTGGTTGCATATAATTATGCACTGCATGGATAAAATATTTCAAGGCTTAAGTCATTGACATACGGAATTGATAGAGCCTACATCGTATTCGTAGAATAGATGCATATAGTTGATTTTTTTCACTAGAAAATGGATAATTTTTTTAATAAATCCGAGGATCAAGGATTCTAAGCGGGGCTTTTTATGAGTCCTCTTATTATTGCACTATTAATTAGACCAATCTAGCATTGAGAACTTGCAATAATGACGTCTTAAGAAAAGCTGCAAAAAGTTAAAACTAATTAGAAATATATCAACGAGATTAAAATAACAATGCTTACACACAGAACAAACCCCAACGATTTTGCATTTCAACAGTCAAAGGTCGAATTCCGGGTTCCATTCTCTCGCGTGGGGGGCTTTTTATCTTTACCGCTAAGCCGAAAGGTCGGCTAGGCAGGGTTACGATCAGTTTCTGTACTTATTTTGCTAATTGCGACTCTCTTGGGTCTCCTTCCTCTTCGCCGAGAAGCGTTCGTTTCGAACAAAAATGGGCTCGTTCTGTTGAATGGTGATGGAGATTTTCAACGGCTTGCTCATTCACATTCGCGATCATGCTCTGGCTACTAGTGCTCGATCGGTAACCTGTTGCGGGAGGTACTACAATGTGCTAAGTGCATTCGATAATTGAAAAATTACTCACCGGTCGCACGCGGACCTTACGGGTTTTGCTCCGTTTGATAAGAGACCGCCACCGGGCACGTTTCTCGCTGAGTTCTCCGCTTGACAGTTCGCTGTCGTTCCTGTACCTGTAACCTGTCACGCGGGGTGGCTTGTTCGGCAGCGGTTGGTGACGTTCTTAGCGCCGGTGACATGATTCCACCATTTTTGCACTCCCTCCATTCGCCGCAATGCCGCAATGGTGCAATATCCATTAACATAGCCGCTCAACGTTGCGAGTGGAGCTACATTGGACTGCATTGGATCACCGCCGACGATTGGCAAAATTCAAATCTTGCCAACTAGTTTCACGTTTGGGGTGAGTCAGGCTTGTCAAGGCTTCCAACCGGCAGGCGGATGGGCGAGCGTCTTGGCTTTTGATCTTTAAATCAATTAAAATAATTATCATTCTCTGCGGATTTGCATATGAGTCTCGTCGATGTTTTGCTGGAATAGTATACGGTCAGTCGATGATCAGGCAGGACGGTATTTCATTGATGGACCAATCGTTATTGTTGCTACGCTGCAGCAATAAAAGACGTGTACAATCATGTAAATGGGTTGATTGGACAGAATGAATCGATTAGCTGGATCCAAATCTACTGGATTACATCGCAAAAGGTGATCTTAATAAATTGTAGCGATCATCATACTTTCTTGTGACTTCTTACATTTATCGATGTACATGAAGAGTATTGTGTTAATGTATTTCAATCCTAACTGACTTGCCTAATTTATTGAAAATGGAAGTTGTGAATGGAATGCAAAATTGTGTTTATTCTTAGAAAATAAAATTTTATGACGAAATGTCTTGTTTTAAATATTTACTTTCACTTTTAAGAAATAACTAATTTGCTGGCAGATCCTAAATATGGTCGTCATCTTCCATCGTCTCGAGCGTAATTAATTCTACCCAATGTTTCTCTCGTTTTGATCGAATCAAGTGCAATCATCACACAGCAAACTCGTTGTTCAACATGCCCGCTTTATCTGCGATATACCATTTACACAAACGCCTGGCGCCCAAACACTTACGCTATAGGTGATATGCATTCCGACGCCTTCCACTGAGCAAACAGATTTTTATCGTTTACAGCAGAAGGCGAAAAAAAAACCGAACCAATCCAAACTAAAACAACAACCACCAGCAGTGAAATCGATACAAATTGCTTCCATACGCCAGCTCGTAACGCAGTTGTCTCGAGCGCCCTCCCCTTGGGTAGGAGATTTCGAGTGGAACCGTTGTATGGCTAGATTAAGTCTACACGCAGCAAATCCACGCAACGGCTGGCTTGTTATGGCATTCGAGTAGGAGCGTCCAGTGCGATTCCCCGGTACAGTGACGCCAACGCCAGAGAGCGAACTGCGATGATGCAGTGGATTTGTGACTTTGTTGCCTGCGGAAGTCACCCGAAGACGGACGCGTTGCGAGTGTGCACGGTGAGGACATGCGTACGCTGCAGCCGTCCCCGGTCCCAGCGGGTTATGGAGGGAGAAGCGCGTGGGTGGGCGGAAATGTATGATTATCCTAATAATTACGGACGGCGGCCGCGTTCGCTGACGTGAGTAATTGATGAGGCTGATCCTGTGGACGAAGGCTACAGCCTCCAGTAACTGGTCCAATCGGCACGATATGATCGGAATGGTTTGGACTGATTAAAGAGCGGTCACGTATGTTGCTAAGTGATTGTTATTTTTTTCCTGTTATGATTGACTGATTGATTGTGGTGGCACTGGGTGTTGGAGGTATGCATGACTTATTTTGGTTGGGAAAGTAGGAAAAAAACGCGCCGGTCTATTCGATACACCATCACCAATGTTTTGCCTTGAGTAAGTGATTATGATGAAAATAAAATCAATTGACGATTGTAGCAAGATTGTGTACTTTACAGAACTTGAGAAATGATACAAAATTGTTTGTTTAATATTTTGCTGTCTTGTTGAATAACTTTTCATCCTATTCGCGTTACGTTACAAGTTATATGATTCATTTACAGCTCTATTCCCATAGCCTAACGTCGTGCGGTCGATCGATCAATATTTTGATTGCCCCAAATGGACGCGTCCGTGCATAATAATAAGCCTTTTATGCTGCGCAGGAGAAAACAATTTTTGCAAACACCGCAATAAACGCGGACCGGTCCAATGAGAGGGCCGCCGACTGACAAGTATTTCAACACTTCAGATACCCGGAGCATCCTAGCGGTGAGTGATAATGGACCCGGTGGTATTAGTTTATCTTTTAAAAGGATTTTTATGATCCTGTCGCCACCATAACCATAAAACCCAGTTCTTGATCACCTCGGTTCGGGATCAGCAGTACCTAGCAGTAAACATCGCCGGTCACAACTCAATCATGCCAAAAGCCCAAACCGGAAATCCAATCAGCCAAAGTACTGGTGCCGGCATCGTATCGACGTACCGCACCGTACCGCCAAACGGTATTGACCACGGCTTTGGTCACGGCCGTCGTGGTTGAAAAAGCGATCATCATCATTAAACTGGAGCGAACGCCGGCGACTCTTTCTATCACTAGCGCACCCATAAGAGCAGCCATAATTCATCGCGCTGTCAGTTGTGGCGTCAATGGGTTCGTACCCATTGGAATGGTGGAATGGTGGGCTTAACGTGTCCCGACCGATTTCCGGCCGATTGATCCACCTGTCACGTCCGACACCGTTCACTTTGGTCTCGCGCTTGTTATCGGGAACTGTCGCATGGATCGGTTACGTGCAACCGAGCAGTACGATTCGCTTCTGAAGATAGAGTGTGTATTTTGGCAGTTATATCCTAGCATGCATCGGGTTTTAAGTTAAAGTAATAAGCTTAAGGCGTAATCTTTATTCGTATTACTCCGTTAAAGTTAGCTTTAAAGAGGAAAAAAAGTAGTTCAATCATCTGCAACAGTTGCTAACTAGTTTAACCAAAACGGGAAGGTTAATTTTTGAAACAAAGTAAAACATTAATATGTCGAGCTGGTACTAAAACCCATCATACTCAGGATTGATTATCCAGTTTTGAAGAACAAAAGTGAGAAGCAGCCAAAAATGACAAGCTACTTAATGACCTCAATACTTCGTTATTATTTAAGTAAAAACAACGATTTATTCCGTTACTCCATATGATCATCTTTCAGTGCGATTTTGTTTCATCATCATAAAAATCTTCACCAAGATGAAATGTCACGGAACGGCAAGTCGTAAATATTCATTTTCGATAGGTTTTTAATATGCCATAAATGTGGATTGTGATAGTATCTTAGTCGGATTGCCGATTAAGTTTCATAAAACCATATTTTATAGCTAATATTCGTGGCATCAAAGAGGTCGCACGCGCCATGCATAAAACGGAAATTTGATGCTGGGCACAACTTACGACCTACATACCCCAACTATAATGTGTTTAAAAAAATCCTAAATATAGTGAAATACCTGCAAAAGCGATAAAAATTTAACTGCAATTTTAAATAAACTTTTTTTAATTATTATTTAACAATATTTGTACTATACATTTAAAAGCCAGGAATGGTAGCATTTTGTATGATCATCATAAACTTTTTTTTTCTTTGAGAATCACAGACTAGTCGAGCAAAAGCAATAAATCATGTTGAAATAGATTCATTCAGACCACACGGAATGTTTGAATTAAGTCCTCCCAGCTGGTCATTTTCAATTTAACATTTGCTTAAGGTCTGAAGTCGGCAGAAGCTCGAAAGGAAAAAAGATACATTTATCAATGCCGTAGGAACAGTTTAAACTGCAGGAAAATATGAGCACAAAAAACACCGAAACACCGTGTTTCATGCTTTTCTAATCAATGCCCATACGTGCCCGTTCGGAACACGTCCGTGATTTAACTTCGAGCGCGTGTCTTCGGTCATAAATAAATGACAAATTTTCTACACCAAACCCGAATGCTCATGGGTGGCTCGTGTAAGCCACCGGCGAAGCCACTGTCCCATGAACGGCTCATTCGTACGAAAGACTTCAATGGGCAGCAAGAGATGAACCTTTAATGAAACGAACGCGCGCGTGTTTAGAGTAACGCAATCGTTCTTGGGTGAAAACTGAAAAAAAAACAGGCAAAAGGGTTAAAATTGATTTTAAACTTGGCCAGGGAGCGCCACCGAGCGAAGGCATTTTGTGTGATGGCAAACCACTTATGACAAAACGAATAGAAGTGAACCCGAACGATCGTTTAATGTTTGATCGGCTTTGCCTGGTGGCAAATGATTCATCGATCACCGTCGGCTCACCGTCGTGGCCGGCTTCCGAACGATTGTGCTCAGCGGTTTTGATTTAGATTGAGGCGTGACCGCCCATGGTAACCACTCAAAGAATGAAGTCAACCCGATCGATGGAACCGTTAATCGGCCCGGCAGCGATTGATCGAATCAATTGAATGCCATCGAACATTTTTGTCCGTCATTGGTTTCGTGTCGCATTATGTTTTTTTTTTCGTGTCCCCCGAACGCGTGCCTTTTGCGTTACCCGTTCCTTTGCATTGCCGTCACTTTCCTTGTCGGATTCATGAGTTGCATTCCCCACCGATAACTAACGGCTTGATCGGTTCGGTCATTGAGATTATCTTACGCTTTACGATTGTGGCCCTACGGAAACGATGACGTTGAGACGAACCATTTCCACGTAGCTTTCTTTCTCGTGGGAGGCGACCTAAAATGTATCGTATTGTGTCTGGTCATGTGGAATCCATCCCCATATCACCGCGATTGGATCGCCCTAAGGAGAAGATGTGTGGTGCGTGTTCGGTGCCCATGAATTTGGACTGAACTTTCCGTCTGTACGGGATGGAATGCAATGAAGACGCTATCCAACTTGCCGTGGGCTTTGAAAGTGAAGCAGGTTCTGTGACCGGGTGGACACAAGTTTAATTACTGCTTTGGTTAAATTTGGAACAAGTTTTAATCTGCAACACTGTAGCCCCGGCACGGTACGGAGTAATCAAAGGGTCTATAATTTTCTCTCGAAAGTGTTGTAATTATTCGTTAAATTACTGTTAATTTAACAAATTGGGTGGTCGAATCGTTTGCATGCCGTTGGAAGGTACGAGAACGCGACAAGCTAAAATGCGATCAGAACCATTCGATCGAAGAGGACACATTCTGCTTGATGAACATCGCCGCAGTAGTGAGCGAAGAATGGCTAAAGGAAAATGGACGGTTGTTACATTCAACCAATTGCTTTTTTAAATGAGATCCTTCTTATGATTTTTATAAAAACCGTGCGGGTAATTGAAGTTCTTGAAAGTGATTCTTTATCTATCCTACATGGCAAGCTTGTTGACTTCAACGTGCAATCAAAAATATCTTCATTAGACTACAATAATTTCAAAATAATTTTCATTCCATCCCTCTATGCCGTAGAGGGTTTCGTTTTAATGTTCCATAAGCTTATATAACAATGACTACATATGCAAAGCAACATAAAAGATGCACAAATTGATGCACATCTTCCCGGACGCATCCGTAGCTTCTGTTTTGCGTTCACCGTCAATGTTTTCTGCAGTCTTCACAAAGCTCCGCTGTAGACACTTGTCGCGACAACGACCACTTGCCCTTCGAGTGCTTTGTTTTTGTTGGTATAACCACTGAAGAAGTTATAACAACAAGCAAACCATAAACAACGTCAATCTGTGCATGCAAATGAGTTTTATTAATCGTGATTGCTGCAAGCAATACGTGTCAATACGCATGATCACCGTCGGTTGCATGCAGCAGTGCAGTATCGAGTAGTGCAATGGTACATTTTCATTCTCGATCAACATTAGCTAAAGACGTTACCCTGGGGGTGGGAATGGGAGATTATTTACGACAAATGTGATGCTGATCATGGCTAACGTACGTCTTTAACAAAACAAAACAGGTGGTAATGGCTGCTTGTTGATAGGAGCTGTAGGGTTCAACATTGATCATACAGTTTAAATAGGAGTGCAACAATTTATTTTAAATCGAAAGTAAAGTAAAATGTGCAGAATTGTAACCGACAAACTAGTTACCTGATTATTCAAGAAAACCTGGTTCGTTTGTGACGATTTTCCAACTCGAAGTCGTGACTGTGAATTGGTTTCAATTGCACTTTACCGATGCTTTGCCAACCAAACTGAAGGTCCCAAACACGTTTGCAATCCGCCCAACTCCCAAAGCTTCATATCACTGCGGGGTTAGCGATGCTCGATTTCGGTTTCGGAATGTGTTTTTCTTCTCGACATTGAGTGTCTGTTCAGGCACGAATATGGCTCGTTCACGATCAATTGATCATAGACCTCACCATTGGTGAAGAGTAATTGATGATGAGAACGAGAAAAAGGTCAATCTGAACCAAAAGTGTGGCGCTTAAGCTGGTACTTAGTGTTGACTTCACTTGCAACAGTGCTGAAGTCGATTATCATGCATTTGGTTAAGCATCTATTTAGTCCGAACACAATCTGGATGCGGATTAATAGCGTGCCATGAGCAGCTCTTGATCTTGAACAAATTGATCTCAATGTCGAACAGGGCTGGTGAAAAGATAATTTGACAGCTAAATATTAGGACTGGGAAGTCATCAAACGAATTCTCAACCCGCTTAGTGTTGTGAATAAAAACAAAATGTATCATACTCTGCAGCAAAGCTGTTTAATTAAGTGGAGAGTTTAATGTGTGAAGCTAGTTTAGTGTGTTGTAATGATTTATTTTCCTTACTGATTGAACAAGTGATAGCCACATACATGTCATTCCTTTTCACTCTACACCACTGCAGCCATCAATGGAATGAAAGAACCAAAATTTTCTCACTCGGATAAATGCGACCAAATTCCGTGCATTGTCCCGAATAAATTCGGAATCTATCTGTATGTATTGTTTGTCTAGGGGAAGAGCAGTGATTTATTTGCATCGTACTCGCATTCCCACCTTTGGTAACAAACAAAGATAAAGAAACCTTCGCTCCGACGATATATGATTCAGCCTATCATACATCATGCCTTTCATATTAAGATGGTACATTGTGAATTCATTTTGGAAGATGATTATTCATCATGTTGCTGTACCGTTCGATCGCGGTAGTTTTGTGTGAAGAGTGCTGGCGAGGCATCGGATTGTGTAGGTAAGTTTTAGAAGAATTCCATTTGAATATGCAATTGTTTTCCACATATCATGAATCTCCGTGACCGGCAATGTAACCGAGGACGATTATCGAAAGCATTCAATCAACTTTTCCTCTTGCGAACAATCAAATTACGCTAGCAAGAAATGAAAGTGCATGGTCTTGATTTACTCTGTTATTGAATATTTGTACTTTACAGGTTATTAATGCTCACACTCAGTTTGAAGACATTGGCATTTTCGAAAGGAAATAAGTGACGTTTAGAAGTTGCGTGGTGTATTTGATAGTGTGGTAGGATATAGCCAGGCCGTAATAATAATAACAATATATGATTCCGTTAGGCGACGAAGAAAAGGAATGGATTGCACTTATTTTTTATCTCAAATCAACTTATTATAAAATTTAGTCTTAAAACAAAAGTAATGTGCAAAATATGCTATTTTATTTTAATTTATACTGCTATGCTATGCGTCAATGGTATTAAGCAAGAGTTTTTTTTAGCACAGATCGTCAACATTCATTTCACTTTCATTTCCCTCCAACTTCGTTTATTGATCATCCTGCAAAAATGGTAAGACAATTTATGCAAAGCCATAAAGATGTAATTAAATTAGCACCATTTATAAAGAGCACATCTTAACCTGACCTGGAATACATCAACAAAAAAAAAACAAACAAACAACAGTTTGCCAAATCGAATGAAAGCGATTCCCACATCAAAAGCAAAAGGATTAGAAGCATCGAAAACCGCGTTTACGTAAATCATCGTGAGACGAACGAATTGACAGACATTGTAAGCCAAAAGTGAAGGAGCGTGAAATCCGGTAAGCAACGTTTAATGGTACCTAATGACTGTTAATTGTTGTTTCATGTTGGCTCACAATTAAAGTCTAGTAAAATACGCACCATCATCGATGGCTTCCGATGTTTCGCGAATGTACACAATGTACACGCAGTGCGTGTTGGAGTTGCGCCTTGCCTACCGTAACCGTAAGAACGAAAGCAAAGCAAATGAAACAGTGTTGCTTTGGAGTGTGTGCAAGCCATTTTGCGAAATCGATTCGTTGGTAATACGTGTAAAAATGATATGTAAACGACAAGTGCATGTTACAGTACCATTTGCCCGAGATCTGCTGATATGTGCGAAGACGGAGGGGTGTACTCTTTGTCCATTTCTTCCAGCACGTTATCAGAATCTTTTGACCAGACAAAATTAAACAAAACAAATATTGGTTAATGGGAATTGCCCTGGATCGTAAAATCAAAAGCCGGGTCTGGGCCGATGCTATCGACGACCTTGCAACTGAAAAATTGTAGACCTGCCAGAGGTCACATGCGTATTGCGTTGGGTTTATCACGATTGCATGAGTGAGCTCTTGTCACGAAAGGGCACATGCACAATGGGTGACGTATATGGAAGAGATAAATAATACACCTTTCGGCCACGAGGACGATCCGGCTGAGATGGTTTGTATATTAAGACATGAAGCGCAACGCACACGGTGGGTATTAAAGCAAGAGTGCTAATTAAACATTTTCAAAGATTACCCAGTTATTGGCCCATATGTAATTAAGAAATTAATGCTGGCTGGTGTAAACGAATAAACATCCCCTTTATTTACGGATCATGAGATTTTGACTTCAAAATGTCCAATTTCTTATGAAATGTGATGAGAGGGAATGTTCGATAAAGCTTTTACGTATTTGTTCTACAGAATTATGGTAAATAATTAAACCGCTAAGTCAATAAATAGTAAATCGTTTTCTTTTATCATACACACCAACTACAGGCAAAATCTGCATGTTATTATTCGAGAAAATTATTCAGAGGTCTACATTTTACATGAATATTAATCGCTGCAAGTAATTACCATTGATACCGATCAATACATCAACAAGCTTCTGCAGTCAGCTTACAGTTATCTTCAGTTTGGACAATTGCGCTGCGCTTAATTTATGATCATTATTCTACCTTCAACTGTCTGCCTCGAACAGCAGCACAGCACATTGCTTTCGACCTACACGGCAGATAATCTCTATTCTTCTATGTCTAGTTGTTTCTTTCACATTTGACAGGCTTTGCTGAGTTCCTGATTCCCACGATCATCTGCACCAACAATAATGGGCATGCAAAAAGCGGGGAAAAACTTTACTTTTCACAAAACAATAGCTCCATTCGGCATTCGCCCATCATAATGTATGGTTGAAGAGGATGCTTCGCAAGCAAAAATACGAGACTGCATTTGGCTGCAACCGTGCCCTGCCCACCTGTAAGTTTCATTCATCCTGCTGGCAAACCTTTTTCACCGTTCCGATCTGCCCGCCAGGCACTGCACAGACATATAATAAAACTCATCCTTAGCCGTGCTTTGGCTGGAAGCGTCGTCCCGCACGGTGGCCACCGTCAGGCAATGCACCGATGAAGACAGTAATTTGCATCTCAACGCTTCGGCCACTGTTCAAACAAATTTAGTAAAAATTGATGCGATGCTGCAGATACTGCGGGACCGCAGTGAGTGATGAGCCGGCGAGGTTTTGTAGAAATTGCACGATACCGAACGGTTGTCTCTATCCGTAATTAGACGTCCCGGAGAAAAGTGCAACGTATGGCAATGGACATCCAATTGACGTGTGTCATTTGCAACCGGGCAGGGTGTAGTTTATGCGGATGCGCCACCGGTTTAATCATGGTTCGAAAGATCATTTTTAGCGTACAACGGGTCCAGTGCTTGCACTTTTGGGTGGTTTTACGACGTGTTTCTGATGCGCGTTACAATTTCACGATTTCGAATTACCGGATGATTGGAACACATTTCGCGCAACACTTGTTGGGCCAGTTGGTTGCGTAAGACGTCCAGTGGCTTTCATTTCATCTCTTTAACAGTTATGAATTTTTATTCATTGTCTAGTGACTTATGCCAGAGAGCTGAAAGGGAAACGTAAATAGCATTTCATTTTACAATAGTATAATATTCAATAGTTTAATTCATTCCATTGCAACTTCTTTTAAAATATATTATACCGTGGAAAAATATATTTTCACTTAAGTTATTAAAAATGAAAAATTAGGACAAACGGACTGCTTGTTACTCAATCAAGGAACACTAGTATTGGAAGTATTTTCGCCATATATTTTATTCATTATTGAGCTTGAGAAAAAAACAGAATAAATATAATGAAACGCACCTGACATTATTTTAACCCAATGATATTTCATTCACGATCGTCGGAATGAAAATAATTAAATAAAGCTGCATAAGTTTTTTTAAACACTTCCACTGTAAATGATAATTTACCCATTGTGAACAGAAGTACATTCTTTCACAATTTGAAACCTTCATCTTCTCTAACCGGATCCTTTATTCTATTCGAAACATATCCCAAGCATCGTACAAAGCAATACTGTGCTAGTCATTAAAGCACCCCACATCAACCGTTACCACATTTGATCGCCTTTCACCAGGCGTCCGTCAGCTGTGCGATGGCTATCAAATTAAAACGATGTAATGAAGCGAAGACGAACCTTTCAAGGTATCACTTTCGGTAGATGATAGCTGCCGAAATACCAAACCGAAAACAAGAAGTGACAAAAAAGCAACACAACTTGTATCGTCTAAGCATATCTTTCCTTCGACAAATGTGACAACAAACGACTTCAGTGTTGTTATTTGTCGGCACAAGCCGTCAGCACGTAAATGGCTAATTAGTAGAAGCGAGCATGTTGCTGATCATCTCGGTTTTGGTTGAGGTGAACGTTTATGTAAATGTCGCGAAACGTGTGAGATTGGTTGATGTTGCTCTTTGCTAAGTGTTGACCGTTTTGTCGCTTTTCCCTTGACGTGATATGATGATTGCAATTGGATTCTTGTTTTGGAAACGTTAAATATGTTTAGAAGGTGGTATGTCTTGGATTACTTAAGCGGACTTCTTCCACTGTTCATCACCAATTTCATCACCGGCACTGGTATTTAAGGTACGCGGCACTTTAAGGGCATGCTTTTGCCTACAAGTTTTGCTCAAAAGACTGGTCTTCTATCTTTTCCAATATTTGTCACCTAATCTGTCGCATTTATGCCTGTCGGGACTAGCCGGTTGGAAAATGTTTGGCTCGCGAATTTCATACCAACCGCGAACGGGACAGCAAGCCAAACAGATCGCTTTTGCATTGGTTTGCGGTCATTTAAATTCAATTAAAGCTCTCGCTTTCAACGATTTTACCCTCCAACTCTTCGTTGCCTATGCAATATCTCAGGGCACCGATTGCACGGTCTCCATTTGTGGTTCGCTGAAACTTCCGTAATTACTCATGAAGCTCGATCGGTAGTCGCACTACAAGGCGGAATCTCGAAATGCCCCCTGGGAGTGTCCACCATTGCATTGCACGCATGTAAGTCTGTACCACGAAATATATAGTTTGTTGTCCCCCATGGGTAGAGGAGTACCGCGAACCGTCCCGAAGACTTGTCCCGAAACCACAGCCCCAGCCCAGGTGGATAGGTAACTAGCAGCAGCAATGGGCAGTAAAATGCGATTGTTTATTCATCAACCAGATCGCGAACCGAACAGAAACGGCAGACAGTTTCGACGCTCGAAGAGGTAAATTGAAAACTCTAATTATAGCTTTGCAATAAAATATTCAATTAAAAGCGATCGGAGGGTTGCCCGCTCGGTTGTTTTGCTCCAGTTTGGACAGTTTGTCTCAGGGGAGCGGGCGTTACTGGGAGCGCAGTTGCGACGGTAGAGTGTTCGCAAAACATTCAGTCAATCCGTGGCAGAAAGCACCGTAAGCCCGGTAGTTAATAATACGAAAAAATACTGCCCCAAGGGAGCCTCACTGCTAAAGTGTATCTGTGCACTAAACCGATAGCTTTTAGAGCCACTGTGGCAGAGAGTGGGTAAAATTGGAAGGCATGCTCCGAAAAAAAGTCCTACACACTTTTATGCTACTTCAAGTAATTGCAACTACTTGACCGCTGTTGCACTCGGCTCATCTAACCAACCCGCCTGCATGCAACTCATTCATCCCGGCTTAATACAACCAGTAACGCGATCTGTGTGGCCGTATATCACCAACAATATCGGTTTACCGTTCGTGATTGAAGTTTTTACTGAAGCGTGATGCGTTTTGGGAGGTTCAGCGCGAGTCTTGACACTGGCGCGATACTAATTGGCTTGGCGTTGAGAAGATCGTTTCATGGTTAGCAAATGGTGGCTACGGGGCGCAACGATGGTGTGAAATAATTAGAAACAGATTAAACGGCTATCGGGCTCAATAAAAATGAAGTCATTTAATTGTCGTTGCCGGTGCCGGATGGACAATAAATGCTACAAAGTGTTTATGCTGGTACATTGACTTTTTAATTATCTGTTTCTGGTTAATTGAACATATTACTAACTATGATTAGATAAAATGTTCCTTTTTCATCCGATTTAAATAAATCGAGCATGGTTTTGTGCAAGTTAAGATAGTGTTGTGCTTGAGGAATAATTTCAAAAGAGTTATTCATATGATTTTTCACTCATTCGAATCAGTAGCCAAGAGTCGTTCGAGGTAGGAGAAGACCCTTACAAGATCAATTAACATTTGAGATTTGTAATGATTTGGAAATTTAAAATCTATAAAAATGTATACAATTGATAATAGTTAATTCAGTTTAAATAATCATAAATTAAATAAAACATTGAAGCTGATTCATGCAACACACAATTACAATTAACGATAATTTAAGATACATTTCTCGGGCTGCTTTATTTCTTCTATAAATTATTCTCTTTTAATGATGTTTTGTTGTAACAAATAGTCGCATGAAGAGGCATAACATTCATTCATTCGTTCACTTCGAACTTTGTTACAGTGACGAACAAGAAAAGGGGACATAGCAATAACTAAACAGATCTCAACCGTCCGTTAAACTGATCGGTTGCTTCCGCTACAGATTTGTCCAGCATGGATCGCGTCGTATCGCGTCAATCGTTTCTACATTCTTCTTTGATTTATCATAGTTTCAATCCAGCCGATGTCAGGTTCGGAGCTTCTCCTATTTTTTTTTGTTCCTTTTTTCTCTTTCCCTTACTTTTGCTGAACTATCTCACGATGGCACTTGATCGCCCGTTCCTGGACGTTTCTCCGGCGGGGAGGTTAAGGTTCCGTTGCCATCGTTTCAAAACGACCGTACGGCGGAAACGAAGCAACCGAGGGTGCTCATCGACGCCTCTTTGAAGTGTTAATTTTCAACCATGAATTGACGTCTGTGTGCTTTCCTGTCCTTCCATGCCTTGTCGTATGCTAATTGAATTTCTTTATTTTCCTGCATCGTTTACTCGCCGGTCGTACGCTACTATCGTAGTACAGGCAGAAGCTTACGTTGCTGAAGGTGGCAGACCTGTGGATGAGGCCTGATTTGTTGTTCGCTTGTCACCGACGGGATAGGTTGTGCAAGGCGCTTGGACGGCTCCGGTGGCATCCGTGACGGATATTTTTTTCTAGACGTCTCAAAACGACAGCTTATCGTACGCTGTTCGTATGGTCTCGCTGTGCAGCTACAAAAAGGACAGATGCACCTATATATTGCAAAGAAACTATATCGGTAAACTTTACTTAAATATATTGGCAATTGAATGAAAAATCGATTTTACGATCAGCGACTTACTAACCACTTACCTTTAGCTTAAGCTGTTCATTCGAATGCTCAAAGAGCAGTCAGCAAAAGAAAGAGCAACAGCCGCAAACTAGACTGTATAACTGTCGCGACAAACCGCGAATGCCAGAGCCACGGTAACCTTGGTTGGAATGTTTGCATGAGATGTTTGCTCCGCTGCTGTCACGTCAACCGGTGGTGCCCATTTTCACACGATCCACCTGGCAAATAAGGCTGCGGACGACAGTCCACCGTAATGTTGCTGCCCACCTATTGCACCCAGTGCCGACGGTGTCAATCGATTTCATCGATTCGATTGGTTCCAGTAGCGGATAGAACCACCCCGCGATGATGACTTCCCACCGCGAGGGTTTCAAGTTGGGCTTGATACCTCAATGGAACCATGGCAAGAACTGATCGCGTCGCATCATTTATCATTCAACGTTTTCGGAGGGCTGGCCTCCCAGTTATGATTGATACTGTTTGGTGATACTCTCCCTGCATGGATTTGATGTGTAGCACAGCATGTGACCCTTTCAGAGGATGTTTGAATGGGTTGCCCGAGAGTGCAGATCGCAAGGCTTGCTGCGTGTAAGTGTAAAGCATGGTGGTGCTATGCGATGGGAATCGGCACAACCGCACCGTCGGTTGTAGACACCACCATCACCACGGAATATCCCAGTCCCAGTCACCCAGTTAGTCATATGTTGACAGTGGTCAACGGAGTATCACATCGAAATGTATGATAGTGTAATAATTTTCCCATAAATTTGCGCTCCCAATCCGAAATAAGGCAAAATAACTACCACCGCTAATGTACACCGCTACACGGTTTTGGGGCTCTCTAAGCGACGCAGGCTTGCGGCAAGGCCCGAATGATTTCACTGGTGAAGCTCGGAGCGGTTGCAGCCTGACCGGAGCGCTACGTTTGTCCGGATTGGAAAATTCGCCTTAATTAAAGTCAATTTAACTGGTTTCCTTTTACAGATTTGAATCCCCGCCACACTACCCTGCGGCTTCGGGATCTGCTTGCTTGAAGGATTTGAAAAGTGGCAGCGAAAGCAAACGACTGTCGATGGCCGTCCGATCGCGTCGGATTTTGTCATGTTCCGATTTGATCGGCATTAGAGCATTCTCTCCATCTCTTTCTCGTTCTCTCTCTATTTCGCTTTCGTCTGGTAATGAACCGGTGTGACGTGATTGCACCAGTTTCGAAGCTGACCGCTTTACTTGTTCGCGACGTTGTCAGTACACTGACTGCTTCTGAAAGGGTCTAAGAAACAGGTGAATACGTTACGCTTGATGTTTGCTTTGAGGAAAAGGCAAGCTGATAATGGAAAAGGAATAGGAAAGGGTAAAGCAACGTATGGAAAGGCCACTTGGTGACTTGTTCTACACCCATCACGGCGTTGGCAAGGTAACTCAAGGCTGTTGGAATTGCCCACACCATTCTTGTACTGGAGGAGGTGCAGATCAAGAAAGCGTTCGACTGCCGCTTGATAGATATATGGCAGAAATGTGACAAAGAAATAGCAACACATTCGTTTGTTAATAATAATGTCAAAGGCTTGAAACATTTCGTTTGGCAATTGTCGAATTCAGAGAATGTTTTCAAAAAAGCATTAAATAATGATATTTTACGAGTATATTATTATGATTAAATTCAAACAGTTGAGAGTTTTTATGTGAAATTCCTAACACTAAGTTGGTGCAGGAATCTTTAGCCATTAGCTGTCGATTAAATTGAGCTAACTATAGAGATCTAGGCTATTTTTTATAGCTTACAATAGCCCACGGAGAGATATATCACATAACGTGTCGAAGGTCCTTAACTTGCCTCGTATTCCAGAGTGTGATTGTCCTGGATTATTCAGAATGAAGCTACCCATTACTTCGATCCTACCTTTTCATCGTCATTTCTAGCTTAAATTTATCAACGAATTCTAGAGACGTAAGAGAGTTCTAATACTTTATTCACTCAATTCAACTCCAATCATCACACAACAATGCTTCTTAAATTATATTTATAAGCTGTGTAATTTTCGTCTATCTCCTTCTTCTTCTATATTTTTACGAAAAAAAATCACTTTAGATCAGACTAGTCACTAGCACGAATAGACGGATAGTGCTCCTGCCACAGATAACAAAATTTCGCATCCAGTTTTTGTATTACAATTCACAACTACTCTCTACTGAATTATTAATGATTCAATGAAGTTGCTAAAATTTTGTAGAGTACATAATATTTGAAAATTCATTTAATTATATAACCAAGAATAAAATTATTGTCTAAGCAATATAATCAAAGGATTACACGAAGTTTTACTTGGTTATATCTTCAAATCTCTGCCATTCTATATGTAACTTTTTCCTACAGACTTCACGTACAAATAATTACGAAGTATGTGCAACTGATGATTTCATGTCTGTTTGAATGTTTGCGATCTTTATTCTATCTTGCTGCCCCCAAAACTGGAAATGGAGGAGAGCAGCGAAATAGTGTATGATTCCATACAGGTTCCATAATCACACTTCAATTACATCTGGGTACGACTTTGCCCCAGCATGCTTCTTCAGCGTATGAAAGCAATGTCGGCAGTGGTAGGCTTTACGCTGGTGAACGGCAATAATTCCACCATCACGAAGGTAATCATACCACCGGGGGCGAAAATATTTAGCACTTGTTGTTCAGCCGTACCATGATTGTGGACTACGGTCGAAAAAATGCCGCAATTTCGGCGAATGTGTAGTTAAGGAATTTATCCGGTGGCATTGCTACGGCCTGAAGGATTCCACAGGATGCAAAAACATGCCAGTTACATTTTTGAAGCGAAAAACACATTGCTTCCACCGGCGTTCGATTTTACTGTCCGAGTGTTTTGATTGAGTTTGTAAAATGTTTCAAAATATTTCATACCTTTTGATAATGTTTAGCCGAAGAGATGTTCGGAAAAAAACCCATCGATTTAACTTGCTGGTTTGCGTGACGTTCATTGCAATGCCACCTTGGTTGCCAAAACCGTTCCAATTAGCAAAGTAAACATATTAAACCATGCTTTACCTACCAAGTCAAAATGTCAGTCGGCACTACTCGTGCGAAACGTATCCTTACATCGAAATGGACGGTACCAATCCACCAATCTATGGCAAACATTTCTCATTATCAACCTGTCGCTTGCAATAACCATTAATTTTCCCCGGTGTAATTTTCCACGAGCCTTCTCGCCGAACCCGTTACCTTCACATTTGTTGCAAGGATTCGAATGCCAAATCAAATAACGAGAGCGATCGTACCCAGTTGGCTAATCAATTTAATGACTTATAAAGTCCTCCACTTGATTGATATTTAATCAAATTGGATATCTTGTTACCCAAAAGCAACCCCGAAACCAAACCTCGGGATGTTCATCAACCTACACGTGAAACGCGCAAACGAATCTGTCGAATCTGCCGGAGCTTTTTGCACCATCGAATGATAAACGGTGAAAAAAAGAGTGTCTTAGTAATGGTCGAAAGTAGGATGTTAACCGTTGTCTGCAAACCCACCGGTCATTAACAGTCCTTGGGATGCGAAAGGTGGTTACGAAGCGATGCTCAATGGCGCTGGGTTTGGTATGACAGAACGACTGTGTGTGTGTGTGAGAGGGAGAGAGAGTAAAAAAGGGAATCCGGCTGAAGATCCTCTTACGAAGCGGGGCTGGTTAAGGGTTGTGATGTGTGGTTATGCAGCACCGATCGAATTGTGACGCGCACCGCCTTTATGGCGCAATGCACCTTGTCATTTAGCCTATACGCAAAAGCGAAAGTCGTCCTTTCTATTTTTTGTTTAATGCTTGGCGCTACAAGCAGCATACTGTTCGTGTGTGTATGCATTTGTACGTGTGAGAGCAATGCAGGTTTTGTGTTTCTGATAAAAAATGTAAAAAACAATTCGTTCGATCGAATTATCGAGGTATGAAGTTTTCAATGAATGACGTTTGAACCTAAAAGAAGGTAGGGCAAAAATCAAATAAGTGTGTAAAAACCACATGCATGCTGCGAAAAAAAATAGTTCTCAAAAAACATACAAAAATATGCAACCGCAAGGAATATTATATAGGAATATTATAACAGATAGAAGGTTAGAAAACTTGTAAAATACACCCAAAAAAAGGAAAGGTTTGTGGTTCGAAGCAGCCTAGGCGTAAGGATCTGTGAATTGTTTCGTTACACTTTTAACAAGAAATACTTTCCGTTTCTGACATGATCCTTGAAGGTTATGCCATGGTCGTGGACCGGATCACGATAATCATTGTACAGCTTTCATCTCTCAGTTAAATTTTTGTATGTATGGAGTAAGCGGGATATTTTTATTTAATTTCTGTTTAAAGTATTTAACTTAGTAGTTATGTACACATTGAAGAACAAATTGAAATGCATTTCTTGATAAAAATTCTCAAGTTTTCTGACGCCTTCCCCATGTACAATAAAAACATATTTTATGTAACGAACTACAATTTGTGATATCAGTTCAATAGTTTACAATTGTACCATGACCTGTCTCAGTACCGTCTCAGAGCTCGGGTCGGGTCGGGTTTTGAGAGCAATGAGAAAAAAAGATATAATTAGTAATTAATTACCTTGTCACTCCATCAACAACTACCGAAAAAAGAATAAAACGGCTGCACATAAATTGGTATTCGATTTGATGTTGAAGAAATCAGCCCAGCCACCCCCTTCACTCCTTCTCCACTTTCATCCCACCTACCTCACAGATGCATGTACCCGTTCGAAACCTGTAAGCGACAAGACTCGTGTAGGACAAAATTGTGTAGTCTTAATTACCGCGGCAGCCTGTCTACGGCCAGGGCCCAGGGATAGCGTGTGAAAACGGCCGTTTTCCTGCATTCGGAAATTGGATCGAACGGCTGATGCTGTTCGATTCGGAGGACGAGAAAACATCGTTACCGGTTAATTACCTCGGACGCTCATGATCGTGCGGGAAGGACAGGGCTGCGTCGAAGGACCCACGAAGGAAGCTGGAAGGAAGCTGGAAGGAAGCTGGAAGCCATACGTAGTGGGCAGACTGACGAAAGAAGATAACCGCCGATCAATTAGCGTTGGAAAAATCAATTTCAACGAGCCCAATTATTTCGATTGACCAGAATCCTTTCGTGGAGGAAGTTATCGTTTTTCATTCACCTTTGTTTTTTGGCGTTTTTTTTTTGTGTTTGTGGAGATCAAAACGATGAATGGTTTTATTGACTTCAACTTCGACAGGTAAACATAATCGCGGTCAGCTCAGTGTGTATGTCCGACGTCGAAGGATGAACAAGATTGTTGTCATGTTTTTTCAAGCTAGGACAAACGGCAACCTTCCAAATAAACAGGTGATGCAACGGGTGGCAAATTGAGGTCCCTTTAATGTGCCGCTCCATGTCAAGGCGCCCTTAATGAGACTTTTCATAAATTATTTATAATGAATCTGTTTATGATTAAGCGCTCCGATGATATTGAGCGCGGCGGCCAACAAGTTAAATAGAACGATATCTACAATGTAGTTGATATGTTTATAAAATATGAACCATGTAAGAAGTTAATTACAAATTTTCATTATTTCATATGAACTTGCCCGACCGCACGAGATTTACGGAAAACCTAATCAAACATGCTTGCTTAATAGACTAAACGCATCTGAGCGTCATTAAAACATTGTATAATTCATTCTTAAGCTAAAAAATCTCAATCTCGATCAGAACTTATAAAACTGTAGCATTCACATTCGATGATGAGTAAAAGATCGTATAAATAATGTTTCTATTCAGGAAAATGTCGGTTTCTAAATCATGAACAGCTCTACAATGGATAGGTCGACCCATCGATTGAAGTGATCCCCATCCTCACATATCTAAGGAAAGTTGCTCTTTTCTCGTTCAAACTTCACGTACATTGCTGGCATTCCATTTCGCAAACGATGGAAGTAATGGTGTCCAAGAAACATCGCGCTAAGGCGGTTCGCTTAACAAGACTCATTAGTCGGACAATGGTAACGGTACGGAGGACGTTGGAGGCGCGTGCGACGCAAAACCATCGCTCCATCACCGACGATTAGGCAGCGCGTATGGGGGCAGCTGATCGGTGGTCATAAACATGAATTACCTAGTAATCATGTTTTCCCTGCACTACATTTCTTCCCCAAACAGCTCCATCTAAAACATTTTTCTTGCTTCATTGCAGCTTAAAGACATGAGATCAGGCGATTGGCGATCTTTCATTCAATTTTTCGCAGTGGTTTGACGGTTGTGATTTTTTTTTCCATCCACGAACACTCTACAACCGGTTGTTGGGATCATCATCAACTTTGTGGGAAGAGTTCCTTTCCCTCTGCCGAGAACCCCGAATGCTATTGTCATTAGTGGTACTATTCTTCTCGTCTGCTTTACCTCTTTGACCATTAAGGGTGGTAAATTAATAAACCAACAATTACGATCACTTTCCCTCGCATCGGATTAGTTGTTGCATCGATTTTGCACCATTTCAAAACAAGCTTTGATAAACTATACACACCAACCATCTCATAGAGTGCATCGTCAACACGTCGTAAGAAGGCGCTTGTCACAACACCTGTGCCTCAGTCCAGTAGTGCCTATTAAGGACGATTAAGCTTGGGTGCTTTAGCCACGGAATCAGATAAGATATGGCGTTTAGTCAGCAATGCGGGCAGAGCTAACGGTTTGTACATCCGTTTGCTAGTAGTTTGATCCTACTTGCGGATCTGCAACCCGTATCGTTTGACGATACGATCAGAGTAAGAGTGCGCATAGCCATTACAACATAATGATACTCAATATGATTATAAATATAAGAAAATCATTAGCCAATGGCTTATAGAAGTTAAATGACGATTACATAACTAAACGGACAAATTTACTTACATGATTGTTAAAAGTATATATCGATGATATAATACCCGCAGCATGTCCATTATGATAATGAACGTATATCCAAATTCATCAACATTTTAATTTTAAAATTTTCGTTACGTTTACGTTTAATACGTTGAAAATAATCAAAAACGGAATGCAATGTTTTAGAAATATGTCATACTAAAAATAAGGAGACAAAATGTTAGTTAAATTGTTTTACATAAGTACATTGCATGATGAGATGAAAATCTGTTTTATGTTTAATCTTATAAACCTGTCGAAAATAGCACTGTGTCATTCTTAACTTTTAAAATAACTTTTTTCCCTGTAAGTTCTCTTATTCCTCATTAAGTTATGTTGCCTGAAACATATGCAATTATGAAACATATCGGATATGGGAATTACCGAAACCATTCATGAAACAAATAAATTATAAATAAAACTACGCTTAAAAGAATACTACACTATTTTCCCTTTTCCAAACCTTTCCGTTCAGTATGCGCTTAAATGTGAGTGCATAATTATGCGATGCATAAATCTTATTACACACAAATTAAATGCCTCGCGTAATTGAACTGACCTTTATGCGAGTGCTGCTGCTGCGCCTTTAATCTGCGGGTGCGTGACATAAACGCATCCATACTTGGCACGCTTAAGCTTCACGCCTTTCTTCCAACTCGTTGGCTAAAGTATTTCAACTCGTTGGCTGCGGAACCTGGGGTCAGAATATCCTATGACACAGGAAGCGACCAGTCCGCCGGACAAAAAGGAGTTTAATCGTAGTTGCGCGTACTGAACCAGTAATCTGGTCCCAAACGCTCGGTGATGTAGGTCAGGAGAGCGATACAATGATTCGCGTGCCGTCGAACAATTAGCACCGAGCTGAGTTTTATTTTCTTTGCCATATCGAGCGATACAATGCATCAACGTGTCGATGTAACGCGAGAAGCACTATAAATTTTATGCTACGAATCACTAAATCTGTCAACGTTAAACCGAATAAAAACTGAGTTTAAGTCCAGAAAATGCTGTTTTTATACGGCTTCGTGAGACTTACAAAATGAAGTTCGTATAAAGCACAAGATATATATTCTCACATAAAAAATCATTCCCATGAACAGAGTCCCCTCCAACTGCTAGTGTCCGAACAATTGCCCCATTTACATTTTTATTGCAAACACGATCATTTATCGGTCTAGCAGGGTACTCTACGTGTTTTCTCTTCTAGCCAAATCAATTGCATCATACTCGCCGACCAGTTTAACGGGCTGTGCATATTCAAATCCAATGTAAATAAAAATACACACACACACACACGCACAATGCGATGGCGCCTGGCAGCCCGAAGGCTGCAACTTCTAAATTTGGTCAAAAAACAAACCCACCACCTTGGAAAGTAACGGACGACAAAATCTTCAGCCTAACCACACACGCGCGTAAACTTTTCCTTTCTATTGCCCTACGAAGTCAGAAGCGGGAAGATGGGAAACGGAGTAAGGGAGCATGCAATGGATTCGCATCACCCGGTACACAACCGATTGTGCTGGCGCCACCGACATTACTCACCGAGGAGGCGTCAGCGCCATGGAAGCCTGTAGGCAATGGCGATGGCGTCGATTTGTCGCACAGTTTTGCGCAGCGCTGGGAGGTGTGAAGAAATGAAGGATACGGTCGCTGGCAACGCGGCACAAGTGCTAATGCGCAGATGTCGACCAACCGGACAGGGTCAGCGGTGCGCATACATGTTCGTTGAGCCAGGGTTCGTCGCTTGCTTCGTTGTTGGAATCGTTGGTTTTTGCTGTGAAATTTTGGGAAATACTTAATTCTTCCTCACCGTACACTATCGGGTGGTGAGACACGTTACACTCCAAATTTGGAATAGTTTCCCTAATAGCACCGGCAGTAAGCAACTTGTAATTATACTCTGCATGGTGTGTTACTTACTGAATTTTATAACTCATCGCCTGGGACACTGGATCGCTTGATTGGTGCCGACCAAGAATAAACTTGCTCCGTATTTGGAAAAATTTAATGGAATAGTCTAATTTTGGGTCAAGATCTTTGGTTCTGTAACCAAAGAACATTAATTTGATTTGTCAGTCAAAAAAGGGTACTGTGCACTCAACCGAGGGTGAGTGACTAGTCTAGTGGCGGTATTTAAGAACGTGAGCATAGGTTTTATTTTACGGTCTTTATTATAAGCATAGGTCTTTATTTTTTTTTATTTTTTTTTATTCGAATAATTGACCAAAGCGGAAATGAAAATGTGAGCCGATTGTTTTTTGTCGCTCATCAAGACGAAACGAACAAAGGCGCTTCAGCATATTTTTAGTAAACATTACTAACAAGGTTGTGTTTAAAAACTTTTCCCGAACGTCCGACAAGGCGTTAGATGCGCTAAACATGTTTTTTTTTTTCAAGCGCTTGCATCCAAATGGTCGGTACCTTTACCATAACGATGCACGTGGGCAGTGAGAGTAAGCATGCGCACGTCTTTAATCTCATCTTCGATGCGGAAACAACGCTGTTGAAAAGCTCTGCATCTCCGGGAAACGGAACGTAGGCTCTTAAACATGGGACAACGAGTAATAAATTCAGTTTCCTACACTCTTTCGGCTAATGCATGGCCACCTACGACTGTGACGATACGAGCGCCATCGTGCCTTTTGTCGGTAGACGCTCGTATGAGGTGGTCTGAATTCTGGTGAAATGTTGGTGTTACTTCCAGCGAAATAAAGCGGTGAGAAGTGTTGTGAAATGGAGAAAAAAAATATACAAAATAAAAACCTCACAGCTCAGCTCCCTTTCTCTTGCGATTGAAACGGGAGCGCTAAATCACATCTTAAATCCCACCACTAATTGATACGGTCTAGCGGGAGCACAATCGAATCACGCGATGAACAACCATTTCCTGTGCTTAACCTTAAAAATCAAACTCAGCATCGGGAACATATCCTTTCGCTTGAAATGCGTAATGTGTGCAGCAACTGCCGAAAAAAAAACGATACTTTTCAAGATACCGTGATCGGCTTTTCAAACCGTTTACACACCGTTCAAAGATGAAAGCAAAAGGCGTCACATTGTGGGTGAAAAGTAGAATGCTTAATTAGTGAAATATTCCATTCCGCATTATCCTTCGCTCACCGATTAGTTTCGGAAGTCAATTACCTGGCATATTCGCATCGCATTTTATTTTTTGGAGGTGATTATTTTGTAGAATATTCAAAGCGAAGAAAGCCAGCCTCAGGCAAATGAGGCTTTGCTTGCGAGCAAAGTCACACGGTTGTAATAAAGCCATCAACGTTAAATCCATCTTAATCGCATTGCTCGAATTGTTCACCGCATGATGTGCAGATCATGGGCGCGCGAGCACAAAGCAGCGTACGAAACATTACGACCTGCTGCCACTCGACCAGACAACCAGCAACCACAAACCAGAAAACAGCATTTGTCTCGTTTAATCGGGCAACGCTGGTGCTTAATGACCAAAGCTCAGGACTTATGGGCTGTAATTGTCGACAATATTTGATACTCCCGTACATATAGGGAGACGGTGGTGATACAAGAAAGCAAGAAACCACACGAAAACTGACGTGTTTTGGCGGGTCGTACACACTTGACGCTTCGTACTCAGTGCGCCAAAAAGCGGTACGAAAGCAATTGTCCCTTAAACCGGTGCCCCGTGTCATGGTACAGAAACTGGACTAATTAAGTCATAATCTGCGAATCGGTAAATATTAATTCGTAATTTTATCTTAACTGCTTTCCCACTCTTTGCGAGGAACCAACCGTCTACGAACCGGTGTACCAGCTCGGGCAGCTCGAAGGAAAAGTTTATACTTTTATCGGTTTAAGTAGCACATTTGTTACAAGACAAGTAAAAAGATAGCTGTAGCTGGTTGCTAGCGTTTTTTTTTTCATTCAATTCAGGCATAATGCAGCATTTATTTTCCAAACCAAGCAAAATCAACGTTTCATCGAACGTTTAGGAGCCAGCATTGACATGCGAACATGGACAACGTGCACACATTTCTTGTACTGATACCGATCGGCCATTTAGTGCGTGATAAAGATTGCGGGTACGATTGGGTTGATATATCGTGAGCATACTTCTTGCGCGAGTAAAGTCGGTGAAGTGTGACGGCTTCTAGTGAATGTCTAAATTGTCATGTTAGCTATGTGTTATTTTTTGTGCTTTTTTAAGATTGTAAATTTACTAATAAAAAATATATTCAAAGAAAAACATTCAAAGAAACATGCTAGCGGTAAATACGCGTAATACTCAATTGTCTTCGTTATAAGGTTTGTACAGTCGTAAAGTATTGCGGTAAAATTGAACAGATTTCTCTAATTAATGCTCATTTCACATCCTTTACCCTAAAGGACAAAAGCGATGATTAATTATGGGTAGTCTTCAAGCAATAAAACACTCCGTTTATTTTACTCATGACCCGTTATTGGACCACTCCTTGGTCTGACGTTTCCTTCGCCTGAGGAATACCCATGGAAATTCGTTGTCGCAAACCCTACTTAGTGCAAAATTATTGTTTGAGAATTTTTGAATGTTGATCCATTTGCCAGATTCGATACAGCATTTACAAATGGTACAACCGCAACTGGACACCGGTGCTGGTCGTAGCGATACGGACTGTTATGGGATGCGAACGTCGTTGCATCGTCGCAAAAACCATGCCATTAGTTATCATTAGTGCCGTAATGAGTGGGCTTTTATCGGTTGTTTACTCAATTGAATGAAGCAATTGCAATTCGTGACAGATCGATTGCTTCCTTCCTCTGGCTGCAGTTGCACCTTCATGAGCTTTTTGAATTTATTTTCCATACCATGGCCAGTGGCCACCCTTTAGTTAGCGCATTTGGTCACCTCTGGTTGCGGTCGTATGCAGAAATGCAACATGCTGCCGAATGTCGCGATTGCATTAAATTAAGACATCAGCGCCCCAGCCCGAAACTCTAATTGCTGGCAAGATGGGAACGATCGCGATCAACGTAGTGATTACGGTCAAATCGATTCGAGCACGCATTTCGAGCGATTCGGTAGGATTCTCCCGTGCCGGTGCAGTACGTCAGGACCATGAACCCTGTGCTCATTAGCGCAACATCACGTGTGGCAGCAAAGCTTCGGGCAGGCCAAAAGACGATGCTGCGAATATTTATGGGCTCTGCCTGGAACCCCGTACCGGGAGTACGGTTTTTATTAAGTCATTTCAAGAGGTCACGAATGTTGGGTGCGAGAAGCGCGAAGTGGCAATAGCAGCACTGCCTACTATTCTTGACGGTCGCGAAACAACTCTCTCCAGTCGTCCAGCATCGGGAAGCAGGTGTGCTACAGATGATGGGTGAGTAAACAAACAGTGCTTTGATTTTCACTAAACGAATAGTTTGCGTTCCTAGCAATGACTTTATGATGGCAATTAAACGTTATAAATTACCATGACGAGCTGCAAGGGAGAGTATGTTGCGGAATTCCGCTTCAGGACACGTTTTGTGAAGGTACTTTCGCGGAGCATTCACAACCATAAACGGGTATGAGCCGGTGTGAATAGATCTGAAGCATTCTGCAGGTTAATGTCTCATTAGTAGCAGGCACAAGCCCGCGGATAGACGTTACTCTTACTGTTCGGTCTGTGATTATTGTGTTCATTACGGTCTTACATCAGGTAAAGTTTGTTCAATTTTTTTTTCTGTTGAGAATAAACACATTTACACTCTTTGTGTTTCTGGTTGGATAATTTTATTTTTGTAATCGAATATGACATTCTTTTGATAACACCTATTGCTATTTTGCAACTGTTTATTTAATAATATATAAGCCCTTCTGCATTGTGTTAAATTTATCTTCAAAACAGGCCGTTTTTTTTCTTCAAATATCAACAAGGGTAACCAAATTAACAAGCACCGCAATGCAGCAGCATGCCTAATAAAGTACATGAAGCATATCGGTGCCAAATCTAAAGATCCATATTGTCGACGACGGTGAAAAGTTCAAAGTGCCGAAAAAGCGATAAATCACTCAATCAATCCCCTCGTTGGAGTTTCATTTTGCCACGATGGACCAAAAGGAAAGAGGAATGCTTGCAAGGGGAAGTTGCAGGATGAAATTACAAAATTGAAATATCAACGCCTGTCCCATACCCTACCCACCGTTTGCCAATCGCAAGAAAAGTCCTCGAACATCCGACCGATCATTGGATCGATGGATCGAATCATTCGAACCAACATTAAGCCTCACTCGTCCATTGCCCAAGAATGGCAAATTGAAGTTGATCTTTACCATTCAACCATCAAACCGTCAGATTTGGTTGCGGATCGTCCCGACGATCGGAACGGTTTTGATCCGTATTCGGCATTCCTTTGAATGGTGGTGTTGCGTGAAAGCCAAGATTATCGATGCTCATTCATGCGTAAATCAATTGTCAATTTGTGGCGTCCATGGTGTATTCCACCGTTGCGACCGCACGGCCGCAGATAATTGTTTCGTTATGCTTGTTTTAGTACTTGTTTGTTTGATTTGTTTTGTTCCGCACTTTTAAAATATGTCTTCCCATAACGCAATCCGGTTCAAATGGGTTCACTTTACTATCAGAAAACTTATACAACAAAATTCAGTAATTGTCTATATAAACGATTGATATAGAATTATTCTCCAATTTTACTCTATTGCGAATTTCAGATTTGTCATCTTTGTGCTGAATTTCTTCTATCACAAAACAATTATTAAAATTACTATTTAAACAATTAAAGTTATAAACATTGTGCAATCTAGTGATTAATCATCCCATATGGCGAGAGTTTTACACCATTAGTGTTAATTTGAAGCCATTGAGATGAGAAATTTACAATAAATCATCTAGCATTATGCTTATTTTATAAAGTGCAAAGGTTGGATTTGCTGCCACGACATCAATGCTCCGCTTTCATACTAGCCACAAAGTATGCACAACATCAACATCCTGAACCACCCGAACCTCCGTCATATGGAAGCTCTCTTCAGCTGATTACACAAGTGTTCGGTGGCGCCGTTACCGTCTAGCCATACGCAGCCAACCAACGATGGTGGGCCTGGGAAATTCCTCCTATCGGCAAAATAAATAAAACGGACATTAAGACACGCAATAAATTTGCGAACATCTACCGTGGCCAATGTTTGCGGCTGCTGTTATTTTTATAGACCTCTGCGCAAAATCAACGACGGATTAAAACAGTAAAATGAAACATCACCGTTTGGCTGTTAAGCGATCGCTTGTTTATGTTTACGTACGAGATCTTGGGCAACCTGTACGTCAATATCAAATATCGGCCGGCGATCACTCAGCCGAACCGTTTCCCTTCATGTTCGTGAAGGAAATAAATCATATTTATGGAGGTGATCTGTTAAAGATCGTCTTTTCGCTGGAACGGTATGTGATCGTAAATATTGTATTTCATCGCAAAACAAATTCGTTTTGTTGCCGTTCAGTTTGAGGCTCGTTGAACGGTTTCTGCGAGCGAAGAACGTTTCCAGTTATATGTGACTCCTTCTGTACTATCCATTTGATGGGACAGTATCCGATCAGTTGCACACCAATGTATGTAGTGTCAGTGCAGATATTTATGAAAAACGCAAGACTTAGCGAAGCTTTGTAAAGGTTTACCTTATGGCTAGAGACATTGCATAAATCGTTAATAAAGGAATAATTTTCAGCGTTTGGTATGCTACCTTTCATGACGACCTATTTCAAACCCATGGATGGAAATTATTTGTTACCGTCTGATTGGATGTAATTGAATGGAGAATTATCTCCTTTTTTGTTTATTTTATTCTTAAAAATTCTGTCTGGTATCTACTAAAATCTATTAAATGCGATATTTTGTCGTTCGGTTTCATTTTCCGAAT
Source organism: Anopheles moucheti (assembly GCF_943734755.1). Taxonomy (NCBI): domain Eukaryota; kingdom Metazoa; phylum Arthropoda; class Insecta; order Diptera; family Culicidae; genus Anopheles; species Anopheles moucheti. The sequence continues at coordinate 41,683,539 of NC_069140.1, forward strand.
GAAAACGTGAGTAATTTTTACACTACACAATTGTTCACTTCAGCCCCATTCGTTGCGTTGTGAATGGTGCTTCTCATATGCGGACAAAAAAGCCATCAACCCTCAACAGCATAATCCTTGTGCCAGCCACTTGTTCACCGTGCTCGCAAAACCATTGAAGCTTCGGATCCATTACGAGGCTCTTCGGTTGCTTTGGCCTTTGCAATAATCGGATATCTTACGAACAGAATCTCACCACCACGTTGCTCTGTATGTGTGGGGCTAGTTTCCTCGTATCGCTGTTCGCTGGTTGGCCGTTTGGTTTCGTGAGCTGTGCACGGATGTTGATGTGCTTTTTTATGCTTTTCTTTACTTTGTTCGGTCGCTTTGCTTTCGCGCTCGACGGGTTTGCCTTATAAGGATACACGTTTACCTAATTCCAGGCTTCGCGAGTCCCGAGCGCGGCACATGCGGGGTTCGTCGCTTGGTGCGCGGTAAATTCCTTCGAATTTCTGCACAACAAGTACCGCAAGCAACCGCGGTCAGTGGCCAAGGTGATTCTGGAACCGGGGCAGGCAAGCTTGGAAGGGTCGAATATTTTCAAATCGCGATGATTTTTTTATCCACCACTGTTCATCGTTGCTAGAAGCGAATCCCACTGCATGGTGGTGTAAGGATCGGTTATACATGTTTTTTGTTCCTTCTCGTTTTTGCCGTTTAGCTCAGACGCTTTTGGGCAGATAGTTTGCTTTTTTGTTTGTTTGTCTGGATTTTGCAACGATCACCCATTTGTGTGCCCGCGCTTGATGGTTTCGATGACCTTCCAAGGAACGCTGTGCGATGACTGCGTTTTTTTTTTTTGGTTCTCGTTTGTCCACACATCGTTCCGCTGGATCGGAAATTATCTCGGAGAATCCAGCGCCCTCCAGTGTGGCGTGATTGTCGCGTGCAGATAAGCATCGGGCGTATCGTAAAGGCATCGCTTGTAATTTTTTTTGTCCTCTTCGTTCTGCTCTCGCTTATTTGTTGGTGAACCAATCGATCAAGATTTCTTGGCAGGCAAGCGAGCTTGGCCAACAACGGTTCTTGTTCGCTTTTTATTGCGTAGCGTTACGTTGCGTATGGTCAGTAACCTAGCTGAATGAAAAATATTTGTCTCGTCCTTACGAGTGTTGCTTTGTGAGAAAGTTTTTCAGCCACATGTGCCTGAGTGATAAAGATCGACATGCTGTTGCTGATTGCGAAACATGATGGTTTTCACAAGTGTTCTTCCAGTTTTTTACTACTATCAAACGAATATTTGTGCAAAGCTAACAAAACGAATCCTAAATGCTCGAATTATTTAAGTTACGAAAATTTAATTAAAACACCAAAGCTTCTATGCTTTGAATAATGTCATTAATATTAACCGATTTGTGTCGTCAGTACATGATAAAATTTGCAACAACCCGGTTAGCATGAAGTTTTCAATTTTCGAATAACTCATGAATGCAACGATGGTCAAGAGTGGTTTTAATATTAAGGACACAAAATACAACAATATTTTTAACATTGAAGGTTGTTGATGATAATAAGACACCATTCACCATTGTAATTTAACTTCGATTTAACACAACACTACACTACTTTACACGAAAGTATTAGTAGCCTTTCATCAGGCCAATTTCACAGAGTCACAATATCTAAGTACTATGAACTAGGCAGTCGCTCCTATAAGGCTATTACATTAAAAATGACAATATTACTGTTCTGTTTCATTTTAAAACTAGCACACTCAACAACTGAGTTGAATAGACTCATAAATCATTTGAGTAAAGTGTTTAAACGCACAACTCGAATAGCATCACAAACACAAGTATGAATTTAAGATAATTACATAAAGGAGTACAACTATACATTGCTGTTGCGAACGAGATTGATGAGCCCTCTGGTAGATACCCACCAAACGGTTTCTCGCACGCAAAAAAAAACCTTGTCCGCGTACCATCCCTTATGTCCACCGCATTGATGCCACCACGCATGTGTATCACGCATGATATGAGTTATTTTATAGCGATCCTCCCCAAATGTGTGCATCTTGCGGCACGGATATGCACATCCCTTTCGCGAGCATCGCGATGCCGGACCCTACCGCAACAGCGCCGCGTGTGAATTAAATTATTGAAAATTTATCAGCCAGTTTATATCTTCCGGCGACCTGTTTCGCATGCTGAACATTTCTGACACGTTCAGCATCCTGATTGCCATCGTGCCCGAGAGGACGGTCCCGAAAAAGCCGAACGTTATGATTGCTTGTGATCAATCTCATGGCATACGGTTCCGTTCCATGCGAATGCGTGCGAGTGCTGCGTGATGCGTGCGATGAGGATGAGATGAGATTGAAGTCATCACGGTTCGGATCATCGGTTCAGAAACGATCACGAACTATTTTATGCGCGCCGGTAGGTTATCATCCGACAGCAAAGTGAACCATTTATCATTGCACATATTAATTTCTCCGTAGGGTAAGCGACATTAACGAGCGTTTGAATTGTTGGCCAAATTGTTATTATTTGAGCTATATTTCATATGTTGGAATTGTTTTGACATATTCATGACTGTCAACGTCAAAGACTTCACTTTTATTACTGAAAAGTGTGTCATTGTCACACCGCACTGTACCGAAGCACGCTACCATAAACAATTCAATTTATACGAAAAATGTGACCCCACCGCTACCATACCGTAGCTATTTTGTTTATTTGCCATCACCGCATTCGAAACAACCGTTGTGATGAGGTGTGAAGTTTTACAATCTCAATTAGGCGGGTGGTCGATTTTGGTAAGCATTTCCATTCTTGGCACAGCCATCCCGCAGATGGGATGGAAATTAGTTGCACTTTTAAAACGCCACTCCATTAGGCTGTAATAAAGAAAGACGATGGAGACGATGGCGGCCCACAAACCGCTCCCAAGGCCCGAGCAGCGCACGCTTACGCCATTCGGGACCGGGCCAACTCCCCTGATCGAAAGTTATGGAAACGATGAAATTCTATGACCATGCCACCGGCGATGTAAAACCATTATTAGCTGACCAAATTCGGCCGATCGCAAAGATGGAATGGTCGCGTGCCCGACTGAGTGCGAGTGGCTTCCGAGCGTAACCCATAAGCTTTACCCTTATTTAGGCACGTCAAGTGCCATCGCGCGTTTGATGCTGGGGTGCGAGAAAACCCATCAATATCCCGCGATCCTCAATTCTCCTCGCTTATTCCAGCAGGAGCGGGCTTTTAGTTGGCCTTCGGTCATAACAACTGGCAACTGGCAAAGAGCGAACAACCGGCGTACTGGAGTTGCATTCTTTCGTGTGTGTAAGTACCAACCATACAACTTCAACCATCGAACGTTCGGTTGATATTTGATATTTTTCCGTTTTATGTGCAAACACAAAAAAAACTACAGTGAGTTTAAAACTTTTCTCAATTTACGGGGCAATTTTGCACCGTTCAAGATCCCGCCAAGTAAAGCTTCAAACGAGATTTATTTTAATTATGTTGCTGCATGTTGCGATATCAGGTGACAGTGGAGTTTTATTTGGTTTTTACCGTTTGGATCAGGCGCCTTCCAGATGGTAAAACATTGTTAACCCAGCGCTGTACGCGCTTCGGTCAACGCTGAGTTAGTGGATGGTCGCGTGGCAGCATCCGACTCAATTGGCCGTGAACAGTAAATGCACTACGATATGAACACAGGTTACGGGTTGAATAATACATAAAATTGCATGCGAAATATACGATAGTTTTAATAGCTCGTTTCACCAGAACCATACGTTGTGAATAATTTGGAATCATTTATGCAACAAAATAAAAAAACTGCGAAAAAAATCGATCCGATACCTCCAAATCAAAACTCCCACCTCACACCAAAACACCCAAAAATCGCACAATATGTATCTTCTCAAATGTTGTGCGGGTGTTAATGGTGGTCATCATGCTACAGAAAAAAAACTAACCCAACCTTTGCCACATAAAATATGATGATCGCAGAACGCAGTAAATATCAATGTCGTTTAACACTGCTCAGAAGCTGCCGCGGTTCGCGTGGCACTCGAGACGGTGTCGCACAAGAGTGAAAATTTCGTTTGGCATAATATACCACCAGTATGAGGGAATGTTTTCGGAACCGATGCCATAACTCGTGTCGCTTTATGGTAGCACCCAAATGCCTTACTTTAAGAGCCTGCGGAACTCCAAGCGCAGCATGTAGCTGTTTTGCGCGCGGTTTAAGGGAAACGGATCAGATTTACGTGCGTGTGTAATGTGATCGGTTGAATAAAAAGCAAAACCATAACTGCAAAGTTCTTTCGGGGTAGTATCACAAGTGCCCACGCGATCGCGAACAAAAGCTTTAAAATTTGTGTCAAGTCCAGCGAATCAAAAGTGTTGCGAATATCGTATGCCCAGCAACCATCAAGCATACCGTTGGGTGGCAGCTGCTGCTCAAGTGTGTTTTTTTTTCTCCCATACATACCAACACACAGCTTTCTTCCCTTACGATGCTGAAGTCACATAAATTTAGCGCTCCCGTAACGTCTTAATTTAGTGACGCACCAAAAACCTCCGCATCCAGTGCGACTCGGCGATCAACCTTGGTCGACAGGGGACTGGGAAGCTGTACGGTGCGTTGCGAGTGTGTGTATGTGAAAAATGTGAACAAATATTTTCTTGACTTTATGAATTGCTGCCCCATTCTCGAATATCGTAAGGGCCGTGGCAGCCCGCATCGAACGCTCCCTGGCACAGGGGACTTGAAGTTACCATTCAGGTCCGTTGGACTTCAAGATGCATTGCGTGCTCCTGGGGAGCGGAGGGTGGACAATAATCGTCAACCTGGTCGACCGATTCAATAAATTACCAAACACGTCCGGTCGCTTCTTCAACGTTATGAGCAGAAAATGTAAATTGTCACATAACACTTGCCCCATAACCTGACAGGGGCGCAGTACTTTCGGGGGTCTGTCACAGTGACAGTGAAGACCACCGTAACCACGGCGAAATCGGTTGTAGCGTTTTCTTTCCTTCGCTTCGGTGTGTTCTTAGTCTATCCCAGGCGGGAGAAGCTGGACTACATAAATTAAGCATTTTATGGATGGCGTGCCTCCGCAGAAGGTAGGACACTTTGCCTGTGCCCATCTGCAGCTCGAAACTTCCTGCTCCAAAACCTGTCACGATCGGGGTGATTCGATTCGGTGCAAACTTTCCTCGCATCATCTTCAAACCCCGGGCAAGGATACGGCCATCGAACGTACGATTGATCGGTTGATGTCTATTCCTGAGCGCTCGTTTCCATTTCTCTAGCAAATCGTACTGCCAAACGCGTAGGATTGAATTTTGATTCCGCTCGTAAAACGCAACACGCTGGTTCGGAATGTGATCACACGGGCGTTTTATGTTGCTGTTTGTGCCTAAATTTATTAATTTTATTAAGTGTTTGGAATCGAACGATTTGATGTCGTTATCGGTCGTCGATGTGTTTCACTGTGTACGGATTTTTTGTTATTGTCACTCGCTCGGACATCAGGATTTAAATAGTTAACTTATCGTACAGAAGGAATTAAATTTGATGCGGTACTTTAGTGTGAAGAAATGGCTAGAATATCGAACGGAACAAACGAAAAGCTGCTAAATTCAGAACGTTTGTGCTAAATTTGACGACCTTTCTGGATGCAATATTAGTATACTGGATTGAAGGATAATACTGATAAACGGATTATGCTAAATCCAAACGAATTCCCATTTACCCATTCCCATACCCATACCCATAATTCCCATTTACCCAAGTGCTATAACCGTTAAAATGTTATGTTTCTTTTACGATCTTATTCAACTAATTTTATTACCTTACTTTAACACTTTGCTTAAGAGTATCAAACACTATAATGTGATTTCTATTTAATCCAATGAGTTTATATGACTTTATATAATGATTCAAAACTTTCCGAGCAAATAGATGCACTTTGTAACGCAAAGAATAAAAAACCATTGTTAGCGAGAGCAGGACTATTCAGGGATTTCTTTCTGCAACCTTAAAATGGATGCATTTCAACAGAGTTACTATTATTATTTTATTTTTGGAGATACCAGAACATTGAACAGCTATAAAAATTTAACAAGAGACTATGCCTCAGCCATAAAGCTCTAAGCTGTTACTTGTTTTTTGACAGCCTAACTTGTGCCTGATATCAGGACAGCTTTTCAAGCTAAAAAATAAATAAATAAATACACTTTTTATTGCATATCTTGAAGTATAACTTAATCTTGCGCCAGAGATTATAAATTATTAATTTCTTCAATATTAATGCAAAACTCCCCGTATAATTTTTTTTTACTCAAGAAGAATGACCAGACCGAATTGCTGATAGAATACAATTTCATTATTGGAAATCTTTATTTTACTAACCTATAATTATAATGTAACATCATCATCATCATTATCAACACCGCTAGTACACAACTAGACTTTATAAACTTCAATAGAATAAACACTACAGGTTGGCAGCACGGCTGCGTTGAGGGGTCAACGCATAACGTGAAGCGAACCTCTCTCTTTTTGTGCCTAACCTTTGTCGCGTACACATGTGCTTACTTTATTTATGCATAATTGGCGCAGCCGGTAGTCGTTTGGTTTTAAAACGGAAGTAAAACAGTGCAAGTGAAGAGAAGTGAAAATCTCACAATAAGTGTATCCGGAATTTGTTCCGTCTCCTAGCGATTTTTCAAAACTAGGGCGATTTGTGATACCGCCGCTCCGTATCCAGACGTCAACGACCTCACGCACATATTACAAGTGTACCACGAGGTAAGGTGAACTTTTATTAACGCTTTTTATGAGCGTACAAAAGTGAACAAAGAGCCGAACAGATCAACTGTTCGCTCCTTATGTGGAGAAAAAACAAGTCAGAAGCGACTATTTCCGACAATTCTTCAGAAGAATTATCTCTGGGATCATTGTCATACGAGCCAATTACTCTACTCTTCGAAAACCTTACGCTAGATAGCAAAATGGCAGATGTAAAAGAGCTTACCGAACAGATAAAAAACCTGACTGGTGTGATTTGCCAGATAGGTGAAAAATTAGAACAACATGAGGTGTTGTTAAATAACATCACACCTGCTCTAAATACAGACCCCCCTAGGACAAATTCAGCACAATTTAGTGATTTCGGAAGCATGTTTAAAATTCCAGATCCTATTAAAATGTTGCCTGTATTCAATGGTAATAAAAAACAATTACCTTGTTGGTTAAATACAGCAGAAGAAACGCTTGGCATTTTTGAAAATGTTGTGCCACCACACATTTTTCGAATGTATTTCACCGCTGTAGTTAATAAAATAGAAGGATACGCGAAGGACATATTGTGCGTGAATGGAAACCCCTCGAACTTTAGCGAAATTCGAGAAATACTGACCGAAGCATTGGGTGATAAGAAAGAACTTTCATCATACAATTGTCAATTGTGGCATAATCGCATGGAAGGTAGTATTGAGGAACACTATAAAAAAACAAAGCAAATTGTGTTCAATATAAAATCCTTAGCAAAACAAAATGCAAAGTACAACGCTCACTGGGACACAATAAATGAGTTTATAGACGAATACAGTCTAGCGGCGTACATAAGTGGATTAAAAACTCCGTATTTTGGGTACGCACAAGCTGCTCGCCCTAAAAGTATTGAGGAAGCACATGCTTTCCTCTGTAAGTTTACTTCTAAAGAAAGTAATAGGAATTTTCATACAACTACAGGTTCAATCAGGGCCAATAACACTTCAAGTGATAAAACGATAAAAACACATGGTTTACCAAACTTCAAATCTAGAATGGATACAAACAAAACAGAACCAATGGAAGTTGAATCAACTAAGAGCAGATTAACTCGTAACAAAGGAATACTTCATAACAATGAAATAATTTCCAACTCAGAAGATGAAGAACTGTTAGTAAATTTTTGGGAGGGTCACGAGAATCCCGAACCAAATTAGTTAATTACATTCCATACATCGAGTGCAAAAATACGATATCTGGTAAAATTATAAAATTACTGATAGATTCAGGTGCAAACAAAAACCTCTTGAGACCAGGTATCATTAAAATGAACCTAAAATCATATACATCAGAGATAAACAACATCAATGGTTCATTCAAAATCAATAAGGAGGGTAAAGCAAACTTACTAGGAAATAACTTACCTACACAGACATATCACGAATTACAGTTCCATAAATTTTTTGATGGACTTATTGGGGCCGAATACATGGCAGAAACAGGAGCAAAAATTGATTTTAAAAATGAGAAAATTTTTTTCAGAGATTGTGCTTTCTCGTTTCATAAATACCATCCTCCAGATCATGTGTACCACCACATTGTAACCATTAATACACTATGTAATGGTGATTGGTTCGTTCCATGCCATCAAAAGCTGACTGATGGAATAATAATTGAACCAGGATTATATCGTTCAAGTAAAAATAAATCGGTTATTAGAATAATCAGCAAATCATCAAAACCCCCCCATGATTTAGGTCGCTTTGGTTTGAACGTCAACAATTTCGAAACGATATCTGCAATCCCTCTGAGTTCAAAGGAAAAACTTGAATTGAAGGATATTAGAAAAATTATACGCTCTGATCACTTATCAGAGCTTGAAATAGTCGAACTTTTGAAAATAATACATGAAAATCAAGAAGTATTGTTACGAACAAATGAAAACTTAACAGCATCTAATGTAGTAAAACATAAAATCATAACAAAAGATGGAGAACCCACATACACAAAGAGCTATAGATACCCACATCATTTGAAACCCGATGTAGAAGAACAAATTAAAGAAATGTTAGATAGTGGCATAATTTCCCCATCTTGTAGTCCATACTCATCCCCCATATGGGTGGTGCCCAAAAAAATGGATGCCTCAGGAATAAAAAAAGTTAGAGTAGTAATAGACTACCGTAAATTGAACGATAAAACGATTAACGACAAATATCCCATGCCGCAAATTGAAGAAATTTTAGACAACCTGGGAAAATCGACGTATTTTTCCACTTTAGATTTAAAATCAGGGTTTCATCAAATCGAGATGGACCCTGCACATCGGGAAAAAACAGCCTTCAGTACCACGAATGGACATTATGAATTTAATAGAATGCCATTCGGGCTTAAAAACGCTCCAGCTACCTTTCAGCGAGCAATGAATAGCGTGCTGAACGAACTAATAGGGAATATTTGCTTCGTTTACTTAGATGACATAATTGTAATTGGTAAAGACCTACCGACTCATTTGAAAAATTTATCGAAAGTCCTACAACGTTTAGCTAAGTTCAACCTAAAAATTCAGTTAGACAAATGCGAATTTTTACGAAGGGAAACAGAATTTCTAGGGCATGTAATAACATGCGAAGGTATCAAACCAAACCCGGATAAGATAAAAAAAATACTGGATTGGAAAATTCCAACAACTAAAAAGGAAATTAAACAATTCCTCGGTTTAGCAGGGTACTACCGAAGATTTATTAGGGACTTTTCTAAAATCACCAAACCTCTAGCCAGGTATTTGAAAAAGGAATCAATAGTAGATTTTGAAAATGAAGAATATAAAAAATGTTTCGAAGAGCTTAAAATGATTATTTCATCAGACCAAGTATTAGCATACCCGGATTTCACACAAGCATTCATTTTGACGACAGATGCTAGTAATTTTGCCCTAGGAGCAGTTCTGTCTCAAATACAAGATGGAAAAGAAAAACCAATAGCATTCGGCAGTAGAACTCTAAACGAAACAGAAACAAGATACTCAACCACAGAGAAAGAAGCGTTGGCCATTGTATGGGCCGTGGAGAAGTACAAGCCTTACCTATACGGCAGTAAATTTACACTGATTACCGATCACAAACCACTAATATTCATTAAATCATCCAATAAGAATTCTAAAATATTGCGTTGGCGATTGGAATTAGAAAATTACGAGTACGATGTTAAATACAGAGAGGGGAAAACGAATGTCGTAGCTGATGCGCTTAGTAGAAAACAACCAGAACAAATTCAGTTCAATTGCTTTGTTCACATTACAAAAAAGCCGATCAACTACTACCGAAATCAAATTATTTTCAAAATCTCAAATAACACAACACAGAACAACGCAACAGTTGTGAAGGAAAAGCCGTTCGCAAATTTCAATAGAGTTACTGTAACTCAATGCGGCTTTAACGAGATTGACATAGTGAGACATTTAGAAAACTTTCACAACGGCAGACAAACTGCAATTAAGGTCCCAGAACCACTTACGCAAATGTTACAAGATGTGCTAAAAAACAATTTCGCGGTTAAAGGTCACTTCGTAATGACAAAAACGGTAGTTGAGGATGTAATAGATCAAGAAAGACAAGACCTTCTGATATCGATCGAACACAATAGAGCTCATCGTGGGATTTCGGAAGTTGAACAGAAGCTCAGGCGTGCTTATTTTTTCCCAAACATGCAAAAGCAAGTAAAGCAATTTATTAATGGTTGTGAAACATGTAACGTGCATAAATATGAACGCAAACCATACAACATAAAAATATCTCCCCGACCAGTGACAAGTAAACCGTTGGAAAGAATACACATGGACATTTATATAATTAATAATCACAGTTTTTTGTCACTAATTGACTCTTTCTCAAAACATTTACAAATGCTGCACATCAAAAACAAAAACATAATACAAGTTCAGAGAAAGCTAAGTCATTATTTCGCTCAGTATGGTATACCAAAAGAAATAATCACCGATCAGGAAACAACCTTTCGATCCGCGCAACTAAGAAACTATTTAGCATCGATGAGTATCGCATTGAAATACGCCTCATGCTCAGAATCTAACGGTCAAATAGAGAAGACACATTGTACAATAACGGAAATCTACAATACGAACAAACACAAATATGAACGATGCGATACAAAATCAATTGTAAGAATAGCAGTTGCATTATATAACGATACTATTCATTCAGCTACTAAGTTTACACCTAACGAGCTAACGTTTAATCAGATAAACCATAACCCGGCACAAATATTGGAAAATTCAAACGAACTCTTTTTGGAGGCAAAAAGAAATTTAGACACCACGGTAAAACGACAGTTAATTGAAAATGTGAATAAAAAAGCAGCTCCAGCTTTAAACGAAGAAACAGAAGTTTTCGTAATCCCAAATATCAGGACGAAAACACAACCACGGGCAAATAAAACAAAAGCAAAAAACATTAAGGAAAAGACATTTGAAAATATAAGAGGAATCAAGCGTCATAAATGCAAAATCAAAAGATTAAAAGGCTGATGGAAACAAGTGAATTTTGGTAAATTTTCTTTTTTTAGTTAGGGTATAGATAGGATTAATATTAAGATTTAAATATTGTAACGTTATATGAAAAAAAAGAAGAAAAAAAAAACAAAAACGCACATAAGAGACGACCGAGGACGTTCGTCTTCTCCCCCGGTGGAGAAATTATAATGTAACATCATCATCATCATTATCAACACCGCTAGTACACAACTAGACTTTATAAACTTCAATAGAATAAACACTACAGGTTGGCAGCACGGCTGCGTTGAGGGGTCAACGCATAACGTGAAGCGAACCTCTCTCTTTTTGTGCCTAACCTTTGTCGCGTACACATGTGCTTACTTTATTTATGCATAATTCTATATTTGCTAGATAGAAAGTTTTGCATTAAAATACGTGGCTGTACGGGGTACGAGCCCGTTCCGTAGAGTTTGTAGATGGTAAGCATCAAAATTAATGATTATGACTTAATCATGAAATAAATTGGATTCTGGCAGCGAAAGCACTGCCCGCACCCAGCTGAACTTTACGACGCATTCAAAGATCTGTACCGGGCCAACCGCACCTTATCTGAATGCTGGCCTGCATGACCCTTTCTGTCACTTACTGTACTGAACGAACACAGGAAACATTCAACCCGCTCTGGAAGTGATGCGTGCGTGATTCCCTTTTTCTCGAAACCGTCTGCACAGTGCGGCGAAGTCACGAGCGCATCTCCATCCAACACTAATGGTTGGGAAATAAATTAGCTCAGGTGGTATCGAGGTGGGTCAACAACACAAAAAAAAAAAACACCCAAATAAAGTCAACCAACGATCTTTACGTTAGTGCGATACTACTCCCGAATGGATGCCCAACCTGTCGGAAAGTGCAGCAACTGTGAATAAGTACAATAGCGCGGTTGCGTGAAAAACTTGCTGCCGCTGCCCATTACAAGGTTCAGCCACTTAATGGAAGATTTTGTGTTTGCCATGCCGACCGCAGCAACGCTGAATGGATTGGCGGAAAGTGGCCATTACTTATGCGATTCGCAAAATGCCAAACCCATAAAAATATGAACGACGAAATTGATGAAATTAACATCCATCACATCCATGGCAGGTTCGGTGGGGACCATATGGCACTGGCAACCATCCCGCATCACGGAGTGACGAGCGACAAATCCAAACTTTATTTCATTTGGTAGCAAATGGTGTCTTTAGGTCCGTGATAAAGCATGTCGCTTCACCTAAGAGCATTAGGGGATGAAGAACAGAAATTTCTGAAAGATTTAAGTACTTTAGTAAAAACTACTCGAATCTTGAATAATGAACCATTTTGTTTTAATCTTAAATAAAACGTAAATTAAATTAAAGTAAAAGTTTTAAGTAAAAGATAACTCTTAAACTATACCTCACAAAATTCGTTTGATTACAATATTCTTCCATATACCTTTCTTTAGTGCCATATTGCAGAAGCTACTTTGCGAATCGATCATGGAGGCGCATCCCTGGAAAGTGTAAGATTGATGATGTTCAGCAACCATGAACCGTGTGTCCGTTTTACGCTTCGATATTTGTGACTGTTCCATCTTAAACTGCCAATGTTTTCCATCACCATTTTTTGTTTTGTTTTTGGTTTACTCCCGTTGCGTTATTGCGTCGTTTGTCCGCCGGCAGAAGATCATTCTCTTAATTTCAATTCCATTGCCTGTGATAATCGGGCGTTGCTGTTATGTAGAAGCTGTTGTTTCCGCTGGCCCCCGTATCAACCATCCTTACCTTCCAATTGTTGGGACAGTGGGACGGCTTCTGTTGCCCATTTACAACGGAATGCTTTTTCTTCTTCCCTTTTCCTTCTTCGAGTAGTTTCGGTGCGATAAATCGGAACCGTTAAGCAGCTTAAAAGTGCGAAGATCGGCTGTCATGTCATGGCAGCGTCGTCACATCGCAAAGGTACGGTCGCGGTTGTGAAAATGATAAGTAACGCACGGTTGATCCATTGGTGTGCCTGGTTAACGTGAAGGTTGTTTTGCTTCTTCGGCCGTACCGCGCGACGTGTTGGTGGCGGTTCCGACGATTTACGATATCGAGAAGATGGTACATTACTGGATTACTTACAGTTAGCGTAATTGCCTACGGGAGCAATCAAGCTGTGACCGCTATAAGGCACCGCCACCACTTCTGACACCATCAAGGAAATGCGAAGGAGGAATCGATTTGTAAGGATTAATTTGCTACTTGCCTTTGGGGTTTGAACTTTTGTTGACATTTTGAGCTTTTTATGTATTTATGTGTGTATTTTGTACGCATATACATGGTTTGACTGTTTCGTTTGTAATCATGCTCAAGATGGATTCGTTTCTAGTTAAGTATTGCGTGCGTGTTCAAAATACATTAACGATCTGTTTTTTCGGATAATTGCTCACATCTACAAACCACTGTGAAATCCCTATTGAAACCTGATCCAATGAGCTGAATTTGTTTCGGCAATATCAAAGCAGCTTCACACATTCTCTATACGAGTGTCCACCGACCGTCACTTCCCGAATTCCAAGAGACTCACATTCAAGTGGATCATCCCAAAGGAAAGTGACCAATGGATGATCGTCAAGCGCGAATAAATTATGAACTCCAAAGCGAACACTATTTGTTTCGCCTCGTCAATCAAACCGTTTGCCGAACTATCGATTCTCTCACGGTTACCATAATTCACTGTCTAGTTTCCAACCACTCAAACCGGAGACAGCAGCTTTAGCAGACAGCCGCCCTAATCATCGATGTTATCGAAGCGAGGGCGCATCCTCAGCAAGCTTACACTGAACTAACGTCTATCATTAAGCGGTCTGTGACAAAAGAAGAAAACAGCTATTCTTGCTAAAGAGCTGACAAAACACGATGCTCACGCATTCATTTATTTAGGGGCTTGATAAGTCAATTAATAATCAACACGAAAAGGAAAAGACGCGACACTGGCTTTTTCAATTTTGGAAAGTCTAAACACCTGCAAAGTCTGCGTACTGTCTGTGACACTTCGTGGAAGCAAATATCATCGTGAATCTAATCTGATCGTAAAATATCGTTATCTAAATCCTGTATAACGACCGTATCCTGTTGTATGAAACTTGATTGCATAACGACAGTAATAATGTTTAAAAATCTTAAGTTCTTCTTCCTTGGTTTCTATTAAAACCTTAAAGTTCACTAAACCACAAATGGGTTAAATTTACAGTTATTTTGAAAGCAGTCTTAAGATTTGGACACATAATTTTCGTAGACAAACAACAATTAAAACAATTAAAAAACAAGCATAAAAGCAGAATTAAACTTAATTATTTAGATTATTCGACTTAATTTATTTCAACTGACATTACGTAATATAACACTAATATTTATATTTTGACAAAACATAACCACAATTGCCGAACTGCAACCGCAAATGACTAGAAAGCAATAAAAGCGATCTCGCCGCCGATGCTAATTGGGATGTGGCTAAAATGTTTTCTCCATCCATGATTTATTGGAAGGCATGTCGATGATGTGACCAGGTTGGAAGAAAGTCCTGATTGAATATAATACAAGTATTCAAATCGATAATGCGTTTCGGCTTGTTAACATACAGTTCGTACAGCACCTCTTCCTTTCCACGCCCTGTCTGTCCTCCACACTCCCTGTTCGGTTTATCTATAGTTTTTTTTAGGTACCGGCCCGTCTCGCTGTCCGGTGAGAGGACCTAAAGGAAGCCACACCACACCACAGGGACTTGCGATAAATCAACGAGCTGACAATATTACGGAAACCAGTTCGATTACGACCGGAACGAAAACGCGTCGTTACATTATCGTTACAAGAGCCCAAGATCGGAATGGAATCCATCCCCTCGAGCGCCCATTTGACCCTGCTTGCCTGCGCACCAGGCGTGTGTGTGTGTGTGTCCATTTATTTCGCGTTTTTGCTGGACTCTTTACGCACCGGCAAAAACGATACAAAAGTCCTGATGCAACCCCGCGCGCCGGCCGTCTGTCGTGGCGGCCCGGTTTGTTGCCGATTCCATTAACAACCCTTTCGGGCGGGATTGACAGGATGAACTTTTATACGCGAAAAAGACGATGCTACGAAACCAACGATGCAGTCACTTGCAGACCGTTGCAGTGCCGGGCATGTCGCTGGAGCTGGTAGCTAAAAGGATTGAGAATTTAAGATATCGGCGTCGGTAGTTTGGCCGCAGGAACATTTTTTTCTCCCCGTTCTTTTTTTTTTTTTTTTAAGGGAGTCCGGTTCGGCATAGCGGTGTAATCCACACGTAATCAAAACCTGTGTTTGAGTCTCTCTTTCTCTCTTTCTCATTCTTCGGCTTGGCGTCTTGGCTGTGGCTCGAGTGCGGCAGCCCTGGTCAAAGTCGAAACCGAAACCCGCCAAATAATGGCAGCTTCAATTAATAACAAAAACCATCCGACACCTCAATGATAACGGCTTTTTTAACGCACCAACCGGACAGTTTTGAGCCGTTTGAGTGTGTTTGCGTTACGCGTCGGTTACGAGCTGCGTACGCGCTCACGCACGTACACGCACCAAAAAGGGGGAATCAGGGAAAACAAACATCCTTTTAGCAACGCCGTTAATCCAACAAAGCACTGTTGAGATTTTCGAAATTGTTTATTACAAGTTGTTTTCTTTTACCGACCCGAACAATCTTACAACAGTGTATTTCGTTTAGCAATGTATCGCATGTTTAATTTAACAACCTCATTGACGCTGGGAAAATTGATTATGATTGATCGTTTAAATTAAAAAAATTGCAAAAAAATTAAACTTCTCCACACTATGACATCATCTGTAATAGTAAACTATTACAGTCCGTTGTTTCAACCTGTTGACTTTGCCACTCTGATTGGAAATGTTAAAGTTTATTACTCGAACATTGAAATACCAAACCACCGACAAAAGACTGCGTGAAAAACAAAAGCTCCATTTGTACCTTTTCAACTACACCTGCAACACTGCTACCATCCCATATCTTCACCCCGAATGCCGAGCGTGCATATACCGGACGCAATCGACGGAGATGCTTCAACTCCGCACGCACCGAACTCCTTTTGCGGTACTCTATTAATCAAAATGCAAAGTGGTACAATAATAAAGCTGACATGCGAAATGGCACACATCATAATTACCGCTCGGTTACTATTCGGTAGTAAAAGGGGCCGGTACGAAAAGAGATGGTCTGATCGTCCGATTTGGCCGACTATTTTTCCGTCAAAAGCATTTAGCAACAAGTCTTCTGCAAGCTTCGATTAACGCCGATGGTTGAAGTAACCGGACAACCATGAGCCGGATTATGGATGTGTATGATTCTGGAGAAATGCGTAAACGCATGTGTGTACATTGTTTGGGTGCAGTAATTAATGATGACCGTGGTGTGGTCTCTTCGGCTGACATATTGATGGTGACTATATGCAACATTCTGTCGTTGGACAGTTTTCTAAATACAAGTACGATAAAAGCAATGTATAATATCCAAATCTTTTCCTACTACTAGCATTTTTTTCATTAAGTGTTATAAATAAGCCATTCAAACGCATACCAACAATAAAAAAATAATATTTGATTTTACATACTCATCGTATCCATCCCTGTACAGTGTCGAACAAAATATTAGGACCAAACAAATTTTATTAACAAATGAATTTATATATCCTCTGCGTTTCCAGCACAATGAGAAGAATGCTCCAATATTTAACTGTATTTTATAAAGTTGAACAAAGAGAATAATAAAAAACAGATGTCGATAAAATAAGTCGATACGGCCAGGCCGTTCTAACGAAACAAAAAAAAAATTCAAACATAACATAGTTAATCAAGGCAATAGGATAAATTTTATAAAATACGTATATGTTTATTTTCTCTACCTCATACTTGAATCTGATGAGTTAAGGTTTAGATCGTGCATTCCTATTGCGATCCAGTATGATGCGATGGAATGTCGCTCAGGTCGCGTTTCTCTCTGCTGTTGAGGGGAACACTGTCGTCGCCGGAAGCGCGATCATGGAAGCTAAGATCCTACGGAAACATGCTGAAGTGTTATCAGGATTTCGATAGCGTTCCGGATGTGCCGTACCATTGTACTATTTTCTTGTGTGCTGTTTCATTATGTTGACTATTACGCTAAATGCATATACAAGATAGACTGTTATAATTTTGTACAAGGTAAACATCTAATAGTAATTTCAAAAATTCAATTGGACAAAGATGATTTTCTATGAAGAGGCATGATTATATCTCTGCTATTTTATTAGTTTAACTAAAAGTTTGGGAAGCAGTCCTATTGTTTTGTCTGGCACTGTAAATATGCGCACTGTAAGTGCAGTTCGCATGTGACCTAAGTGATCATACCATAAATCCGGTTGGTACCATCCAGCCTCCGACCGTTTCGGAATGGATTGTTAATCGTTGACCACGGGACATGTGGGAGCCACTGGCAGGAAAAATAGCCATCATAATTTTTAAATATTTATCACTCAGCCTGCGGAACGCTGACAGGTAAAACATCTTACTTCGGGCCAGTAAATGCACCGCAGCACTGCTGGCAAAAAGGATGCCAGTGTCATGCTTTCATTATTTATCACGGAAGGACCTCCATTTGGTGCCAATCAAATCGAACTGATGACGGTGTTATGAGGGCGTGAGACTTCCACGGGTTCGACAGGCGCCTCGAGTGATCAACGCACCGCTGTACTGTACAGCGAATGGAAATCCTCGATCGGTACGGTATGAAAGAAAATCGTCAGGCTGGGCTGACGGTGCATTAGAACCGGTACAAATTGCCGTAGTCATATCCATAAAACCATTTTTATTATGATCAATTAAAATCGACTGTACAGCGGGCAGCCTCGAAGATGAGTGGGCTGTAGGTGACGGTGGGCGGAATACTAGCGAGGAGGTGGTGGGCCCGTCCAAGAGGTTGCGATATGCGTCCCGCGCAAAGGTGTTGGCGGGAGTCTGCTTTTAATGCAATTGCACGGCCATAAAGTACGGCAATTTACATTGACCGAGGTCTTCAATTTTCGCTTGCCAGCCGCCAAGATGCAGCAAGTTCAACTGATGCGTATGAACGCGCAACTCGAAGACAAAGGGGCGAAAGAAGCACAAAAGTAAGCGGGGTTAGAATAGGTTAATCGATGGATGGTATCAAAGTTCAATGAGCTGGATATTTCACACCATCGTTACGAGAATCGTGTTGGAAAACAGCTTGATTTGCTGTGTCCTTAAAATGCAGCAAGAGACAATCCATCGAAAATGCTAAAATGATTTGAAAACCTTGCAAACATATCCCAGTAAATAAAACATACAAATATAGCGCTCGCGCTTAATTCTCGTAACGAAGATCCAATTTAACCCAACACACAAATGCCACCTCCAGCTGCATTGAATATGGTGGGAAATACGTCTCGGACCAAACCAAACGCCCTGACACGCCGCTGACCCTGTGCACCCAGGGGGCAAACGAGCAACGTGAGTCACTCCCGGAGGTTGTTGCAGTTGGAACACATGAAATTGTTACTTTGGTCGGCGTTGCTATTACGGCAGTATGGCACCACGGCCACTGTACCACAGTTGGTCATATTTTACACGCTTAAAAGCGTCTTTTAGGAAGCGTTTTCAGCCTTCCCGGCACGGAGGAGATCCATTTTATACGCTTTCTTCGCCCAAGTGCCCATCCATCCGTTGACCTGCCCGAGTGTTAAGTGCGCTTCTTCGTGCGGAGGTGTGGATGAGCCATGGGTTAACCGACGGTGTTACTGTGCCCTGTGGATGTACCCCGATCGGACGGTTTATGGGTGGATGTGGTGTTTTAATCCGGGTCGCTTGATCGTCTCTCGACCGAACCATCGTTTAGCGGTTACCGGTATGACGTGGATGATAGATGCGTATAGGTGGGTAGACGAGCATCGTTAGCATCGTTCAGAAATGAGAGACATAGGCGTCGTAGGTTGCAGCTTAAGTTGTTCTACAAAATAACGTAGTTACAAGAAATACATTTTTTCCGTGATACAATATCAGTTAAAAATCTTTTAAAAAATACTTTGTATAAAAACTTGCGTATTTCAATCCAATTATCAATATATCAAAATAGTCGCCTTATTCCAAACTATATCTACCAGAGGTGCTGAAGTCTGAGTATGTTTAGCTTGATGGGGCTCTAGACGCCTAAATCTACCTTTATTCATACAACGGTGAAACATCGTTGGATGTGCCCGGAGGCGCTTACCATGAAACGGCGCATCTTCACATCGCCCATGCGAAGGAGTTGGTCGCGTGGCGTGGGTGACTCCTACATGGGTCGTCCGCGGGTACTTCTATCATAACGTTCGTTTTGGTTGTTTTCCCGACGAAGATAAAAGCCACCAGACACTGAGTCATATGTGTTTATGGATTATTTTTCACATACGACGGTACTTCTATGAGGGCACTCAGGCAAGCTTGCGAATACTTCCGACACCATAACGTGCATGCATCGTCTGCTGCGTTTGAAAGCATCGTCTGCTGCTCTATATGAATAATTTTCCAATTCCATAAGCTCAACACACTGTCCTACAGGAAAGAAAAGATGCACGTCGTACGTTCGCACATCCTGAACCAATGGTGCATGAAAAGGATAAAACATAATTCGTGTTCGTTTTGATGGCGGCACTGTAAAAACATTGGTACGATATCATGTCACACGACTTTTCTTTCAAGCTTCTTTTATCATGAAACGGTTCCCACCCGCGTGCAGAACCGCGTGTCATATGGGCATTTGTCTTCTACAAGAAGGCGTTATGCTTCGCAATGGAACCACGTCCACACGCGGCTTGGCGCTTGCCATGGACAGTAAAGCTCGACGTCTGTGCGAATGAATGTTTTGTTCGGCTTGTGTGCGTGTGTATGATCACTTTTACCTGTTTTTCTTCATTTTTTGTTGTTTTCAGTTCTTTCCTCTTGTTTTTCAATGTGGCACGCTTGTCAACCGGAAATTATGGGACTTCCAGAACGACCTCCGTGGAAGACCCGGACTGCACCGAGAGTGCATCCACGAGCGAAGGCGTTGGCCGATCGCACCTCGTACCGACGTGACAGCGGAAATCACTTAGGATGATCCGGCTTTGGGTGTTGGCCTTTTCGGCCCCCTTTCATTTACACCTCTCATCAGATTCCGAAAGCAAGCATCGAACGGACAGTGATTATGTTTTTTCTCGTGACTGAAAATGTGAGACGGTTATGATGCGAAATATTTATTGCTACACAGTGGTTTTGGACAGAGAACAAGTTTCCCAGCATGTAAATACGAATTGTAACAGAAATTTAAGACCTTCGTGATATGAGATCTTTTTTTAGGATGGTAATTTCAGATAATATTTGCACGGTTTTATTCGTTTCATATTTTTCTCTAACCGAAACATTTGGTCAGAAAATAAAAAAAGAAATATGTTTCGTTTTAGATAAATAAAGAATATAGCAAAAACCCCACCAACCCAGGTTCAGTACAAAACGGATACAGCATGCACCCACCTAACACTTGACATCAAAGCGGATAATGTCACCCGCCTGCACGTAGGTGAACCCGATCAGACTCGTTTCGAATATGCCCTTGCCACCTTCTGCTGACGGCGCGGTAGATATGTTTTTGATTTCCAGTGCCGGCAGTGTTTGAGCACCCCGTTAGCATACATCGGAGGTGTCGGCGGCTTTGATTGACAGTAATAAGCGCTAGAGGAAGGGCCGCAGACAGAACCAGCCGCATGAGTGTGCCGCTTGCCGTGCATGAACGGCTGGAAGATAGCATAATGATTAAAGGCTCGAGAAACTGGCGCTGGTCAGCAAAGACCTTCGCAACAATACGAACCGCAACGTGCTATCGGTCGGCACTGATCGGACGTTCCAATTGGTGGTGTTTTATGTTTCTCCACCCGGTTTTGGAAGCGCATATGCGCAAGTTACTCTTTTCTGAGCTGGTTGTCCATCATGTTCACCGATCATGTTACGGCCAGGGCGAACGTCGAACGGCGTGTGCGAAATGTGCCTTTCGAAACATTTTTGCTGCGAATGTGCAAAACTCTGGAACTCAAATGTTTCGCTCCGACAATCGACAACCCAAAAACATTCCTGACCCACCAAGACTATCGACATTCCAGTACAGCACCGGACGTAGAATGTAATGGCGCGTGGAACGTTTTATTGCACTTCCAATCGTGCACCATTGCCGTGGTGCATTTGCATCTAAAAAGGGATTAAATTGAAAGGGCAGCTCAATCTAACCGCACCTTCCGGGCGATTGGAATTGCTACTGGGAAGTGGAGCTTTATTGTTTCGGAGTTATTTTGAAGGATACGCGAGGAATCACATAAAAATCTCAGTGCCGTAATCCTGAGATATTTACAATGATTAGAATGTATGCAATGGTCCAAAGCGCATAAGGTTAAAAATGCTGGTCCCGTCGAAAGCAAAGCTCCATCACATGACGACGACTACGACTTCAGGAAAGAGGTCTGTAGCGAAGCATTTGAATTAACTCTTCGTAAGATACAAAATCTATATCCACGACTGCAAGCACACGTTTCATGGGAGTTACTTTAAAAAATAAACTAATATGTATGATGTGTGCAGAAAGTGCTTAGAAACAGAACCTACAATAAATATATGTTATGCAAAAGTTGCTATAAAAATGCATACATCCCACTAGCACTGGTTCACTCCAAATCTATAACACAAAATCAGAAAAGAAAGGAACATAAAAGTATATGGACTTAATGATGCAGACAAAAATTAGCATTCCGTTTTGATATCGACTTCAATCAGATTGCAGTTGATTAACACGATCGACCGGCAGGCAGGCAGACCCAGATATCAAGATTGTATAAATAACACTATCACTTACTGTATGGGTGTCGCCTATTTGCTACATACCATTACCGCAATTCGTACGTTCGTGATTTGAAATTTTAATTCACACCTTCACAAAACCAAGCGGTTGGAACTGGATTTTTATTTTAAGAAAAAGTTGCTTTCAGGGACTTACTGCACGCTTATTGTCCCGGGCGCACGTGTTGCGTTGGTGGGTAGACCAAAAAAAAAAGATCATTCCAAATCTTAGTTAGATGTGGTGTACGACTACTTCGTTGGTATCTTTATAATGTTGAAAAGGTTTTAAAGTAAGTTAATATAAATAGTGAATAGAAATTTATATCACACTCAGTGCGCATCAATAGTCGATTGTGGAGTATAAATAAAAATTATCCACAAAAAAGCATCTTTCTTGATTTCTCTATAAAAATCGGATATCCGCCAACGCCTCCCACCGGATGCTGTGTGACATAATCGCCGTGTCTTCGTGACGTTGTCCCCGATGACCACAGCTAACACGACCATTCCGACAAAGGTCGAACGCCCGGCCAAACCGCGGTGTAATGGCGCACGGTGTTGTTTCGCCCCCACAATTTGTAAGCCGCCGTGTTTCGATTCATCGAAACCGATGCTACCATTCGTGGGTGCAGAGACGGTACCTGGTGCGCTGGTGCGCTGGTTGTGTGGTACTCATTCATTAAGAAAATGCTTACTTCTATGCCACGGCATCGTACATCGTTAGACGATTAAACACGATTTTGCGGTGGTGAACGGTTACCTGTCAGGGTTGTGCGGTGGATCACCGCGGTGACACGGAGCGGAAGAATTACTAAATTGACGACAAAAATACACACGAAAGCACACACTTCGAACGGATACACAACTCACACCTACGCTCCATTTGATGAAGTTTATGAATGAATTTTGCACTCTGGTGGGTGTTGGAATGAGTCCAGCTGGCTTCGGTGAGGTAAAACGATCTAAAGTAACCTCTCATGGGGCAAATGTGGCATTCAAGTAAATCCGGACCTCGAATGGGGAGTATTAGTTGATAAATCTTTTTTTTTCCAGAATAAAGTAATTTGCATGAATGCGCGGAGTTTTTTTCCCAACTAATAAAAAGTAACTTTGTTTCATATGAGCGTTGCCTGAGTGTGTTAATGTAGTGCAAATAGAAATATTATTATATTAGTAGAATTAAACTACAATTATAAGTTAAATTATTTAAAAATTAATTTTTCAGTAAATTATATAACTCGTAGCACAATTTCAGCTTTATGTTGTTGCAAAACCCCTTTGTTTGTCATGATTTTTTAAACCATCCCAGCCATACTCCACCTGCAGTATTTCGTTCGGCAGATTATGAATGAACTCCTTCACGTCTGGCTGTTGATGAAATTTATGAATGAAATGCTCTCATCGTCCGTAGCGTACTCAGCGTCATATTCCGCGACGCGTGTGCTGCTCAACATGTATGCTAATGTGGTGCACCAGAATAGACCCGAGCTGCGCTTTAACGTCCCAGCACGAGCGTGGTGCCATGACTTTCGTGAATGGAAGTTGCAAAATAAATTGCACTGATTATTGACCACGCTTGCCCTGATTGCACTCCAGCTAGAGTCGAGTCGCGCTCATAACAACCAGATCTAGGATGCAGTTTTCTTTCGTTAACCTTCAGAGCCTTTTATCTTTTGCAACCTTCCTGTGTAAGCAACCGCTCGAGCTGGTATGCGCTGGCATACGTGTCAACAATGCTGTACGGGAGTATTATTTGTGCACAGTGTTCATCAGCTTCACAAAAGCAAACTAAACAAACTAAGCGAGAGAAAAGCGATTTGTTCGCTTTGCAACAGGTTCGTCGCTTGTCGGTAAATCGATGTCTTTTGTTCACGTTTTCACGCCGTTGCGCGTTGGAAGCGTGATGGAAGCCTCCTGCGTGGTGTATGAATGTCTTTTAGTTGCGCCTCCGCACATCCGTTTTACGAACCAGTCGAGGGAAGGTTTATGTGTGTTACCGTTTTGCCAGCTACGATCACTCACTGCGGATGGACGGGGTACGTGTATGCTTGCAGTGTGTACGAACGCGTGCGCAGGCTTTATACCTTCGTTCCGGTATCAGACAGTACGATTTCATTTAAATAACCAGATGGCCTTGTGTTATGGTGTAAGTGACTTGACAATTGAAGCCTCTCGGTCTACGCATTTCTCTCGGGGGAGCTAGATGCTGTCTTGTACTAGTGGGAGGATTAAAGCAAAACAAGCTTCTTTCTTTCAGTATAAATGGCCAATGGTCAGCAACGCGTGCATCGTTCGGAGCTGGAAGTTGATTAAGTGCTCGAATGTCATAAATTTAAGCCGGAAGCAAACTGGCATGAACAAACATCGTTCAGTTTTATCGATGTGTCATTTGAGGGCGGTGTACTCTCTGTTGGGGCTAAGGATTAATTCTAACAGTTCTAGTTTGCTTCTTTTAATTATTTAGGGACATAGGGACACGACAACATGAATTAAATTGTTTGATATGTCTAAAGAAAACATAAATATCCGCAGTAATTCTAAACAGTTACTGTTCAGTACTATAATATAAAAATTTCTAACATCCCAGACATTTTGAAAAAATATTAGTTCTGTAAGTCAATTTGTTTAAGCTTGTGGCACCGGCTATTTTAAAGTCTACCAGTACGTGTAGGTAGCTCATTGTTATTAATTACTATATTTCTTTAAACTAAAGCATTAAAACAATAATTATCATACATGATGTCTATGGCTTATCATATTTTTAAATACGTTTACTTAACCCCTGGATACTATTGCCACATAATAGACATTTGTCGTTTCGAACGCATAAGCAAAGCTTCATCTACAATTATATTTATAAACTCTTAAGATACCTCATTTTTATCTCCAACCTTTCATCATTGTATACGTTCGCAATCCTAGCTATCGAGACGACGTGTGACTACGCTGTCGCTCATCTTAATTAATTTAACCGTAAGTTCTGTGTAGGCTTGAGCGACGGATCCCGAGATGTCGAGTGCCCTTGAGTGTTTCTGCAGCAAAAAACCGGTCATCTGTGAAACACTATTCTAGACTGACCACAAACATCGGACCCTGCAGACATTGGCCAAGAAACAACTCGAACCCACCGCATCATGACACTGTGATCCCACGCCAATCTTGCTAACTGCTCTCAATCGCCACTGGCTCCGACACGCAGCTTGCGGCGTTGGTGGATGAGCTTAGATTTGGCGCCAAACTTTAACGCCATCGTGTTAGAGCAAATAAAGCAAAAAAAGGAAGAAAAAATGAACAGCGATCGCAAACCTTCAAATGTTCGATTTTATGTTCGAAGTCAAACGTTTGACAGAGCGTAACATAGCCTCCATGTTGGTCAGTCATTGTTCGGTGGAGCATGTCAAGCATCCTCTAGATAAATGAGGATCGCTGCGACCAAGGTGTGAGTTGGGTTGTTTGCGCTACCAGCACGCGCCACATGCCATCATTCATTGCTGAAATCATCCGCGTGGGTGTTAGCAGCGTTCGCGCTACCTTTAGGCTGATCAGGCCACGCCAGACGATGATTTCGTGAGGCTGCTGTCACGAAATGTGCTTCATTTCCGAATCTCATTAAGGGAAGAATACACAACGGTTGCACTGCGCTTACACATTTGCTGTGAGCACATGAAACAATCCGATCCACAAGAAGTTCCTGCAACTTAATGTTGACTTTTTTAAATTTTTTTTTCCCCCTTTACCCCTTCCAGACGTCGAACAACAACACGAAACATCGAAAGTGACTCAAGAGGGGTGTCTTGTTGCTGTTTCCGCGGAACATGATTCAATATTCAAATTCAACGCCAACACCGTGCATCCGTGCCCCATGCCGGTTAAACTGTTTCCGGATGAGGCGGACGGGCTAAAAACTGCTCATGACGCAATGTTACAGTTTCGCTTCTGGCCGGACGTTTGGTTACACCCAGCGGAGTCACACATTACTTGGCATGGCTTGCGCTAGAATCTGTTGCGAATCTGTGCGGAGGTGTTGTCGTTGTTTTGTTGTAAGAGCCACCACGGGATGACAAATCGAGCCAGACTTTTGGTGATAAATGAGTTACGTTCGTTCAGCAAGGCATTCGTTTTTCACTAGAATTTAAATAAGCTTCTGGTTTTGATTGATTTTGTTTCTTCCACGAACCACTTTTTTGCTGAAAATTTGCTGGAGTGTATTTTTGTTGTAATTATAGCAGTAAGCTTAATAAACTCTGGGTGTTTTCAGCAATTATAAATGAGTGCAGTAATTTCATACTCTGTTTATTTGTTATTGAGGAAATTGGTAAAACATAACAAGATCGAATAATTGGACATTTTTATGTATCCGTTAAATAAATAAGTACTCATTCTTTGATAAAAAGTATCAATATATTTGGTGTGGTGTGATATTTAATGACTTCCAAAATCGTAAAAGTTATATCACCAATCAGTTGAGCGTCTGGTGATTCCGAAAGATTTCCAAACATAGTGAAAACCCTGCTATTTATGCTTTGGCTCTCACGGCGTAAGCCCTCAATTGAGAAGCTCCGTTTTATGTCGCATTGGAACTCAGAGAGCGATATGTGGAGAGCATGCAACAGTATCTTAACGGATTCACACGATGTGGAACCGATACGCAAGTTATGGACAACTTTAAAAATGCTACCAATTCTCAATAACTATTCCATACAGTTTTGATAAAATAAAAACAAGCATTTAAAAATGTGATCGTTTATCATCATTTATCAGCAGAGATTGTAGCAATAAACCAATGAACCGAAAGAGAAACAATTTAGAAGTTGTAAAAACTGTTCAAGTACGTCTTCTATTATTAATTTTTGCTACTCCTGCAATACTGTTTATTAATTCTCTTATGTATGATTTTATATCAAACATCTCGAAACATCTTATTTGAATAATGACTCCTAGTTTATTCTCAGATTTTAATATTAGTCTTCTTGTACAATAAAATGTATTTTTTGGAAAAATGGACAACTGAAAAGCACTCAATTGCACGGGAAACATTCGCGTTCGATCAGTATTGTAGCATGCGACAAACTCGCAAAACGGCAGTACCGAACAGATCGAGCAGTTTTGAAGCCGAAGCCTAAGGTTCGACCAACCGCTCGAAACGTTTCATGCGATCAGTTCGTTTTTATCCGCCGAGCCGCGAACACGCGCGATCCGCTTGCTCACGATCGCGTACAATTAGCGCGCCCTAGTCGTACCGTTCGATGCACGAACGCATCCCACGCTGCTGTGTGCGCCCGCGTAAGGGACAAACGAATACAATCCAGAAGGACGGTACGCCTCCGCGTGGCCGCCCTTGCAGCCCTGCAGCAAACGCATCGCGGCGTAGGCGTGTGCTGGATACGCACGTACACGCGTCGTGCATTTGGAGCTTGCGTACGCTTGCGGAGCTTTAGCTGACGGCTTTCCACACCAAAGGATGTTGATCGCTGTTTGCGCTTCTTGATGAGGTTTTGCCCGAGGCCCGTGCGTAGTTGTTCCAATGTTTTTGTTGCCTTCGTTTACCCATTGCGTGGGGTGTAAACTTCCGTGCGTGAGTGTAGCCGGTGAATGGAGTGAGCTGTGAACCGTAAAATAGAGGCTTTGGAAGGCAAGGCAGCAAAGAAGCGCGAGGAGAAAAAAAAACTACGAGTGGAGTTTGTGTTCGTTGCCGTCGGTGACGTGTGTGCTCCGGTGTTTTGGGGCACCGAAAGCGAGAGGAGAAGAAAAATCATCCAAAAAGTGCGACCTGTCGTCCTACGCCCGCAGACGGACGCGGTTTGACAAAACTCTCAAACCAAAGCCGTCGGCTGATTAAATTTCTGGAGACCCGCGTGTGACAGGCGCCTATTGACGCCCAAGCTCGGGGCTGGTGTTTGTCCCCACAATATGGATGAGTGGGCATCACCGGCGTCGTGGATATGTGGCCGTACGATAGGATGGTTTCGTTGTTTGAGCGCCCGTTGAAGTTACTTCACAGTGTTGATCGTATTGGTCGATCGATTTGATCGTTATCAACTTGGATGATGCAATCAATTGTTTCAAAATGCTGTACGACTCTCGGTACATTAGTGCTCTAATTCCGATGGTTTGAACATCGATCGTGTATGAAAACAAGTGCCAGTGACAGATAGATTCAAGGCGGGGAAAAAAAAGTCAAGTCAGATAATTTTAATACCTGCAACCGGGAAGGTTGAAAGTGAAAGTGCTGTTGCAAAGAAGAGTATCCTAACCGACAACAAATATTCAAGAGCTTATAAATCTCCAGGTGAATACACCAAGCGATCGGATTTATCAACATTGTATACAGTAGGTTAGTGTTTTATCTCTTTTTACACATAAATCTTCAAACGTTTCAAACGTAGCACACTACTGACAACATTACAGCCTGCGCTTTTTCCAGCTATGGACATATAAAATAGCACAACTTATGATAAACAACGATAAGACGACGCAAATGTCAAGACGACGCAACTGATCGTGGGAGTGGGCTTAGAATCTTTTTTTTTCTCCATTTTTTCCACGCTTCAGTGCGGTAATATAAGTTGACTCGAGTGTCTGTTGAGCATTGTGCTCTGAACGTGGGACGCAATAAAAAAAACATGAAAAGCCTCCACCGCTCCAAAGCAGTAAACATCGGAAGTTGTCACTACTCGATGTTTCCTAAACAGATGAGGCGTACTCGATAGCTCTTCCAGTGCTCGCGCTGTTGCTGACGCGCTGCACGGGAGCAACAAGGCGCGAACAAATGATGTGGTGAATAAGCAATTAATAGAACGTGATCTGGGCGCGATCGCGGTACGGTCGTGGCTTGCTTGACGCAGCACATCCTCGATATCGTGGAGTTGTATCTCGCGCCAAGCGGTAGCAAGCAATTGCTGTTGACAAATCACATTACAAACTATCCTCGAACGATTGTCGTCGGGTCGTTAGCTCGTGCCGTGTCGGTTTACATTAGCTTTAACATCACGCACCGCGCATTACGATCGTGAAAAACGAGCAATAAATTCGGTGCAATACTCAATCACGGGAAATCGGGTTACGGTTCGATTTAATCGTGTGTCTGAGCTCGAGGTATGTGCGAACGTATTAATAGTTTGTTCGTGTATGTATTAAAACGCCATAAATTTTATTCCTTTGCCTACAAAACCCCAATCGGTCACTTCAAATAATGGGAGTGGACATGTTTTAATGGATGTTTTGTATGTTGAATTTAAACAACTGCTATAAACACTAAACCCCCAACAGTTAAGAATGGAATGTACTATTACCTTAGATTCCATCGTATATTACCGTAATTAAAGTAAACGGCACAATCCGACATTTTACAACCCGTTCAGCAAACAAATGCGCGGCACATCCAAGTTTCTTCTATGCCAGAGGCATATTGCAGCAGGGATCTTAATTGAATTAACTTTTTCATATGCGCTCTGAAACATTCAGCTGGCACTTACGTACAGCGAAATGGAAAATTAAAAATTGAACTCACTTTACCAAAGCATCATCGAAGCAATGTCCTTCAGGGGGTACCTTACCAGGACGCCCGCAGGCAACGAATGTACCCAGTGTACACATATTCACCGCGCCTATCCCGGTCCCTGCCCTCCTTCACGATACTGCACGAGCGATACCCCTCACCATGGCCACCGTGAAATGTTAATTAAACTTTGATAAAACCGACCCAGCATCACGCTGCAGCTCGATGCGTTTCGGTGCATTCCGGACGGAGCAATATTACCGTGTCATCGTATCGCGCCGTTTTTGGCGATAGCGTGCCGACGGGTACCGTGGCGAAATAAAATATATGAGTTTATTGATTTCACTTAATTTTCGGGATTTCCTTCACCCCCGCCCCGAAAAACTCTAACCGCGCTGCACCACGGGTTTGTTGTAACAGGAATGCGCATTGTGCCAGTGCTTGCGGGCTGCCACAAAGAACGGGTGTTTCGCCCGCGTCCCGCAACTAAGAAGACCGTACAGACGGACAGTTTATTGCGTCCTTTACCTCTACAATGTGGCATTCGGGGCTGTGTGGCTAAAGAATATGGCAGTAAAAATGGTTTAAAGCTCTCGAAGATGATGAAGTTATTTTAACCGCACCTTTCGACGCAACCCAAACGCAACCGTACGGTGCTTTGATCGACCGGAGTCTTATCAGTGTTTGGTGGTTTTGTCGAGAGGTTGACTGAAGCGTCAGCGTCAGGCTACCGCCGCGAGGGTTTGATCGTTTCAAACCCGATGATGCACGCACGGAGATGACCGATCAGCTTTTGTAGCGTGTTAATTAGTTACATTGTTGCGGCATTAATTGAAAGCAGTTTTTTTTGTTACAGTGCGCTAACAAAACTTGGCACTCCCGTGTACTTCCACCGTGAGATGACCAGGGCGTGTAGTTAATTACGCTTGCTTGGATTGCATATTGTTGTATTGGGAAAAAGATTATTAATCGAAAACGATATTCATATTCGATTTAAATTTGCAAACAAATACAAGTTAAAAATTGTAACAAATAAGCTACAAGTAAAAATTTATAAGAACAGTCAATATAATACATTCGTTCTAAGAGGTCATGAATATGACGATCAGTAGCAATACAAAAATTACATTTAGGCAGTAACTTTTCATAGTAAAAAAAAGATAAGAAAAGGTAAAAATAATATAGATTTTTTATGATTTACCTTCATCGACTTGCTGAGCTGACAACAGCAATGACATTTTCTGGCTCGTCTAATCGCCGCTTGTTTTGACCATGGTGATAGCTGCAACCACACAATCACATTCCTCACAAACGCTGGCGAGTGGTTTGCCTGAACCAAAACAAAATTAACAGTGAGGTTAATTGACTTCTAGAGCATGTGATTGTCGTTTGTCGCCGTTACGCCTGCTGTCAGCTAACGATCCGCTAGATCGCAAACCAAGCGCGTCTCTCTGCGTGTGAGACCGATTAGCAAAACCGTTCGGGGTGTGGTGTGAATTGGAGGGAGGGCAGCAGGGAAAACAAGACCAATCGATAGCGTGATTGTGGATAGTGCGATCGATGCCGAATCCGGATCGGTGTTCCTTACCTTTCTTCGGGGGGCAACCGCACGGCAACCGCGCGGACGGACGAAAGAGTTGAACGCACAAGCTATCACGAACCCGATCGGTACGCGTTGGTAGCATTAATCGGGCGCGTTGCAGACAAGTGTGGATTTTCACACTTGTGGCCAGCCTCTTTTTTCACTCTTTCTCTCTCTCCCTCTCTCTCACTCCGGTTCGCTCCCACCGCTCTGCTCCCCAAACCCTCCCATTCCAATGCGCATAAAACTGTGCCGTCCCCGGTGCTCCAACCACAGGTCAGACGGCGGCTCAAGTGGCCTCCAAGAGGTCGGTCGGTAGTTTTTGTCGTAATTAAGTGGAGTTGAGGTTCGAAATGGCAGAAAATTACCGACCGAAGAGCCGTGTACCCCACCCAGCCCACCTGATGGTGTGACCCCCGCGTGCCGGCTCGGTTTACGAATTTGCCGTCGATAGGGCCGCGGGCCGGGCACCGCACGAGATCCTTAAGTAGGGCTAATTTACACCTTCGGTGCGACAGTAATGAGGTTGTCAGTTTGAACTACATCATTCATGCGCGAGCATTTGGAGCGGGCCCGACCGACCGCACGAAAGGGACGAATCATTTGGAGCAGTCGCTGACGCCCGCAGGCTACCCGGGGCCGGTTCGTCGATTGACCAACTAATTTGATGACCAGTTCCG
Organism: Anopheles moucheti; assembly: GCF_943734755.1. Classification (NCBI taxonomy): domain Eukaryota; kingdom Metazoa; phylum Arthropoda; class Insecta; order Diptera; family Culicidae; genus Anopheles; species Anopheles moucheti. The sequence continues at coordinate 41,715,505 of NC_069140.1, forward strand.
CCGATTTGGGGTGGAATTTGGGAACCGGGAATTTATACGCCGGTTACACCCAGCCCGACACGAACGATCGTCTGGTGTGCGGCCCACTTCAGTCATCTTCCGCTGAGCGCAAAGGATTAAAATCGATAACTAAGAAAAGAAAATAGCACCAAACCACGGCGAGGGCCCGCACGGGGCAAAGGAAAACGAACGGGGCACGCAAACGCAAATAGCTGAAGCGCTGGTACGGCTGATCCGCTGATCGATTCGCCACTCGGTGTGTCGCGCGTTGAACGCCAAAGCGTTTGCTTCTTGTTTTGTTGCTTTTGGCGCAGCAATATAAATAAAAAACCAGTATGACAGGCTTTAAGACACAGTCGGGCGTAGGCCAACAGTGCCACATGCAGACTGAGTTATAACTTTGTATTTTACACATTGGAGTTAACGCACAAAATATTACCGTCGTTCCGTTTCGCGAGGCAAATTTATGTGCTCGGTCTGCAAAACATGAAGTATTGTGTATTGATAAGCGTTCGAATTTTGGAGATCGCTTCACCGCTGGAATGGCTGGAATTGCTTTTCGATCGCTGGTCGATCTGCAGTGTGGGTCGACCAAACGCGATAGGTGTATTGTACGTGTACGTTGTCATGCGAGGGAAGACCAGACCAGGTTATTAGTTAGGGGTTAATTATTTTATTAAGCAAAGCAACTGGAATATCTGTCAGGAACCACTCTGACGAGCGAGAGCAGCGTGCTACATGTATGGGGTGTATTATCGACCGAAAGAAATTCGTTTTACGATTAAAACGAGATTGAATTTAAAAGCCCAATTCATCATTTGCACCACCGCGCACACACACACACTTTTGTCGCGGAGCACGTTTTTCGGACGCGTGTGGGTTGTCTAGACCATTCCTTCTTTTCAAGGCCCCACCGCCCGCTGTCCAACGCCCTTCTATTTCATTCAACGTCGGAAACCCCTATGTGCCCTCGATCCCGTGTGGCAAGTGTTTTTTTTAGTCCATTGGGGAATGGGACATCCAGTTTCGGCTGGCCACATGAAACGTAACATAACAAACCCTTCGGGAAAAGCCACCTACAGGTTCGGTTGTTCACTGCTTCGTATGCAGTCCACAATACAGGATCGCGCGTCTCGCGAAACAGCGGACAAAGGTGCCAAACGTTACTTGGTCAATATTTCAAGGCAATCGGTTGAGCGAGTCCTCGCGTATTACTCGCGGCCAGTGTGCCCCACGCGTGTATGCAAAATACTGCAACAGCTCAATCGGTGTGCTCGAGAGGATGGCACTCGATTCGTTGTCGCGCTGTCGGCTCCTACACGTGCTGGAGATACTTCAACGCACCGCACTTATGACCGATTGTTCCGTGGCGCCACTATGCAGATAATGTTGTGGTGCGCGATGCAGCGGTAAAGATAGCCACAGTCACGGCCACCAGTACCAATACCGATTCGACCGGGTACAACAGGTGAAATCCTACCGTCACCGTAACAGTGAGCTCAGACGCATCGTAAATGTGCACCGTACGAACGAAAGACCTTCGGCTTATCCTGCCCGAATTGTCTTTGAACGTGGATCGGAATGGGCCACAGTGGTGGGCATTGTTTGGGTGGTGATTGCGGCCCAACCATTGGACCGTTTTGCCATGCGACGCGATCATTAATCTTCATATGAATATTAATCATTAGCTCGGAAATGAGGAAGGAACGGAGATAAAAGCAACACAACAAAAAAAAGACATAACGCAACTTCTTACATCGCAACAAGGTGGTACTGTGGTCCATTGTCCCGGTGGGCGCATGGTGTAGATAAAGGTTATAAATATATTCCTTTTTCTTCTGGAGAATTTTTTTCTCCATCCTATCCCGACGAAGGATGTAGATCGTCACCACTGTGTATGTGTGTGTGTTTGTGTGTGTGGAAAAAATGTTTCCCCACGCCTCAACTCGATCTGCGATCCAAAACGGCCAAACCATCAACCTGTGCGCGACAATCACGAGATTCCGTTACGCATGCTTCAACGCCCTTTCTTTCAATGTGCGTAAGCCTTCGGTGACGGCACACTAGACACCATGCAAAACCACCACCGCACGCACCAGCGGCGCAAAAGAGGTCCGGTATTTGAAACCTGCCTGGAATGTCATTGTTGCCGTACACCGTGCGAAGGGAAAAACGGCGAAACGGGCGACTCGAGTTGAAATTAATGATTAGAGCATGAGGCGATAGTTTGAGGCAACGAGTGATAATGAGCGTAGACAGATTTTGAGCATCCCGTCCTAATCCCGTTTGAGGTTTGATCGATGATTGTTTTGTTTTTTTTTTCTTTCGCTATATAAACAAGCTCGCGATCTTGAACTTACCCACTCATTACGCTCAAGTAATTCTTAGTTTCACCCCAAAAAAAATGAAGCGTTTCTTTTTTGAGTTGTGCCGAATAAAGGAAAATAAAATATCATTTTACTCTCACCTGCTTTCGTAACCACGCATCGCGGGATCGATGGTCGTATTAACGCTGTCAATGAACACGCTGCAATAAAACCACTTAAAACAAGCCATAAATATTTCTTCCATTCCGGGATTTCGGTCCCATTGCTTTATGCGAGATCCGGTGTGGTACAGTTACGTCGTACGTCGCGAAAAACAACTGTCTGTCAACCGGCCGGAGACTGCTACCCCTTCTTCTACCGCGAAGCTGCATCCTTCTTTCCATGGCACACAAACCGGAAAGCGTAATGCGACTCAGGTGCATACGGAGCTGCCCTTTTACCTAGCGATGCCACACACCCCAAGAATTGCCAACGCTCTCAGAACTGATACCTTCCTTTCCAGCGCACGTTTTATCAGCGAGCTTTATTTTCCCCGGGTCTGTTTTTGTGCTTCTCGCGTTGCGATTTCGACAAACACTGCCGAGGATTTAAACGCAACGTAAACGCATTTCGCATTACGCCCGGTATCACGATGTTGTTTATGTTTTTACGATCCCGAACCCGATCCGTTCCCGCTGAGGGCTTTAAATTTTATCTGATAAAAGCGGACAGACAATCTAAATGCCATCCACCCACCGACGATGTGTGCACTCCTTGCAACTCCTCTATCACGGGTTTCACAGCATACGCACACCGTGAGTTTCAGCACGCGAAAGCTTCCCTGCAATAAGCGGGGACGGAAAAACGATGTAACAACGTCTCTGTCGCATGTGTATGGGTGTGTGCCCTGCGTACGGTCCTCGCAGACGGAGACCCTAAATTTCGTTGGCAGGAGCGAACCATCGGAAGGCAATAAATTAAGCCTCAAAATGAGTGTTCCAATTAGAGGCAATAAAATCCCAATCAAAACCACGACACTCTGGCAGCCTGGCCCTTGCGATGCGACCCCTAGCTCGATTGCCCCGAAAAAAGAGCTCCAGCTAACCTACCCTCGAAGACGAAAGTAACACTTGGACACCCTTCGACAATGCGCGAAATATCACATGATCACACTGACCAAACGGGTCCGTTGGATCACTAAGTTGGAGGAGTTGGACGGACTTTAAGGGGTTTGGGTTTTCTTTAATTCGTCTAATTAAATAATTTCATCCCCTGGAGAAGACACGAACACGATCACGTGAACATGGCACTCGTTTTTAGGACCAATTATCGAAATAAGATCGGTGAGATCGGGGCGAATTGGACCCACTGGTGGTTCGGACCGATCGTAGTAGACAATTAAATTATTATCACCTCCCTCCCACCCCTTCCCAGCCAGATCGAACCGTTCCAATGGTACCGGGGCGGAAAATGTGTGACAAATGGGTCGGCACGATGCAGGGTCGGCACTAACCGCAGGGTATGCCACCAAAGATTTTTCACCACCATAAAATTAGTTCACAGCTTCTTCAGCGTTTGATTGGCGCGAGTGTCCTCACGCTACCGTCTAGCGCCTACCGTTTGATCGTTTTGATTAATGAAAGAGCGCGCACGCGTATTAGTTTTGCTGCCCGCGAGTGCTGTTTGCTACCGTAGAGGAATTTCGCGAAACACGAGTAGGCAGACGTTGTTGCTTCGTTGCTTTCTTTCTTTCTAGACGGTCTTTCTGTTTGACGAGCTTCAGGGACTGATGAGCCACGGAGCCCGTCCTTTTATGGGCTTTCATAAAACGGTCCATTTTCTGCTGTAGCATCATTTAGCGAACTAATGATGACAGTGCCGACTGATGAGGTTACAGCTGCCGAGATAGTGAGCCAAGATGGTGGAAAACCCTCGGATGTATCAAATTAGACGATGGCGATCGTAGCTGGGCAGCTGGGGTATTCGGGGCAAAGGTCAAAGAAAGATACAATTTCGTTCGAATGGTGAAAGTTATCGATTATTTGGTGTACGTTGATCTGAAATGGGTATTAGTCAGTGATCCATAAATAACTAACTATTGTATTGGCATTGTGTGTCGAGATATTGCTAAGAAATTTATTCCACATATTTCTAAGAATTTGAGTTTCAAGAATTAGCATCAAAATGGAATTACCACCATTTTGATAAATGTATGTCGGAGATCAACAGATCACATCATCACACACCAGGCGTACAAAACGTGCTTCAGCTTAATTTAACAGATTAATTAATTAATTGATTAAGAACATATTAAAATGATTTTGCTTTATTTTGTCGTACGCAGAACTGACTATCCAGCCTCGAGTAAATAAAGTTACAGCATTCAAAAAATGACAGGCCTAGACCCTTTAAGATTGTTGTGCCGATAAAGATTTGGTTTTTCTTAATGCCACGTGTACTATTGAACCAATTTTAAATTAATTATTTGTATCGAAAAAGCAGATTCAAACAATCGTATTCGAAGGAACAAACGTATATGATGTGTGATGATTAAAATATTCAAAAGTATCAAGTAAATTATTTTTATCAGTCTCTTATTTCATTTAGTATTGCACAGTACACACGTAAACGTTTGGCATACATTTGCTACAGTGCACAATTTACATTTGTCACCAAACGAACGTAAAAGCAAGATATTGGGATTTTCCGATACAACAATCAAAAGCGAAACACCCATACGGATAACGCAAACATTCCCCAGTTGAATGGATATTTCTCACATAAATTACTCCACAGCACAATTAACAGCACAACCGCAAGCGAATCGTCGAAACAGTCGAATAAAGGTGCGAAGTTACTATCCGACCCATCCCAAAGACGTGTGATTATTCAAATTCCGTTTCCAATGCTACCGAAACGGTTGATGGAAAGATTTAAGGCTAGCCCCCAAAGAAAAGCAAACACCACGGCGGGACACTTTATTGGTGTAAATCCTTCCTTTATCGCACGGCTCCATTTGTTGGTCATTTAAATAAAAGCCTCGATTTCGAGACAAATCGCTATTTGAGCACATATTTCTTCCCTTTTTTTGTAGCTCCCCTTGCTGTACCAGATCAGGGAAGCAAGAGATTCTTCACGGGAGAGGATGAGAGATGTGACAGTTTACTTTATTTTCGGTTTCGTTCGTTCGTTTGAATGACACGTTTCCCTTTTTGTTTTCTTCACACTTCCCAAACCACTTGGTTGTCACGCAAGTGACGAGAAATTTGCATTGCAAAGTTGCCGGGTGGTTTTGCTGGACCGGCCATTCCCGCAGCCGTTTGGTTTGTTTTGACTAAACGATTTCACTTAGCTTAATTACCGAATTTGGATCAAATCCCAAGGACCCCGAAGGCATCCACATGCGACGCTGGTGCGCTGAACGGCGATCGAGTGATGGCTCTATCAAACGGTTGGTTGGTTGGAGAAGCACCCATGCACACGAGCCAACGGGGTGGAAAAAAAGTGTAACAGATGCTCGAGGGCCAGCCTGCCGAAACGATCGAACCGCATCCGACATTGAATTTAAATGAGTGCCCGATTGTGTCCTGTCCCCTAAGGGGCGCTCGTGCTAGACGAAAGATAAATGTCATATTTGATAGATACACGAGCAGCCTTTTAAGACGTGCGGACTGGCTGGCCGAGCTGGGCAAATCATCAAACAATGAGACAGCCAAATATTTGTATCTGCATCTGTGGAATGCAATTAAGATCGAAGTTTATCTAGACAATCCGCGCATAATTTGGCAAAAGCCAAAAGAGGCAAGATAGAAACGAAGCGATACAATTAAGTGCAAAACAATGGCCAGCAATTTTGGATGTTGTTTCGAATTTTTTTGATACATTTTGGGGATAAAAATAAAGTCTTCGTATATTAATAATTCACGGCATTTAATAAAAAACAAACACATAACATGATCGTTCGAAAAAGAAAAAAGAAGCATAATAAATACACTCCAAGATTTGTCTTCTTGCATACACACAATTTTTTTTATTGACTTGATGCAATGCGCTTTGCAAGCATAACTCGCTCAACATACACCATACCGTCATCAAACAGAAGGTCACGATGATCGAATTGTTGCGTATCGTACTGAGCGCGTTCGGTTGTTGTTTACCTGACGTTTCGTTGATTCAATTCCATATACCCCTGCCATGCTGTGTGCTGTTGTCAAATATTGTCACAAAAGTGGTCTATTTACCGTTCGACAACTCGCTGAACCGCTACACTTTCGATAAAAGTTGGTTGCGTTTTTTGGCGATCACCATCCGGCAGAATAAATAGTGAAAAAAACACATAAAAAGAGCTCCTGCTAAACCTTCATTTCGGGCCAAAGGTGTGAATACTACCTTTCATTGACTTCTGTGCTGCAGCGTACGTTTCAAAGGATGATGTCAGCCTCAGCGTACTGCCAACATTCCGGAAGCAGACAACCCAACAAAAAAAAACACTCTTAGTTGGTGCTGCGTCGTGTGCTGTTAACGCAATTCATTTATTTCTTTTATTTTATCGATGCGTTTTTTGCTCATTTTTTAATTTTGCAACAACATGCTAATGGAGAATTGATTTTTAGTGTCTGGCCGGCTGTCCGGGCGGTGGGAATCGAAACACCAAATAACGAACGCAGCTCCCGGTCGGTTGGCTATGCAAAAAAAAAGATCAAGAAAGAAACACCCCGTCTGCACACCGTTTGGCGAACGCAACATCTTGTAATGATGCTTCATTACAATCTGTAGAGGACCATTAAATGGTTGTCGAGGATCGTCCGTCCCACGGACGGCCCAGATCAGTTCCTACCCCAGCGTTCCCAGCGCTGAACTTTTGCCCGCAAGCGTAAAACGATTCCGCTGATAGGGTGATAGCAATAATTGTTGTACGAGTGGTGCCCAACGGTGCCATTTCGGCGCGAATGGAATTGAACGCGTCAATTAACACTTGCCGCATTTGGCGTGGAGAAAGCATCGATTTTGGGCGCGAAAATTTGTGGCAATGGCAGGATGCCATGCACCATGTCAGTAGGAGCGCTGGTGAGCGCCGACATTCCTGCCTGGTGCACTAATTTGCGGGGTGTAGTCCGTTTATGAGATCGTAATAGCTTTTATGGGAGTTTCAAATATGATCACATAAATAAAATGAATTAAAATGAATTCGATCAGTGGTTTGTCAAGATACGCCATAAATGGATTTAACAAAACTGTTAAGTAAAGCCTTGATAGCAACTAGCCTTTGAAAGGGAAATTCTTTTGAAATTTTTCTCTGAAATTATAAAATTACATGCATCAGCTGCAGTTTGCAGCATTGTAACATTTCTCTCTCGTCAGCATTGAGCGCATTATTATTAAAACTGTTTCAAGTTCAATCCTTACTTGGCCGTGTCTGGTGAGGATTATGCCTTTCTCCAGACCTCCATCGGTGGATGATTGCCGGTATCGTGTAGCTGTTGAGATTAGTAGCGTACTAAACGAATTATCACATCCATAACAAACAGTGCTCGAGGGATATACCCATTTGCGTACGTCTAGCGCAGAGTGACGAACAGTCACTCAGTTCAACAGCATTGCCGCAGGACGTTCGGCATTAAACCACGAACGCAGAGGCTCCACATCACCTGCACCAGTTCTTGTAACCCAATCGTGGCGAGGGAAAGATTTAATTTCATTGATGATTTTTTAATGAATCAATGCCCTTGTATCATGACAATCACGTAAAGCATGCAATGCAACCCAATGATTATTTGAGTTTCATGGGGGAATGATCGATAGCGAGGTGTCCTACAGTTAGGGCACATTCAATCCCATCGACTGGAATGTGAAAAAGAGCTGGAAACGATGCCCTAGAGATGACTCGCACTTTTATCCCTCAAGTCATAGAGTTAAACCCTATCACGGGTCGTCTAAGGTATAGAGAGAAAGAGGATTGCATAGTTGAAATGTAAAAACTACAAAACCGGTGGATAGATATCAACCGTAAGCCAGTATTTAAAAAGTGTATGATTATCCATTTAGTAGCCCTTATGTTAGGGCAATTCGTCTAAAATCTACCCTACATTAATTCCCTTCAAGGGTCCACACAATCCTGGTGATCACACAGCGCTAAGGCGTAGGAAACAATCACGGACACAAATTCTCAACATAACCGCAGCCTTGCGCGATGCAGCAACGACAGAAATAGTCGTACGAAATAATTAAGATATAAATGATTTCCAGATAACTATCACAACTATAAACGCTGGCAGGCATGAATGAGAATACACTCGGGATGGCCTCGATAATAGAAAACCATCAAATGTCTCGTATGATGTTAGCCGGTAATGAAGAAAGACATCAAGAAAACGGACCCGCAGGCTTCTAATATATTGTTTCCCTCTATTCGCCACTAGCTGCCTTTACGTGCTCTTGTTAGACGACGGCCTCGCCTGGTGAAGCTAATCTTGTCAAGCTGTGGAGAAACAACACCGGCAGCGTTTTAGAGATATTTTTTTCCTCTGTTTGTCAAAAAACATTCCAGCACAGCAGCCCTCGCTGTCTGCCTTAATTTACTATTTATGTGAAAGTAATTCGACAGTCACTGATCATGTTTGTCATGTTTATTATGATTGCTAACGGTTTGCCGTCGCAAAAGATCATTGAAATTTGATACAATTTTTGCTTCCTGCTAAGTCAAATAAATGGCGCAGACGGGCTACAACATTTTTGAACTCCCCCCAAAAAAAAAAAGCTCACCCAACACTGAGGCTAGAAAAACTGTCACGAAAAAGGGTTTCACTGTTGCCGACACCTATAGTAAGGGAGCATAGCAAAGCTGGTCGCGATAAGCTGCCGAACGAGCACATGTTTTACACTACCCGACCTGCCTACAAGTCCAGCGCTAGCAGAAAACCGCTTTTTATCAGCCTCGCTCGGCTGAACGGAGGACGAAAACGAGCGCAGGAAGCGAACAGGCCGCGAAGGAAAAGTTCCCCCTCACACCGCAACAGCCGGTCACCCGGTCGGCATCCTGCAAAAACGTACACCAGGCAACAGCGCGCAAAGAAATGTTGTTCGCCTTTAATTGCCCCACCACACGGCCGTAGCTGGCCACCGAGCTGTTCAAGATCGATGGATCGGTTCGCAACGACTGTAGCGCTGTGGTACTTTCCTTCCGAAAATTCACCTGTCGCATGGTCCTTGTACACCGGTGTTGGAGGGCAAAAAAAAGTAACGCAAAACAAAACTTTAACTCATTTCCTCCGCATGTTTTCGTCACCATCGGCTTCGTCTTCCCCAGTTCGGCCACGATAAACGCCAGTCGCCGAGCGGCACATTTTTCGCGCAAACGCATTTGCAGCTTTGATTTAGGATGACAACTGCGACGACAACTTTTCAACGACCAAGTAAAACCACACACGCGCCTCCCGAACATTCAGCGGCACCGGACAAAGTTGCTACCGAGATTTTGCGCTGGAAAGGAGACCGCACCGGTCACTTAAGCGAACGCGTTCACTTATGCAGCGAATGTTGCGTCCGGAGGGCATCCTTAAAAAAAGGAAAAAAAGCGCTAGTTTTGGAAACATGGGATAACAGATCGGGTTGAGTTGGGGGATACCGATTTAAATGGCGAAGTTGATGCGGTACGCGACGAGTGATTCGCAACTAGAGCGAAACTTCGGCAACGACAGACAGATGTTTCGGTGGGCTCCTGCGGCCGTGAAAGTGTGTCGGTTAATTCGTAAATTGGATGCTGATAGGTTTCTGCTTTAGCTGACGCCCTTCGCGACTAATTAAAATCATATTGATTTATAGATTGCTTTTGATTTGCTCATCCCATCCCGTTGCATCGGTTTGTTTCGGTGAAATTATATTTTCTATTCGAGCAGATAGGAAGGCAAGTTTTTGAAGAACATGTCCACTATTGATCAATTTAAAACCTACAAGGAACCGGTATAATGGGACATGCATCATCATATTAGCATGCAACATCCCGGCGGCAAAAGTTTAATTAATTTAATTGCTCTCGTGTAGTCGTAAATTTGCAACGATTTCTACGCGCTGCTAGATGGAAGTCGATTGAGAGAACTGGGCAGTAGGCTGGGTGTTCTAATCGATTCGTGATCTAGGGCACGCGTTCATTCGCCGGAGGTCGTGACTATAGCCCCACACTTTATTGCCTGCTTTATTGGTGGTCAGTGTGGATTGCCGGCAAAGGCTCTCTGTGGAGTGTTGAACCTACACCATCTCTATTTTATTTTATAAATAATTAATTAACACTAAGTTTTAAAAAAGTTCTGCTAATGAACACAGTTCACACAACTTATCAATTCTTGCTTCTCTCTTTATACTTGCAGCGATGTACTACATCTCGCACGATCGACGATAAAAGCAACCCCGGTAAGTACAAGACTGTCCAAGAAACTGTCACTGCCTGCTAAATGTCACAGCGTGAAAATAGCTTAGCGGACACAGCTCGCTTCGATATCTCCCATCACAAGGAGCACATCTCGATGACCTAAACGATATCTACCCGCTGTCATCTTGGACGATTGGCCGCTGGGAGAAAAATAGTTCCCCCCCCTTTTCTTGATATCTCAATCAAAACGCATTAGGCGCAGGTGCCAGCGGTCGGTAGATGATATCACAGAAACCTCAAAGCATGTAACGTCCAACGTCCCCCTAAAGCCGCGACAAAAGCACACCGCGTCCGCATGTGCAGCAGCAATCTTTCGGTTTCGTTTTCTTTTTTTATCGTTGAATCCACTGTCGTAATCCAAATTATCGCACCGGTAGTTGTCACTGTTTCGGATTGTGATCGCTGCAACCCTTGGTGGATGGGGGTTTTGTAGATTTTAGCTGTCACTGTAGCAAAATAACCCTTGTCACAGATTAGGACCCCGAAGGAACTTCCTCGTGTCAGTTGACGGTTGGGTTTTATATCTTCATTAACCGAGCTAATGGACTCCTGGAGAGTGTTGAGCCGCGTTGATGCAGTGGTACCATGTCGTTGTGCCGTTCCCATCCAAAAGGGGGTGTTTTAATCAGCTGATCTTTTATTTAGTGATCTTTAATCACTTTATCTGGGAAAATTGTGCAGCGTCACATAAAAATAGCGCCGTAAACATGCTTAAGATGCATGTAATTTGACGATAGCCGTGCGTGACAAAGCAAAGCTCAGGTTACAGCCAAGATCGATGGTTGCTTACAAACAGTTGAACAAGCTTTATTTCTGATACCATTACTGGTAAATTTAAGTAAACGTTAACATTGAACAGGGTCAATATGGAAAAGATGCCGATATTTTTAACAGCGCCACACTTTCATAATCTCCCAACGAACTCGGTACTTCTTCGCGTTGTACCGTTTCCCCAAGAAGCGACGACACTCAAAGGCGTACCGAAACAGTGAAGATGATCTTTGCCATGTGACGCGTTCCAATCAGCTTGACACGATCTGAAAATGTCGTCGATTGTCGATGGCGACGTGGCGTACGTGAGAGGGATCCATAAATCGCCACTCGGTTCAGGCCACGGATGCATTCCGAGAAGGACGTTCCACAAGTGACGCGTAATGGTGCCGTTTTGGTCGTTCCAAAGGCGCCTCACCACGACGGCTCTTCCCGAAGGCGCGTAATGACGCTCCCATCGAATGGCTTACCTCGCTTGCCCGTACGCTTAAGTTTGGGCGCGTTCTTGAGCAGCATCACCGCTCCGGATACGATGAAAGTCGTTTCCTTGCAGTAGGTACTCTCGTGAACCGTAAGAAAATTGCAATTACATGAAACACGTGCTGACGCGATGCGGTACGCGGTCACCAATCCTTTTGACCATGGTCAATTGCTGCACCGTGGTTGATGTCCGTTAAATCGCTGCTGCATAGCGGCACAGCGAAAAGCCGTCACTACGATCCGCGCCTGCATGTCGAATGATGTGTTTAAATCTTACGCCCTTATCTCGTTTAGCCCGGAGGCGTTAAGCGCATGGACCGTCCGCCTGTCCAGGTGGTGTCCGTAAATCACGTGTCATATTGTTAATAAGCTTATCGATAGAATGCAGAGAACAGTATCAAGTTTTAGGAGTGTCAAACGTACTCAAATGTTTTCTTTAGAGAATAACTACTTTTGGAACGATCTTGACGTTTAACAACAATATTTAACTTCATAAAATCCAATTCGAGTTTACTTCCAATCATCTTTCATTATGCACGTAACTTAAGAATAATTTTAGTACGTAGCGCCATTAATGACCATAGAACATTTGGTACTTGCAGTACCAACGTTACAATTTGTTGTCGAATTACAGACTTGCGCAAGCAATTAAATTAATGTGTCAAAGTGGAGCCATGCCTCATTACAGTACTGTACACAAAAATTAATGGCCATGCTTATAGTACCCAACTTCAGCCGAAAGTGCATCGAAAACGGAACGACACTAATTTATTTTATTTGCTCATTGAAATTCACTCAACGAATGAAACCCTTTTTTTTCTTTCTTCTCTTTTTCTTCGTGGGAGGTCGTGACTTGGCCCGCTTTGGGTTTGAAAGATTACACAAAACCTTCTCAGTGCGTTCCACTGCACACGCTGGCAGCGATCAGCGCAGTGAGATCGACGATCGAAGCGCATGAGTCAGGCGCATCAACCCGAAGGTTACCCACAGGAACGTGCCTCGAAATGTGCCACTAGTGCTTAAATCTCCTCCAGACAACCGCATCGATGCGCACGGGCGGATAGTGTAACCGCAAAACCCCGAAATGTAGGTTACCCGGGGTGTCCAGCGTCATCCCGGTCACCACCACAAAACGGCTACTGTTTGCGTTTCCCAGGAATCGACGAGTCGTCGCATAAAATCCTCCCCCAAGGGCTACCCATGGGCACGTTCCGGGTGCCGGTGTCTAGCACAGCGATCAATCAGGGTGCGAAATAAGGCGCGGTTCGTCAATTCGCTGGCATACACCGCCCTGCAGCCAACTTTGTATGCATGCTGCGGTCCGCGGACACGTGGGTGCGGTTAGCATGGATGACATCCGTCGGGCGGCGATCGTCATGTTCGGGGGAGAACCGTCCCAAGACAGCATCGCATTTTATCGATTTCTGTAGAACTGTCTTGCGGTCACTTACGGTGGCTGCCATCAGTGCTTCTGTCGCGTCCAGCTGGTGATGGAATTCGCACATTCGCATGCTGCGAAGGAGGTTTAAAGTTCACCATCAGCACGCACCGACTAACGATTGCCTTCCCCGAAATGCAGCGACGGGAGGCGAAACCCAAACATTCGTTGGCTGACGTTGACGTCAGATGGCGTACTTGTTGTGTGACATGCATGACGGTTGTCCCGAGGACGTCGGCGTGGACAGTGGCAATTGCGTTCGTCTCGGCCGACAGTTCGGATAGCGATTCGTAATTGTTTGCGTTGCAGAGCGCCGAATTCACAACGAAACTGTCACATTCTTTGTTGGCAATTTGCTTTGTCCGGGCACGTCCAAGGATACTAGCAGTGAAGTTTTATTATATCCTGAAAAGGTCCAAGCGTTATTTCGCATAACAAAACATATATCACAAATTGATTACTATCTCTTGGGTTTGTAGCAATTTTCGTTTCTCCAGGAAACGCGTGCTATTCGTAAAATTAAGGAAAATACTTCTACAAATGATAAAAAATGATAAAAAAAATTCTCCATCTAAACAGTAAAGCAATATTCATTTGTGTTTCCTTTTTGTTCATAAAATTGAATACTTTAACGATAAAAATAATAATGTGAAACAAAATTACACCCAAAGGCAAAAAAACTAAACTCTCCAGTGCGTTGGAAAAACAGTGCCCAGTGCAAAAAGTATCTCAATCGCTAGGAACATAGTTATGGAGCATTCCCAGCATTCCGATCACGTGCTGAAGAATGGCACAGAATAGCAAAACACAAACTCTGCGCTGACACGTCGTTTCTCGATCGCAACGGGTTTGAAATGTTTGATTGATACGTTCGGGGCGGCCGTATGACAGTATCGATTGCATTCGATCGTACGAAACGATTGATCACTCTCGAGGAGCACAAAAAAACCGGTGAAGTAGGTGGCGAGTAAAAATTGACACGAGATTCCAGCGTATCAGTATCGACTTCCATCGATTCCCCATCATTATCACCGCTCGCTTCTTGTGCAGTTGTATCAGAGTGGGAAGCGATTATTCCGCAAGCCGGTTACATCTCAGCAACTCTCTGGAGGCAATCTTTTGCGTCAAGAACGCCTATTCAAGTCCCGTTGAAGTCAACCATTTACAGATCTTCAATGGTTTCGCGTATGGCACACCACCAGGAGGAAGATGTCAATGCCCTGACGAAGACGAATTCGTACCAGCCAGCGTGCTACCGTTGGTAACTCCTGAAGTAGCAGGAAACCTGCCACTTCCAGCTAAGGTCACACTCTGTACGGCATCTGCAGCAAACAGATTCCGGTCTCCAACATTGCTGACCATTCCGGGAAGGACGACATTTTCGAATGCGTGTGTTCGACCATGTACAAAAAAAACACAACCTTCAATACGTTGTGTAAACTGTCCAAAACGGTAGCAGCACATCGTACAGCGATTAGCCAGGAATAGCAACAACCGCACAGATCGCTCAGACCGCAATGCATTTAATGGTCAACGGTGCAACCACAATTCATCAGAAATCTCGGCAAATGTTTGCAACCGCCTGATGGTCTATGAAACTTCCAACATCTTATAGGATACGTGCGGAGGTAACTCGCGGCAAACCGCAGATCGTTCCACCGTCAACCACAGTAATCGCACCCACCGTCCATATTCGACTAAGAGTTACATTTTTATTATGGTTGTTTTAGAACTGTGCCTCTCGGGTCTCTGCTTGTAGATCACGAAACACAGGTTGTTCATCTTCTTCGATCGATCTGTGCGGGCAAAGTAGGCACAGAAATGTCAGCTCGTCACATGCAACGTACGATCGTGAGAAGCTTCTGCCATGGACAATACGATCTTGACGCGATTAGTGTTCGCAACCATCGTTCTGCAATTGACGCATGCGGCGCTTGTTGCAGGCGCTCCAAAGTGCTCGCGATCGATTGCCTAGCTGACAGCTTAAGATCTGTCCTTGGAAAAGCTAACAACGAAGAGCACAGTTGACAACTTGTTTTTGAAGCAATGGAACGATAGTCTTTTCCGATGTTTGCCACTACTCTCGAAGGGTTTCGTTCGTTGCCCAATGTCGGAAATTTTCTTGAACTGTGCTGTGTGAAATGAGCTGTCGGGAAGAATTTGTCTCAATAGCTAAAGACGGAGGCTCCTTTTAAATTTGCAGACGGTTATTGAAACTGCACCGGATAGTTGCAGCTGCAGGTATTTTGCGATCATTTTTCTCAAACACTATATTCTTTAACATGCAAAGAACTCCCTACTATTCTGCAATGGTTTTGCTGAAATATGTATTCAACGTTTCTCTCCCACACACGAGCTTTCTCCTCCTCCATTATGTAAGTATATTATGACAACAAGGACGTATCAAACCATTTCAGCTCACTTTCATGCGACTCACGTGTGCGAAATGTCCCAAAACACTTCAAACAAGCACTGTCCAAGTCCTGCCTCCATTTTCGTAGCCAGAGAGTCCGAACCTCCCCGCGAAGGTTAAGTTGCTTTGTATTGTTCACCTTCGCCAGGCAAATAGAAACCCTCTCTCCGGCTACTTTATTCATCCCCTGTTACACGAGCCCCAAATTCATGCTGCTTCGGTTCCTTACTGACGTCTTTTGCTTCGACACTTCAATCGACCCCCAAACGAACGATGCGGTCCTCGAATAGAGGGCGTCAAGGTACGGCCCCACAGGACAGGCAAAAACCACAACACTGGATGCTTGTATTCTGCGTCGCTGTTTTGGCATCACTCATGGCAAAAAAAATGGGACGGCCAGTTATTAGTTGAGCTGTTTTCTTTCTCCACACCAAGCCACACAGTGTGCGTGCCCGCAATTGATGGTTCCGTCTCGCAGAGCCACCGACGATAGCGGATCTTAATTTGTCGCGTCATCACAGCACGACACCGATCTCCATCTTGTACCTTTGGGGCCTTTGTGTGGCTTTTTGTTTGAACGGTGAAACAAAGCGAAAGTAACCGCAAACCGCTTTGTTCAGCGATTGTTCAAAGTGTACAAATGCAGGTCTTATTTTAGCTCGCTTACCTCCCATTATTAGATGGTTTCGGAACATGAAGATCTAGTGTATGCAAATACGTTTAAGAAATTGTTCTCCTAAATTTTTTAATCTTTTCTTTATTTGCTGAAAAAAACTTTTATTCTTCCAATTCACTATCCAACACTGGTATCCTATATTTTAAAGTCTGCGGAATTGGGTATTAAGCTGCGGTGATGTCTTTGTTCAGGCTACTGATGAGGCAAAAGTACAGAGATGAATTGTTTTATGGTGTGCCAGAAAATCCAAGGTTAATGACTGAAT
Source organism: Anopheles moucheti (assembly GCF_943734755.1). Taxonomy (NCBI): domain Eukaryota; kingdom Metazoa; phylum Arthropoda; class Insecta; order Diptera; family Culicidae; genus Anopheles; species Anopheles moucheti. The sequence continues at coordinate 41,732,279 of NC_069140.1, forward strand.
ATGAGCGACCTGTCCCTCGACTTCATCGGTCAAACCTCGGTGGCTCACATTACATCTCGTCTCTGGAAGTAATTAAACCGGGTAAGGTGATTTTATCCAACAGTGATCACTGCCACTGCCCAATCTTTTTCTCGATCGACAGCATCAACGCAAAATTCATAATCTGTAAGCAATGCGAAACGATAAAACGATACTCCGCACGAGAGCCATCCTGGCGATGCGAAGCCATGTGCAGTAGGTGACCTCCCGATGTCAATAGTCATTAATCTTTGTGGCCCCGTTGAACTTTGTTTGCCTACCATCGGTCCTTCCGCTTTGCGGCCACAGGCCGTACGGAGCTGGTCGATCATATCGGCGAGTGTCAAGTGTCAGCAGCGGGTTTTAAGCCCAAAACAACCAGTCCATCAGGGGCCGATTATGGGACCACTAAATGGCATTCGAAACGCGGCAGCTACACAGGCGCACATGCGTCCCCTTTTTCATGGCTTCATAATTCATCACGAGAAAGTGTCCATGCGAAGGCAGAGTGGATAAGAAAAGACACAAACAAAAAAAAGCAGCTCCCATCGGCAACCGGATTAAGAAACGGCAATTGTTACTGATGATTTACAAGTTGCTCAGATCGAACATTTTTGCTGCACGGTACGGGAGAAACCCATTTGTCACGCAAGGGCTACGGTATTGGCGTCACGGGACAAGCGGTCGATAGGGCAAGAATTTGAATGCGCCACACAATGGAGCCCTTTTTCCAAATAGTTCCCAAACGATTGTTAGAAGTAAAAAAAAGGGGTTTGTATTCTTGCTTTGAGATGATGAGATTTTTTATTCCTAAATTTCATTTCTCGTGTTGCAAACAGTATAGGAATCAGATAGGAATTTACAGAATGCTTCGAATGTTTTATATCATTTTGGAAACAAAAGATTGTTCTTAAAAATGAGCTGTAAATAGTCAAAAGAACATATAATGAAAGTCTAAAGTTCTTTGTTAAAAATGAAGTCAAACTTGTTATGTGAATAAAGACGAATGAAGATATAATTTAATAAATTGGTTTTTATATTGACATTTTTCCCTTCCTTTATATTTCTTTCGCAGAATATATTTCTTCCGCTACTGAAAGGGAATACAAAGGATCACGATGCGTCACAACAATATCGAGTCGATCAGTGCGATCACGTTCAACCAGCAACCATCGATGGAAGCGTCGATGGCCGATGCCAATAATAATCACAACGGCACCAGTTACGTCGGACTCTCTATGACAGCGGACGGTGCCGGATCTCTGGTGTCCGAAATAAAAAAAGACGAAAAGTATTCCCTCCGTCAGAGACAGTCGCGTCGTACCACCCAGGACATTGCAAACGTCAGTAAGGCAACGACCACCACAAAAGAGAAGGCAACGCCAAAGGAAAAACCTAAACCCAAAGCGGCTCCCCTCAGCAAGTACCGGCGGAAAACGGCCAACGCCCGGGAGCGTAGCCGAATGCGGGAGATCAACAGTGCGTTCGAGAATCTGCGACGTGCTGTTCCGGTAGCGGTGGCTGGAACGAGCGGTACTAGCTCCCCCGTCAGTTCACCCCAGTGCAACGGCAGTGCAGCATCGAGCGAGAAGCTTACCAAGATCACCACCTTGCGGCTAGCGATGAAGTACATCCGAATATTAAGCGATATGCTGCACGGAACGACAGGAACACTCGAAAACAACAACGAACTTGATATGATTAATCATAACGAGATAGAGCGAGAAGTGATGCAAAAAGGATTACTACTGCTGGAAGGTGGTGGATACCCCACAGGAACTCCGGGGTACATCTCATCGTCGCCTGCCGTATCGCCGGCGCGACCACCCATCGATCCTAAACCGTCGCCAGCGTCTTCCAAAAACAACTCTCAACAATCCGGCCCCACCTCATCCAGCAGTCCTCGGAAGCGATCTTCAAATAAACGAACGGCACCGTCCGGCAACAGTCGCTCCAAGAAATCTACCCCTCCAAGTTCCACCCCAAACAACCCTAGAACGCGGGGAGCATCAGGCAGCAATGGGCGAAAAACTACCACCACCTCACCGACGTTGGAAAGGATAGATGATAATATCCAGCTAACAGCGCCCAGTTTACTGCCGGACCCAACCCGTCCGGATCCGCTCGGCATGGATGTAGATCTCTGCTCCGTGCTGGAGTCGGATAACGACTCACTCATACTGTCCGAGCCGTGTCTCAGCCCACTGACCGCGGGTGTTGGACCGGGCGTACTTAAATCCCACAACTTTGCCTGCACCAACAGTCAGTCGGTGGTGCCGAACGATGGTCTAGAGTTTGGATTGTTCCTAGAATCGGATGCGGATTCGTTACAACTGTCCGAGCCATGTCTGAGCCCGCTTAGCCATCTGGATTCGTTGAACCCATTCAACGATCTGCTGCACACAGGCTTCAACGAGCAGACGGCACTCGAACTGTATCTATAACCCGGCCTGAAGGTCGCCTGACGACCCCCAACGGTAGTGCTGCACCAAGTTCCCCAGTTTGTTCATATTTGTTTATTTACGCTTAGGTCTAAACGAATGTAAGCTTAAGGTAGCCCAAGTGTCAATGAATGTCCCAGTAATTTATTCTCACCGTGTCATATTAGTTAGGAAAAGCATATGGCTGGCGCTCGGATATTAACGACCCCGGCACGATTGAACCACGTTCGGTGTATTAATGCACATCGAGACATCAAAACTGGGCCGCCTGGTCGAATTATTTTGAGTAACGTCCGGCACAGGCTTACCGTGACTTCCATAAAAACCATTTGCCATGATTTTTCAATTTCTTATCCACCTTCTGTGTCTTGTGTTTTGGGCAGAAACGCTCCTATACGCTTTGGTGGGCTTTGCTTGTGTTTAATTAGTTTATCAGCAGCATGGGAAGGATGAAGCAGTGGCTTAAATGTAGCACCTTTATTTGAATTAGGTCACGAAGCATGCTAAAGCTATTTACAAAGCTCGACTAATCTGTCACGAGTTGGATAACTTCCGCACACAGTTGTGCATGCAAATTCACGGTTTCTAATAATCATGATAATTCTTAATTGGCTATTTGTCACACTCGTTTCGTCGTGCCGCCGGTAGATGAGTCAGGTTGATTTATGTCAGCTTTAACAAAGTGGGCAGCTTTTTTCCACGCAATGATCATCCTTCGCGCGGAGCGCCATCGATCACGTTTAAAAGGATTGAAGTTTATTGCCATAACCGATAGCAGGAGCTTATTCTCGCCCCTTATTTCACACGTAGAATCTCTTAATGTGCCATTGCAGATCTTCAGGCTCTCTGGCCTCTCAAAGGTTTGCATGGTAAAAGAGGGGGAAGCTGGTCATGAAATTCTCATTGTCATTTAGCATCATAAGTTTCGTGGCGCACTACAAAAAAACACACAGTCTAATTGGATCAGTATTGCTTGCCAAATTGGTAGCCGTTAGAATTAATGCCACAACTCAAGCACAAACAATTCCCGCATGAAATATTAGATATGCTTTATTGTGCTGCTGCTTGCACCGTGCAGTGTGCTAGAACAATCCACATGAATCACGCACATTAATTCCCGTTTACACCCAATACTTCATGGCTTATCGCGATGACTCCATTTCCAGTCAGTTATGGTACCATTTTTGGACCTGCTAGCATTTCAATTCGTTCGTTATAGTTTATGCATAACTTCCACCTCTTGTTACCCCTGGATGGCTGGACGTCGCTGCAACGAGCTGCCGGTGCATTGCATAATGCATCTCAGCACGTGGAACGACGCGCACATTGTCGCCAACGGATCGAGCTGGTCTACCAGCCAGATCGAATAGTAACCTCTGTTGCCTATTTCCTACCTACCTGCCACAGCATCTGGGAGTGCCATTGGTAGGGATAGCCACCCCCATAATTCTGAGCCACCCCATATAACCGAACGGGGGTACTTTACCTCCCACCCTGAATCATTAGTAAACTGCAACGTGCCAATTGCGGTTGGATCTAAGGTAAATTGTTGGTTTTGTTTTGATTTTCTTTTTTCGCGTTTCGCTTCCGACGGCAATTGTGCGGTGGACAATTGCACCAGTGCTTTGTGATGATTAATAGCAGAGTCTTGTAAAAGGCACAGCACAAATCAACGGAGAATGGAACGTGTGTGTTGCGGATAGTTTCAGCACGTGGGTAGGCGTTACTAACAGCATTTACCGAAGCGTAACGAAGCGGAACGAAACAGTGACCAAGCACCTGTTGCTTGGTGGTTGTTTGCTTCATAAAATGGTGCCAACCTCAACAACTCAACAAAACTATCGCACTTTGATGTATGTTCGATATCAGTCGCCATTGTTCACAAAGTGGATTTGTGGATATTATTTACAATGTTTACTTATTTGCTTCATGAATTCTTGATCTGTTTCACTTCATTTTTGTTTGTTTTGCTTGTAAATCAGTAAAATTCCTACCGAAATCTCTTTAATCAGACCATCGTTTCTTTATAACCAACCACTTAGCCGGTTTCCTTGCCTGCAATGTAATTTACGTCAGCGACTTTAACGTGTTTGCAACCGAACTGCGATCAACTGCCTGTGGTGGTCGGCCAAATCGGTAGCTCAATGTTGCGGCATGATTGCATTATCATAAAGTCAATCTCAAGATTTGCCATTTTCAACCTTTCACTGAGAGAGCTATACGGATTTGGTCATCTTTCGCAAACAGACTTCCCTCATAAGCATGTGCATGGTTTTGCAATGTGCAGGTTGGTCCAGCACGCGAAACCATACATTGTCTGTTTATGCATTCCAAATTATTCAAACTGACCAGATTGGGCTTTTTTCTTTGGTTTAAGTTTTTCTTTTCGTATTTAACTTCAATATACAGAGCTTTAGAATACGTCTGTAAACATAACGCACTTAGTGAATACCAAGCGCAACCAATATCATGAAGTATTGAAGTCATTAAACCAAACTTGAACACGTTTTTAAAAGAGATCATAAAAAGAGTTTCACAACAAGAAATAAATTACACCATATAAAAACTATCCATGGCAACTATAAAACAAACAACAACAAACAAAATGTTGTTATCACTGACGGAAGACATTTTATAAAAAAACGTATACATATACTATTTAATTTAATCTTTAACACGATTCTATTCAACTTCCATACGGGCACATTCCAGAGACGAAAAAGTGAAATAAAACACACGTTGTAAAAATAAAAACAAGCAATATAAAAACTATTTAAGCTAGACTTTATGTCTCTCTCCTCTATATGTATAATCTCCGCTTCACGCTTAATCACTGTAGAAGCATATATTGTTGCAACAGTATTTAATTGTAAAATGAAAGCCATGAACGTGTAAAGGTCTAGTTTCTGCTAGTTTTTAAGTCCCACACAAATTGGCCAGCCTTTTTGTCTTTGTTTCGGGTTGCGTACGTTAAGGCTGAGATCGAGAGTAGAAAAAACAAGATCCCTACTGTATGTAAAGTTTATAGCGCAAAGGGCAGACAATATTATACAAATGGTGCACTTTATACACAAGAGTAAATCAATGTCCTAGTACAATTGTGCCTTCACAATTGCATAATAAGATAGAGTTGAAAATAGTAAAAATCACATGTTTTATACAGAATACTACACCAAAGTTTATTTAAAATCGAAAGAAAATTTGATAAACCAATTAATAAAATGGTAAGCTATCTGTGTTTGTTTGACGAAGTGGTATTGAAATAATGTAATATTAATAATGTAGTATATAATATTTGAATTTTATATTGAAAAATTTTAATTTAATTTTGAATTAAATTTTAAAGAAAGAAAAATTCGCTTTAGTTCCACGTATTAATTAACATTTCAATTAAATTAATTATCAATAAACAGAGTTATTTTAGGCAGTTATAAGCTTTTTATCTAATCAAAAGCTAGGATTTATATTTTTAGAGAACTTTGCCAAGGTCTTTCCCGATATGGTTGCTTTTTACGGAACAGTAATTAATCATTAAACTGAAGGTATATTCATCATCATTTACTCATCTTTACTCGTTTTTACATCGCTCACCAAAATTAGTTCAGATTTTTTTAAACAATTGTAAGAATTAATCCACGTAACTATTGCACACAATCGATCAAAATGTTCTCACGCTTCTTTTCGTCAGAAATCCTCGATCCACCTTGCCTCCATCGTGTGGCCGCAAAGGAAAAACTTCTTATTATTTTAGGTAACGCAGTCCGAATCAAAACGAAACAACTTGTTTGATTCGTCATCGATGATAGTAGCCTGCACATACATCCTTCCCTGTTTGCCAATGCGATCTCGCGTCAAGTCGATTCCGCTGATGCCGCTGGAAGGCTTCACACCACCGCTGAGCGGAAAAACTGGAATTCTGCTGCATTTCAAGACGCCCGGTAGCAATCGATGGGAAAACCGTACAATCCCCGTTTGCTGCCCAACCGTTTGCCAGCGTGTTTGTTTTGTTTGGACATACTTCAAACCGATCAACTTTACCGCCGTCAACCGCCGAACCGGTGCGCGAGCTAGAAATGCGTGAACCGTAAGCGAAAGACGTCTGGCTCAGAATATTGATGAGGTTTTGCGCGGGAAAACTCGTTCCCGTGCGAATGCTGGTGTGCGATGTTGTTTCATGGTTTCCCTAATTGGATGCTACCGCACCGGGCTGCCGTTGCATGCTGGAATGAAGGAAACGAGCCACAAAACAAGGCATTAAACGGTCGAGTTTCTCCGGTGCGTTCGAGCCCGGTACCCGACCAAAAGGTTCTCTGGAATTTCGTCCAATAAGGCACCGATCCATCTTGTGTGTGAACTATTCCCGGCCTGCAAAGTATGTCATGTGACATATTTGTGGAATGTATTTTCCAGATTGTATGATCGACGAGTTCAGCACACTGCTATCGTCAAACCATTTTCCTTTCTGTATTGCATTATTTTATTACTTTTACTTACAAACAGTGTATGCAAAGATTCATTTTAAACCAACTTTAAGTTAAGCTAAGGCTAAACACATCAGTTAAGGAGACTCTGATAAAAGTAAGAAAAGGAAATGTATAAGTACTGTTTGTTTGGTGAACGTGATTTATAATACTTCATTATCTATAGATCGTTCATTGCTTCTACATCGTTTGATCGTTTATTGCTCACATTTGTGGTGCGCCTCTTCGCTAAGATTCGTACAACTTCTTATCCTATTGTTCAATCGCTCAAGTTGCATTTTCCCAGCGCATAATTCAGTTTCCAATCGCCCCCTCTACCTGTGGCCTGCTCGATTCCCCACGCGGATCGGTTCATATTCATCGCGTCGCGTTCATCATTCCATAATGTTATAAATAATTCAATAACCGCACGCAAAGCTCGTACCTTGATGCTGGCCGATCATGACGACGGTACCATTGTCGAGGCAAGAATTCGCCACACAGCGGTCGCGCCCTTCGATGCGGTTCACCGCCCGCAGAGCCCGCTCGGTTGGCGACACTGCACGCGGGAGCATTATGGTGCGCCAAAGCCGCAACATAGGGAGTGTCGAAGAATGACTTCGATCGAATGATACGACAACAAACGCTGATGGTGGTGGTGCTGGTGGTATTGGGGTGGATCAAACGATCCAGGATCAATCAACATTGGCGATGTTTCACATGGTTGAACACAATGCAACAATTTATGTACTTCCTCTTAAGATTCCCTCCTCACGGTACTGCTTTTCTTATGTTTCGCTCGGTACGCATGTACGGGTGCGTATAGGACTTAAAACGCTTCCGTGGTTACTGGTGAACAGCATTGCGGGCGCGTCACAAACAGATCGCGACCGATCGTAATCAATATTGTTGTTCTGGGTTTGAACTTCGGCATACACCATCGAGTTCATTACCCTTCTTGAGGAAATTTGTATATATCTTGGGTTTTATTAATGGTTAATGCATCTGTACACATTCTTTTGTTTCATTAATTTCAACCATGACATTTGATTAAACCTTGTCTTAAATATACATTAATAACATAGTTTTCATTTCATTAAATATTATTTATCCAAACAAGCAGCTTAAAAGAGTTGGCAAAATTTCTTATCTAAAATCAGGCATGAAAAAGAAGTACTTACCCTTTATCAAACGAATGTATAGAGATATACCGTTGGCGCAAAATAGCTCCCGTTTCGTGAAAGGTCATAACCATGTTCGGGAAACCTAATCCATCCAACCACCATCCAGCTACCAGCCTTACGCACCAGCCGCCTTACTCGAATTGCGGCGAGCATTAATGTGTTCAAAACATCCCCTTAGCGCCCGAAACGAATGACACTCGATACCGCCCGATTATAACCTCAACTCACGACCAGCAATCGCAACCAGTCGCAAAGGCAGAAATGTCACCCACAAGAGCAGCAACAAAAAAACATCTCAATTAATAAGCCACCACCAGCCGCCAACTGAGCAGCCGGCGGCGCTTCTCCGCTGCTGCTCCGGGGGAATTAAAAGCTGGCACGGTGCAAAGGTGAGAACGTCACCCGATTGGGCACGATTTGTCTACTCCTCACGATCGTTGCTCAACCTGGACCGCTCCCGGAATGGAAATAGATCGAATTTTGCTTTCGCACCCCGTAGTACAAGTACATACGAGCAGGACACTGCGTCCGATTTCGCACCCGCCGGTTCCTACTGAATAATCAATTGGCTCGTGATTGGGTGCAAAAACAATTCGACATAACGCTTACAAAAAGGGGAAGAAAGCGGCCAAACCGCTCGTTTTCGTCTATATTTGGTTGGGGGGAAAAAATAACAACATTGCTACATCCTTCCATTTGTCGAAAATCTTTAGTTTCCACGGCTGGCAAAGAAGTTGCCGTCGGCCGGTGTTTTGGTTGCGGCTGCACACCAAAGAATATTTGCATAGGATTTAATATTAAAATTAAACCGATTACGATTGCGGGCGGTTGGGTTTTTTTGAAACATTTGGCGGGTGTCTTTTTGCCGGGAATTCTTTTTTCGGATCAAGATCGTGATCCGACGACGTGTTACGTTCGATGCACCCTTTCGCGGGTTGACAAAGTGCAGCTACAGCTTACTCGGCATTCGGCATTGGTCCGCGTACCGCGTGAACCTCGATGGAAGAAATAAAAGAACGATTACAGACGCCGCCCCGACGCCTATGATTAATTCCTTAACGGAACCGTAGACATGAGCACACGCGAGTGCAATCGAAGCTATACCAAAGCCACGACACTGCACTGCGCCGTGAGTTTGGTGTGACTGGAAGCATTTTTTTTTTTTGGTTTTCGAAACTGCCAGCCGAATTGGCCATTTACCATATGTGGTTTACCGCCGAAGAGGGAACCGCCGGACTGTCAGTGCTAGGTGCCAAAGCCGGCCTAATGGTGGTGCAGCGTCGTAGGAGGTGCTGACGTATGACTTTAGCACCAAGAGAAGATACTGTTCGGCGGAAGGCACTGTTACACCAGCCGCACTACCAAATTCGTCCATACCGCACCATTGTGGTGCTGTTGCGTCGTTATGATGGGCAGCTGGGACAAGAAATTCGTGCGCCATCGACAAACACGACTGACCCCTGGGAATCTCGAGGAGCAACTCGTGCCGCCAAGTAACGCGTACGAAAATAACACGTACGAAAGTGTCTGAGGGAGTGTCTAAACGAAGGCGCCACCGAAAGAACTTAACGCAAGTGTTGTAAGTTGTGAAATATCATGCAAGAGTTAACAATTGGCACAGAAAATGGATTAAATACAAGTGTAACAACAATCAACCGTTTTAACAACGATATGGATACATTTATCGAAAACTTTATGAAACATGAGAAAGATCTGATCGATTCAATAAAAAAATCAACTTCATGCTACGCTGCCGAAATGAATATTTAACAATTTAAACTACGTTTTGAGCCGACGCTCAGTTTTATGTTTCAACAAACGTGCGATTTGGAAAATAAAAATGAACGCTTAAGACGCCAAAAAAAAATTACAACCACACGAATGGAAACATGTTTACGTAATAAACATTTTCTCCAAAGTTTACGACTATTTATCACCTAATTTAACACCCTCTACCAAGGGCTTCACGGGCTTTTCCGCTCCCCGATACAATTATGATCCTTTTAACGGGGTTTTTTTTCTTTTACCGGTGTGCAACAACATCAGCTCGATCGTACCAAATCGTACCGCCGGCACGCCAAGCTATCTAAAGCAGTTAAAATGTTTGCTAGCTTCTTGCGATAATCTTACAAAGAATTTCTCACCTCTCCAACCGACAGTTGGTTCGTCCAGACGAGTGTTAACACGTGTTATCTTTAGCAGTGTCTCCAGTTTGAAGGGAATACGTTCACTTTCACACTCGCTTGCCCTCCGTCTTCGATTTAATATCAACTCTGGGGGCATTTTTAACCACCAAACCGTCACCATCCACCGGCAGACCCGGACCGGGCACCCGGACCGTATCGAGAAGCCACAAATGCGTCTGGATCCATTAGCCGGCCATACACTAATCATACATTTTATTGGCACAAGCTGACACTCGGCTGGCAAGTGAGGTGCTTCTGAATGTCGGACGGTACCGGGCCCGAGCTGCATTGGGAAGTATAAGAGTCGTGGATAAGCGTACGCTTAGGTTATGCGCTTCCTGCTGGTAACACCCTGTCCCTGTGCAGGATAAAAGCTCCACACGAATCCACCGGCTTAGCTTCAGTAAAATGTTTTAATTATTGCAAACAGCAATTCCATTGCTGTAAAAGGCCTACCGCGACGGTCTAACGCGACCGAATCTTCCCGAGTGCCGGGGCCGGTGTAATGGAATGATCAAGTGAATAGGCAAATCCTTTTAGAGCGTGCATGCAAATCGTGTGGCATGGCTGGACGGACCATGTAAGATGTTTTTACACTCAATGATTCGCTGGATATAACTCAATTAGAATACCAATTCCTTTAAAATCATATTTTTTTTAAAGATGAAATACATTAAGACAAGGTCAAGATTAGAATTTCTTATAGTGCAAATATTTTTAATGTACAATTTATAAACATCCTAACATATACAGCAAATTATTTTACAGTTCCTATGAACTGCTGATGCGAAATTTATTCACCTTGCTCTCGATCGCACACATTCGTGTATAAATAATGGAAACATTGCAATAAATATGGCTAATGAGAGTCGTACACTAAGGCTAGTTATTATGCCATAAGTTTGCCAATCACACTCCGAAAGTGCACTCAGGCGCATTAACGTGCTCCGGTACGGGGCCAAACCATTCAGCCGGCCAGCCCCGGCCTGGCATTGTGTGATCTCCGGCTTTAACGCAAAACCTGGACCACGGTGGAAAACCGACCGACCGAGCATGATTATCGACAAATTAACTCCTAAATACGTAACCAAATATGGCGCCGGGCGCAACCAAATCAGTTCACCCCGGGGCTGCCCAGAATGGATAAAGAGTGCGTTTCCCATCCCGCGTTTCCCATCAAAGCCTCTTCCGGGCAGCAAAAACCATTGCGGCCAGAAGATTGGAACCCTTTTTTGCACGAAACCCGCACCACCTCACCACTACTACCTTCAATCGTTCCCAGTAATAAATAATTTATATATTCAACAAGTTTTCCCATTTGAATGAAGCAATAAAAAGTCAATTTCCATAATTTCATGTTGGGCACTGTTGCCATTTTATTTGTGCCAATCCCCCGCAGGACCGGCACTAACCTCCTTCCCTGGACACTCCTTTGTTTTTCTCTCCTCTCTCTCTCTCTCTGTGACTGTTCACCCAAACGGGCATCAATCGCCACGCGTACGGATACTCACGTGGGCCACAAATCCAAACAGATTCCGACCCAACTAGAGGCGCCAATTTACGGAGTAAGGAAAACTTTTATTATAATTTATTGACCGATGCAACGTCGCTCAAAACCTTAGCGGAGGAGTACTTAAGTACCTTCCTTTGCCTGCTGTACTTAAAACGGCACCCTCGTTTATTAGCACAGAATGGCCGAAAAACCTGCTCGCGAACGACTGGTCGGGCTGGTAATGAATATTCACCCCTACCGAAACCACGGCAGCAAGTTCTCGTGCGGTGCTGCCACGCGTACTCACTCACCCCAAATGACCATAAAAGTCCTTCGTGGAGCCGCCCGCGACGGCCAGTACGGTTCCACCGTAAGTTCCCAGCCGTAAAACCGTCCAAAGAGGAACTGTTATGCCGCCGTGCCGGGTTGAGATTTAAACGGGCGCCAAAACGACGACCCCCGCATAAAAACTGCCTCACTCAGGGCCGGCGAAAGAAGCGGTTACGGGTTGTGGGAACAGTTCCGCCAGTTTGGTGTCTGTGTGCATTATGGGCATATTACAACACATCAGGGCATCCTGAAGAAAATCGCATTTACCATCATGTCCACCGCGGCATGCGAATTATCCCCCGTATCGGCGGTACGAACTGGGCCACCCCAATCGGACCTGTTGGGCTTGTGTACCGGTTCCGTGCCGCTGGCAGGGGCTCGCTAAATCACCTTTTATGGGATGATTTTCAAATGTGCCTTCGTGGTTCGCACAAGGGGGGTACAGTATGGTCCATAAATCCCACCGCCATACGTCCGTCAATTTGAATAACGACACATACCCAAGCGGTCTGCTGCGGTTCTCCCCTCGTCTGCCTAATCGACGTGATTGGTGCGGACCGTGCAACTGGCCTGGCCTGGCACCCGGTCCCGCAAAACGATGTTGGCGATGATTCATGCCCGTTGCACGAAACAACAAACGCCGAAAGGTGAGGTTATGATTTAATTCAATCGGTCCCTTCTTGGATCATCGGACTGTTCTCCGCAATATCGCTTAGCAACGATCACTAGCGTTGCTATAAACGTTCGGGCTAATGGAAACTGTTGGTTTTATTACATTAATTAGCCCGGTTCATATAGTTATTCATTTAAGTGCATGTTGAAAATTGAAAGTAAGAGTAAACAAGAGAGTGAAAGTGGAACAGAAGATAGAACACACGAAAAAACTTATTACTTAATTGCTTAGCACAATTCAGCACAGTTGCCTATGAAATTTTTTACTAACATCAGTTTTGAGGTACTCATGAAGGTTTCTTACCAACAACAATTCAGCTCTTTCCAGTGCAATGCATAAAGACAACACGAAACAGGGAAGAATCCGTGATCTTTCTGCTTCTTCCGTTATGATCGGCTAGATGTCATCAATCACACCACCAGGCAATCGACTTTTACACCCCGGGAGATATCGTCCTATCGACACTCCATCACTCTGCTGCCACTAGACGATCATCCATCCTAAACTCCTCTCGGCTCGATTCCGGCTAACGCTAACAGCGACATGTCAGACGTTACACATTTCCTATGATTCCATCGAAAAAACCGATCTCTCCACAAATTTTAATCTACGAGCCAAACACTACGCATTTACCCCGAGTTACCCCATAGCACCCCCGACCAGTCATTGAGCATTAACAGTGCAACGGTGCGCTGATCTATCTTATCTCGGTGGCTATTTTTCCCACCAAATGGATCATCCTGCGACGATGATACATCGATTCGCCCCGGAGGGTAAGGATAGAAGGGCCATAGCTGGATAGCTCTGGCTGGCAACGGAGAAACGTCCATCAAAGAAACCTACGGATACGGTATCGTTCATCGCATTGCTGCTACAGAAGCTGACGAGGGCTCGATGGATCGATCGATCGTTATCACCAATTAGTAGCACACTACAAAATGATTCATGTGCCCCATACTGCTGCACGGTACCCCGGAGATGATCGTCATGAGCTCTTTCAACCGCATAAGAGCTACTGTGCCAGCTACCGGACATTTGGGATTTGTGCGGCTTCCTGGCATAAGTTCCTGGCCGTGGCCAGTGGCTTGAAGTCGGGAATGTAAACTTCGCTTCGTAGGCGGATGGTAATTGGACCAAAACTGAACCCGCGGCCAGAAGTTTGAACAGTGAAGCTAATCATCCCATCGGCATCCTTACGGCGAACGAACTGCGATAGAGAAGATACCGAACTGTACCGAAAATTTGCATACACGTTGGCGTCCGCTGGAACAGGGCGTAGGATGGACAAGAAAGTTGCTTCTTAGCCGATTCGCCGCCGGCGAAATTGATTGAGCCAATTAGTGTGTTAAAAACGGGTTCCTTCCGATGGTTAGGTTAGTCGACGATGACCTCCTACAGTCCGGCGTCCGACCGGGTGCGTCCCTCTATCGGTGAATCCTTGAACCGAAATCGCTATGTGTGTGCTTTGTTTCCTTGTCCCTACGCCGCTGTTTTTTAAAGCAGCGTAAAAGCGCGGTGATCTTCCCAGATACAATCTCACACACTATGCCCTGGCGCGATGGTGCTCTACATCTTTTTGTGGCGATAGCAGTATCGGTACGAGGGTTTTTCGTAACAGATTGGGTAGACTTAGCCAAAGCAATTAAATGCTTGTAACTGGATCCATTAGCTCGGAAATAAATTACGCTCGGCATGCAGCCGTTGTTGCATGGCCAGCACAACGCAGGACTCCGCACGAACCGCCATTGATCGATATTGTTTATTTATTTGGTTTAGTGCACTTTCCACTTGGATTGCTGACCCCTTCCCATACCAGCTCGATGCAGTTGTTGGGTTTGGTTTACGCAGTATCAAACCCAAGCAAAAAAGGGAGAAGGTCGAAGATCTTGGAGCATTTTTTTTGTCTCGCAATTGCTTGCAATGTTATGTGGCGCCTGCATTGTGACGCGATGCAATAAAATACAACGCGTACCATGGCATGGCAATAACCGCACGCAAACCACCCGAAACTCGCGGCGGTTGTGTGTGTGTGTGTGGCGACACCAAAAAGACACACAAATCGCTTCCAGTTCGCGGGACGATTTTTTGCTTTTCACAAACGCAATCGATGGCGCCAACTTGTAGCACTTTGCTTTAAAATGATAAAAATTATCACCTTCACTGGGCGGCTAAGGTGGTACGTGACCGATTATCATTCCGGTACCGGTACCGTACCGGGCTGTACGACCGCACCTTCGGCATCCTTGCGAAGGACATGCGTCGAATCCGACCCGAACCGGGTCAGCTATAAAATGCCAATAATTTGTAGCGTCGAGCTTTTTGGAAGCGAAATTCCAGAGCATCGGTGTCCACTTTCTCTCTGCGGGTGTTCGAAATTCTGGTGGAGTG
Source organism: Anopheles moucheti (assembly GCF_943734755.1). Classification (NCBI taxonomy): domain Eukaryota; kingdom Metazoa; phylum Arthropoda; class Insecta; order Diptera; family Culicidae; genus Anopheles; species Anopheles moucheti. The sequence continues at coordinate 41,747,451 of NC_069140.1, forward strand.
ACACATCGAGGCAAGGACGTTGCATTGGTCATATAATCCTTGCAGGCACAGCAGCATGGTTTTGTTTTTGTTACTCCAGGTGCTCATTCGTGTAAACAAACTGGACTAAGAGATGTAGCAGAGCGATTTATTCTCCTTTTGGAAGATATTCGCTTTTTTACTACGGTTTAAATTGTGCTGCGTCGAATGGAATACGAATCAATATAAATTAATTGCGTACAAACTGTGTGTTTTTTACAAAGATTTTATGCATCACAAAAGAAATCATTCAATTGGAATTTAACTAAAACTAATAATAATAATACATACAAGATTGAAACTTACATGCTTCATACCTAAAGAAAATATATTCTTTACTGCATAAGTTAAACAAAATTTGATTATAATCTTCAAAAATACACTTCATTTTCAACAACTCTAAACTATGTTACACTTCTTCTTAACGCTACCCTTATTCATCCAATAGCGCTTTTTCTTCCTTCCATTCCAAACGCAAAGCAAAAACAAAAAAAAACCTTAGGTACAATATTTACTAGACGGTGAAGCCATAAAAATACCGCAAATTAAAATAAAACGCCGTCCCACCGAAACGTTGGAATTAAAATAAAATCGAAATAAAAAGTAAACACAAATCAAAGAGCCATTTGCCGCCAGTAGATCGGTGATGCTTGCCGTTCCACTTTCAGCGGCGATAAAACGATCGAAATCGATCGCAACACGATCCATATCGTATCCCCAAAAACCACCGATAAAACAACACAACAATTTCTCAGGCACGAGAAGAGTTCCGAGGCCCATGTGTTGCGGTCGATCTGCATGTGGCACGAGCCATTTTTGATTGAGCGAATAAGAAACCGTTTAAAGAAGAACGATGAATTTTGAGATGATTTATGTTTTTTTTTACAATCACGAAGAGAATGGTCAAGGAATTAGTTACGTAATACTTGTTTGTTTCATAAATAAAGACTAACGTGCGTAAAACAGGGTTTGGTTTATAAACTTTTTAGTTAATTATCGGATTGTTTTGAAATGTAATAATATAAACGTTAAATATATTTTTTTACCAGAAACGGGTTCATTTAAGTTTTAGGACGGAAACAATTATTTTTATCAATAGCAAAACATAAAAACTTATCAGCTTCTGAAAATATTTTGTTTACTTCCGTTATCTCTTCTTCATGACAACACCAATAAATAGCGTGTTTAAGCATTTAATCTGCTACACTATTCAATGTTTGTAATTATCGGTAAAACAACCCAACCAAAACAAACGATACAAACGTGAATGTTAAAAAATTGGAGTGAAACTGAAATTTGTTCACAAACAAGACCTACTATCGGTCGCGTTTATCCAGTCACTTATTATAGCACACTTGTGTTTCACATTTCGATGCCGCCAGCTGAGTAATATTTACCTTCGGAAGCTTTCCTTTGTCAATTCGCCGGCCATCGATTGCAGTGCTAATTAATTAAAAGCAATTTGAAGATTAAGGCACACCCAGCACACGTACCAAAAAGGAATGGGCTCTTTCGCTTCTCGGGGAACAATTAAACATCGACCTGCATCGTCATTGCGCTACGTCCTTCCCTCGACAATCCGTACGCAAATTGGGCATACACATTCGATCGCATCACTGTGTGCCACCGGGCTACCACGCAGTCAGTTAAAAGCTTACGTCCTGCAGCGATGCTGATGGGTTCAACCACTTTTTTTTAAATTCAGGGAACAGGATTTAACCTCAACACTAACACTCGTACGAAATACTCCAGTGTTCCCTGGAAAAAAATATCTGTTTTGAAATTTACGTGATGGTAATGCTTTATTTATCTTGCTGCATTTATATGTGCAATTGATTTTTTTCTTTAAAAGATAACCACATTTTGAAATAATTTACCTTGAACATAACCTATACACGAAGAGTGAAAATCTAAGAGACTCGTTGTCAAATTTTGTGGCTGATGCTTGATTTGATGCTGTCGAGGGAGTTGACTCATGGGAAAGGGAAATGCTTTGTGAACTCATTAAAATTTTTAATTTTCATTGATTTTAAACATTTAATTTTTATATATAAATTTCTGAACAAATAATTCTTGAGCATATTTCTACAATTATTTCCATTTGTATTTGTACTACTTCAAAGTTGTACACGAATAGCTCATCACGAGCCTAGTAAATGTTAAAGAAAGTAGTGCGGTGTATCCTGATTTGTGTTTCACGTCAGCTAGTTCAGCTAGTACAACATGCCTTAATTGATTCAAACCTCCATGCCAGTACGGCTGCTTCATTTCGATGCGGATCATAAATTACTCTCGCAGCTGTCACAACATTTAAACTCTCAATACATGCCATTCGGCACCGCCGAGCGGGCTACGAGGTACGCATGAAACGATTAGATTTGTCGGCACGCGCCCGCTGTTCCGAGGGCACTTGAACATGGTCCGACCTTCCTTCACTCTCATCCGCAGTCGAAAGAATCACGCTAGAAGCGACCGATTTATGTTCACATGAACGCTGTCAAAACGTTACCGAGCCAGATTAAACGCATCGGAAATTTATCGATTTTTTAACGCACTCACACTTGCGCATGGCAAAATAAAGCCTTCCAATGCAAGACATGGCCATGCTGCAAAGGCAGGAATTTCGCACATTCAACGTTTCATACCCAGAGATAGGGGTAGGGAAAGCAAATAAATGTGCTGAAAAGTGATTGCTGGCTCGGCAAAAATCACATTTGACCACCTAAAGGTCAAAATGTAAGCATATCGCAGCGCACACACCCGGTACGCGGGGTGGAACATTTTTCGCTACGAAACATTCCTCTAACCTTCCGACATGAAACCCCGACTGTTTTGCTTAACAACCTAATTATTAATGCATTTCAACGAGTTACCGACGGACAACCAAATCCCATAGGTCGATGCGATAGTGCGGGATGAATAATACCGAGCGACTGAGCGGCGCAGCGAGATTGAGTGAAGGTGCCGGTGGAACAAGAAACAAAAGCCAACTTGCACAGGGGGTGGTTTTAGTGGTCCCGAGCCCCCGGGCGCCTGATGAAAGGCTTCGTGAGTGGTTGTGACGATCGATCACCACAGGAGGGAGCCCGTTTGGGACGAATTCATTTATTGTATCTTTGGAGGGATGTTTTTTTTATTGAAAGCTACCTTTAAAACAAAAAACTAATAAGGTTTTGCTCAAGCAAGACCTAGCAGCTCTTCAATTTATCTAAACATTATTAATTACAGGTACTGCTTTAAAAACAACTTTATGTCATTTTATTTTCCTTTGCTGGAAATAGATAATTTTCAGCCCTTTTTTGTGCATCATAAGGCTCAAATTTCGCAACTGGTGAGTATGCCTACTGGTAAGAATCTCTTTAAAGACAACTTCCTGATTAGCGATAGCATCGGTTGTAGTATATAATGCTCATATTTTATCAATAGCTTCAATGCGATGAAAGCTAACATAAGCTCTTTAAAGAAATGTGATCAGATGGTATTGTTCATGTTTCCATTACCAATCATTTACCGCCACGATCATAATGATCCCGCCGTACGTTACTTGTGCTGGTATACCCGTACCATCCACACAGTTGAAATACCGCTGCATTACACGCAGCTAGTTAAGCTTAAGGATAAATGAAAAATTATGAGTGAAGCATAATCGGGCGAGCTAATCGTTCATCCGACATCGACACTTCGACCGTTGGCGACGATTCGCTGTGAAAGCGCTGCACCCTGTACCGAGAGGCCGTTCATATCCCCCATCAACAGTGCGCCTGCTTGACACGTGGACGCAACGGTTAACGCTGCTGTTAATCGTGCGTCCTCTTTCAACCCCTTGCATGGTAGAATCATCCGCGGCCTGCATAGAGTCAGACGATTTAATAAATTTATGCATTGACACATGAAAGAGGCATAAATTAAATGAACATAAATTTGTCACAACGAGACGTAAATTGACCGGCGGGGTCTAGCAGGATTGGTGAAGTTAGGTCGCTGCAACGCTCATGCCCGGAGGCAATCGCCGATGCAGTTTTCCGGCGCAGATTCGATCAATGGATTATGCGTTCGTTGACGATAATCCAAGGCGATTCGATGATCACACATCGATTGACCTCGGGCGGATGGAGGGCAAGATTGTGATAACGGAAACGGTCGTATAAAATGCACTTCCTGCAGCAGAAGTGCACACAACTTTTTCGCGACTAAAACAAGACGTTGAATTCGTGAATCGCTCTTATAAACTCAAAGGCATATAAGCATCATTTCCTGTTCAGAATTCATGAGAGGTTATTTTACCCAATGATGTATTGTTCCTTAAAAAAATACATAAACTTTTTACTATCTGTTGTACAGTAGGTCTTAATAAAATGAAACAAACGGAAATATCGCAATTCAGGATATTCCATTATCATTGTGTAATCCATTCAATTTTTTAAAACAAATAATACCCAATATAAAGCATAAATAAAATTACCCTAATCGCTTTTGCACCGGATAAGCCAACTGCTTCGCGCACGTTTGACAAGGTCAGTGGGTATGATTTATTGCCACTCCGTGACGGTAACACAGAGAATGAACTTGTTGCATTCGTCACACAAAATGGCACGCATGGGTGTTTATGCTGCATCATAACCGGTCGATGCACTGACACTATTGCATTCCCATACAAGTCACGCGGCTCGTAATGGTGTCTAGCTTGCTTTTGTAAAGCCTCTTTTCTCTACTGTTTAAATTTTCATACATTAACTTTACGACCGAGCATCGATTGAACCGTCCAACGAGAAAGAAATTACGTACACTGCACCAGCAACCAGGGGATGAATGGAGCCAAACGGCGCTTAAGCAGCAACTCATCGTAGACAAATGCAAACCAATCGTTTAATCGTTCCGGCTACCGTCACTGTCATTCGTTCGACGGCATCGCTGACGGAGTGTCATAGCTGTGCTTCAACTGAAAAATGAGGAAATCTGCACATCCATTCGGATGTCATTTTTCGCATTTGTTGTTACATTCAGCAGGAAGAAACTCATTTCTATTTCTATCCACCTTGTACTAATCACATTAAATAAATACACATACATAAATAAAAATAAAATTTATATAATTGGTAAAATTCAGCAATATTATATAAAGAAAACGTTACTATATAATAAGGCGTACTATTTACATAAAATAATTAGGAACACAAAGAAATATAAAAAGTTTCTTATTCTTGCTCGTGCGATAGATAATATGATCTGTCCGGAACTGCAAATGTCACCATTGTTCATTCAAAGTTTATTGAAGCAAATACATATTTATGACATTTTTTGCCCATATGACCATACTCATGGCAAGTACTGGCGCCTGTAAGTTGTTGTCTGTTGAGTCAACTTCGCACTAAAAGATCGTTTCATATTGCATAATTGTCAACAGTGTTCGTCTCGTTATCGATTATGTATGCCTAATAATTGTCTTTCATGAGAACGTTCAAGTTATTTTATCAAATGTAACTGAGTTAAATGAGTTAACTTCAATATTCTTGTCAGCTCAGAATTGCTAAGCTACTTTTATATTAAAATTTATAGCTAAATCCCAGTATAGCTCTAATCCCATTTCTATTTTAACTACAGTAGCTATATTGACTCGTTTAAACAACATCGTCTAGTAGCTTTTTCAAAAGAAATAAAACGAAGTTTTGGAGGAGTACTTTATTAGATCAAATAGTTTTTTAATTACCAAGTCGATATTGATTGTTAAAAAAGTCAAGAAATTTGACTTTTTTTGCGCAAACTTTAAACCACTAATGCTCGGTGAACCTTAATTTCCTTATATTTTCAGGAAACGAATTATTCAATTTCCCAGACAAGAGCTCAACCAGCTTCGGTTTCAACATATGTTGTACGCCTGCGCAAAGAAAGGTTCCAACCGTTCCATCACAGCACAAAGTTCTGCGCGTTAAGAGCAGTAGCCGCATAGTGGTCATGTTTCAAATTAATTAAACGAACTAATCTCACCTTACCCGCACGCTTACCCACTCCAAATGTGCCCAAGATGGTGCATGTTTTTCACTATCTATCGGAATTTAAATTCATTTTCTGTTACACCACGGCAGTGCATTGCGACGCAGGCGATAATTGTTTTCTGATGTTCGGAAAACCTTTCCGCCTTCTGCTGCAAGTGCGACACCGAGGCCCGGCAACGATCACAATCCGGCTAACGGGTAGCGAAATTTGAACAGGAAAACGTGGCGGAACGAATGCCATATTTCATGTTTGCAATTTCCAGTAACACGTGTAGCAATTCGCTACCGAGCGCTACCAGCCACGGAGGTCAACAGATTGCTGTTCTGGCTGCTGTTTGATGTAGGTTTCGGACCGATCTGGTTACACCCGTGAAACCAGTAGCCAAACCAGGCGTGTGTACGGTGCGTCTGTCAGCGACCATACGCATTGTGCTGACGTATTTGAATATTTAGTTTAACTTATTACCTTCTGACCTATGCGAGGGAAACCGACCTTACAGTTGTATCGATGTTGCTATACAATAGTCATAATAATTTAATGCAATACCAGCAAACTCGTTAACGTTCGAAGGACGTAGCTCGTGTGTGATGCTTTCCCAGCAGCAGCGTATGTGAGAATAATTTATTTTATTCCCCCCAAAAAACATATGGAATCCATGGCGTTACACAAAAGAGCATTAATATTGCATTCAATTTGTACTTCGCAGAAGCACCCGACTTTCCATGTGCAAAAATTTCTTGCGAAAAGCGTAAATCGGCCAACGATACATGATCTTCGCTGCATCGTTAAGCTGATTTCTGGCGCGCAAACTGAAAAGAATGGCCATAAAACAGACGCAGTGGCATAAAAACAGATAACCAACCCTCATTTCGTCCGATGGCCAAAACCACAAATTGCTCATTAACGGTGTGGCAAAGTATTTCGAGTGAATCGTCAAAGTGTACGGCGCACAGTGTCTGCATTGTTTTCGCACCCTTTCCCATTTCGCGTTCGAATAAACGGATGATGGATCGTTATTTCAAAAATATTAAAATTAAATAAGTTCAACCCGAGGGGCTTACTTCACACCTTCGATTGTGGTTGTTTTTATTTCTTTTTCTTCAGTTAGCTTCGATTACGAACACAAGGATTTGATTACCTATTGAATTTACGAGTTCCCGTTAAATAACGTGAATGGTTTAGGAGAGCGATAAAAGGGGTGAATGCCATCTTCTGCAACTTCGAGCAAGGAGCATCGTTCGCATTAATGATGACGGTAGCCGTCAAGGGATTTAAATATCAAAATATGTTATGTTCATTTGTGCCCTTCGTCTGCGGGTCATTACTATCGACGCCGTTCGGTAAATATCCTTCGCTGGGTTGAATAACAGGTCGTTGTAAAATAACAGAAATGGATCTATTTAGTTTAATGTTGTGTCAGAAGTCAGAGGTTTCCCCATAAAACACATCATAAACTATCATCCCGCTGGTAAACCATCAACTTACCTATCGTGACGGAATAGGATGGATATATAACGCTGCATTACGTTACGAGCAGTAGATGGACGGAGGGTCTGGCAGACCGGCCACCGGAGCGAAGCAATCAACACCCTCGCTCTCGTCAATATGAAGTTCGATAGCTACTGCGCGCAATCTGACGCATGAAATGCACTCGTCGTGTCAAACGAAATCCAAACTACACATCTTTTAATCATAATGCACGCACTGCATCCCGAGATGAATCTCGTTACGATGTAACGCAAACACACTCAATCGTGATCGTTCATTATCGCGATGATGGCGTGTGGGATCATGTTTCATTTAAAAGCGTGCGATCGTGGCCAGCGCACATGGAGATTCAATTAGGTATCGCACGCTGAACCGAAGAGCGTGCCAGTATTACTGGTGTTAGAGGAATTAATTGGACAGCGTATTTTGCGTATAAGACAATATTGAGTGGAAGAAAACAAGGATGAATTTAAGGATGCACGAAAAGAATAAGAAAATAAATTGAAAGCGGAAGCATCCATCGATGACGAAATAAAGTCTTAAATAATTGAAATATTTACTGTATTATTTGTTCAATTAATTCTGTTATTACAAGAAATAGGGATAAGCAAAAAAGCGATACAGTACATATCATTATTATAATAGCATATTAGTTTTATAAATATTAAATTTAACTTTCATAAAGCTTTCAGAATTTTTTTATGTATTGCTGATCACCCAGCATTGTTACTCGTTTTATTCGAAACATCCTTTACCCTGTCCGTGCCGTTGCACTTATAATTAATCAATATTTACTGTTTTTACAAATTGCTAATTTATGAAGTTACACATTTTTTTCCACATTGTTTTTCAACCTTTATAAATCCGACCGTCACCCAGGACCTAAAAATGGCCCCAAGCGACTAGTGATACTAATTTACCGATCGATCGATATGTTAACTTTACGCTTTCGGTGTCGCCTGCACGTCGGTCACAATCTTGCGCCTCATTAGTATCGCGACTTTCTCTATCTACCTCTACCACGTCGACCTTTACCCTTTTTTGCACGAAATCCCACCGGGACTCATCTGTCTTTCTGCATCACTTTGGAGTAGTACGACCGCTTTACCACTGGTCGGGCTGTGATTGCATGCCCGAACGGCCGCGCTGGATGATACCGTTCGAGGCTCTGCCGAAAAACAAAAAACCGCACGCATCGTGACCTTAGCGATGCCCGCGCAACTGGTATCTGGCTGGGGCGCCCCAAAGGAAATGACTGCAATTTAAAATTAATACCTTCCATCACTCCTCGGCGGAGTTCCCAAAACCACGGCGAGGGTGCACGAACGTTCGGCGTGTACCCCGTGATAAAACGGGCAAACCATACCCCTTTCCAGGAGATACACCGGGAAGAAGATACGGAGCGCATGTCCAGAAGCGTACCACCGGCATCCGAGCCATTCGAAAATCGTTCAAAATCGAACGCAATCTGTACTGCATTTCGTACGGTCCTCGCACAATGGTTGCTTGGTGGCAATGGCGTCCGCCGATCGTGCCCGGCCATGCTCCATGAAAGATAAACATTGTGTTTCGCGCAACACACACAATTCGTGCCACGGCGAACGGTAAAGATAAAACAAAATTGTAATAATAAGAAGAAAATTGAATTATCATGTATTGATAATTGAAATTTATTGTTCCAGGGGCCGTTTAAAATGTTCCACTCGATTAAGGCGAACAGCGTCGCGAGAGCATCTGGTTTTGACATTTTGACTTTGCACACCACGTCGTCACCCCACCATCGGGGTACGAGGGTCGGATCGGATAGGGCCATGCAATATTGGGCCACCGCCTCGTACGAATGCAGTGAGGCAGAAAAATTAAAGCTCAGCCCCGGTAGCGTAAACAACATTTAAAGTACTAGGTAATTTTGGACTATTTATTTAAAGCACTCTCTATGCTTTGCTCTTTCGCTCCCATACCGCCAAATGAGGGATGTTGGTGGCCCACCGCCAGTGCAAACGAGACGATACAAGTAATGGCACCACGTTAATCAATTTAACATCGATAATGCATTGTTTCTCACAATTAAACGCACCATCGAAAAAATGCGCCATTTTCCATAGGAAAATTTTATGGAGCTAATTAAAACGAAATAACTGAACGAAATATCCTTGCTTATATTGCAAACACAAATATAAAATACATAAAATGTGTTTATTATTTTCACTTCAACTCTGTTAAGTTCATATTTCACAATTTGCATATTAAACCACGTAACTTCCATAAATGCAACCAAACTTCTTCTTGTGAAGTACGTGTCTTTAAGTCAGCGTATCTATTATGTGTTTGTAGTTTTTTCATCAAAATGTGGTTTCGTTAATTACTTTAGTATTCCTCATTGATCGGATTACCCACGTGATAATACAAGTTTGATGATTAAAAATACTAGATGAAGTCCTATTCTTGCCTTTTAAACAATTAGCACTAAAATCGGTTAATTCCTGTACCAAAAGTAAGAGTATTCCAGTTAGATCCACCTGCATCGATCGAAACAAATAAAAGTGCAAGTTTAATTAGGTGATAAAAAATGAAAAAGAAATTCCACTCCACTATTCTTTACTTCGATTTCGACCAGAGCATCAGCATGTGTACGAGCTTAGTTGTGATGCATGTAAAATGTTGCATAATTATGTGTAGATCTCTCATAAAATAAGAAATCAATCAAAGCAAAAATAATTTTTAAGCGATTAAAACCTATTTTCATATTTCATTTTCTGTTCGCTATTGACGATAAGTTTCTTTTAAAACAAATTTTTATGGTATGTATATCGATATAGTTCCTCATTCACGCCCTATTGTATCCCTTTGTGGCAACCGCTTGCAATGATCTTACTCGTAAAAAAGCGAAAACATCATCGCAATGCAAATCGAAACGAAGATATTACAATGCAAATAACACCACAATTATATAGTGAAATACGAGAACTCTTACGCATTCGGAATCGCCAGTCGGAATCTTGTGCCTCGCGGCAGTATACCGTGCACCGTATATCCGATGCCCTCTGGCACGGTATGTTTGTGGAAAATTCCAAAGCACCAAAAAAAATAAATTGCACCGATTTAAAAAATAAACTCACTCACAGGTACTGTCAAAAATATAGCTGCCGGCTGTGGTGCAAGTCCTGCCGGTTGCACTATCTGCGGGTTTTTTTTTGCAAAACTGTGCATAGCTACGGTAGGATGAGGAGCAAACGAAGCGCCCTAAATTGGTGAAGTGTAATTCCTTTTAATCGGTTGTTGGATTAACGATTTTTAATGCGCTTGCAACGTGTTTCATTCTTTTTGTTCTCCGTGTATCTGCCTCGTTTTCCAATGTTCACAAATTTTGTGTTAAATTTCGTCACCGGCGGCCATTTTCGTTGTACCCGTGTGCACATAACCATTCATTACCATTTTCCGGATCGTTCGATCCACCCGATCCAGTGAGGTGTGTTTTGCACTCGCACCCGCGTCTACACGTGACCAATGACCGCCGTGAAACATTAACTTTGCCCGTTGAGTTACAGTTTATAGCCCACCGTTTGTTAATGAAATCACACAAATGTTTTCAGAGAAAATGGGCATTGAGCAATGTGGTTGGTTGTTGGTTGGTTTAATTTTTAATTGTAAGACGAATATTGTTTCAAGTTAGTTTTTAATAGCTGGTGATGAAGTGGAAAGCTATGGAGGTTGTAATGGGGGACTTTAGGAAGATTATAATAAGTTTATACCAACGTCCATCTCGATCTCCATTAGCAACTGTTATTAAATCCTACGTTTCGATAATTATTCTATTCAATTAAAACGTAAACAACTGCTAATACACATCACATCAAATTGTTGTGTTGATGGTTGTAAATGGTTGTATTAGTATCATTTTAAATCTTAAATCAATTAAGATGTAATATAACGCGGAAAAAACTCATCAAATAAACACATTAAATTAATAAAACACCACAGTTACGTCATTGCTCAATGGTAACTGTGTCCCGTTGATTAACCTATTGACTTTGCGTTGCATAGCAATTTTGGCTACAGCACGCATCTCGATCGCTCGACACGATCACGAAGCGAACCGTCCTCTCCGATGACGGTACACACATGCTTTAGCATCGCTGGAAGACAACCAAACCTGCGTACTAGCGTGAATTGCCACACAACTCTTACCTTTAAGCAGCTTTACTTCTTGCACTCTTTAGCTCCGTTGCTTGCCGAAACAATGCCGCCCGACCCTGACAGTCTCATGAAAATGGGTATTATCTTAATTTCGTTTATTTGTTTACCGATACTTTACCGATTCTTCGATCCTTATCGGTGCCGTCGGTCCAGCACCATCCAGCATAAATTGGTATGCTCGAAGGTGATCTTACCGAAGCCCAGACCGATTGCAGCAAATATAAATAAATAAAACGAAAGTACTCACTGATCAGCCAGCAAGATTGTTGTAGATCGGAAAATAAACGAAACAAAAATTACAAAAGATTACAATAAGCGTTTTGTCAAAAACAAATAAAATACTGTACCACCTTTGAGCATTGGAGTAGCGCACACTAAGTGGACCTGCGTGTCGTTTAATTTCAGACTACCTACAGCAAGCTAAAAGGACGCCTTTGACTTGCTACTTGATGTGATGGAGGGATTATCCGTGGTTTTGTAGACTTTTGCGACATAAATGAGACAACTCGAACTGTTTGGTATGGATCTTTCCCTCAAAACTATATGTTTACATTTTACACGATGTTAGTCATGTTGTGAGGGATTTAATGTTTACATCTTAATTACAGAAATGAGAAAAAATCTTAAAGTAGCTATTAAGACCACTTTCAAAATGTTGAACATATTTGTGCCTCCACCACCCGACAAGAAACCAAACAATGCAACGTTATTTGAACATAAAAAGGTAAAGGTAATGGTGAGTTAAAGCATATTTTCATGAAATATTCTCCAAATAACTCTGGCTGTGTAATTTATTGAAAATGTTTAAGGCCCACAGCGAACAAAACAACTCATTTCCAACTGAAGATATTTCATGGGGTACGCAAAAAAAACACACCAATCACCCCCAAAATACTAATTTACAAGATTGATAAAATTTATAAGTTAATAAACAACGGTTCGGGCCGCTCGTGCTGATCTACCTACCAAAACATTCCAACGCATCTTTTCCGTTTTTGTCAGTCGCTTAATCATGTACGGTCGGTAATAAGCTTACGTTAATTGCACCTTGGTAAGAGTGCCGCAAAAAAAACTCAAACAACCTGGTGGTTTTCGTTAACGGTCGCTGCTTTTTTTTGTGTCCATTTTTCGATAACAAAATTTAAGACATTTACATTCGCTCATAAAACAGTAGGTGTTCGAAGATGCGATCGACTGATGCGTCCAGCGTATTCGCCAAACGTGGCCCGCACATTCCATTCGTCGGTGAGGAATAGGATGATGAGTCGGGTCGGTGAACGCATCATGAGCGGCATGATTCACGACACCATCGATTTTAATCAATTTGAAATGCATTACCATAAACACATCCCATGGGACAAGCATTAAAAATCAATCGCTAAAACATTGTCGCCATCTCGTTTTCGTACGCGATCAAAAAAAAAAGTGTACTTTCATGCAGTTTGATCGTATTTTGTTCGGTTGGGTGGAAATGGGACGGGACAGTGGAAAGAAAAGGGATTTTATAATTTAAAACAGCAAAACCAACATTTTTGTCCCATAATGAGTACTTCCATAATGAGTTATTAAAAATCACCACAAAAAAGATAATAGGGAACTGTTTAATCGTGTAGATGAATGTTACTGAATACGAAACATTTTTTTTTCTCTTAAAAAACAATCAAAGTTTCTTCTTTTGTTTCTTTTCGATGAGATGAGCGTATTATGATGTTCATAAACCAGGGGAGCTATTGAAGCTTATTGCAGTACTGTATCAAATTAGGCATGAAACTTTTATACTTGAGCATCGTATTTAATATCAAATTCTGTTGAACCATAAACAACATGCAACAAGCGAAAAATTACACTTCATTGAATGTTTGATTCAATTATTACAAATATTTCTCTCAAGTATAATATTTGTGATGCTTTTGTGATTTTTTTCTATTAACTTGTATTCTATACGCGGACGTATATATCTCTTAGTAAGCCTAATAATTTAAACCCTTTTATAAATTTTATATTGTGTTAAATATCATTTAACCAAGTTTTTGGGTTAAATTTTATTCGATATCATCAATCATTTTATACCACTCAGAAGAGTATGGTTATTGATTTCTGAAATTTCCGTTATCAACACGAGACTAAAAATGAAAATTCATAATTTTTCTGATCATTTGTCGGATTCGTTCGGAGTCATCCACACGTCATCCCCAGCACATTCGCTTGAGCTACACATTACACTGCACACCAATACGTGCCTTGATGAATCTTTCGACAGAACACTGAAAGTCACTTCAGGTGATGCCCAACGTCCTTCGCCACACATCAGGACAAGCCAGGCACGTAATGACAAAATTTACGTAATTAAATTTAAGTAAATGTGGGCCGGGTCTCTTGCGCCCCTGTTTTGTCCTGCCTTTAAACCGATCTGCGCAGCAAAGAAACAAAACCGAAAACAATTTGCGTGTCTTTATCAATCAACGGCACGCACACACTTATTGCGCATCACCCGAAAAGACCCCCCAAAAGTCGCTTAAGTGAAAAGAAAACAACGCGCGCACCAAATCACTTTCCGACACGCCTTTTTGGTGTCATCATTCAACTCGCAATTGCTCACTCAAGTAGATCTTTGGCTGGGTATTTTAATTTGAGAATCTTAGAGCTTGATTGATGCGATACATCGATATCCTTTCCTTATGACAACGAATATCTCAAATACGTAGGCAATTACCATGTTAGTGTAAATGTGTAGAAGCTCATATGAGAGCTGTTTATTCGCTTCTTCATGTAGGTTCTTATGCACTACGATATATCTGTGCATAGCAACGAATTATCATCGAACCATAACCTCTCTACAGCCTTCACGAAACATTCCCGCCTATTTATCACCGCTTACGAAAATTAATCAACCTTTGTGATCTTAATAAAGATACGACCCCGGGTAGCAAGATTCGGACATTATCTTATCGCACCCAATCGACGGGTCCCGATCAACGATCGGCGCCTTTGAATCGTTACGGCTGTGCGATCAACGAATACTGACCGACCCCGAAATTCCGCCAAAGCAAAATACTATATCGTTACTCCCAGGAAGGCACCGGTGCGGTCTGGGCACGAGTTCAAAGCCTTGCGCCGGGTGCCAAGCCGGGTGCGCGTTGAAGCGCGTAATACTTTCAGTTGAAATTAACAAAATTTAACAACAAACAAACATTTTAACAAGTTTTTTCGCCTCTTTTACCGTTCCACTTTTCCTTTCTAGTACACCGTTCCAGCCTTATGGGCTTCTTTTTTTTTGCATCGGGCACGGAATTTTCATTGAACGTTTTTCTTTTATTTATTTTGCTGCAAAGATCTCCGATTATGTCTGGTCAATTTGGACGCCAGTTGATGCCATGGTGGAAATGATTGGGCTATTGGAGCAAAAAAAAAACCCCCGACCGATCGACAGCTTTGCTCCCGCGTCAGCTCACTGTCTGCGGCTGGCGAATGGCGTCACGAATTTGTCCGTGACAAAACTTTAGCTACGCTACTTTTTATATGCTCTTTGTGGCACCGAATTCTACACCGTCAGTGGGACACTGCACTGATGGATAGGTTGCTCTTTTTTACACCGCCTTATCTACCCGGTGCACCTCGACAGGGTAGATTTATCTCACTCTATATCAACTCCCTGTTCGGTTTGTTGATATCTGCTCGATCTTGGATCCAGTTTACTTACCGTCTATTATCATTACTCTGCGATTTTCTCCTTTCGCTGTGCGTCAGAAGATATTCAAAATCTGTTCCCTTGCCATTGTCAATATTGGCGTATCCAAAACCGTTACGGCTACTTAACTTACAATTAACCCCAGTGATCTAGAAAATAAAACACGACCATTGGTAAACCACAGTTGGACCAGCACAACCTCTGGGTGGAAAAGGTTCAAATAGGACAATAACTCGGTCGAAAAGGAATGAAAGAGGTATGGTTTTTTTAAGGTTTCATATTTTCAATCAACGATATTAGCTGATTGATTGATGGCAGATAAGTGCCGTATCTACCATGTGCTCCAAATTTAGACTGCAACGACTTTAGCAATTGATAAAGATCTGCAGCTCCGAAGAATCAATTGGGAAGGTTTGACAAAAACTTGGAATTAAGTGACAATCCTTTATTGCACTTCAATAGCTTTTGGTGAGTTGAAATCTCGATTTAAGATCACATGGATGGAAGACAACAAGTATAGTATTAGGACAAAACCTTATTAACAGAGCTTTTAACTAACGTTTACTACAACTAAAAATATTTCTTAAACAGCAAACGGCTAGATAGCAAAAACAAAATCCAAACCACCGCACCAGAACACATCACTTACGGTAGAACTTTACCATGCTTTTGCAATGGCATACCACGAGGCAAGTTACAGTTGACATGCAAACGCGCCGTGCGCCTTGTTTTCAGCAAACTTGCCACATTTTGCGCTACTCAATGGCGGCTCGTTCGACGCCTGCTGTACAGCGCGGTTTGTTACATTCCACTGTCGATCCTGTCAGCGCGTACAAGCAAACCTTCGGGCAACGCAATAAATCCTTTTCGTTCCGGGCAAAGCTTGCATGTTTCCCCGAGCGTTGTTTGATTTATTCCAAGCTTCTTAGCCTTCCGGACAGACTCTACCACCATTCGGGGGTGGAACATCTCCCCAAAGGATTACGGGGGGGTGGGCAAGGTAACGGAAATTACAACGCCACAAGCAGGTTGCGACTATTAATGTGTAACGCATAGCATTCCTTTCGATTTAAGCGGTATAGAGCGATGCTGCCGCTAACATTGACATGTCACATACTCACCCAAGAGGGGGGGTTACGAACAGATACGAACGACAAAGAGCATTAAAGGATCAGTAGACTGAAAGTTTACGCAGCTAATGTAGTATGCAAAGCAATATTCTGCATTGTTTATGCTACGGATACATTTTAAATTTTGTCTACTTTGAGCATCATTTTTAAAGTGTATTTTGTATGTTATTGCGCAAAATTTACTTCCAATTAAATATTCGGTGTTATATTGTTCATCGATCTACTTCTTACAATACTTGATCTACTCCTTACAAGTACTTAATTATCAAAATTTGTTTGGAATTTTTTGCCCAACCTTCTGTAAATAATCCTACTTTACTTCCTGGACAACTCCGTATCCCCACGGCTTTCCTCCTGACTATAGGAGCATAGACTGTGTCTAGCTATAAACAGACCGATATGCACCGTAAACCTGTTAACAACGCCGGCAAACGGGCTGTCTCCGGAACCGGACCGAACCATTCGGTTTCTTGTGTACGACTCTTCCAACGCATATCAACGGCAGAGCCAACGGAGGCAAAACTATCTAACCGACCGCAGGTGGCTTACACCGGTAGCACCAGTGCGCTATCGCAGCCAGTCGTCCAGCGAACTTACCACCGCTGCTTGTTACAATCGAACCGACAAACTCGCTCGGACCTCACGGTGCACCGGACAACACAAAACAGGCTGGCATGTAGCGTGCGAACAAGCACTTCTGTTTCCGATAACGCAACCACAACTCAGCTATATGGTGGCGGTTCTGTCTATCGGATGCCATGCCGATCGATAGACAGCACGCCGGTGAACTCTCGGGAGCATGTTTTATTTTATGTTAATTCTGTTTGATAGTTCTTTGATTATGTCGATCCGGTTGCGATGAACAATTCGAGGCTCGTTTGCTGTACTTATGACGTGCAAAAAGAACGTTCCATAGTGATTATTAAAATTTATCGATTTATATTCCACAATAAGTGCAATATTCATATAAATTGTAAATCCTTTGAATATTTTTCGCCAATTACACCAGAACTTTCCCGTCACATGAATCTTCATTTGGCCCTTTATGCTCCAACACCCGGTTATTTGTAATCAATATTTGGACAACTATTTCGTATTAAGCACGGGCAATAAATTAGCAATGATTAAACCTGTCCGCTTATACAGCCACGCACGAGCACCGGACGTTTCCAATCTTACTTCGCTGGCAGCACTGATAACATTCCCCAAAACTGCATCACCCAAACCTTTGTGTCCCGGCAAATATGCGATATGAAACGCGATACATACTTTGCAGCCCTGAGATCTCTCGGGTAAATCGCAACGGAGATGGAGATTTTTTTGAAGTTCATTAAAAATAATTGAAATTCGAAAGATTAATCGATTTGATTGCGCTCGGACGCGCATTCCACGTGCGACGTTTCGGTGTACCAAAGACGGGTACCCGTTTCGTCGTTACGTCTTAATTTTCGTGTCGGTGTTCATTAGCAAAAGCCGGTCAATTCTCCTCACGGTGGATTATGGCATTCGTCGATTAATCTTTAAGCTTGCCTTCCCTGGCCTTATCGACTCTCTTTTCATCCTTCCGGCCGGGCAGCGCGGGCGGACATCGTATGAACATCGCACAGCAAGGGCGTGAACGTGTGTGGATGCAGGTCGCTATGCACATCTCTTGCGGATTGAAGCATGCGGGACACCGTGCATAGTTGGCGCATGCAAGTTTACCCATTCGACGACCTTTTATGTAAATCGTGATCATCGACCTTCTATGCCGGTATGGAATCTGGGACCATATTTAAGTCAACATGCTGCTCAACTATAACGGTGGAATGTATGAAATAAATGACAACATACATTATGTCCGAGCACCCTATGTACATTGCACCCTGGAGGCTTCTATTTACAAACAGTTCTCGAAGGCAACGGTTCACTATCGTTTGTCTTGTAATTAACTACAACAATTAAACGTCTCATGTTCATTAACATTCTGCAATTATTGAGCAGACCGTATTAAAGATGTTTATACTTCGCCTATATCGTAAATAACCGCAGAGATCGGACGACCCGGACAAAAGTCTCCAATCAAGCAATTATGGACACTAATTAAATCATTTTATTAACAACTTTTAAGCACAATTCAAATACAAATGGTGATCATATATCACCCGCACTAATCCAAGCAGTATTCAACATACAAATTAGAGTTGGAAGTCACGCATGGAAATCCGTTCGGATGTTGATCAATATGATTGACGCAAATTAAATATCGTCTCGAATTAAAATACTTGTATTACAACTCATCAAGCAATTTCCCTTCATCTCTGAAAGATCGAAAGCAAGCGGCATACTGTCGCCGAATCTATCTCACGCCACCCCGTGGATGTCTTGATAGTTTATGGTTTGCTTTGTTTGTAAAACTAATGACATTCGGGTGAAATAAGAAAATACAAACCCAACGAACGCACAAAACCGACAGCCTCCGAACGGTTGCAACTAATGAGCCCGAACACCTTAAATAAACGTTCAGATCAGGTCGACGATTCGATAACAAATTATTGTCTTTAATATTTTTTTTCACATTCGTGCCCGCTCCCGGTCCTGAGGTGGGACAACCAACGAACCATCTTCGCCCGATCACACTCCTAACCGCATAATTAATGATCAACCTTCTCGCCCCGAACAAAACCGATAACCCTGCAATCAGATGCTGCTATTCCAGTATTTCCTGAGCGCTGTTCCCGTCATAGCTGTGCAGTGTACATATCCATATATCACTGGCCAATTTCGATAACAGTTCCCGGGAGAAGCAAACGCACAGCTGAGAGATGCCCCGCTATCGATAAAAACTGTTCCAGCAACGTATTTGCATTAGGTAACTTGGGGGGACAAATCCGGGTCGGCGCTTAACGGTGAAGAACCTTTTGAGACGGGGCGAATTCTTCGCTTCCAACAGACTTCGCGTTGCGTTTTCGTGAGAAAGTTCAAACCGGTCGGTTGAAGAACGGAGCGTCCGAGTTCATTTGATGGCTTGTATGTACGTATGCTAACTGCTCTATTCATTTCGTCCAATTTGGTGTCCCTAGTGACCTCGTAATAGCTAGGCCACGCGCTTATGGACACACTTATCCCCCTGGAGACTCTTCCTTTGCGAACCGTGCGAACCACAGCTTCACGTTCGGTGCGTGCAGATTGCCATGGATAACGCTTTTTTAGTGGACATTTGTCATCGTTTTTCTCACCTTTGTGTGACGATGTACCAAAACCACCTGAAACCCCGCGGGACCCTTGAAGCGTGGGCAAAGTGCGAAGATTATCCAACGATGGGACACGGCAATAAATAGCGAAAGCGAAAACCGCAAACTGTAATTATCGGTCCGGATTTGTGGCAGAGGGCAGGACCCGGCCGGCTCGAACGATCAAGAAACCGCCGACCGCCGCGCAGCGCACGAGAACGTTCACCCGTGTCTACGGTCAAGAAGGTGATCCCTTTCGGCGACGATTGCGATCTCTGGTCGCGAAGGTCTTCGAAGGCCAACCGTCCGCCCCAATGGCCACGGATCGTTTTTGCGTGTCGTTCGGGGAACTCCACAAATCCGATACAAACGACCCCAAGTACCCTCCGTCATGAAAGCTTGCCGGATGAGAAACGTCGAACATCGGTGCCTTTCCCGCAATAGATAGCATTGTGGAAAACAAACAATCGTCTTCCATTATCGAACTTGAAGGATCTAGCGCTTCACACTTTTGCGTTCGCACGGGGTGGCAGGCGCGTAAAAGACACTCACCTCACCTTTCGAGCGGCCAAACGGGCCCGAACGTACACATTGTGCAACTTGTTAAAGAGCTCAAAGAAAGGTGTCTACGGCAACGACATAGTCACAGGCGCAACGGTCCTGGCTACACGATCGAAATCCGCAATGTTTCCACTGTGGCGAGGAAAGTATTACGGCGTGCGGTTCTAGGCTTACGCGCTTTAGGCCGATAATAAATATTAATAACCTCCGCCCGCGGTTCCACATGCAGATGTGATTGAGCACATTCGTTTTCACATTCAGAATCCTGTTAAGACCGGAGGCACCACACTCGCACACACACACACACACACACACACACACACACACACACACACACACACAGATGCCAATAATGCTTACCGGGATTACGCTCCGGCTAGGGCTGTGGAACAAAAGTCCCTCCGTGTGCCTGGCGGTCACTCCGCCAGTTGGCAGTTGGTCGAATCTGTTAGATGCAATCTTCTAGGTAGGTAGGGACCACATTGCCAAACGATGGCAACTTGTCATGCCATGTTCGAGCGGTACCGATAGAAGCACCTCTTCGGGGGTGAGTTCAAGGGAAATCTCCGTTTTACAGCGCCGTTTGCTACCAGTTCGTTGGCGGCAATGCTACCAGGTGAAGTTACTTTTACTGATCGATCGGTACTGATTTGATTTCAATTGGTTCGTGCGCGAATCAATGATGGCGGTGGTGAAGCGCCATGCTGGTCTAGAGGTTGGTCTAACGTGTTCGGAAAGTGCTTAATCCATATCAGATGAAACGTGGTGGAAAGGGAATTGTAGGCTATTATGCGAACGTAGTTGTACGAGAAGATCTGCGGTACGTTAACTATTTAGTATTTTTAGTTACCAATTAGGATGTCATTTACGGTATCATTTACGTGTAGCAAACAGTAGATTAGTTTTAATTGTTTGTTTAACAACATTAATCCTCAAAAATTCATGAAGCGTCAAAGCTTTTTTGAATCTCTTCCTTTGTTAAATTACGAATTAATAACTACACAATTGAGTTCTAGCAGAATTAGAAAATTTTCATCTGTTCTAAATGTGTAGTTTAAATTATCAAATAATATACAAACATATAAAACATATAAAAAATCATATGAACGATTCTCTCAAATGATTCTTTAGTCACAACATTATTCTCGAAATTAAAGATTTATACTTTTAAAAATCTTACAATTCTTAATATATTAAAACTATGCACTTGATAAGATTGTTTGAAACTTCGTGTAATAAAATCAACAATATTAGTGCTCTGATATAATGTGCAGCTAACAACTTTTCAAAGCACTCCATCTGGACTAAACTTATAATCCATAATGATCGATTCTTGAATTCATGATACCAGCTGCACTGATGCAATAATTCTGTCGTCCTGTTTTTGTACCATTAACATCGCGAAAGATTGTTGCTACATGGATTTTCCGGCACCATACATCCTACTACTTCGGAACCATTTGTTACCACTCGTTCTGATACGATTAATCATGGTCTCATCGATCGATACGACGGGTATGCCGACCATTCAAGACAACTAAATTCCATAATCGCATCCAACATTCAAATCCACTGCGCATTGCATTGCGAACGTACAGCGCGTTCTTTTCGGATGGACTGGCCAAGGTAAAGGGTCGGTAAGAAATTGGACCAACTAAGCACAACCTCATACATATGTTTCGCACCACTGCATCGAGAGAGCGAGAGAGAGAGAGAGAGCGAGAGAGAGAGAGAGAGCGCAAAAAAACCGCCTGAAAGCCCTGATTTATGGCCCTTCGTTTGCGCCTCCACAACACACAAAAGCCTTCGACTTTGGTGTAGTGGAAGCGCTCCCATTCCGGACCGGAGGAAAGCAAAAATTCAAATTCCAACCTAACGTGCGGGAACGACGACGGTACGGGCAATCCTTCTTGCCATCTTGCGATTTCACTCGCGATCGCAATCGGGCAAACATCGAAGCCTAAACGCAATGCTGTATTTATGTGTGACGCCTTCGCTGGTGCAGAACCGACGCTGCGTTACCATAAGCCACGAGTGCGAGGTAAAAACGGCACTGGCAAACCATCGATCAACTTCACGACCATTCGGTGCCGGGGATCGGGGAATGCTGCGAACGAACGAAGTAATATCCTCGCTACCACCACCCAATTGTACTGTCCCCTTGCTGAGGGGCTACACGCGATAAAAAGGTTATTTATTTGCCAATAAGTGTGATTTGGATTGCATTTATTTTCAAATCATTATATCTTTACTCTTTCCTTTCATCGGGCACGCGCCGGTGTGGAAATGTACTGAAATTAAAGGAGTGGCATTTGATTAAAAAGTAAAACCCTTTTTTCGCTGGTAAGAAAAAGGTGATTAATAATATATTCTACAGGACACTATATCCGTTCAATGTGGTTTTAATCAAGATGGCTTTACAATAATAAAATAATAGTTACACAAATTAAACTAATTAGATAATCCTGCGTAATTTAAACAGCTAATTTTTTTTTTATTAAATTATTATCAAATTCGTAGAATTTTAAAACATACTTTATAGAGATCAATAAAAATACGTAAATTGATACACTGTGATTTCAGCTTTGTTACTACTTATAAGAATAGTCTTTCCAACGTTATAAAATGGCTTTTTTAATAATTGAGGCAATGTGTCAGTATTTTTCTCCGCTATGATCAACTTTGTTTCTCAATAAAACAAACAAGGATATATATTCACATATTGAATACTAAACTACCGGCCATATATTTTGATATGAATCTCCATCAATAAATTTTACGCCACATTCTAACCAGCGCCGGTACGTGTGGTGAAGCGTGTCGCAATGCGCTACCTCAAATGACATAGTGCACACAGCGTCAACGGTAACTTTGCTGCGATCGTTTTATCTGCCCCACTGTCCCGATCAAAACCTTGCAAAAGGATTACGGCAATTGGTCTGCAGTACGCCCCTGCATTTCTATTGCACGTGCACTACGAACCCTGCTGTAATACACTACGCATTAGACGACGCGTGCAATGCATTGTTAGACACAACGCTCGCTGTCGAGATTTGCTGTGTGCCGTGTGTGATCGAACGAATGCAATTTCACACACAAAAACACCTGCAGTGCAAGCACAAAGCGCACACCGGTGCCGAATGGAGTCAGGTGCTTGTACGATCGGTGCACTGCATTGATCAAGTGTCAAAAACCGAAACAATCCGTATCTTCCTGTGCGCTCCCGGGCCCCGTACGCTCACACGCTGACGAACACGAGCGTGGAATGCACGACCGATCCAAATAGGCTGGCGTGGCGTGTAAAATGTGGCCGCTGGCGGTGCTGCCATTGCGCTTGTGGTGGCAGTGATATATGGAAGCGCATTACGCGACGCAGGTATGCGCAAATTGAAATTACCAATTAAGACAAGATATGCAACGGTGCGCACCGTCCAGGGACTCGGTGAACGAACGATCGAACCTCCGGCTGAAAGTGAAGACAGACAGGCGAAGGGTTACTGGCAATGGCGTATCATCACTCTTGCATGAATCGAGCCACACTCGGCTTGCCCGGCCGGGCTGTCCCGCCCGTACGGGTGAAGATCGCAATCGCAATGTCCCAAAATGGATGATAGCATCGGTGGTTTTTAGGTTATGCTCCGGATGATGATGTTGTGCCGCAGATTCGTACGCATTCCCTTACCAGAGTTCGAATGCCTTTGCGCAATTGCGCTCTTTTTATCGCTATCGATCACGCTCGGTGCCCTTTTGCAACGATAGAGATCGATTGTTCATGCCCAATGTTGGAGCAATTGGCAATTTCTCATTCGTTTACAAAACATTTGCTAGTATTTGTAATGTTGACTTTGAGGAAAAGCCGATACATATAGTTCGATGTGTATGTATAAATTAGTTTATAATTTCTTATTATTTAAGACTAATATTGTTTACTTTTTCTAATTCTTTTAACTATGTTTAAAAATATACTAGGCGATTTTAGAAGTAGATCAAGTTGATTTAATTTCAGCACTCAAATATATATACATTATCCTTTGAACTGACGAAGACTTTTCAATTTGGAAAGAATTATCATTCAGAGCTCAGAGACAGATTTACTTAAACATATCTAGAATAGCAACTAGGAAGTTGCTAAAATGAAGAAATTCATGAATTCTACGGTCAACTCATTATCGTGAAACGAATTAAAGTCACCAAGTATAGAAGACTTCTGCATGATTCCAACCCAGTAAAACAGTTCCTGTGTCCGATAAGTAAGCAATCAAAGGGTAATAAGGCGATTTTTATGTAATTCTCCATTATTAACAAGTTTCAAATAAAAAAATACCCAAAATCGTCTTATATCCTAATTCATTGCTCATTGTACCAGAATTCAATAGATAGTGCCAATATCGATAAATATCGCCGATCGCCGTCTTGATTGATAAATAAATCAAATCTTAGTTTGCATGCTCATGCAGATCGGTATCAACTTAAAGCCCTCGATTACAAGCCTTAGCCGGGCCGGTATGGGCCCACAACAGATGGAAAGCAACTCGCCACCGGTAATAGCCGATTTTTATCACCTTCGAACGGTAATTCTGGTATTTTGCTACCATGAATCGCTACGATCCAATATATTTTACCCACCGGCTAGCCGCCCGCTACGTGCACAGCGTGACGCCCCCGTACCCGGACATCTTTCGGCCGCATCTAATGCGAGCTGCGAGTCTATAAAAGCCTCATAAAAATGCGATTTCGTACCGAAAGTGCTTAAAACAAATCAAACCAATACGGTCGAACGGTTTCGCTTCATGCAACTGGCCGGACCCGGGAAAAAGGCCAAGATTAAGTTTCTGGTTCACCGTGCCCGTGCGACGACAACTCGGCGACACCAGGACGTCCCACAGTGCTCCTTCTAATCAGTATCCTCGTACCGCTGGATGATGACCGTGTTGGCACACGACGGCTGCCCGACTCCCTCGCGCAGCTTTGATTTAGCTGTTTTACGAGCCAAATATTTTACGACGAATAGTTGCCCCCCGATCCGCTGCTCGACAGGTGGCGAACAGGCGACTTTTTACTCGACCACGCGTTTTGAGTGCACCCTGAGGAATCTTCGACATTTCGGTTCGGTCACGCTGTTAAATTAATTTATATGTTATGGAACAATATTCGCCCATCATTGTCTTGGGTGAGGTACACAATGAGCTGGCTTGCATTTTTCCCCCCAAATGGACCTACGGACTGGCCATCGCCTAATGGCAGCAGTGTGGTTTAACCATTGCCGAGACACAAGCGATCGGTCTTGTCGATCGACATCAAGTAAAAAAAGAAACCCCAGTAGCCCCGCTGCGATCGAATTCGTCTCGGATCGGCCCATTCACGGGGTCGCCATTTCTTCCCATTCCAAGCGACCTTAGCTACTCCCGAGGCGTCGAGGTGATGATAGAGCCCGAAGGGAGGGATTGAAATATATGAAAACGGGTTTATCATCGCACTACCGATCTACCGTACCGCTGTGCACCGGGTGGGGTTGGTTCTGCGGGCAAGGTGTTGGTAGAATTATTAAATTTTGATTTGTCGATTCGGATGGCCCGTCGACTTTTTACGATCGCGTCGCTACGAACACCGAACCGGATTGTCGTAAATGGTCACAGCTGATACGGTGCCGTCGAAATTTACATTCCGGCCGGCCGGTTCCTGGTGAATTATTTTGACTGCTGCACAATGGGCGAAAGGCAAACAGAAATTAAAAATTATTGGATTACCATCCCGCTGCTAGTTCGCTATTGTTCACTGCAGCACGCATGTATGTGTCACGCGACATGACAACGAATTGGAATTGTTTAGTTTTTCTCCCTGTTCACTGTGTTGGTTTTTGGTTTTGTGCTTATTATATTTAACGACGTTAGCGCTCGAGAACACTCCTACGCGATCAATGCATTCGATAACTTATTTGCATTTCGTTTTGAATTTGGGAATATGCAACTCCTGCCATCGTAAGCAAGCAATTACATTATAAAAGAAATTGAATGGAATAAACTTTAATACATTTTCTTATTAAATTACTAACATACTTACTTATCAGGCGCTACAACTGTTTCGCAGTCTTGGACTAGAGTCCTTGTTATTGGAGTCCTCTAAACTGTTCACGTTCGAACACCGTCGGCTGCCAATTCATTATCCCGGCCATTCTGGCATACACATAAACGACATCACTCCATCTCAATTTGGCCTATCCATTTAGCCGATCGAAAAGAACTTCAAGGTCTGGGTCGCCCTGGGTTATTCTCATGACGTGACCAGCCCATCGGAGCCTGGCGAGTCCATAACCACGGTACGACAATAGATCCATCATACAGCACGTTGATTCTCGTCATTGTAGCGGTTCCTCTATTGTTCTTACACACATGAGGGGCCAAAAATCCTTCTAACCATCAATCTGTCGATGGTGATGTAGAGAGTTTCGTCTGTTTCTGAGGCGTATATGAGTAGAGGAACTATATAAGTTCTATATAGTCCCAGCTTCTCGCAACAAGGGTTTTGAGTAGAGAAGTTTAATCAGAGTATAGAAGGACACCTTAGAGCGTATCTCAACATCAATGCTGTTATCGGTGCTTACTTTGGACTATTTTTTAAACTGTACATAATTATGACAACTATCATAGTTTTTATAGCTATTTAACATTCATTGAGTTAAAAAACTAAACAAAGAAAATCGTAACAAAATAAACGTAAAAAGACACCTAAGTTTGTTTAAGCCATAATAAAAAACCATAATCAATATAAAATAGTTAATGAGATATTAATATTAATTAATATACATTAATGACACATATATTCATGAGTAAATGTATTAATCAGGAAACCACTAAAACCAACATTTCTATACCAGGACATTGTATTCTAAAGTGTTTTGAACCTTAGAATACATTTAGCAATCTGAAGGTTTGAATTACTTAGAATCGATTCTATATGAAGATCTTATACGAAAATAAACATACTACTATAATATACCGAAGATGAAGTAGATGAAGCTGAAATTGAACATATATAAAAACGAAAAGTAATAAATACAATTGAATTTTGAAGTAGAAGTAGATTCAAACAATAAAACAATACAATAAAACATGAAGAAAAAAATACAATAAAACGAGATAATGAAAGAAGTTAGAACAAAATACAATTAAATATTGTTAGCTTAGGGTTCGAGGCTGTCAATTTTATATGGAATATATGCTGTGATGAAATCTAATAAAATGAAATGCAGTAAAGGAGTTTACAAAAAAATTTTACACAAAGGCGAACAATATAGATCATGAGTGTAACTTTAATATAACTAAGCGAATTAAAAACAACCGCGTGTAGCAACGGTTTTTCTAATGTTGCAACAAAAATCACACAATATAACAGCAAATGCTTAACTACACTATAAATCTAATTCACCAATTTTTTAGTACAGGTTTTATTTTTATTTCTTGCCTAGCGTACTTGTAATGAAAATATCAAACATATATTACCTCACCAGGACATGTCGGATTGATAGCATCAACACCGCGACCCATAACGCCATATGCCATACACCACAACACCCAGTTACGTGTGGCTGAATGAAATCGAACTGACAATGAAATCAATTTGCAACATTAGCAACAAGGTCGGAGGTGTGATTGCTCGACACATGCACATTAAACGCCAGCTCCCCCCTTTTTCTTAGCTCCCTGCAAATGCACCCGCTCGACGTATCATCAATTAACACCAATCCTTCACACCAAATGAAGGTGTTATTTATTGCCAACAAAGCTACAGTTGCAAGCCGGGAACGATCGATTATCAGCCAAACTTGCAGCACAACTAACTGGTCGTCGTGCGCTGCATACCACTGTCATATGTTTCCCATGCCGTCCTGGGGTAGTCCGACTGTATTTACCAGATCACGTCAGCGGAGAACCATAAACTACCGTAATAACTTAATAAAGCCATTAAATCGATTGCAATTATCGGCTGACAGTTTCTCATCAAACTTTTACAGCTCACTTCTTTCAAAACGATCCTCTAAGGCACGCAGACCGACCGGGATGGGACCGAGGAGGGGGGGGGAGACTTATGTCGTGTCGTAGTTGACGCTGTTGAATGAAAACTCTTCAAAACTCACCATTCCGGGGTGCCGGCCCGAGCTGATCCACTCCCGGCGGTGGTACGATGAAAATGCCCCAGGAACTTAACCGAAGGGAGTTTGGAAAATTAATAGCTCCATCATAAATAACTCAATAGGCAGCTCGAGCACGGCCGATCGACACAAGCGGCCTGGTGATTCGAATGCGCATGAAGACGCGAAGAGATGATGGGAAGTCGATGCACGACGGGCACTGAGTACATGCACTGCATCAGACGCATCTTGCATCGGGTCAGCAAAACCATCGCACCCACCATGATCATGATCGGGTAACGCAATGCAATGTGGGAAAATGCAATTAGTTTTATATTTGCTGCAGTGGGCCCTGCACGGATGCCACTTGGTACGGTTTCCCGCGCCGCAGATCTACCGTCGGCTCGAAAACAGTCGGTGGTCGAACGGCAACCTGTTTGCTACTTCATTCATAAATAATTGAATAGGAACACCTGACAGTTTGTTGCGGCAGCAAAACGTTACAATATCAATACGATGGGAAAACACCACGTCCGCCGGGTCGCTTTGCCTCAGAAATGCAGGCAATTTTGTTTGGTTTTTAATTAATTTTTCCCTTTTTCGCCCGACGGTGGAAGCAAACATGCTTTTATGGATTCAATCAGCATTCATTTGCGCGAGTTGATGTATGAAAATCGTAAACCGAACACCAGCAATCAACTAATTTCACTTTCGGTTTTCCTCACTTTACACCCGTCGGGCGTCCTATTTGCATATATTGGAAAAAAATACTGTTCTATTGCATAAAAAGGACGGAACAATCGCACGATTAAATTTCTTAATCAAATCCCTACACCAGTCCACATCGGGTGACTCAATATGTTCATCAACTTGTCAAAGGTCTATGCCGCAAATGAAGCGTGCGTAATCATGTAGCACCTTGCAACCATTGCCCGAACATGGCCAACCGTACAGGGGATGCACTCGGTCACCACCGCCACCTTTCGTCGACCATAGCTTTCCGAGCAGTTCCGCGGCCGGCCCGATCCGACCACATCGCACAAACGGGACGAAACCGTGAGAAAGCATAAAATTGCGCCAAATAATGTTACAACCGGATCACCCGCTGGGTAGACCGCAACATTCCTTGCGGTGGCAGGTTGCGCCTAACCCTAATGCACTCTCCGCACTATTCCGGCCAGCGCTCACTTGGCCCGGTGCGGGCCCGCCAGCCACTTTGCAAGCGCGTCTCATTTGACCAAATTTGGATCTACCTTGCATCGCATAATCAAGCGATTTGACGCGACCGGACAACGGCGCACGGGGCAAAACCCGCTCATTACGGGCGTGTTGCAACGACCTTCTCGACAATAACACCCCAGCACCACCATACGGTAAAAACCGCTTTAATATTCCTCATTACGCCATAAACAGAATATTTTGCTAAAATATGCGCTCACTGTGAATTCGTACGGGTTTGGAGATACTTCTGGGGTTGTTTTTTATATTCGTTGCTCTCATAATTAGGCGCAACGACAGAGCAAAAAAAAATAGCTTGTCAGCGACATAAAACGACTAATTAAACACCCGAACGATCGGGCGTTGAACTAATTATTTACTATCCGGAACGAATCCGCATGTATATAAATCGGTAACGTGGGCAGCAACCCGCAGGACAGTTTGTGACGCCTGCGTCACTCAAAGGACAGCATGGATGTTGAATTGTGAAACTCGATTTAAAAAAAAAAAACACTCTTTCCCTGATCCTTTCAACGAAGCACAATCAATTTAGCAACCGAGTGGAGTGTAAAGTGCGCTAAGGATGGCCATAATTAAGAAGTCGTTAATACATACTTTTACATCCGCGCTGCATCCCACACCGTGTTGCTGAGAGAAAGATGGACAAGCTCGAAAGCAAACCAAGAACGCCTCTCGTGTGATCTACCGGACATTGCATCGATGAAACGTTTTGGTCGAAACCCCACGCGCGCATTAAAAAGAATTAATTTAGAGCAGTTTTTTGTTTGCTGTTGTTGTGGTTTGGGGCCCGTTCAACGGTTCCACCCATAAAATACGCTCAATTCCAGGGTCATGGACAGCGTCTGGCGCGAAATGGCGTGGTTGCGTGGATTCTGCGCGTGTTAATTGCTAACGCCTGTTTTGTGATCGAACCCGAATCGAGCGAACTGCCTTTGCCCTCCCGGGGGCAGTTGCAAACGAAGCGATATCGCAGACCTGCAGAAGGACATAAATATTCGGACGGAAATTTCACGCTTTGTCGCTTCGGCACGGTGGGTGTGGAATCTGTGTTGGATGCACATTAATTTTGGGGCGTGCAGCTGAAAGGTGTCGTGAGTGCAACCCGGCATCCCGGACTGTTCCCGCCCATGGATGCTTCGTGCGGAGTAGCTTTGTGGCTATTTTGTTTTGTAATATAACAACCAATGACTAGTTTTTGGCAATGTATACAGCTCAGGTGTGTTAAAGATTTTGTTAAATAAATAATGTTAAATATTGTGGAAATGGAGGGCATAATTCATGGATGATTCATGACATTTTTTTCAGAAATTATTTTTTATGTAAAACATTACATCGAATAGTTGAAATACAATCCTAAACTAGACGGCCATACCTAATACCTTTACTCTAGTGAACAGAGGCGTTTAACAGAAAACTAAATAAATTATATCACACATGTAGAATGCGATCATTTCAGTGCTGTTTTTCTCCTTTCACATCAATCTTAATCTCGCCAAGTACAAGAAATGCATAAAATATCAATAAAATAAATAAAGGTATCTTCCCAGAAGATTCGCCCTTCATCGTGCGTCTTTGGTTGGTTTTCCAATTTCGAATTTGGATTTTATACACCGGTAACTTCATGTACTCATTCCAAATCTCCTCCACCATCTGTCAGATGAACTTGAAAATTTGTTTCAAATCCCGGAGCGATCGAAACGAATACGAAACGAAGCGAATTGATGGTGATCGTCAGAATCGCTGTTACATGCTAGTGATCGCAATTCAAACTGCACATGCATGTCGATCTTAAGGCGATGATTTTAACCTGCTGTGCTGAAGGTGTTGCGATCGAAATTATTTCCGAGTGCGTAAATCACCCCGGTTCTATCCGATCTTGATATGCGGAAAAAGGCATTCGTGTGCTCGATATTTTGCAATGCTTAAAATCAACCCGTCATGTTTCGGTCGAATCGGGACATGATTTATACGTTTGAGTTTCAGTTAAGTGAAAACAAAAAGAATTGACCATGTTTTTGCCGGAGTTCCTTACATGCTTTTTGGATACTTGAGCTCCAAAAGTTTGGACAACTTAAACATTTTTATTTTTTTAATACTCCATGAAATTCTTTTCTTATTTTGTCATACTAAATACTAAGGATGAGTTTTTTTTTCAAAAAAATATTATGCCAACGAGTATAATAGATGTGGCCCCAGGGTTCCCCGATACACTATTTTGAATCGCCTTCTCATGTACATCCACATCTATCGCTTCCCAGCAAGAGCTCGTTGCTACGTGTTATTTATTTAATTTTACGAGCTCGTTAAGATTCCATTAGCACACCCAGAGGTTGGTACACATTTCTAATCATACCTGACACTAATTTTGCTTATCGATATTCATCGATTAATTGCACCGGCTCCCTGGGACGCCAGACGATACCTATCGAAACATGCACCGTTCCATTCGCTCGATACCGACGCTTAACATAAAGAGTAAATGCACCAGTAACGACAGTGTTGATAACCTGCGTGAACCTGCCTGAAGGGGCCACTGTAATGTCTGCAAGACATCATCATCATCACACACACACAAACACACGGTCAGCATACGTATCCTGGCCGGCGTTTTTACTTGCCGGATCAATGATCGAATGCTCTGCACTGCTCATGTCAAACGGTGTTATCGGTACGATCTCTCCACACCGTCAGACACGTTGTTCCAAACACTTTGTACGTCAGATTGGTCTGAAGATGATTAGCTAGCCCCGGCCCCCAGCAGATGTGGTCAGTTGATTCTGGTTATAGTCTTGCGCGAAAGCCGGTATGAACAGGTTGCAAACTCATTCTGAACCGCAGCAGCCAACAGCGGGACCTAGGACGCAAGATGGTGCGATAAGATGTTGAACTGAGCACGACGAAGCAAAAGATCAATATTTATATGTTAATTAATGTTAGATAACCGAAGACGCTGAGGCGAACGAGGGTGTCCGGCACTGTGTGGAAAAACTCCTGGGCTTGGGATGCTCCACAAACCACTGAGCGCAAACCAGCTCTTCAGCCCAGGACGTTTTACGTTGCAAGTTGTATTAAAACTACTAGGCTATAAAAATACACCCAAACCGGACTCCGGTGTGGCGTTGGGCAGAGGTTTATCACCACCACCGGACAGTGATAATAATTTATTTTCAGTGAAAAACTGCTCCCGATTCTATTACCTTCCTTTTCACGCGCCCATACGTTGGTTGCGCTGCTACACATGTGGAACAACAAGTTCCACTTCCTTTTGCCGGTGCCAGTTATCGGTCCGGTAAGTGTTCGGGACCCGCGAATGAGTACGTGTGCATCACGGTGCACATATAATCTGCTTATCGATGTGCTTTAATCTGAGACACCCGACACTGGCTGCAGTCGAGACGATCGTTGAGACAGGTGAAGTGAGACATGTAAATGCGGAAGGAATACGATCGATTCCCTCGTGGTTCCACAGATGGTACAAAAATCGCAATAGGACTACTCCTCAAGGATGCATGCAGTGTTCCATCGATGCACAAGATGTCATGAGAGAAATGGGTCCCGCAGAAGGATGCAGATAGTCCCAACGTTCCTCAGGCCATCGGCAGGACGTTTAACCAAATCGATAACTTCAAAGGGCACTAATAATAGGGCACCTCAGCGCAACCTAGCTACCCGACATCACGTTACAGCAACAGAAGATAGAGAAAGCAGTAGCAGCACGCGGTCCTGTCCGTTGCGGATGAAAAGTGTAGCGAATTTTTCACCTTAATGGACGCTGTAATTAAATCATGTACCGGTGCCATCTTCAATTCGTTCTTCCGCGGTATGACAACGAGATGGCGGTGGCTTCGATTTACGATCCACCGGAACCGGAGCTGTTCGGGGAGTGGGATGAAAAAAAACCATTCGGCAACGTCAGGTGATAAAATATGCACCATTTAGCACTGTGTGCGCGCGTCACAAGACACCGCCAAGCGCAACGCGCGACATTCATGCTTGCGGGCAGGGAAAAGCATTTTAAACACAATTCTTCCACGGGGCGCGAAACGTATCGCAGTCAATCGATGGCACTGTCATTAAAATAAATCAGTTGCAGAAATGATCTTTAAGGCCACGGTTTTGCGATCTGTAAATCATGCCTTGATGGTGTTGGTGGTGGCAGTGGTAGCGATTGCAGGAACGTTTGGTGTCTGGAATGTACGTAGCCTTCGTTCCACACTCGATCTGGCATAGCTCGTCTAATGAAGCACCTAATGGTAGATAAACAGGAAGCTTTTAATTTATTGCACACCAAACCCAACCCATCCCAGCAGCACCATTTAAACGATCTGTTGTAAATTATAAATGGAATGCCAACAGGTGCTTCATCTAGTTAATTTATGCAACTGAATTGCTATGTTTCGCATATTTGCGAATATCTTACAGGTATCCTAGTACAGTTGATGTAAGGCTAAAACAAAAATTATTTTATTTTTTAGTTTATTAGCAACTCAAAACCCACCAATATGACCTGCTTCTGTGAGTTTAAAAGGGTTTATTGCTTAACACTCCCTTAGTCCTTTTGTTTTGCTTTTACCTCTGTTAAATTAATAATATTTGCTACAATTTTCTTAACAAACATATATTATTTTTTGCAATAGTCTAGAAAGAACAGTGAAAATATGTTTACTAGTTCAAATCAACATTAAAATAGTTTAAAAAATATTATTATTAGAGAATACCTAGATAGAATACCTATTAGAGAATATTAGAGAATTAGAGATACTTGAAGCATCCACTACGATTACATGCTACCTAAAAGAGCTTCCAAACGAATCAAATGCCCCTTTTTATTTAAAATAATTGTGACTGATTTCCAAATTTTATCTAAAATTAAAGCCAAAATCATAAAATTTTATTTCTTCAAAACTAAATTTTTTTAATAAAAATCTTCTTTTATGCCAGAATAAAATTGCTTGAACGGACTAACCCTGCTTTGTTTCCACTTTAAGCAAGTTCTGCAGTTTCGCTTGGTCATCAATACTCGTCAGCTGTGTTAACCACAACAAACCAACAATAATTTGGGCCTCCAACCAAAAAATAGTTCAGCTAAAGGTGCCAACATATTGAGCCATGCTTGGTCAGTACATTCATGCAGTGTGAAACACTTGATCAGTTGAACAGTTGATTAACGCGACGCGGAGTTTAATTATCTGCGCTAGACAAACGTGAAAAATAGCGCCTGCATGTTCCGTTGGTTTTCGGGGTGGTTATACAAAATACAACAAGTTCCCTTTTAGTTTGACCCGGTTCTTATGAGACGTGTGTAAATGACACGTCAATCATACGCACAAGCGTGATACCGAAAGTGCATGATTAACAACTCACCACAGCGCACGCCGCCAGTTCAAAGTGCATGTCAAATCAATGTCCCAGCCACCGGGGAAACGCCCAACCGGCGAAGGCAACCTTTTGCGCTCGTCTTCCATTCGAGTTTGGCAAGAATGCAAACAATGCACCTTTCGGTGCACCCTTTTGCCACCGAACGCCGGTGGTTTAACGTATGACACTGAAGTGTTTGCTTTTTTTTGCTTTCTTTCTGTCCCATTGCAGTAGACGGCCCGTTTGATCCAACCCGCGTTACTGAGCACCAAGTGTGATTGTGAATTTGCAACAAAAATAAGCGAAAAAAAGCTAGCAGTGAAATATCTTTACCGCATTCTACGCACATCATGCGTCACGGGCGGCATTTATTTCGCGATCGTATCGCGATCTGTTGCGACGCGCGTATTTCGTGAAGGTGTTAAGCCGCGCTGTATGCAACGTCATTCTTCGCGGTGCGCATAACACGTCAGGATATCCCCATCCGATGACAACCGGATAATGTTCCAAACCATGCTTCAATCAACGCAGCTGATGAATGTCGGACGAGCCGGTGAAGTTAACCATCGGATATCACCGTATCTCGACGGTGAAAGTGTCATTCAACGGTGGTGTTGTTGCTCGGTGCAAGGGACCGGATATGTACCGAAAGATGGTGGTGTACTCATTTTATTGCCATGTCACCTTTTTGGGTGCATGATATTGTGCATCTTAAATTGTTTGCTTCTTCCTTACAGACATCCAACCGTTAATAGTCTTCTGATTTCAAATTAAACTTTAAATTAATGTATTTTTCCGCCAGGTTTTAAATTAAGCAGTAAAAAGCTAGATACAATTGTTCTTCTTATATCTCATCCTTCCATTTTCCTGATACAGCAAGGTCAATGTGCATTCAACAAGGACTATGCAATCGCCAACATTAGCGAGTGGGCGATCATGCCCAAAAATGAAGATGCCCTTGCGTATGCCTTGTGGAAGGTGGGTCCCATTCCGGTCAGCATAAATGCAGCTCCAAAATCGTTCCAGTTGTATAGGTTAGAAAATGTTACCAAAAAACAACTATTTCCTTTTCCTAATGTTGTTTGATTTAATTTCTCCACGTCTTTA
The DNA here is from genome assembly GCF_943734755.1 of Anopheles moucheti. NCBI lineage: Eukaryota > Metazoa > Arthropoda > Insecta > Diptera > Culicidae > Anopheles > Anopheles moucheti. The sequence goes on from NC_069140.1 coordinate 41,783,571, forward strand.
TAGCAATGGCATTTATGATGATGAGGCTTCATGTGACAACTCGAAAGTGAACCATGCTATGCTCCTGCTCGGCTACACTAAGGATTACTGGATACTAAAGAACTGGTGGGGTAGCTGGGGAGAGGACGGTTATATGCGGTTGGCACGCGGAAAGAATCTTTGCGGCATCAGCAACTATGCCGGTTATGTTACAGTTTAATTATTTTTGACACATTTTAAAACAGATTATTTAAGTATCTTATAAATAGTTCGAACCGAAACATAAACTCTAAACAAACTATTAAAAGCATAAATACAAATATTCAGTACACTTCATTTGATTACGAAACTCATAATAATTCTGAACGAGATTATTGTCATGTGTTATACTATTTGGCATCGATTGAATCTGCTCTCGTTCGAATCGCTACATTCCAATTTGTTGCACAAAGTTTTGCTTTCATATTTTATTAAACTAACCGTTCAGCCTGGGTATCAAGAGATAATAATGAATTCCACCAACACGATAGAACATTTAACGTACGCCGGTTTTCCGAAATTGGATCCAGCGCCCAAAACACCGCCCATTTCATTTTTTCATTTCGGCTGTGTCGGGTTCGATCCAGACGTAAACAATCATGCATAAATTTAACCTAATCTGATCTGTTGCTTTCTGCGTTGTGGTAGAAACAGAAACTCAAAGCCAAAATCCGTGCTGCATCCACGAGAATGGTTGCAATTGCTTCGCGTCGTATAAGAACCCCGAGAAGCAAAAAAAAAAAATGCATTACCACAATACAAAACCATTTCGAATGAAGTGTGAAAACGTCTGTTTTTGGGGATGTAAGGCGAAGCAAGAAGTGATGATGACACCTTTCGAAACGATTGCTCGTCCACCGCAGAAGTCACTTAGAATCGATCCGGAGAGGAAGAAAAAAAAACAGCTCAACCGATTCAAACCAATTGTGGGTTGTCTGCTTGGTCGAGTGCGGTCGACAAAAGTGGGCAATGGGCCTGCAGCATTTTCTGGCGGAAGACAACCGTTTGCCAAATTGTGTTTCCAGCATCAATAAGGTGTCCAGCTAAAGCCGTGAATTATTGCAAATCAAAAAACATTTATTCCAACACAATATACGATCCTGGATTTTGTGCGTGTGAATGTGGAGGAATCTTCCCGGAACGGAAGCGTTTCAGAAGCGACCAATGATACCAAGCAATTGACCAAAATGAGGACAGTTTTCGATGCGGTACCGGTGTCGTATAAAATTTAACCGATCGTAACTGTACGGTAATTTTCGGTCGTAAAACCCGTTCCGGAATTTTTCTCCCCCGTACTCGGAACAATCCTGTGGTGAAATTTCAAAATGACAGTTTGATAACCTTGTACAGCTGCTCCCCGAGATACACGGAATCTGAATTCCGTGGATTTGACTGTTTCATAGTCCAATGTGTTATCAAATTTATCAAATAAAAAGATTAGTCCATTACCAACACAATTAAAAAAAGCTTTATTTTGAAAACTTTAGTGCCCAACTTGTTTTATTGGTATCAGATGATAATTTTAGAGTACCTCTAGAGTACCTGCCAGAAATACTTCATTTGGTCGTTTATAGTGCGTTTTGTTGTATGTGGAGTTTTTCTGGAAACATCTTGTCAAAAAAGTGAGCAGTAAATATGTCAAAAATTATTATTCTAACAGATTGTGGCTGAATTAAATTTATTCTAAACTGGAGAAACACAAGCATTAGAAACAAAATTCGAAGATATTTAAGAAAAAGTTACAATATTGCATGAAAAAAATAGGTTTATATCAAATTTTAAATCCTATGTTGACTTCTGCAGATGGCCAAGTTAAAATAAAGTCTTCGCCCCTAAGATTTTATACCTCTCAGGAGGTAATGGATTAAGTATAGAAAAAAATGCTGATTATAAACCATTATTAATAAGTGTTTTGGTCATTAATGAGAATAAAAAACTACTGAGCAGCAAAACTGACAGATAATTTACAAGAATTTTATAAATATAATGGCTCAAAGGCTTCAAATTCTAAAATATTTAACCTTTTTCACATTGTTAGTCCGCATTACTGATAAACAAACCACCTATCTATGAAATTTATAATTCTTTGAGCATTGTACTGCTTTCCATGATACTACATCGTCAGCGCAAACATTGCAAGGAATTCCTTTTCCAAAATTCGATTACTGCTTTACTGTTCACGCGTTTTGTTTTCTTTTTTTTTCAACCATTACTGAACAATCTTCCACCGTCGCATTATCATTACTCAACCAGGTATCTTTGCGCAGGGCAGCAGGATACGCTAACGCCTTTGAATTGCCTGCTAATTGACGATGAAATGCAACCGATAAGAAACACAAACCCGAACCGTGCGCTTTTGACACCACAAAGCCGCATAACGCAGACTCCACCGCACCGGTGGTTTCTGGCCAGCCACACAGACCGCGCGAAAAAACGGGGTGAAGCTCATCGTCACCTCGGTCCGGCCGGATCCGCCGGCCTGTACAACAGGTTGCTACCATGGACCCCGCCCGTAGACGCATTGTATTCGGTTGATTTCGCGCGTCCGAATCGGAACGCTTCAAAGCCATTGTTCGACATTTCTCTATCTTGTCGAAATGCATCAAAAGGTAAAATAAATAAAGTGCATAAGACAGCAGCATCAGGTCCTGCAGATCCTGCTGCTACTTTTGCCAGCTGAAATGGATCTTACGGTAAGATAGGTGAAGCATGGTAGGGCTAGCAGGAGGCGGGATTTGGTTTACAAATGATCAACACTTGTAAGACGTCAGTGTGGCAATGGATTGCATTTTCACATCAGATGCACTGATACGATTGGTAAAAAAAATGATGGCAGGTTTATGGTTTAAAATTTGCAGTCAATTCCAGTGCTCTCAATGATAAAGAAGAATAAACTGCAATAAAATTATCCTAAAAATTTACAACTGGGAAGAAGAATTAAAACTTATACTTTTAGGGACAACATAGAACATAATACATAATAATAACTGTACGTTCTCTAGCTTTCTTAAGAATAAAAGATAAAGTTAAAGGGATGGATTAACAGAAAATTTATGCAACAAATATAATGATATGTGAATATACAAAGATTATTAAACTACTATTATTAACTTTTATTTTATTTTTAATTGCTTTTATAGTTTCACTTTAAGCTATGCTTAATTTGCAAAAATTTTATAGCCATAAACTTCCTATCTTACTTACTGTACCTTATAGCTACTACAACTTCTAACATATTTTTAATATTTCCTTCATGCCAACAAGAGCCAAATAATTTATCGTGGTCTAAAAGTCGTTTTTTAAATTTACAAAAACTTAGATTAAAACTGCTCTACGGGATGCTTGCATCTCGTTAGTTACAAGATACCATAAATCAACCCCAAACAAGCCCAGTCACAATGGGTGGTCAGCTTGACTCATTTTAGAACCACATTTTAAGCTTTCAACACTCGTGTGTGATCTTCTCCGCCGTTGGGAAGGCATTTTGAACCAGTAAAAAAATAACCTTCAGCAAATATGATAAATCATTCGCCCGGTATAAGTATAAATCAAACCCAGTTAGTAACGTTACCACTCAAACGGGAGCCTACCGATAAGGTGTTTCTTCTATAAGCGGCTTTTAAGTATTAGAATAGAATTAACGATTTTAATCGCCGATTCAGACAGTTAGTTGAAATTCAGTTTGATCACCCGCCACGAAAATTAAATTACGTTGAAATGTCCTGTAGCAATGCTGGACGTTGTGGTATGCTTTTAAGAACAATAACTGCCAAAAGTTTGCTCCCAATATTGGATTCCTAAATTTCAATGCATCTATTATCGGCTCGTCTCGTATCCAAATTCAAAGCCGCCTTACACGGTTGATTCATCTGAATATAATCTTACTAACCTCTCGTTATGATCTCAATGTTTGCTCAATTTCAGCATCGCGTCATGCACGTCGAAGGCTCATCAACCGTTTGCTTTTGGACACGGGAAAGTGAATAGTTTGATGGACGCATATATGCAATCCGTCACCCATCGTCCCGGTTCAAGCCAACTTTAACATCATCCTATTGGAAGGATCGCGCACGCAAATGAAATCATCACGGAACTGACGCCACTGTCACGCTCTTCTTTGCGACTCGAAGGTTCATTATTTTATTGCCTTTGTGTAATGCAATTAAATCAATATTAATTGGTACACCACACTCACACATATCTCTGGTAGTACATCCAAACATTGGCGCCTCATAGGTTACCCAAGCGGTGTGTTAAGCACGAGCCTTGTGGTTGACAAGAGATGGTTTTTGCACAAATATTGACGACCGAACAAAACGGCATCGCGTCTGCTTGTACCGCTTTAATGTTTTATTTTTATTAGCACAGTCGATCTTTCGCTCGTCGATGCATCTTCATTAACTTGCGTTTACAAAAGGAAGCTCACATTTACTTTAGCCGGTGAATTGTGTCTGTCGATCAAATTTGGTCTACTATCGTTGCTTTGAGGCTCGTATGTCAAGCGACCTTAAGTTATGTGCTACAATCTTTAGGCATCGACACACTTCCACCGACCATAATCAGTAGAGTTTCTAGTCTTTCTTTCCTTCTTGCTTTTAGCTTGATTTATGAGGCATGGTTTTTGGCCACGCCGATTTCGACCATGACACGATCGCGCGAGTATTTGGCGTCGTGCGTACAGATTGACTGCCATCGGCCACGAATTCGACATTACGAAAAATTAGCCAGACAAACCAACCACACTCGCACCCGAATGGCCCTCATACCGGTCACGTGCTAACATTCCATTGTTTTCATTGCTAGCATCAGAAGGCCAAAAGTTCGCGAGCCAACAGTGCGAAAGTGGTCGCGTTGCCTGTAAGCGGGTTGCGCTGATTTGACTGATCGGTTGGTTCATTAGGGCGGATTAGGTACGGGATTAACGGATGCTTCCATCCACGAAATCGTCGCGACCTTAACAGGACGGATAAGATTAACACATATTTCACCAACCATATTGACAGTACGTTAATCTCATTTCCAATGCTGCTCCACCACCATCGCTGATCGTCCGCAGTAAACCGGAATATTCCCGCCCACTAGCGTATGCATCGACTATCACAAAACTTCAACGATGCATACGGAACGGTGTTGCTGTCGCTTTTTTGTGTAGATAAAATTGATTAACCTATCCCACTGGTTCAGGTTCATACTTAAGACGATACTTTAATAACTGGACGATTGTAACAAAGAATTTTAGAAATCATAAATATATTCAAAGCATACAATCATCTGATACGATGCATTCTCAGAGAGTTAAATATAATTTAAGTTTAAATTTTAAACCAAACACAGAAACAATACATAGAAACTAAAATATATAAGAGAATAGAAAAACATGATAATGGACATCAAATCCTTTAAACAACGATGAAGTTACCCCGTTCACAACTCCTAGCAATAACTACAGACTTCTGACATGATACATTAAACAACCTAGCCAAGTCTTGATGGAAGGATATAGCTTTCAAAACTTTCAAGGGTAGTTGTAACAGAGAAATAGCATATTAAAATCATAATTCCCCAAAAAATTGTACTTGTAATTGGTTAATTGATCAACGGACCTCAGTACGCTCTCCTCGAGGGGCATTAGTTAAAATAGCAAACATCTCGACCTATAATGCAGATGGATTCCAGGAGGGCAGAGCGAAGCGAGTAGACATTCGCTGGATGGATTCAAGTCGTGCGTGCTGAACGATACTATGCTGCAGGACAGAATGCCAAAGCATTACGTTTGAACCAGGATGAAACAACTCGAGCGAATCCTGTAATATCTTTAATTAATAAACATGAAACAATATGGCATGACCGGCAGGACAACGAATAGCACGGAATATGCTTGCATCATCAGCGCAAAGGAGATGGTAGTTAGCTATTAGTACAATTGAAATGTCGTTGATGAAGATGATGGAACAGCAAACGACAGAGGTTGCTGCTTCGCGGTACGCCTGAGGACGTCAGCATGGTGCTGGTGTAGGGAATCTCCTATCCGTATCGAAAAGAAGCGATCGCTGAGGTAAGATCTAAGCACTGCAATTGTGTCTTTCGAACTGATACTGTCCCGAGCAAAGACGGCTTTACTTTACTACAGCAAACCGGTTCTGTATGTCGTTAGCGAGTTTAAAATAAATGTGGTAGTTTATATTTTAATGACAGTTTCCAACTAAAAGAGGTACTTTTCTACTCCACTTTCTCCAGAATATTCAGCAGACACTCCTACCGCCTTGTCCCTGTCACAAGTATTGCATACGCTTAGGCGAATATATAGCTTTGTGTCTGACTTTGAAGAGCGCAGCAGTATCCAAAGGGAACTTATCGGATTCCGATGGTTCACAATTAATTTTTATCCACTTCTACTGAGGAAGGCTTACATGTGGTGAACGAGTGGACTAAATGTAATTCATGCGGAAGGCTACAGTAAACATTAATAACATATAAAGGTGTTTGAAAAAAAACAGCACTTCATTGCATACCTTTAGGCGACATATCAATTTTGGCATTTTTATCCATGAGCATCGCTTATGTTATTTGTTTGCTTGTGGTGATCAAATGAGCTAGCGCATATGGAACCACGAAGCAAAAATATATTGTTTTCCATCAATTAAAGTTCTGCATTGCCTGTTCCAGAGCAAAATTTGTGTTTAGATACATTTACACTCTTCCAAAAGATTCAACTCGGTGATATACACAGAACACAATTTGACAAATGTCATTGTTTGTTTTAAAATATAAATAAACGTCTGTCACGGGGAAAATTCCTCAGAACCAGATGTCAAGATAGTAAAAAGATTCTCGTTTGCGTACTGCCGTCGTGCAGATTGATTTTCTCCTTTTCCCCGCCCAAAGTTAGCGAAAACTAACATTATTCCGTTGCAATGAGTGACATAGAATGTGTAAACGGTGCGCGATTGAACGGCAATTCAGCCGATGTAGTGAAAACACCATTTTTGATCGGAGTTGCTGGTGGAACGGCGAGCGGAAAGGTGAGTGCCTAGCGCGTACCAAGGGGTTTACCCAAAAGATTGCTGCGCAGTCTGCAGTGCAAATCAAAATATGGCCCCGGCCTTGAAATCGGTGCCAAATATAGACGGTCGTCATCTGCATGCCCCATCAATTGCTAAAACCTGCAGTCACCACCAACACACAACATTTCTCCTCCCTTTTTGTTCCGTAGTCTACCGTATGCAAACGAATCATGGAGCAACTAGGCCAAGCTGATATGGACCATACGCAGCGACAAGTGAGCAAACACAGCGTCCAACTTATTTACGTAATCATCGTTCGCTCACGCTGCACAATATGCAATTGTTTTCATTTCCATTTGATGCACAGGTCGTCACTATAAGCCAAGACAGTTTCTATCGCGAGTTGTCCGAGTCGGAAAAGGCGCGGGCCGAACGCGGTCTGTTTAACTTCGACCATCCGAGCGCCTTCAACGAGGAATTGATGCTTCAAACGTTGCAGGAAATTCTTCAAGGGAAAAAAGTGGAGATTAACGAATATGATTATCGAAGAAACGCAGTTTGCCCGGAAAAGCGAATTGTTATATATCCGGCGGATGTGGTGTTGTTTGAGGGCATATTAGTGTTCTATTTCCCCGCCATCCGTGATCTTTTTCACATGAAGTTGTTTGTCGATACCGATTCGGACACAAGACTAGCACGACGAGGTAATGATTTCATAAGTTTGTCATATGATGTTCGTCATATTCAACAACATTCAACTTGTATGTTCCAGTTCCACGGGACATTAACGAACGAGGACGAGACTTGGACCAAGTACTCAATGCTTACATGAATTTCGTCAAACCTGCTTTTGAAGAATTTTGCTCTCCGGTATGATACTGATCAATTTCATTCGAAGTACTGTATCTCACGAACGACCCATTCATTTCAGACGAAGAAGTTTGCGGATGTTGTAATTCCAAGAGGAGCTGATAATACAGGTAAATTACAGCTTTGAGTAAAAGATTTCCAATTTATAATTTGTGCTTTATTCTGTATAATCCAATACTGTTCGGTTGTGGAATTTTCTATCACAGAATTTTTCCTAGTTTGTTTACGCTTTCTTAAGCAGTAAAATCTTATATTTGATCTTTGATTTGTATAGTCATTTCTGGTCTGACTAAAACTGTACCAATTAATTACAATCGTTTTTGTACCTCCCATTTGCCTCTTAATTTCTTTTATAATTGCCTTATTGCACTTCTACCTTCACTGAAAATTGTGCGCAGTATATCATCAGTATGGAACGGGTTTTATTCTCTATCCTTTATTGTGGCTTGATTTAATACTTCTTCGATACTTTCCGACAATACCTATCACTATAAATTTATGTATGGTGTATGTGTGTGTGCGTTTGTTTTGTGTCTTTATTGTGTTTGTGTCAAAACAATTTCATTTTATTTTTCTGGGTCATGCATATAACAAAATCACGTATTTGTAGTTTCGATTCTGAAACTGGACTTTATCCAACGTGTTTATCCTTTTGTTGAGAAATAATGGCATTTCGCGCCGAATTTAACCTAACGGAGCAACAAGCAGCGAAATAGTTTCTACTGGATGTGTCTCTGATTTTTCTTGCTCATCTTTTTCTAACATTTTACAGTTGCGATCGATCTGATAGTACATCACATTAATGAGATCTTGCATCCCAGTGGCGGATTCAACCAGAATGGACATTAAATCGTGTGGGGTCAGTTAGGTCATGTTGGTTCTCGGCAAAAAATAGTCCTGCATCGATCATATACTACAGTACAGGACCAATCTGTGTTACTGGTATCACATGTAAACGCTGCCTGAGGATACAAACCAATGATCGTACCAAAGCACATCATCGCGAAAACGCAACCAGTGCGGCTCACACTTCTAACTGTCAAATGTTGTTTCGTCCGGACTTGCCACCGGAACTTAGTAATTAGAGCGTAAAAACATAGGCGTAACGGCAAAAAAACCTCAGCAAAACGCATGCCAAATCAATGTTCCAAGCTAACATACTGCATGACAGCTATTTTTTTATACAGTTTTTCACTGGGAGTTTAATAACTAGTATTTTTGCAGTAATTGGGCATTTAAATTCTTTACTGACATACATCCCGTAACTTTAATGGTAAAACGCTATTTAGACTGATAAATTCAAACAAATAAGCTTCTTGTGAAAGTTTATAACGTCCAGATAAAGTATTTGTTGTGGATATTTTGCAACCGATCCCGTTCATAAAGTCTTGCAACAAAAACTTTCTCTTTACTCAAATGCGTTGACATTTTTGTAACCGGAAGCTTTTGTAACAGCAGTTTCCACCAGTTCTACTAATGAACTGTTTAATAATACATCTTATCGTACCCCAGCACTTGTTAAAACAATAGCCTTTACAAGGCCTTCAGCCTATTGTGCCACATATTCGAAAATTTTATGCATTTATGCAACAACATAGATATCCTGTTCAATCGCATCAAACTATTGCAACCGCATTTTTCCCAACATTCCTCAATGCAGTTCTATAGTTAATTTGCAAGCGACCCAATTCAAAACACATTCCTCCTGCATCATCTGTCTGTTCGTGCCACTGCCAGGTTTAGATATCTATTTCCACGACCATCATTCAGCTAAACCAACTTTTCGTTTAACCATAAATCAGTGAATTGCTGCAGCGCAAGATTACACATACAAATGATAGTTTAAATACCAAAAACACAACTTTAGCCGTCTGCATTCCTCACTCAGACAAGGCTAATTGTTAAAAACACTCTTACTCTGATTTAAGATCTACGATCGCATCATCTGATTAGATGAACATGCGAAAAGCATACGTGTTTAGCATTAAAAAAAAGAAAACAGTACATCAGGAAAACGCAAAACAAATACGATACTACATAATCGAAACGAATGGTGATCATACAATCGATAAGACCAATACCCTAATAATCTGATAAGGCATGTTTTGTGTATGGCACAATAAAGAGGACATTTTTCGACAACGCATACATCGGTACGACTTATTTCATTTTGTTTTTGTATTTTATCATACTTTCCCTCATTTCGTATTTTTTGTGGGTGCATGCTCTTTTTTTATTTACGTACAATTTATTTCACCGTTGGATTTTCGACGACTCCACTACACTTACACACGTTGGTTGGTAAAGTCTTCTAATGCTGCAATTCTCGTCCTTGTATTAATTGTGTCTTTTTTTTGGTCGTACTTCAGTCCTCCTGGTGTAATTTGGTTAAACAGATACTGTTTTTGATCCTCTTTGTTGATAGTTTAGGTAATGCAATTGTCGCGTATAATCTCACTAAAATAATGTTCTGTTTATTCTCTTATTTCCAGTCGCAATTGATCTGATCGTTCAGCACATCCGCGAGTTTCTGAACAATCGCACCCGTAGCGATCACAGTCCGCATCTGGCCGCGTGCGGTACCAGTGCGATGAATCTGGCTAATGGTAGAGGTAAGACATCATTTAACGATTCCGATCCGCACTATCGGCCACACTGAGCACAGTGAGCAGGACAGCCGACCGTTGACCGTTCGAAGTTCACTCTTCTTGCTATCTTTCGCAAGTTCTTGTGTTTTTAGAATAATCATACCTGCCTGTGTCCTCCTTACACTGAAATGACATTTATACAAGTTGTAGTAGCTCCCACATCAAAAGACCCACCACAAAACTGATATTTCGTTTTTTCACCAAAAAATTGCATAGCTGATAAGCAAACGTAACAGCCAGCCGATTTAGATTTGGAATCTAATGCCAGCTGGCGATGAAACATCGATTACGTTAATAACACAATAGCAGCGATCAACTAAACACGTTCTGTCCACACACACACAGCCGCGTGCGAGCGCGCAGTGTTACTTATCGTAAATCATTTCTATTTAGTGTGAATTACTTCAGATTATTTCAGTTATCACTCATCTTTGAATCGTGCGTTGATACGTACATTCCGATTGATGAAACATAATTGCGTTTTGCAACATTTAACATTATACCACATGGAACTGATACATTTATTAACCACAGATTAAGTTATCATTACTAAACAATTTCTCTGAAACAGATTCATGCAATATACAAATTCGGTTGTTAGTAGAGATATTTAAATTGTTGCTAATGACACGATAGTTAGTTTACATAGCAGTTTACCAAATCATGACCGAGAAATACAGGCAATATTGCAAAGCAATATGTAGAGTAGATCATTAAGTTGTTTTGACGCGAGGGTTTTTCTAAGCGCTTGTTGATAATTTATCTTTTGTAGAATCGATAACACACTGCTTCCAACATTGGCATTTCAATTTGTAAAATTAGTCCTTGTAGCCACACAAAAGGAAATATCTTTATCCACTCGGATAGTGCTTACAGAACAGCAATTACACGCCCATAAGCTAGAAAAGTATAGAGCATCACCACTGTGCGGTACATAATACAACACGTGAGAAAGACTAATGCCATCTAGAGCAGTGGTAGAAAATTTCAGTGGAAGAAGCATGTAAAACATATACATTTTATATGCGTCTGTGTATTCGCTACACGAAGGGTAATTGCAGTAATTACCTGTTTTTCATTTTAAGATAATACGGTTTACATCATTGTTTGCATTTTAATAGACGCTGTGGCACTAATATTATTTCGTCTGCTTGATTTTTTGTCGCATATTATGTTTTTTTTTTATATAAATCAAATGTTGTTATGTTTATTTTATCTTATTTATAATCAGTCTTTTTTCTTTCATTAATCTTATGTAATCTTTACCACTATTAACTCTGTTTCGTTTCCTCTCTTTATACCGTATCTGATATTTTCTAGTCCGTTACTTCGTGTTCCACTAGAACGCATACATAGTATATAGATGAAACAGGAAGCTAAAACCCCAAAATTTACAATGAAAACCAATTTCTACGGGTTATAGAACCTTAACAATGCTACAAATATAGCCCAGAAAACTCGAAACAAAACTTTTCTACGGACACCCAACATCATCAATAGTACGGTTTTTAAACAATCAAATAATTCAGAAACAATACTTTCCATTTTGGAAATCAGCATGAAGACACAATAATAAAAAAAAAACATACACTCGATTATATTGAATAGCTCATTGAACATTTATAAGTTGATAGTAAAATCTCAACAAAGTTACAAACTAAATCCTAAATACTAACGGTTGGTAGGGATCAACAAACAAATGACTTGACTGCACCTTTTTTTGTTTGTGTTGAGAGATGGGTAAAATTTACACATATATTTATGTAGAAAGATAAATGTTTTGCTTATTCCTAATCTTGTTACCAAGCTGTGTATTGTGTAAGCACAGCTCAAGCTTCAAATTGGTACGGTCCGTTATACTGTTGTCCCACAGATGTCAACCATACCACTGTGAGAAGTGCCATTGTTATTAGTTTATAATTTATCCTTACATGTACTGCAACCATTGTACTGTTTTATCTGTTAGTTATTTGCTCAAACCAAATCAAAATTGTAATAAATATTCTGCTACTGGCTCGCTGTCTGTACTGTACGTGTCTTTGCACCTGACCAAAAGAATAATACATTCGTTGTGTACCCTGTGGAATTTTCGAACCCTTACTCGATTTAACTGCATACTTTTTTCATAACGATTTTCCACAACTTACGCTTACCACCACCAAGCTGTTGTACAGCGTATTTGATTTGTCCTATTGTTTTTTTTAACGCTTCACGGATGATAATTATTACAATTCTTTCACCTCTCTTGTACCTGTTGCTTTGTATTATCCGCAGCTCAAACTAGTATGCACTCGATATCCCCTTCCATGATCAATAGTCAGCTTTACGCGGTACTGTACGAGTACAGTTGAGCAGCACGTGAACGAATGCTTGTAAAGTATAGGGAAAGAATTTTTAAACGTCCAATAAATAGAGGAAAATCTGTGACAAAAACGTAGCAAATATCTTGAGAACTATTTAATATTTCACTTCAACAAATTGAAAACAAATTCTTGACAGTAGCCATTGAAGCCACCGGTGCATATAGCAAATAATTGTAAAACGAACCGATGGTACCCTTTCGGCCCTACAATAACTATTCAAGAGCAATATATCTTTTGTCGTTAGGATTAGATACGTTTGTGGTAAGGTATAGGCGAATGTCGGCACCAGGCGAATGTCGTTAACGCAGGTGTTTTGCTATTTACTAAGTTCGACATTCACTAAGCTCATAAGCTTGCACTTAGACTTTTCTTAGTAGTGAGCGATGCGAAATATTGAAGCAGTAGCAAAAAACCAATAGGAGAACAACATATGGTAACAAAACCTTAACCTAAACCTAAAGGAAACAATTTTGAAATCCCACTGTGTGATATCGTACAAAACGGATTATGATTTCGTGGATGTAAAAAACAAAACAAAACATATTTAACATTTTGTTTGACAAATGCACAGAGGCACACGGATCGTACGCTACCGATCGTCATGGTGCTTTGTATGCTAGAATCACGCATAATGGGCATAATGGACGAATGTACAACCGTAGACGTTTGCTAGCAGAGAGAAGAAAAACCAAACAAAAACTTTAAACTGTATGTACAATAGGGTAAAACACCACCAAATATTTGATTTATTTTATATCTTCTATTTGAAAATAAAGTTGTTCGAATCCATTATAAGTGATTTAGGGATAATAAAACTGTTTACTTTTCCGGTACAAGCGTGATGACAAGAAACGAAAGATTTCTTTTACATTTATGTAAAATTTGAAATTAAATTTTGTTTAGCTCATATTAAAAAATCAGCCGTTTTGATTTATTTCATTTCATATCGATCTTGTCGATATCGGTGTCGATCGATATCGAAATAAAATCAATTTTATATAGATGAGGATTTATGCTGCTTCGTTTAAAATATTAAGGGGGTAGTATACTTTGGCGCAATGAAATGCCTTGATGTTTGGGATATAAATATATTTTCGGAAAAAAGATAGCTTTAAGTAATTTATTATTTTATTACTATTTATTTATTTGAGTGACGATACTCATCAACTTGAAAAATATGGTTTCGAGATCAACGGGTTTGAAGTCCTCGATCTTAACGTTAAGCGAAACTGCTTCGCTTTTCAGTCTCTAACTTTGTAACGGAGTTTCTCGTGAACTTTATATAAAGTTTACGACTAAGCAAACACTCCGTGGAATTTTTTAAGCCAAAAATCAAGTTTTTTAATTAGCATACTGTAGGCGCTACACTTATTGTGTACGGTACTGTATTAGCTAATTGTGCATGCAGTACCGTGCCCACTGTCGGTGGATTTATTAGTTATAAATGTAATTTTTTAATACACTTTTTCTTCGATAAGTTTAAACACAATAGAAGGTATGTTTATTCTAAACACCCGTACGATATATTTAATATTTTTTTACCAACATATTGTTATGTCCATTACAAGCCTCTACTGTTATTTTTCACCTGTCCACACGAACACACTCACGCTGCGCCTACGCATACCTGCAGTTTATAGCAAACACACGGTGGCTACATTAGCAAAAGGGCCCATTTGTTTGGTTCCGTAGACCCGTGGCACTGTTTAGTGTTTTCGTGCGTGTTGTGCTGTGCGTAAAGGGTACTTCTTGAAGCTGTGCTTATACTAAACGTTCCCCTTCGAGCTAGTGCGTTGTTTGCGCACTACCATAATACAACCAATCGATCTTGAGCAGCACATTCAATCGTGCGTGAGAAGGCTCCATAGTAGCGGCGCGACTAGAATCTCACAGTGCGTAACGTGAGGAGAGCCTACAGTTGTGCCGCAGCGCTGCAGCCAACACACCAACACACTTCCAGTACGGCAAGGGCTGCAAGGGCGCCGTGTCGTCATGCTGCCGTGTTCCATTGTCTCGCCGTGCTGCGCCGTTGTCATGGTGTTCGGACGCCAAAGCGTGTCCCGTGTCGTGGTGTAGCCTGCTTGCCACAAACCGCGATGCGTACGCGAACGACGACGGTCAGTTGAGTTCGAAGTTTGGTCGCGTACGGACGGGTTTTGTAGCGTGCGTCCGGCGACCAGTACACTATTCGCGACCGCTGGGAGTGCGCGAACCGCATAGAAATATCGTTGTATCCCCATCGAGTTGGTGTCCCGCCGAAACAACAGCAGTGAAAAATTTATTTAATGTATTTTCTCTGTTCCACGTGTATGTGTTGTAGTTCATAATTGCTATCTGTGTGCAGCAATAATTTCAAAGTGTGAAGCAATTGTGCTTAGACCGGTTTTACGCCCCCTTCTTAACACACGTGAATGAATCGAGTGCTAGGCGATAGCAAAAAAAAATGCTTGCATAGATCAACACCGCAAGGGGGTTGATACGAGCAGCTCAACATCCATTCTCCCCCGTTGGCAGGGGTTCGTTTTGCGTGTGTGTGTGTGCGTCTATTTGTCTCGCGAAAGTGTGCGAAAGTGTGCAGCAAGTGTTGATCATTCTGTGTGGAAGAGATCGCTCGTTCTACGGCGTGTCATTTGATAGCGATTTTAAAATGTGTCACCCAAGCACCTGGAAGCAAGAATCCACCGGTAGTGCTTAGTGTTGTTGATGTTTGTCTGTTGGTACAACATTTTGCAACACGAGCTAAATTTTACTTTCCCTTCGCGAGCTGAAAAACCCCCGTCATCCGAATACACACCGATGAGAGTAGAAAGGAAGCACATGCGATCGTGCACCGTGAAGAAGAGAAAAACGACTCGAACCAGCATCATCATCATCATCATCAGTAGCAGCAGCAGCAGCAACAAACGCATCCCCAAACGCCACCCAACGCATCACTAATGCATTAAGCCAAAGCGTCATCAAACGGTAGTGAGGCGAAGGTTTTTGGTGTTTTCGCTATCCCGTGTTTGTGTCGGTGGAAAATTGAATGTTATTTTGCGAATAGTGCGTGAGTGTGAGTGGATGTGAAGGAAGAAAATATTGATAGAAAAGCGAACGCGCGAGTTGGGCGCGACGGCCGTTCAGATAGCCGGCGAGAGCGCGTGAAAGTGCATCGCGCTGGAGGGGGGGACCGAACCAAAAGGAAAGAAATAGGCGCAAGCTACGAACCCCAAGATGAGGATCCGCAGCCTGATGCTTGCACCGGTCACCACCCTCGGGGTGTTTATCATTGGTAAGTGTTTGGGGATTTTGTGTGCAAATGTGTTTAAATGTTGTCGTTTGAACTGCACAAACAGCTTAACCATCTCGCCACAACCAGTTTCAATTCTACGTTCAATAAATCCAGCGTAAATTCCCCTAACGAGTGCGCCGCGAAAAGACAAACACTTTTGGGTATGGAGTTTGAAGTCTCGGCAAAATGCAAGCAATTCATAGAGAGGGTAGTCTAAGCCGCGCGTGTACTAGACACCAAGCCCCAGGTATGAGTCACGAGCTGGAATTTTAACACCGTCAGCGCCGTTACAACCACAAACATCCGCTGTAGGGGTGGGTTTAATATCATGTGGTAACCACCACAACCAGCGACAACGGCGTTCATCGTAAGATCTTTTTTTTTTTGTGTATCTGCCTCCCCTTTTTCATGGCGTCACGTTTCGTTGGGGTTTTGAATTTTAAATGTAATCTTTTAATTATAAGCACATCATCTGATTGAACGTGCTGAAGATCGCTCTGGGGTGTTATTTATTTACATTTGTTTTAAGTGTTGTCGAGCTTCCCTATATATAAATGAAGAAAATGATTCCAAATAATATTAGCTTCCTTCAAACGGATCGCTTTACGTTAAGATTCAAAGCAGCAAAGTTTATCGCGTCGCATCCCGTGTCGTTTTGAGGAGACAAATCAGCCAGGTGCCCTGAACGAGCATGATCGTTTGTACCCATACACACATGCAGGCTACCTGTTCACACACAGCATAAAAGATCGTTTGTGAGGATGCCAACAAACGCACCCAAATTCCATCGGTTTCCCACTGACCCGAGCCGCACGAGAAGGCAACATAAGAACGTACGGCGAAACTCCTTAAGAAAGTCCCAGGCCACAACCTGCCTCGATGTTGGTGTGTGTCTCTGGCTGTGTGGTTTAACGCACACAGTCTGCTAAGTAATGTAAGGTTGTTTTATGTTTCCTTCTGGTTCTCTTGCTTCCCTACGCGCGACGATCTGCCGTGTGTTTCGTGATGATGATTGTTAAAAACACAGCGGGTATCAGCGAAAACCAGAAATCATCAGCATGTGTACAAGAACCTCAACGCAAAAGAAGGGAAGCGAACGTAGCGCTCTACCACCAGTGCGAACGGCATCGAAGTCGCCGTTCCTTCGGGGCACAAAGCAGTGGTATAAAGAGAACGAACGGACTGATCATCACACACACACGCACACAAATGCCAACCAGAATGATGGAAAGATCACGAAAGGAAAGGGGCAAAAGCAACCGTACCGTAAAAGCAGCACATCTTACGAGGGTTCGTCGTTTTCGTACCATTGAAATCTATCGTTGGCGGTGTTACCTTTCACTGACCCTGCGAGCGGAGTTGCGTTCTTGATCGTTGTTTTTGAACAATTTTACGAGAAATCCGCACAGTCCCTGCCCTTGCGTGTGTACCTAATTGGTAGGTTTTTGGGGGAAGATCGCGTTTTTAATGGGAACCAGCCATGGCTAGAAGATCGTTCCCCCAGTTAAGCGTGCGTAAGCAAATGGAATTTTACCCCGGTGGCATAGCTGTGCAATGAAACAATGAAGTTACTTCAGGTCGAACCGAAGATAGAATCATAAAATTCTAATTAGAAGCAACGACATCTTATTTTCCTTTTTAGCAGGTAATGAACAAACAAATGGATGAAATCATGTTGGGTAGCAGCTAAACATTTTCACCCCACCTAGTTAGTAGAGGGAATTTGTGAGAACGCTTCTGCCAGTGAGAAATCTGGTAAAAAGTGTCATGGGAACAAATAAATTTCCCAACATAAAAAACCAAATAGAACGATCATTAGATTGAACGATCAACACAACCCGGTGTCAAGTATTGATAAATTATCTTAAGCTGTTTTACAAGTATCTTAACTCAGTGTATACAACAATTTTGTGCTCTAACAGGCATCACATAATCATTTCCATTGTTGTGCTTGCCTCGTTTTATCCTACCCTTGATGGAGAAAAGTCTTGACCTTGAAAAAAATGAGATTAGAAGCTAAACAAGGCGAAAGGAAACAAACTCAAGCCGCTAAGAACATCGTACCCGTGATGAGACTCACGTTACACGGAACACGTCACTGAGGTTGGTCATTCTACGAATCGATAAATTACCGACAACAGTTCCGTCAGCCGGCCGGTCGATAATCGTACCGGCGAACGAATGCTGCATAAGGCAAACCGATGCCATTTAGTGTAATGCAATTAGCACAATGCATACGATGCCCTGTTGCTTTTTATGCGATGCAATTCAATGGAACTTTTGTGGAATTTATTAAAGAGAAACTCGTTTTTTTCTCAACAACACAAAAAACATTTCGCATTATTCATAGGTGAGGTAAATGGTTCCTCTTGCTTTTAACTGGAAACCTTTCCATTCCATTCGTCATAGAGATTAATGATCGTGAGCTAAAAATAAAGTTCCTTCCTATAGATGCCTGTTTGCCCTATGCCATCGAATTCTATCGAGCTTCTTGAAAGGCAGTCTCATGCTGCGTTGCGGGTGCGACAAACTTTCGCAACATGGCGTAATCTCGCACGTATGTGCTTTCTTTCACACCTCATCGTAACCGACAATATGCGTCAGTTCGTCATTCAAAAGGTGAATTCTTTCCCCGGGAAAGACGCCAAACAGCGCGCACCAAACACGCAAGACCTTCCCGGTCACTGTTCGACGAAGAAATGAGGCCACCGCCAAATCATCGACGGAAGAACCTATCGGACGACGACCAGAGGATGGGAGTTCGAAGGGAGGAGGGTTCGCTTCGCCCAAAACCGGATGGTTTGAAAATGTGTACGACGTTCCTTTTCTTCGGCCTGTGCCGGTGACCGCAATGACGCGACGATTCCAATGGCGGCAAAACGGCCAGCATCTTGATCTGGGGCAAGTTTTCAGGCTCTACGGTGCGCTACAATGCTGTCGTTGTGTAGTACAATCACGTGGAAGTGGACGAAGGGTTCAGAATAGGGCCGAAAAATCTTCGTCTCTTCCATAACTTGTTTCCGCCGCTGCGGTGATACGGTGAGGGTTTTTAAGCGTTTCGAATTTCACGACAGGGGAAGAGAGAACCGTGCACCAGCCGGAAAACGGGCGGTCACAGTGGAGAATTGTTGGAGGAAGTGAAGGTATTTTAACGCAAAGAAAATCGATCAAAGATCGTCTGCTTTGAGGCGACCTGTTTCCCTTACGTTTTCGATTTGAAGATCGATCGGACAGTGGATCGGAGATAGTGAAGAGGTCACGTAAAAGGAAAGCAACATAAACATGTGCGGTTTACAATGTTCCACAGGAAATTGTGGGCTTTAGAATACCACAATTGCCTAAAAAGTTGGTTGGTGCTTGGCAAGAGTTTACTTTACCTGCGGGCAAGTTCGAGTTCCTAATACAGCCAGTTATCGAAATATATTTTTAAGGTATTATGAATAAACAGGTTATTCCTTAATGTAGCCATTTGTAAATACAGCAATATGGAAGCCATCGCCAACACACACATACACCAATGATCCCATTCGCCATTACCATTTCACACACTAGTTTTGGCCCAAAGCGACCCGTGAGTGGGACACCATTGTTTTACAATCTTGTAACCCCACGCGATCTACACCGCACAGGGCGGCGTGTAGTAAACAGCAGTAAGCTACCGAAACCACCCGCTAAGTAAGCCATTTTTGCACACACAGCTTCACACCTTTTGCCAGTGTTCTTCCAATATGTGCCGTTTATTTGCATGTCGAATCGGGTTAATCGTCATATCGACCTCGAACTCATCGCACGCGGGACTTGGTTTGGTGCGAGATGGAAAAATGGCACATATTGGAGAACGCCCAACAGTTGCCAGCACAACAATAATGCCCGTTGGTTCATCAGTGGCAGTGGTTTTGGTAAGCGACATATGTTTCTTTTCTTACTTGAAAAGGTTTGTTTGCGTTACCATGAAACGTAACTGAACATATTGTCTCCTTCCAAGCTGTTCAGCAGCTAGCAACCATTCAAACAAACGGACCATTTGGTAGCTGGACTTTAATTGAAGCGAATTTTCACTACTGGCATTGTATTTATTTTGTGTACTATCAAACTCATAGGGGAGGGGGTGTTGTTGATTGGGGTTTGAAAATTATTTGTTTATGTTGCATGTAAAGTCCCTGAAGCGTCACCATGGGAACGTCACGCGGAAAGGCACGAGCAATTTTATGCACGTTTGCTACCGGGGAAAATCGAGTAGCCAAAACAAATTTGTCTTGTTGTATAAACATGTTTCGGTGAATAATAACAATAAACTTTAAATCGAGTCGCTTAATTCATCAACCCAACAGACATGTTGCAAAAAAGGCTTCACAAAATTGTTTTAATTTGAGCTGTTTTTATATAACATGTAGTAAATACAATTCAATTAATTGTCATTTGTGATATAAACAATTTAATCTAAAACAATAACACGCCATCAATGAGCAAATTTAAATGAGAACTGACAAAAAACGATAACTTTCGGTGAACTGTTGGATGCAAACCTATATAAAATTAATAAACCAATCAATCACTAATCAAGATTAATTTCGCATCCTTCAATTGACTTCAATTTAACTACTAGGACTTTTAAAAATAGGTTGCTTAGGGGATGTACATAACAATAAGGAATTTATGTAAACATTATGGTGTTCTCATTATTCCTGTATGATGGCTAGGTTGATTTTGATATAATCAATGTCATATTCATATGTACACTATGGTCAAATATGCAGGTGCATTAAACCTGTGTAATACATGTTGCTTTTAACTAACGATGCCATTCTGCATTGCAACACATTGCCCAACCTGCACCTGCACCCAAAGCCAAACCCAGATTTTTGAAACGGTTGAAAACTTCTTTCCCCATCTCATCAGGTGGTTCGCTTGAATGAGTCTTTTCGATAACGCTTTCCACAACACTGTTCCACCGTATGAAAAAGTTGAACGGGAAGTGCACAAATTGCTACGCACCAGTGGCATCGAACCGAACCCAACACCATTGTCACCTATAGCTTCGCTGCCAAGCTGTACTTTTCAGCCTACACTCCGATCAGGTCGATGCCGGTGATACCCAGTTACTACTTTAAGTGGATAATGTTGTTCGGAACAGAGGTTTCCATTCAGATAGCAGTTTTTTTCTGTTTTCACACCCACTTTCAACTCACCAGCGTAGCTTCTGTTCGGTGGTAAGAATATGGTCACTTTAAGTACGTTTGTACTATCGATTATATCGCACTTCGACCTATCGACTGCATTACCTTGAACGAATGTGTTTGAAGTTCACGCAACATTGCAAGTAGGTTTGTGTGATTTTCATGTAAGCTGATGTACTGGCTGAATGGGAAAGATTGTATCAACGTCAAACTACTTCAAGCTGATGGAGTTAAGTACATCAAATGCGGTTATCGTTGAGTAGGCTGCTACATTACGTTACACTGCAGCACCTTTTCCTGTTCCATCTAGTTGTCCAACTGTCGCCTTAGTCACGTGACCATTTGCATAATGACCCCAAAACTGTCCCTACTTGCGCCCATTGGCGACCTTTTCCATAGAACCCATGCTAATTGCCTCATCTTTCACCTTACACATGGAAAATATGAAAGACTCAAATTAGGAATCCATTTCTTTCCACAACGTAAAACTATGGGGCAACGTCCAGAAAAGGGGCCTGCCACAAACGCGACTTTTATCTCGCACGTCCCTTGCGACGTAACGAAACGTAAGTAAATGTACCGCAGCACCGCTGCAGTATTTTGGATCGAATTTCGTTCACCAACAATGCCACAACAGTACGCTAATGGTGTGGTGTAGGTGAGAATGGTCACCCTGTTTTCTGGTCCCGGGTATGCTGCGGCTAATGGCAGCTTTTTTTTTTGTTTTCTTTCTTACGTTGGGTTGTAATACTCACGGTGAAACCCCACGCGGGTATGGCCGCATGCAGGTGTGATTTTTTTCGATAAGGCAACCACCACAGCGTCCACGTGGCGTAACAATGAGCAAATTGGTAGCAAACCGTTTCACTAATGTTTAACGATCATACGCTTAAGTGAAGTAGCTAAAGTGAGTTTTAATTACAGTATACCCCAAATTGTGGTCTTGGACGTTAAATTATCGTCTATTAAGATATCAAAAGATTGTTCTGGAAATATTTCTAAAGATTAATGGTATTGCCTGCTATTTTTTATTATGTTTTAAAGAACGGTTAAGCCGTTTTATTTAGAGTCGGGTTAATGTAATTTATATTCACTATTCTTAAAGAATCATCAAAACAAATGAATGTAATCGAATCTCCATTCTTGAACTAATGAATCTCGAAGATTTGTTGTCTGAAAATATTGTTGAAGCTCTGAAGATTCACAAATTGAGAGATACGGCCTGACCATTCTCAAAAAATTAGAATAAATCACAAACCTTTGTAAATTCATATACAAGACGAAAAACTCACGATATGAAAGAATCTTTTCCACGAACCATCAAAGATTCTTGATCTATGATGCTGCAGAGATTTATAATCCTTTTGAAATAGATAAGTTTTTTGGGAACCTTGTTTTAAGATTAATGAATTTTCATATGCTCATATATCTTCTAATACCTAACATTCTTTACAAATTTAAGAATTTTCCTTGTTCAAGAATTAACGTTGATTCTCAAGTTTGGATCTATAGAGTTCATCTAAAGTCTATTAGCTCTAGAGTCTCTTTTGAATCTCTTCAGATAGTAATTTCAGATTTAAATAACTCCTTACTGAAAATTGATGCGAATGACTGTTGTCGAACGATTCATAAAGTACACGCTTGTATTGCTATTGCCGTTGCCATTACTCTCTAGCACGACACAATAGTACATGGTAGCAAAATTCCACCCCAAAAAACCGATCTCTTCAAACCACCGCCTAGAAACGAGCCGCTGTAATCTGATCGATCGCCATTAATCTGTTCTGCCGACAGCTAGACTGACATACCATGACAACTAGCCAACGGGAAACTCTCCACCAACGCTGGCCGCGCCAAATGTGTAGGGGAGAACGTGGTGTAACTTTGCTGAAAAAAAAACATTGCCGCGGAAGCGTTCAACGAAAACCAAACCGTCAACTGTGATTGTTCAATTTTGTTCGCAAAGCCTTTTTTTTACTTGTGCCCCTTTTTTTTGGATCATTACATAACGGTTACGACCGAGCAGTTTGCTTGTGTGGCGATATATGATTTAATATGGCGGGTCGATCACGGCAATGGAGCCGAGTGGAAAACGCTCTCCATAATACACGTGATCGATCTGTTAGGGATCGCTACTGAGATTCGAATCGGTTTGTGATTTTCCCGCAGAGAGTGTGTTGCACGGTTGGAACACCGAGCGCACCGTTTGCTTACGCTGATGAATACTTATTAATCATATTTCTTAACTTTCACACCGACTCAATCTGTGCCGCAGTTCGGTTTTGATCCGTAGGTGACTAATAGCATGAGGTAATAGGAAATACACTGCATTTCTTGATGGTTTCCTTTTTTTCTTATTTTACTGTTTGCGTCATTTTTCAACATGATGTCCTTTTGCCTCTAGCTATGCCATTTCTTGAAATACTTTTAATTTTAATTATATTGTGTAATTATTTGTTTATAATTTAAAATTTATTTTTAATTAATTATTTAATTATATTTCAATTCTCTTTAGAGACAACTAATCTAATGGTTCAACTTTTCACTATTATATTGTCCCATTCCAACTGTACCTTTCAAAAAATTGCTTATTTTAAATTTGCATATTTACAAACATTAAAAACAAACTCACACATCAACAATAACAAATAAAAAAAAATGCATTTCAATACCGTATTGCACGAACCGTTATGTTCCTCTATCCTTCCCACATAAACAACACAACATACGTTCAACAAAGGCAAAACAAAACCATTTTCCCGCAAAGTGACTGGTTTTAACACCGAACCGAACACATCGTCGGACACTCAAAATGGGAAGTGATCATTTGTTTACAAAACTCCTCAAACAGCTTACTCGTACCGTACTGCAAGATGGATACCAAACTTACAAACACACGCTTCCTGCATCATTACACGCGAAACCTTAGCGGCGCTCATTACGGGCGACGCGCGGTGCAACCGTTTCCATTAGTGACTTTTAATGACTTCCTCTACGACGAACGAAGAAACATGATCAATCGATGAGCAAAAGCATAAGAAACGGAAGGCAACAATGTTGATGGGCAAGGAATTTGGCCCAGAAGAAGAATGTCTTCTTTCGCCACCGAAAGTCGTGTTCTAAATCCAATTCGTGCCCATTACTAGTGCGATGGAAAGCATTCAATTTGTTCAACAAGAAGTGGGAACTGTATTTCATCGTACCGCACCGTAAATGAAAGAATCAACCAACAAATCACGCTGTACCTATTGGTCGTGATTTGTGCGCACACTCATTAGCGTATGGTGCGCTGAAAATTCACGATCACGAGTATCTCACGATCGTCAAACCGATGGGGTGAAAGAAAGTCCCAACAATTGCCCTTTTGCGATGGGTTTATGATCGTGTGGTGCGTAGTAAAGCGAATGCTTGATCGAATCTGCAGTAAATGGGACCTAATCATAATCACCATCATTAGACTACCGACAATCGCATGGAGCGTAGCGTTGAGAATTATGGGATCGTGCGCTTGTTTGTCGGCATTCCGAAGAACGGATATATAGACCACATGATTCTACCTTCTTCTTAAACACGGAACCGATGGCAATTAGAGCCCCAGAACCTAGAACTACACAGTAACGAGCTTCCGCGAACATTGAACCGCGGGACATAACGAAAGACCTGAACAGGCCCACGTACACGAACCTCCATTCCGTCGTGATGTATTGTCCACGGTTATTTGCACGGTGGGAAATGGTGATGTAAACGTTACGCATCGCGGACGTTTTCTGTCAAGTGGTTTTTGTGCTGCGGGTGCCAAGTTTAGATTCACCCATTTTGTCTTTATTTTCATCTCGCCCACTCCCGCAACCGTGCAGCACGCAACGCAAACCGCGTACGCAGCTTTGCGCGACATTTGTTTTGGTTCACGGGGCACGTAATTATGCTGCAATGGGTTTAAAAATCCGCACGTTCATTCCATTCCGGTTGCCGGTTGTAAGTTACCGAATACTTTGCACGCGTTTAGCGTGTGCTATTCCGGGACGACAGTTGTTTTATGTTTTAAGGATAAAAATCGGAAATAATTATTTAAAAGTATTTAAAAAAATTAAAATGTTTGATCATCCAAAACCTTCATAGAAAAGCACCGAAATATATGAAACGTTTCGAAATTAAGGCCACATTCCTATGATCAAACAAAAAAAACAACATCTCAATCGCAGGAAACTTTTACTTAAAAATATTAATTGGACGCAATCAGTGGAGTAAAATCAACGTATACACTGCAAGCAATTACGCTGGCGGTGATTATCCCTTTCGAGATAAGCGACCGAGGACCACACTACTCCAGTGTCTCGCAATGATTTTTCGTTTATTGGCTGTACGTTTGCCATACCCCACCCCAATGAAAAACAGATTACAAGCTGTTTGCCGACCATCGAACACAGACAAAACGAACAAATTACCCAAACTCTCTTCACGTGTGTTATCAGTTGGCGTGGGTGGCGAAATATGAAGATACGAATCACTGCTTCTGTCAACCTTGCCAGTGATGATAAAAATACTGTCCAACACGTGGCCCAAATGGTTACAATGGAGTCTTATCAACCGTGCCACACTAATCTATTGAGCGTGCAATTGAGCGAGGCAACATTAGCAATCGGACATTGTGTGACGTCACTGTTTTAAAACTGCATCGCTTGCACATATCCACCTCAAGGACACAACCACCCAGAGAACTGTATATCTCTCTCTTGCTCTTTTTTCTTGTTGCAATTCAATCGCAAGATGTTTCGCGATAATAATATTTTCTAATCGTTGGCAAGGTCAGCCGGTGCACTGTAACCTCCGCCAAGCAAGCCGGCTATCGACACAATATTTTCACTCCTCATTTCACTTTCATTGTGCGGTGAAAAACCTTCACGTAACCGCTGCTTTCCATTACCATTTTCACCCACTCCTCCACGCATTCAGTGATACAAAATGTAGTGTCTGTGGTTTTTTGTTTTTGGTTTATTTTTTGGCGAAAAACAACTCCAACCACTCCAAAGAAGTAGATCAGTTTTCCGACGCTCTTCAACTTCACCGCTGCGTGTGGTGAGAGCAAGTTCGAGGTGGAAAAGCGAGGCCATTAACCTACCGGTTGGCGCCATAGGCAGATCGGCAAATTATCCTATTTTTACAAGAGCCAATTTCTCGCGCTTGTTTTCCTCTACCATTGCCTGTGCGATCGGGTGGCCAAAAATTAGCGAACGGATGGACGAAACAAAACGGCTCAAAATAAAGACACTTGAAAAGCTGTTTCGATGCGCTTTACACCTTTCACTCAATTAACTTCATCAGGCAGGCTATCGAGGTTATAATGCAAACGAGATAAACGGACCTTCTAAATTGATTATTTTGCTAGAATCACCAGACATTATTTTGTTTAAATTACAATTTTATTATTATTGCATACGTCTTTGTTGACATCAAAAACAAAACATTCGATTTGAACGAGAAGATCGTGTATCGTCATGACCTTCCGTATCATCTTTCACTCCTGACCATGGAAATTAATCGTTCGCTTTCTACCGGCCATATTTCACCGTTTAATGCCAAGCAGACTGGCGTGCAGTGAATGGTGCCGTTTTGTGTACCCTTGGGTGAGTTGGAAACGTGTTTGCAACCGACAAGAACTCCGACATGGTCAATGTCGTTCGATCGAGGAAGATTGGCACGCAGGCCGATTTTAACGAGTAGCAGTCGTAAAATGGTGTAACCCTGTTTTATGCGAGAAGCTTGTGTGCGCTCTTTAACGAAGCATAGCCAGTACATTGAGCTAGTGTACGGACTTTTGCTACAGTGTCACGTGTGCCTAGAAGATCACCGGAGGCACACATTAGATATGCATGTGTGCACAAAAAAATCTAATCTCATTTTATGTAGCATGGTCCATTGACTATAGCAATAAGTCATATGGCATCGTCTATTTGGTATTTAGCGCATACTAATCTATCGCAGGAGTGATCTTGTTACACATCTCCATAAACTATGCCTCACAAATAGAACCACTTTATTATAAACATAATGTTATCTGTGGAAATATCTCTATGCTTCCTTTACGACACATTCCTTCAACGATGTCTAGATTGATGAGGATCACAATCGGACACATGATTCATCGCTCTTCACATCGCACGGCAAAACAATGCCCCTGCATAATTAATATCCATTAACGGAAGCACTACGTTTGCTTACCGCAGCAGAGCAATCTGCTTGCTGGTTGGCTTTGTTCTGCGGAACATCTTCAAATTCGAATCGACCACAGCGAAGAAGTCCATGGTAATGATACCTTCACGTTGTGAATCATACACGACCAAACGATCTCTTAGACAGGCACACAGCAGAAGCCTTCAACCTTATAACGCAAGCAGAAGACGCCAGCAAACAAGACGTGGCATAGATGGTGGTACCTCGCGCTATTGTTCTACCAATCGGAACAGGGATGTGCACAGTTAATTAAACTATCAGCCACTTACGAATGCAAAACGCATATCTAAATGCATCAAACATTCTTTACTGAATGCGATTTGTGCGACTCGTCTCGATCGGGCTTTGGAGATCTTGCCCGTTCCAGCGTACTGTTTGCGTTTTGTTCGGATAGCGATAGAATGGGGCTTTTTTTTCTCCAGTAAAATATCACTCCACCGTTTGACCAATGCGGATCGTCACCGATCAACTCCACAGAACCGTGACCACCACGGTAATGACCCCAAAACAAAAAATCCTGAGGTCTACTCACTTCGCCACACAGCGAAACTCCGGTTCTGTGGCTGTGAACGCAACGCTACCTTTTAAGACCACAACAGCATAGATAAATGGTTTCGGCGCGATCGTCACAACATGCAGCTAAGACAACGCGTGTATACACCCACCCCGAACGTTTCGTCGGTGGTGATGTTGGTGGCGAGGTGGGTTTGGGGTGCCGTATTAAGACGCCGTGCTTGAGTGAATCAGCATAGCAAATATGCAGATGGAATGTGTTGCGATTCGTTTGCACGGGCGAGTGGCCATCAGATGGCGCATTTCCATACCATACTAAGACGATGGCGTTAAGCCGATTCGTCGTAACTCGGGGAAGGTATTTGGCCGGTTTGGTTTGATTTTACAGTCACGTTTGGTATTTCGAAAACTGGAGCACAACGGTCACAATAGTTTTTTTTTTTCTATGTTGCGTTGAGGGCACATGATTTGGCAACATGTTTTCGGTTGGTATAATATTTATTTACTTTTTTATTGAACTTATTGCTGTGAAACATTACAAATATGTTCATTAGGTGGCCATAAATTTCAAGCCATTTCTTTGAATATAAAAAAAGAAAGTTGCTCTTTAGTATTTTTAATTGTACAAGTTTAATGTGCCATGTCTTATATAAAGGTGAAAAGTAACATAGTAAACCAACTCTGATGACAGCTACCACTAATGTTGCATTTGAATATGGTTATGAAACAATAAAATACCTAAACCATGTTATGACAGCTTATCACTGATCACGACCAAACAAGCCCACGCGAGAGGAAATCCTTCAAGCGAATGCCTATTAAACTCTCACCCGATTTCCTAACAGCAGACGAATGATGGCAGTTTTTCTCACGATCACTTACTGTCAAAGTCATTTGTTTGGCCTCAGCTTCGCGGCAATGGCATGGAAAATTTCCGGCCAACCGGTGTGCCGGCCGATATATAACGCCTGGTTTCACTTTCTCATACATGACAACTTTCATCGTCCGAAACGCCAGGCGGTGAAATTGTCTTTAATCCATGCACGCTATAAATTTGTGATGAAAATTACATTACAGCACTGAACACCGCTTCGCACCCTTTCCAAAACTCCCATTCCGATATGCTGCAGTTGCCGATCCGCTGTGGCGGTCGGGCGGAGCGCTATTAACATTCATGGACAGCATGTTAATGAAATTATCTTCACCTGCCCAGTGTCGCCTTGTGAAGACCGCACAGCATCGCCGGTGGGAAATAAAGGGGAAACACGTTCATCAACATGAAACTGTACCAGCTGGTGGTCGGATCGTGGGCAAATATCGGCCGTGCTTGAGAAAGGCACATTGCCGTACGCACGCTACTCGTTAAATGCGCTGCGAAAGTTCGAAACAATGCGTTTGCATAAGACCGAGGGTGACGATTACTGTGACGATGTACCACCCCAAACATGCCACCGTTATGATGGAGCAGAAACACGCGATCACCATATGATAGGAGGCAGACTAACTTTGTCACAACCATTCTCGCAAGCTTGAGCTGACGCTCAACTAAACCCATGCTGGAGTGCTGCAACAGATAGGAAATTATGCGAATTTCTAGCGGATTTTGATGAGCCACTGAATGGGTTAATCTATCGTCGTTGATTGCGCTGCACAGTGTGTGGTGAGTGTGGCTATGGATCTAAAAAAAAAGGAGACAATTCGACTTAAAAGATTTTTTGTTACTGATGTCGCCGCCATGTCCATATTCGTGTGGCACTGTCAATTGGCTCTGTGGCCGTCCTGAGCAGATGTACCATGACAAGTATTTTACATAAAGAATTGAAACGGGGTTTTTCTTCAACGGCCAACGCTCCAAAGTGGTTCTTGAAGCAATCAACGTTTTATGCAATGTCATGACATCAATTTATGTAACGGTACTACACGTTTTTCTATTAGAATTTTAAATTTAGGTTAAAAAGTTTGAGGTTTACGCGGAATGAGAAGATAACACCACAGGAGTAATAGTTGTTGAGGCAAATAATTACGAGATGAGTATTTAAGGTGAAGCATAACTTACTGTCGCGAATTTAAATAGATTTTGTTTGTTAACAGTTGATGTACAGTGGTCTATAAAACGTTTCTAGTCGATAATAAATGACTAAAAATCCTAGTTTCGTTCAGAGTCTGAATGTGGACTCAAATGCCAGAGACGTCATAGCAAAGTCTATGATATTTGGAAGTTTTTTTAATTCTTATAAAGAATCATGTTAGTTTTGCAAAGACCAAAGATTTCTGGCACTGTTTTGAAGGAAGAGTTTAGTCAGATGTACCTGTATTTAGTCTAAAGCTACGAGTGTTAGTCTATGTTGAAATGGATTTACTTCTCCAGATCTACACGATGAATATCTTACAATATATATCAGTAAAGCAAAGAAGTGTTTTTAAAAGAAGTGTGTAGAGTGTTTTTTGCCATGTTAATGATCTCACATGAACTTCTGACCACATATTTGGGCGATAGAATTGCGCAAGATATTCCAGAATTGCTCGTTTATTTGGGCTGGAAAACATATCATCTTCCAATGCCAGGAATTGCAATGGACTCACTTCCGAAGAAGAGTAGTTATGGGTGTGCTCGATGTCTTCTTAAAGAAGTGATATCCCATAAATGAGCGCCACAAGTTATAGGAAGTCGTGAAACAGACTGATTTTTGGACAAATGTCGTTCTAGTGAAAGGAGTACTAGCTATCTCTGGCTTAGTAGCAGATTGTCGTCTTTCCAGATTGATTTATAAAAGAGCAAACACTCAGTTCAAATTATTTTTTATGCCATTTCGAAGTTTAAGTTAGGACTCATCATTACGAGTGAGAAGAGTGACTGGTCCATAGGTTCCTTCGATGTAGAAAAATAGTCATGTATCCTCTATAAAAAAGATAGTTTGAATCACATTATTCTTATTAACTGTTGCCAGCACGACCTTGCTGTTCTTCCACACAAAAAAAAAACTATCCTAACTGCCAAATTATCAAATTTTATCAAAACATAGCTATTTTTTTTTGCCTCTTGGAGAGCAGCACAAAAGCAGATCTCCATTCCGTTAATTTATTGCTACCGTATCCATAATGAATTGCATCCCAAATAGATTGTTTTAAATTAACGTTTCGTTTCGTTTTTCTTTTTGCTCTTTCCTCTCATTATTTTTGCAGTGATCCTTCAGTGTTCCGTACCGACCGTGACGGCGATACAGACGGAAAAGGAAGCGTACTTCAATGGATCTGCCTACCTGAGGTTAAAAACGCCAATGACCCTCTGGAGCTATTCGGCGATTAGTTTCAAGTCGTGCCGAGGTAAGTCCATCCATTCAGGCAGCCACCAGAAGGTGGTCGTGTCCGCCAGTGGAGGGTGTTTTTGCTTTTCCACAAACAATTTCCACAACAGTGGAGAGAACGTACAGGAGAGATCGGTTTGGTCGCAAACCACGCCAATGATGGACGTTTTGTTTGTGCAACGGTAGCACGCTAGCGCATTGGCCGGCCCCGGCATTCAAGTTCATGAGAAAGGGTTTCTTCGCGAGATGGGTGGCATGGGTGGCATTCTCTACTACCTCCCAGCATGTTTTTACCATCCATGACCACTACACTCTATAAAAAAAAATAAGAACGCTAGAACAAGCAGCAGCAACCCCAAACCATCCACGGTCAGTTGATGCTTTCGTTACGCTTCGTGTATCATCGAAAAACTGTATCTCCATCAACCCCTTCTCCAGCCTTGTTTACAGCTGACCGCAAAATCGAATGGCTCGGCCACCGGTCCGGTGCAGTGGAGGGTGCAATAAATGAAAAACCATAATAAAATTGAACTCCCTCCCCCCAAAAAAATAAACGACCACCCGATCGTTGCCGACAATCGTCAGGTTTGATGCGCAATCGTTCTGCACACAGACACACCACAGTGGGGGCACACAGGGCAGTTCAAGGGGAATGCTTGCCAACCGCCGGGCCCTACGAACCACTCGCGAACGTAGAATGATGCAATTCCAACAGCACCGAGCACGTGGAACATACCGTTCTATGCCAGCAGCGGTTAGCTTAGGCTACGGTAACGGTAGCGTAATCGAGCCGCACACACTGCTATCTTAAAGCTATGCGCAAAGCAAACCATCGAAAAAAGAAGCGGTTTAATTTAGCGATAGGATAAATAAAATGCCTTTTGAGGAAATAAAAACAAAACCTCACGAGGCCGCTTCCGCTGGTACGAACCCGTGCAATGAACGGTCCATTTCGTCAGAATGAAGTGGATGAAATAATAGTGTGCGCATGGTTTGCTATTCAATGAGAACCAGCTGGTTGAGGGTTTTGCTTGCTGCAAAACACTTATTAAAGGTGGTGAGTTTAATCTAAAATGTTGAAATCAAAATCAACAACCAAACCTCTCAAGGATGAAACAATATGCGAGCGCAAGTACAGCTTATCTAGTTTCACATAGGTAGAAGACGGGTGCGATATGCGTTCCGGCAATCAGTTTTTCCAAGCACTTTTCACATAAATTCATTAAAATAACCATAAATCTTCAACAATGGGTGTAGTGTGACTGATGGCATTTGAAGCCATCCGTTGCTACCCTTTGCAGAGCTCTAAACCCTTCCTAAGCTCTAAGAGGTGAGGTGCACTCTATTGTTCGCATGATCTTCACACCACGATCACGCTCGAGTGGAATGTTTTTGCATCTCGTCGTTTTTTTTTTGGGGGAAAATTTATGTCGATAGTTTAACACTTTTATGCTCCAACCGAAACATACCCATGGGAAAACAACCGAAACTGAACAATTGACGGAACATTCCGATGAAAATGATTGGAACATTCTTTCCCTCCCGAACGTCATCGAAGCTAGGAAAGCGTCTGATGATAGACACTTTCACTGTCGCTTTAGTTTCACCGTCTAAAAGCCGAAAAAACGAATAAAGTTTGCGGATGCAAAATACCACACAAAAAATCAAGTACAACAGTTGTACCGGCCGTTCCCGCACACACTGCCGGTGTACAATGGAATGATTGCGCTGGTAAGAAATGCACGAACATTTAATAGACCGGAAAAGCGTCTTTTCTTATCGACAAACGCGCCCGTGTGTTCGTGCGTTGTAGCGCAAGGTGTTTCGATCTGTCTAACACTTCCCAAAACCGGTGGCGGTGGCGTTTGGTAGAGGGAATCGAAAAGTAATAGCCCTGTAAGTATAGTGTGCTGGTGAGATTCTGCTTTTTTTTGTGTGTGGCCCATTCAGTAAAACAGCAAATCGGTGATGGAATTTCTCTTTCAACGCTGTCTGTTCGAAGCCACTAATCATAGAGCGTGCTGCGATGGCGTTAAGTTACATGCTACAGAAGCAAG
This sequence comes from Anopheles moucheti, assembly GCF_943734755.1. NCBI lineage: Eukaryota > Metazoa > Arthropoda > Insecta > Diptera > Culicidae > Anopheles > Anopheles moucheti. Next base: position 41,817,028 of record NC_069140.1, read on the forward strand.
GCTGAATTTCTTGTGCATTTCATGGTAAGTTAGTTGATTGAAGTCTCATTGTTGGGGACGTTGGGGAAGCTGTGTGGCGAGTTTACGCTCATGCTTCACGCTTCTGATGGAAATGGATGCAGATTGAGACGCTAATTTAGTGTTTTTTTGTGATGAACCTTACCACTATAGACATTTCTGAATTCTTTTTGAGTTTCAAGTGAAATATGAATATGAACTGAAGTTGGAGTAATTTCGTAAAAGTGCGAAGAATTTCCCGACCTATCCACATTCTAGATGGTCCCAAACATCAAACTCAAACTTGGGCACACTTATGCTTTTTCGATAGTTTTGAGTTCAACCAGTACTGCCGAAGTAGATCTGGAATTCTTCGCACTATCTCAGCAGGCCTATGAAGGTGAAATCGATCGAACTTTGTTCACCCTTACGCAAAGCTTTCAGAATGTTAGCCACGATTGCTTGGATCATAATTCAATGCTAAGTCACTTCCAGGAATCCAGATCTACCTCTGCACATGTTTGTTCAAGTTTTACAAAAAAATTGCACTTTTACCAGTGGATTTAAGATGTCAGTTTCAAAAACATTAGCAAATAAATAAAAAAAACAGCACATAATATAATGAAATATCTCGCAGAATTCATGTGCTATTTAATTATACTCCATTCACCACAGATCTTCCCTTTTCACACGGAAACTCAAGGCATTTTTTGGTCCAAACTGTTGAGTCATACGACCATATTTGAGCTTTTTGCCACCGCATACCGTGTACGTACGGTTCACGAAACCACATGCTGCAAATGCTGCACAACTGCATCGAAAGGTGGTGTTTAAGTTGAGGCGTACGTGCGATTGTGTGTGCCAATGTAGGACAGGAATGGAATTAGTGCCTCCAAAAGCGCATGTGCAAATCGCAAAAGTAGTCAGCGCATGCAAGCAGTACATTGTAATCTTGTTTTTGTTTTTTCCTTTGATAGACTTATATTTAGGCTAAAACAAGCGATATCTCGTACGACCGTACGCAAACAGACACGCACCGCAACCGAGCTGCATGCGTTGGTTCTGTGTCAGCCAATTTGCCAATGGTTGAGTCATCGGTTGGCATGCAACCCTTGAGCATAACCCTTACAATCTTTGATCCCTCGTTTGGAGGCGTTCGCTGCCGTTTCGCTTGTAAGTAGAAACCGGATCTTTTGGTCGCAACTCCCAGCGTCAGCATTTGATTTTCCTTCTTTTTTTCTGCTTTTTTGCTACCCTGTTTCACGAAATAGGCCATACGGAAAGGGGAACATCTGTGCCGTAAGGAAGTGGGTTCTCGTGCAGTGTCGCGCTTAAGTAAATTTCGAGAGTGACTCGAATGGTGGCGTGAATTAGGGCCGGCTCTACTACCGCTACACGATCGCTTTACGCGATCACATGTGTGTTGGACGGTGCTTCCCTGTTCCGGTAACCATTGCCCATTGACCCTGTTCCCGGTGGAAAGTTCTTTATTGCTTCATCGGAGTTTTGTCGGGTTGTAATCTAGTTCCAGTTCCCTTCCTGGAACCGGCACAAGTGTCCATTTCTGATGCAGTTATTTGTTGTTGTTTCGAAACAGCCGTTAGCAAAAACTGCTCTTTTCCCTCCCGTCTGTCTGTGGACGAGGTGCGAAGTTAAACATATTGTGACAATTTAAGTCACAGGGGAAAAAGCCGTCAAAAGCCATGACGTAGCTATTCCGCGCTGCTGTTTTGCTGCTCTGCCCGTTGGAAAGGTTTGCTCCACTCGCATGTTTCTTTCACTAACATCCGTCCCATCCAACCCGGCAAGCGGACATGCATGTGACCGGGTGCTTAAAACGGTTCATTAAAAAGCGACAAATAACCGAGCGACAGCCAAGCGACAAACGCTGACCATGCGCCGGTCGGTGCAGGTTTTTCCTGCAGCTGGGGTGAAAATTGGTGTATTTGTGTATGTGGACTGTTCCTCCTCATTCGGTGGTGTACCAATTCGTTTTCTCGTTGTACCGTAGTTCCTTTTCCGGAGCGGTCCGTTCGTTGTGGGTGACAAATTGGGCTTGTGTCCGAAACTGTGTCAGCTTCGATGGGATGTAATCATTGCTTCCTGTGCAATGATTTACAAAAGCAGAGCTATTGAATCGAGTTGAAAAGTACAACATTTTTTAATGGTTCATACTATTGTTACTATTCACGTACTCATGTTCGAACTTTAGATTACATCAAATCTGGAAATAAATTAATAAATCTGATAGAAATTGTTAACATTTATAAACCTTCACGTCACATACTTCAGATGTTAATCACAAGCCATAAATGTTTTAAAGGTGAACTACATTCCAATCGGGTCCAATTATAACCGTCCTGTCTATTGTAGTCTTAGTTGTACACTAAGGCAGAGAGTCATAAACTTCCTATTTTACCTTTAACTTTCCCAAAAGCATTAAGAACATGATTGTTAAACCAACTCAACAAAAAAACGTTTCTCATACTGTGATCTAGTTTCACTTGACGAAATGTATTCAGACATGGTAATCGCCCGGCACTGCAACAGCCATCTTGAAAAGCTACCGTTCCATAACGATCAACTTTGGGCTTTTGTTCGTAAGGATAATCTTTTCGCCCTAAGCGATACGCTCATTTTGTGGGTCAGCTAGCGCAGCAAGCTCGTTAGTTAATTTCCATACAATACCATCCACCATATAGCTATCCTGTACATTCTTCCACTGCGACGGTCTGTTGCATCCCATTTATCCTGCCTCGTAGATCATAGATCAAACAGACACACACACACTCAACCTCTCCAATAATCACCGGTTTTGCTTCGATCGTATTTTGCAGGTGGAGAAATTCTCTCCCAACGCTATTCAGGTCATGCCCTACTGGTGTCCGTCCTGCCGGACTGGGTGTCGATCGTGCTATCAACACCGGCCCAGCAACCGATCGAGGCGCGCGTGACCGGTCGGCTGCTCGACAACAAATGGCACACGCTCGAGTTCATCTACCAGGCCGGCACGCTGTACTGTGTGATCGACAAACAGTCGACCCCGATCGCGAACCAGAGCTACAACGCGCCGCTGATACTCGATCAGGAGATCAAAAACGAAGCGGCGGTGCTGATCCTCGGCAAGCAGTATGCGGGCTGTCTGCTGCACGGTCCGGGGTTGGTGTTTAACTCGAGCGCCATGAACGCGGAAGCGGTAGTATTCGGACCGTGTCCGTTGGCCGCCGGACCGTGCTCGGATCACGACGTGCTCGAGGGCATCCCGGTGGACTATTGTTCGCACGATCCGTGCATGCAGCACGGGACGTGCATCTCGCGATCGGATTCGTACGAGTGTCACTGTACGGCCCGGTTCAAGGGCAAGAACTGCGAGATCGATATGGGCCCACCGTGTCTGTCGTACCCCTGCCAGCACGGCGGTACCTGCAGCGAGGACATTAAGGGTGAATATCGGTGTACGTGCGCACCGGGATATACGGGCGCGGTCTGCGAGACGGAACTGAGCGTGCATCCGCTGTGCGAGAAGAATCCGTGCGCTAACAATGGAACCTGTCGCGTAGCACCCGGCACGAACAACGTCGAGTGTGACTGTCTCAAGGGTTTTATCGGGATGCGTTGCGAGATCAACTGGGATGACTGTAAGTCGAACGTCTGTCTCAATGGGGGCCGTTGCATCGACGGTGTGGATGCGTTCACCTGCGACTGCAAGGGGACGGGCTATGGAGGTACGCTGTGTCAGAATAATATCGACGAATGTCTGACGAACCCGTGCCAGAACGGAGGCACCTGTTTCGATACGTACGGTACGTTCCTGTGCGATTGCCCATCGGGTTTCACCGGGCCCAAATGTCAGATGAGCGTAAACGAGTGCAAATCACAACCGTGCCAGAATGGTGGCACTTGCATCGATACACGGGAAGGATTCGAGTGTCGCTGCATTCCCGGTTACAACGGAGCGCTATGTGAGCTGGAACCAGGCTGTGGACAATGTCCACCGGATTCCGAGTGTGTCGCTGGACGATGCGTTTGCAAACCGGGTACCACAGGTAGGACGATAGAATTAGTTCCTTTTAAAACACCGAAAGCTACTGTCCCAATGTCCGCAAGATCACCACTCTCGAAGCACCACACTGTAGTCATCTGTGCATCAAACGTTTGTAGTTCATCGACACGATCATTTTAGTACGATAAGCACTTCAAAATTCCAAATTTATCAACAACACTTTTTTTCGATTGGCCAACCCATTGGTCTTCCTTCCTTTACTCCACTCTTTCCGCTCCATTGTAGGCATGGTAGGGCTTTGTGTAGAGCAAGTCACTGTCGCCGCCGTTACGATCGCGACCAACGCCAATGCCGCCGGCACAAGTGCACAGAAATCCCAGGCCCTCACTAATGCATGCGCTAGCTATTGCTACAATGGCGCCACCTGCGTCCCGGCCGGAACCGCCGGCTTCGGTCAAAATTTAACCTGCATTTGTGCTAGCGGATACACAGGTTGGCTAATAATGAATATTTTTATCGTTTTTAAGCTCCAAGCACACACGTTTATCACACGCACTGTAATAGCACCTAAGGATAATCTCCTGTTGGTACTGAATGGAAAGATTCACCAATGTCGCTACTGATCCGAATTTCGTACTGCTTGTCGCAGCTTCTTCACTTGTTTGGTAGCCATATTGGTGTCAAATTCCACACCGGATCCTTACAGATAACCTTTCAAGGCTTCAACATTCTTAGTCTAACATCTCTTCTCGTCATACACCAGGAACTCGCTGTGAATCACCCATTGCTCTACCGTACTCCGACGAATGCAACTGTCAGAATGGCGGTAGCTGTGCACCGAACGGATCCACATGCCTATGTCCACCGGGTTACGACGGTGCACGCTGTGAGCAGACGATCGGGACCAACCTCTGCAACCCATCCAACTGTGCCGAACCATACCGTTGTATCGGTGGCAAATGTCAGTGTCCGGAAAACATGAACTGCGACAATCCGTGTGCATCTTCGCCGTGTCTGCACAACGGTTCCTGCTATCTGCAGAGTCAAAGCTATGCCTGCAAGTGCACGTCTGGGTTTGAAGGCAAGCGGTGCGAGAACGATATCGACGAGTGTAAGAAGGATGGTATCTGTGGGAATGGAATCTGTCAGAACACGCCCGGCTCGTTCCGGTGCTTCTGTACGCCGGGATATACGGGGCTGAACTGTGATCTGGACGTGGACGAATGCCTTAGCCATCCGTGTAAGAACAACGCCGAGTGTCAGAATAAGCAGAACGATTATGAGTGTATCTGCCCGGCCGGCTACACGGGCAAGGACTGTAGCGTGGACATCGATGAGTGTGAAAGCAACCCATGCTCGAAGGGTTCGAGCTGCGTAGATCAGGTGGCCAACTTTACCTGCATGTGTGTTCCAGGCATGACGGGACGGTTGTGTGAGATCGATATTGACGACTGTGAGGTAGGAAAAAGACGTTTTATAATCTGTTGGTAACAGTTACTTACGGAAGCTTATCTTTGCAGAGTCAACCGTGCCAGAATGGAGGACGCTGCATCGATCAGTTGGGCGGATTCCAGTGCGACTGTAATGCTACCGGTTACTCCGGCATCTACTGCCAAACGAACATCAACGAGTGTGAATCGAACCCGTGCACCAACGGGGCTGAATGTGTGGACAAGATCAACGACTACCAGTGCAACTGCTTCCCAGGATACACGGGCAAGAACTGTGAGGAAGACATTGACGAGTGCGAAAGCGTGCCCTGTCTGTACGGCGGCACCTGCTTGCAGCGATCCAACTACAGCCTGTATCAACCGCTGCCGATCGCCAAGGGTCTACCGGTGCACTTTTCGCAACCATTTTCCTACTCGATCGCGGCCGGTTACGAATGTATCTGTGTGCCCGGCACGATGGGTACGAACTGCGAAACCAACATTAACGAGTGCGAAAGCAATCCGTGTAAGAACGGAGGCTGCGTCGATGGGGTCGGTAACTATACGTGCGAGTGCGATCCTGGCTTCGAGGGCTCACACTGCGAAACGGACATCGATGAGTGTCTCAAATACCGGCCGTGCGTCCACGGAACGTGCATGGATGGCCGAAACAACTACATCTGCGACTGTGATGGACTGTGGGGAGGCAAGAACTGTTCCGTACAGCTGACGGGTTGTGTGAAGGAACCGTGCCTGAACGGCGGCACCTGTGTGCCGTACCTGGAGAACGAAACACAGCACAAGTTCAACTGCTCCTGCCACCAAGGGTTCCAGGGTAAGACCTGTGACACGGTAACGACCATGTCGCTGGTAGCCAGCAGTCTGCTCGTGGTGAATACGACCCGTGACGAAGGATATGACATACAGCTGCGCTTCAAGACAACGCTTCCCAACGGAATACTCGCATTCGGTAATGGGGCCACCTCGTACATTCTCGTGCTCAACAATGGACGTTTGAACTTGCATTCCGCACTGCTCAATCGCTGGGATGGTGTGTTTATTGGTTCGGAATTGAACAACAGCAAGTGGCAGAAGGTGTTCGTAGCGATCAACTCCTCGCATCTGGTGCTATCGGCAAATGACGAACAGACAATCTACCCGATCAACTCGTACGAAGGCACCAACGGCAGCAATACGTCCTTCCCGATCACATACCTCGGTGGTACGATCCCCTCACTAGCACAACCCTATCTGAAACACATCGCACGAGCCGTATCGAGCTTCGTAGGCTGCATGGAGGATGTCGTAATCAACGGCCAGTGGGTGCTGCCTGGGCAGGAGCAAGAGTTTACCACACTCCACAACATCGACACCGGATGCCCTCGGACACCGCAGTGCGATCCAAATCCGTGTCACTCGAACGGCCACTGTACGGATCTGTGGCATACGTTCTCGTGTAGCTGCCAACGCCCCCACCTGGGTCACACGTGCAAGTACAACATCACAGCGGCCACCTTCGGTCACGAAAACACTACCAACTCCGCCGTCAAGGTAACGGTGAGCGATGTTGCCCGTCGTGCCATTCGCTCCGTGCTGGACATCTCAATGTTTATCCGTACGCGCAAACCCGCTGGTCAGGTGTTTTACCTTGGTTCCGATCCGGACAATCAGCTCATCAACACGAATCAATCGCCGAGCGACGATTCGTACGTGGCCGCATTCCTGTCGAAGGGCGAACTGTTGGTGCGCATGATCTTCAACGACACGCCGGAAGGATACACGGTCGGTGGCAATAAGCTCGACAACGGGTATCTGCACCTGATCGAGGTGATCCGCAATTCGACGCTCATACAGGTGAAGCTGAACGGAACGGAATACTTCCGCAAAACGCTATCCACCTCGGGTCAGCTAAACGCGCAGGTGCTGTACCTTGGCGGACCACCGCCAAACGCTGACACCATCAACAGCCTGTACAAGGACGATTCGGAGAAGCAGTACTTCAAGGGCATCATCCAGGACGTGCAGGTGTCGAATGGGTCGCACGCCATGATTGTCGAGCTGTATCCGCTCGGCAATGAAACGGAGGGTCTCGAGTTGCCCGCACCATTCGGACAGGTTACGATCGATCGGAACTCCGTGCTGGAGGGTATCGTGTCTGATGATCTGTGCCGCAGTCAACCGTGCTATCACGAGGCGTATTGCGAGAACACCTGGAACGATTTCATGTAAGATCTATCACTTACCATGTAAATGTACGGTCGGGATCTGCTTGAAAGAATGTCCTTTTTAGATGAAACGTACGGTCATGATTTTCACTCTGTTAAAGGTTATCCTTTTCCATCCACATTGATAAGTAACTGGCATTTCTCTCTATTTGATTCAACACTAACATGCTATCGGTATCTACTTACATTCGCTCGACTGTTAGGACAGTCAGTGCAAATGGTTAGATTTTGTGGAATCATTAGCGGATATGAAAAGAATCTGGAACAGGTTATCGAAGGCTAGGTAAATCGATACCCCCTTGAAGATTTCCCTTATCAATTGCTCGCTAGTCTTCTGTCTATAGATCATCATTCCCGTCGATCAATACTTTGTATCCCTTTTCGATACACATCAGTGTGTGTATGTGTGTTCTAACGATTCTCCCTTGTTTTGCCTTTCACAGATGCACATGCCCCCGGGGATACAAGGGCAAATACTGCCAGGACATCCAGTTCTGCGAGTTGCAAAAGTGTCCAATGGATGCTACCTGTCAGAACCTGGACGCAGGTTACGAATGCATCTCCAATATGACATTCCACGATGACAAGGAACCGCTCGTCTACACGTTCAACGATGCGGACCGGAAGGATACCAGCATGGACACGATCGAAATATCGTACCGCACCAAGTTCGGTGGCACCCTCCTATACGTGCACGATGGCGATATGTACTTCGAGATATCGACTATCCGTCAGCTGGTAACCATTTCGTGGCTGTTATCCGGCGATCTTCCCGAAACACATCGGTTCGAACGCGAACTAGCTGGTGAAGATGATAGCTACGACTGGCACACATTGCTCGTGAAGGTCAGCCAGGGCGGCAAGCTGGAGGCGGGCTGGAAGGGCTGGGAAACGGCCATCGATCCCCAACCGAGCTTGACGGCCGACATTGACTACTTCGCCTTCCGCCATTTGTTCTCCGGCCGGCAGCAGATCTATCTCGGCGGAATGCCCGAGATGGCACACATCGAGAATAACTCCGTTGTGAGCGGTGGCATCGACAAGGGTTCGTCGTTTAAGGGATGTCTCGGGGAGACCCGCGTCGGTGGCTTTCTGTTGCCGTACTTCCCGCACGAGCTCATCTACCCGGATACGTTCAATCTTACCGAGGCGCACTTTACGCTTAACTCGAGCCAACCAGAACAGGGTTGCATACTGTGCTTCCAGCAGTCGTGCAAAAATGGGGGCATTTGCAGTAATCCATCGGAGCAGTACGCTTGTGAGTGTCCGGCTGGCTATGAGAGTGACGATTGCTCGCAGAACATTGACGAGTGCCTATCGGCGAACTGCATGAATGGGGCGAGCTGTATCGACGGAGTGGCCAGTTTCACCTGCCAGTGTCTGGAGGGTTACGAGGGTCAGCTGTGCGAGATCGAGATCGATGAGTGTGCCTCAAACCCGTGCCACAATGGGGGTGTATGTCAGGATCTGTTGGCAGGGTTCTCCTGCACCTGCACGGAGGAATATGCCGGACCACAGTGCGATGTGTTCCGACTGGTGACGTGCGAAAATATGCCCTGTCGCAATGGTTCCCGTTGTGTCGATGGATACAGTAAGTGATTGTACTTCGTAGGTAAATTGTCCTTGTTCTAACCCCTGACGCTATGCTCGACAGATATGACGACCGGTAACAACTTCACCTGCACGTGCAGTGCTGGTTTTGCTGGACCGCTGTGCGATGTACCGTTCTGCCGGCTGGAACCGTGCCAGAATGGTGGCCTGTGCGACACAGAAGCAATGGTAAGAATTACTACGAACCCCCAAACAAAGCTCGAGATGGTATAACTTGAGTTCTAAATCTTTCCAGATTCCCATGTGCAACTGTTTGCCCGGGTACGTTGGAATGTACTGCGAAACGGAACTGAATGAATGTGAATCGGCACCCTGTCTGAACGGTGGTCAATGCATTGACTTCATCAATGAGTACCGTTGCAACTGCACTGGTACCGGGTTTGATGGTAAAAACTGTGAGCATGATATAAACGAATGTCTGCAGGAAAGAATCAGCTGTGGTGGACGTGGTCACTGTATCAATACGGAAGGTTCCTTCAGGTATGAGCGAATATTCGAAGCAGGCAAGCACGTGGCTCTATATTTAACGTAACGTGTTCCATCTGCGTGACTCTTTCAGGTGTCACTGTGAGGAAGGCATGTGCGGGAAGGATTGCGCCCAGTCCGATCCTTGCCAGGTGAATCCCAACGTTTGCCTGAATGGAGGCATCTGCGTGGAGGATTGTGATAGGGACCGAAGGTACTACTGCAATTGCACCGGTGGCTACACGGGCGTCAACTGTTCGGAACAGGTATGCAATCATTATTGCCCTACGGTGTGATAACGCTTTTACGGAGCAATAACACCGCGAGGCAAAGATTAACACGAATCCTTCATAAAAACAGCCGTCCTCCTTCCGGAGATCGCACGCACCATCGATCGAGTGATCGAGATCACATCATCATCGCTTATCTCACCAAACCATTATTCTCTTCTTTCTCATCTCTTTCCTCCGGAATCGACCGGATCTCGTTAGGCCGATAAGAGTTCCAATGAAATCAGCTATCTGGACACGGTTTACTACTATGTGCATAACTTTGTGGGGAGTGTTCTATTCTTACTCTAATCAACTCTTAACGCACCATTGGCCGCGATTTGAGCGATTCGTTTGCCAATGCTAACATACCAACAAATCGGTAGCATTTAACGAATATCGTCGCCATTCTCTGTACATGGTTTTGTTACGGTTTTATCGTTCGCATATGTTTCTCTTTATACTAACAGTCTAACCTTCGTTTTTGGTGTGGAATGCATGCTAACACAACTAACCTTACGTTAACCATTGAATAACAACTTCTTTTTAGGAGTATCCTTATTTGTTGATGGAAATTTTAACAAAACCTAACAAAATAGCTCACTGAAGTTTCACACAACTATCGTAGAGGATCTCCATCACCTACCACAACACCTCGATCACCTTTATAATTCATCTTCAATGTAAATGTTTTATTTCTTCGCCATTACCATAGCAAAAATTAAGTAATGTTTAAGTTATTATCTTCTTTTTGATCTTCGAGAACAAAAACCCTCTTCATCGCATGTCTCAAACTGCCTGTTCTAGAAGAGTAATCTCTCTTAATGACTTAAAAGCATGATTTAGAAATACACTTCACTATACAAATGCTATAATGGTGTACTTGGTTCTCCTAATCCTCTCCACCTGCAGGCGACACTGGAAGCGGAAGAAGCGTCCGGTGCGGATATCGCCCTCATCGTTGTGCCCGTGGTAATCGGCATTCTCACAATTGCCGGTGCATTGATCGGCACGTTCCTGGTGATGGCACGCAATAAGCGAGCGACCCGCGGTACCTACAGCCCAAGTGCCCAAGAGTACTGTAACCCAAGACTGGAAATGGACAACGTGCTTAAGCCACCGCCCGAGGAGCGACTGATATAGTGCGGGTTAAGGTTTCCGTTAACTGTAGCGTCTTTTTATGTGTTAGTTTTGTTACAATTTACTCCCTCGTACTGTGTACCCTACCTCCACGAATGTTTTCAGTTTCCGTCCACAGTCTGTCATTTGTCGCCAGACTTCTGCTCCTCGGGCAGGAGGAGACATTCTCAGTCCTGTTAGTGTCCCAACCGTAGCTCTATTGGGAACGAAATACACTCACACTCCCGCCCTCATGTGGAATCCCTGCACAAGGGGTTCGTATTGTAAAAAGTTAGTATAAGGATCGATGTAGCTGATTGAGAAAACGTTCCATTAGGCAAAACGAAACGAGACCAACCGGTACACGGACGCCCCAAGGAGCGCACGGTGCTTTGCTATTGCTTTTATAAATTTTAATGCATGTTTTTTGTTTTAAATGTAACCGCTGGTAGTAACTGTGTAACAATGTGATATCCATCAAGATTGGGTCGCTTCGCTTGATCCAGCGACAAACATTTTGATTTTCCTCTGGCTCTCGGGTGCGATAGATAAGAACCGCAACAACATGCAGCTTTGGGAGCCCTCCAATCGTTACCTGATTGGAACACCAGACGACAAAGCGGAACTAAAAATTCTTATCCAAATAATGTTCTAATCCAATTATTGAAAACTATTGACTGAATCAAAGGACAATCAGACTGCCAACTGTTTTCGATCCCTTACAGTTCTAAACAACAACAAAAAATGAACAATTTTGGCCGATAAAATTAATGTGCCTTCAAAATTACGATAGTGTGCTCCGTGCATTGATATCCTCACCACTCCAACGCTCAGGACAAAGTTTTCCGTGCAGGTTGAATTAGTGTTAATTTTTTAACTGCTTCGATAAGGTGTAGTACTGTTTTCGTTGTTTCTGGCGCTAAATGCATCCACCAATGGTTTGGAAGTGCATCGAAGCAAAGGAGAGTGGACCACACGGCACAGTTAAACAATGCTAGAAATCTTAAGTGAAAGAAACACCATAAAAGTGCAGCTGCAAAAGTAAACTAAAACTAAATACACTTAACACACCTTATAAAGCAAGCAAACGTTTGTTAGGTTTTCGTTTTGAAAACAAGACTCACTTTTAATAAACTCATCCAAGGAAGATAAAAAGCGAAATAAAATGATGTGAGGTAAAGGGAGGCCCCGTCGTTCGAATATTCTGTAAACTAGCGCACTGTGGCGGGTCATAATTTTACGCAAACCGACAGTGCTCAAAAGCAAACCGACGAATATGGTCGAGAAAGTTACTGAGAAAGAAAAACAACGCGAACCTAGATAGCCAGTAAGATAAATGATAAGAAATAGCCAGAGCGATAAACTTGATGCGTAATAAATTTCGTCCGATCAGGAACAGAACACTTTAACATCCACGACTGCACTGACTCTTAAAAAGCTTACGAAAGAAACTACGTTAGCCACCCTCTTTCGGATAGTACACGAATGGGCTCTTTGAGGCATCCAAGCGGAAGTGACTACGACTTAAAGCAAACGCATCAATCGAATGTTCGTTTTCCTTTCAAGTAACTCGATACGTTTGAAAAATTTGTTGTTTTTATTCTTGTTTTGTTAAAAAAAGGCAAAACTTGTGAATCCGTTCTAGATTTCCAAGAGCGAGTTTGATTACATTTGTAACAGAAACAAAACAAAATAATAACCGCTTCACCAAAATTCAGGCTCTGCAACTTCTCGTTCTTATGGTTTTTTTTTGTTTGGTTTGCTACACTATCATGATCGCTTGATAGTAGTCGTATAATAAGAGCGTTTCGTTATATGTCTCTTTGCGATAAGTGTGCTTTCTCGATGTAGCTTGCCACTCACTCTCGCTCTCTCTCTTTTTCTTTTTCGCCCATATCCCTTTTTCCAATTCATTTCCTTCCTAATTAAACCGATATGTACATACAAAAGCGAAATAGTATGGAACATATCAACATCAGACAGTAAAAACAACATTATATCTCCTTTCTTTCCCTATCTCGCTCCATGCGTTTGATACTAATAACACCCTGACGGAAGCTGGCTCCGGTCTTGTGATAGTTGATAACAATCTACGCGCGACTAACCATCCATTTTCGGTGCTTCCCCTATACCCATCGTACCTTTGATGAACCGGTGTAAAGTAATTAACTAACTAGGCAAACTACCCTAAAAACAATCTTCCTCAATTCACCGAACGAACGTGGGGGTATTGTAAATTAGGATTGTAAGCATTCTTCAGTTGAAGCCTCCATTTCACTGCGTGACGCTGACCGCTTTCACATGCAGCCAAGAATCGTATCTTACATACTCGTCACACAATGATTCCAGAGAATGCCTTTTTGCTTACTGTCTTGCTTTTAGGATGGTTGTGTAAACATTAGTTTCGTGATCTACGTAATAATTCAACGATTTTTCGATATAACGAGTAAACGTGTCGATATAGCATTGTTGGTTAGTTCCATGTTTCTTTTCGTTTTTCTATTTAAATCCTTGTTTCACTTCTTCCTATTTTTTATGTATTCCTGGTCCTATCTAGAGGGGTTTATTATACAATCCTTAAAACCATTCCTAAAGCGTAATAGAGGCAAGCGATCCATCTTTTAATCTATGTTACACGATATATGATTTCTTCTTCACTTAAACGTTAATTATCACATTTCATCGCGATCCCTTGTAGTTTGTCTGTTTGTTGTTTTTATTTGTTTTCGATTTCATTTTAGGGGATTGAAAGGGAATTTACCTTGATCGCGCTCTGATCGCACGCATCCATTTATCGCAACGGATGTGTATCGGTTCATACTTAATACGATGCCATTCAACACGAGTCTACCTTCTTCCCTGCGCTTTCCGATTTTTTTGCTTTATTATTTTTTGCTAGCTAATAAAAGAAAAGTCGATTAAAACCTTTGCATCGTGGCGAAGCAAAGTGTTGTTCAATACAAAACTTGCTAAAAGTTTAAAAGTTTACCACAAAAAAAGAAACTAACCACTGTTAGATTGCCTGCAACAACTACTGGTGACGCTTGTAATACGCCGGATTGATTAGAATATTTTTCGTTTTGAAACTACTGCTGTACGTTTCAAAGATAGTTAACGTAATGACAAATAAAAAAAACACTGATATTGCATAAAAACAAGTGATAGGTTGTGAAGGATTCACAATGACAACATAATACAATTTTGTAGCTAAAGCGCAGCAGCAATACTGAAAACTGTTCAGCTGAAACGGCGGATAACAAAAAAAAACGCTGCACACAACTTTGACTCACTCGATGTCGGTTTTGCATATGTAACGGTTTACGTTTAGGTAGGAACCTAATTCTCACAAGCTTATCGTGAAGAGTTATTCTTATCAACAATCGTTCAATCCTCATCCATCGTTACTGTTTCTCCAAGACTACACTATCTAACAGATACTGCCCGCATCAAATGACACTTTTCGCTACTACACCCGGACCAGTACCTAAATGACTGCGTTCTGTAGTGTTCCAAATACAAGTAACACTATTACAACTGGTCGTCTTTTTTTGGCAATGAAAATCCCACCAGACGAAACGTGTTTCGATCCAAAACCACGGTTCGTTACAATTCAACTATAACATGAATAAGGCGATGATGAAAATAGAGCTTTTTACATTATAACTTGAAGCTTGTTGCACAACTTACCAACACCAACAGACTGTCATGCTGATAGTAGAAGTTGCATAGTAAATCCTTATGTGATGTGTTTCGAGGACGCGATGCAACGGGCGATGCATGTGTGTTATTAGTCTGTTTGCAGTGCCGTTAATGTTTCGTAGGCGATGCATCCACTGATGAAGATGCATCCTGCTGTTCCATACTTTCTAAATCTCCCTTTGGTTGAGTTTCAACAACACTCTGATGCGTTGGTTCACATGAGGTGGAAGTAACTTGTGCCTCACACTGATTCAGTTGCACCTCGCTCTGTCCACTGGAGGTGCGCTCGTTCGGCACAGTCGTCGGTAATTCCGTTGAAGCTGCAACAGAAGTGTCTCCACTGCCCGTATTATCTAGGGAATGCTGGCGTGCCGGCGTTACGCTGCCGGATTCATCAGCCTTAACGACGATTGGGAGTGCATCCGGTCCGACCAACCCAATCGTATTGTACTCCTTTATGCCCTTTTCACCGATCGGTACGTGCCGATCGCCAATCTTCACTAGCAGGATGGTGCGATTCACGTTCGAACGAAAATGATGATCCGGATGGTTTGGTTGCCAATAGTGGACGACGTTGCCCACCATACCCTCCTGTGGGCTCCATTCCTTCCACGACGAGCGACCTCCGCTGGACCGAAATTGTTCACATGGCCAGGTTACATCGATTCGACGACCGAGGTCTAAGCAATCATAAATCTGAAAAAGATGTATTTTTACATGTGAATTTTTTCCTTGCACTAGCGCGTATAGACACTGCCTTACCTGTGACGCATCCACTATTATTACTTTCTTGTTCAGTCCAATGGCTGGCGCTGAATGTAGCCACTGAATACCGGGTTTGGATTCGTCCGATTGCGTCTCGCCCATTACAAACAACGAGTACGGTGTATCGTCCGGTGGAGAGAGAGTAAACGTCAGCGTACCTGGTACTCCGGGAATGCGGCTACCAGCTGCTACGCCACTGCCACCGCTGGCAAGTGCCGAACTAAACCCAGGACCACCGCTACAGAGCATCGATGAAGGAACGTTCGCTTTATGGATATACCCACTAGCGTGACCAGACGACGATTCGACGCTGCCCTGCTGCTTCAGCGTAGCATTAGGACTGCCACCAGCCGTACTCTGACTTTCGTCATCCGCACCGACCGAACTATCGTTCCCGCTACCACCGGTTCCACCCGATGCCGCCGCGACAGCCTCCGCCAACACTTCCCGGAACGAGTCTCGCTTATTTATCTGCAGCGCTCCCCAATCGATCCGATCCTTGCTAGTGCTTCCAACGTTGCGCTTAGCGATCGTGCTCCGTTCGCGCACACCCACCGTACCCATTGCCATCGCTTCCCGTTCTGCGTCCCGCTCGCGTATCAAAAACCCAGCTAACAGTGTCGAGCTGGTCGGTTTATTAATACTCGCCATACTGCCACGATTCGCCACAGCACCCGAGATGGACATGTTTTGGCTGCCGTACGACAGCGTACCTGCCGTGCCGGAAAGCGTATTATTTGGCGTCGGCGTATTACAGTACACGCCCTGCATCTCTGTCATTTCCCCCTCAATAATTGCACTGCCACTGCTGCAACCTTCGCGGCATCGTTGCCGAATACGTTTCCAGGTCCGAATCAGCATGGATTGTATTTTTTCCAGCGTTATTTCACCACCGATTATGCGGCAGAGCTGTGCGTTTGTTTCCGCATATGAAGTCGTGAGCGGTGATACGTAGATCGGATACCCGATCGGTTGATCGCACGACGAATTGATGATGTTGCGTAGTGCCTGCTTCGCGTTCTGTATGCTGCCCCGTTCGGGATTGCGATTGCGTAGATAGATGAGCTCCTGCTGCTGGCCAGCCCACAAACCACGGACACATTCCCGGTTCAGTTTGATCACACGAAAGGTAAGAAAACGCTTCGTAAGTCTTATCACACGATACTCATCTGAACCGTCGTCCATAACATGACGCAAGGCGAGCAAATTGGGTGTTCCTCTGAGCACCGCATTACGCCACAACGGATCTGCTTCGTGCGATATCACCAGTTCCTTGGTGTGGAAATCGATCGCATTATACAGATTGCTGTAATCATCGTACTCGTCCGGACAGAGGAAATGATCTTGGTGGAGCTTTAGAGACATTCGGACGGCCGGAGCCACAACACCATGCAGCAGCTCCATATCGGCAAATACCCACTCGTCTCTGGGACAAGTGATGCGAAAATCGCCCTTAAACAATGCATGCAATCCGTGGAGAAAGAATTCCACACCACACGACGAACTGTGGCTAGCGGTCGCAAGAGTTCTTCGTGCCAACAGTGCCAAAGACATGCATAGCGAAGTCACCAATGAATCGCGAGTCTATCAAAGCAAAAACAAGAGATTATTTTATATTAACAAAAACGAACTTTTATAAATATTACAGATTTTTCCAATCTTACCGATTTGAAAAAAGCCGCTCCATTTGCAGAACCATTCGAACCGTTATTCGAGGAACCCGCACCGTTCGCATGCGAACCACTGGATGCTCCATTCGAGGACGCTCCCACAGGCCTATTGTTCCCGTTCGTTCCACTAGATTCGCCACACTCCGCCTTATTCGTACCAACGTCGGTAGATCCGGCCTCCAGCCAACCATCTAATACAGTTGAACCAGTGTTGGTGGCAGCAGTGGCTTCCGAAGATGCTTTTCCATCCTTAAGCGCACCGCTACTACTATCCGCTTTGGTTACGTTAGCGTTTGATGATGAAGATACAAAACAATTACCACCTGCACTATCACCAGGAGCAGAGGCACCAGTTGTAGTGCCAGCTCTGGCAGCTCCCGTGGTTTTCCTTGGCGTACGCTCATTAAGAGCCGCCTGCAGCTGTTGACGTTTTTTGTCGCTACAAAACTGTATCCATTCGCCATACACGCACCAAAAACTGCTACGCGTAATGCCAGCTGCCCGCGAATCGTAGTCGTCGTCTAGATTGATGTTGAACACGGGATCTAAATCGACAAACTGTCGGTCGGTTGTGTGTTCGAGCGCTTCCTCAATTGCCTGCGACTGGAGCCAGCTCATCAGTTTTGGCGATCGTAACGTGTAATAGATGATACTCTGCGCAAGACATTATCTTGATTAATATGCATTCCTCAAATTGATATGTGACGTTGAAAGAAACTCACCTTCACATAATACGATATGAGCACCTTGCGAAACTCAAACACCTGCATCGTGGCAGTGGCCGAGTTATCCGAGATGGAGTAGCCCTCCAGCACGTACTTCGACGCCATTACCTGCCAAGCTAACCAGCGTGTCGTAAACATTGCGTTGGCACTTAACATACGTGGCAGATGGCCGATCGCGCAACAACAGCATCCTGTAGGTAGGTATAGTAGCAAAGGCATGATAATTCGATCGGTAAGATGGCATTAACCACACTCGTGTACATACCAATATTGTCTTCCACCTCTTCCGAGATTGCTTCCACTTCCCGCTGCTGGCAGTAGGTGCCCCGAAATTCGAGTCCACGCATTTGAAATGTACACAGTCCATTGCCGAGCTCGATAATGTGTACAAGGCAGTTTAAATAGTCAGAGGCAAGCACTGAAAAAAAACGAAAATTCAGTGAGTGCCAGTAAAGCTCTAAAAGATCTAAAATCAACTTACCGAAGCAATCTCCCTGGCTGACGTTTCCCCAGCGACCCATCAGCAGATCACCGCAAAGTGAGTGCTGCAGCGATCGCGTCAGGTGTTCGTAGAATATACTGTTTAAATTGTTATCATCCGCACCGAGATCACGCTCGAGCTGCGAGCTCAACCGTGTGTTTGAGTGATCGATGCGACGAGTATTGTAATCACGCTCCCAGAACTTAATCGGACGTACGTAAGAGGTGAGAAATATGGCACTTCCTGTGGATAGGTAAAAGACATGCAAAATGTAACACATGTAAGGAGGCGCATTGATGTAGATCTCTTACCAAGGAATGGATTAAGAGGTGTCGATAGGATTGCACTGATTGCCGTCTGCAGAAACAGCATTGCTGAGTGTGGTACACTGAACGGTTGGGCAAAGGCGTGAAACGCTGAACCCCACGTTATCTGCCACGGAGCAATGTACGTAACTACAAATTGAAGCTAGAAGGAACAGAGGTGAAAGTTAAATGCATGTCAACAATGTTAAAGCACCGGGCATCGTTTTACCTTTAACAAAAATTCTGCAATCTTACGATAGATGATGGAAATGAGAAAATAGTCCAACAGGAACGTTTCGCTCGACAGTTTGTAGTCCAGGCGGAAGAAAAGCACCGTGAATATCAGTATAATGTATTGGCTGCCAGTGTCAGAATATGCATTGCGTACACCTAAAAATATAAAGCGAACGAAATTGCACATAAAAGTGCATTAATATACCACACAATTTCAATGAGATCTCGTTCTTCAGACTTACATTTCAAACTGCACATTACGATCAGGATCGAACCAAACGTGAGACCAAATTTGTCCGCAATCTGACCACAATCAGCGGTCAGTGCGCTGATGAAGATGAGCGGATAGAGAATGTTACGCTCAAAGAAGCACAGCACCACGTACATCGTCTCGAACCACATGATCTTCGACAGCTTGTGCACCTCGAACAACCCAAACTCTTCCGGTTTTAGAATCGGTTTCGCAATACACAGCCACGGCAGATGTTTGCGCAGCTGTGGTACAATGTAATGCATCAGAAATCCAAGAATACAGGCACCCGAATGCAGTACGTGATTGATTTCTGGCTGCAGCACCGTAAACACCGTACTGCAGTGCAAGCTAAACATGGCCAACGACAGAACCACGCACACAACGGCATCATTTTTCAACCGACCCGTAACCGTATCCTGCAGCTTGCGCGGCAATGGATCATCCAGCTCTTTCGCAGCTGCATCCCGACCGGCTTCTTCGTCGAAGTCACGATTCATCTCATCGGTCGATCGGGCCGAACCATCGGCGCCTCCGTCACCGCTTGAATGTCGTCGGCCATCGTCCTTTCCATCGTCGCACGAATCGGACGATATCTTCGAGTCTTCCTTACTCGAAGAATCATCGTAATCCGAGTGCGTAAGCAGGCTCGACTTGATCACCGCCCAGATGTAAGTGTAATCGCTGGCACAACGCGACAAATGGTACGATACCGTCACCAGGAACGCACAATACATCGAAAACAGAACGTGTTGGGTTCCGGTTTCGGACAACGCTCCATACACTAATCCAAACAGCAGCGTACAGGCAACGATCGATCGTACGACGGAGAGAAACGAGGCGAGTAAACTGCACGATGCGTTACTGCCAAACAGATGCATGTCGATCTGCTCCAGGAAGTACATTGTGAAGGTATTGATCTGCGGGAATAGCCCCAGACTGAACAGTACAGGAAAGAACAGTATCCCCACCGCCAGTATGGTCTGGGCCGATTGCAAAAACGCAACGATCGAGATCGAAAAGCCAAACAGCACAATAGCCACGCTATCGTGCGTCAATCCGAGCTGGTATTCGCGCAGTAATTGATGTACACCCAACAGAAGTCCACAGCAAAGACAGAAGTAGATTGGGCGCGAGTACGTTACGGTTTTGTTGAAGCCATGTATCGGTGACGCCGCATCCGGTTGGACACTCTTGAGCAGCGAATACTGACTCCCGGCAATAACGAAGCAGAACAGGAAGGCGTACAAATCTTCGTAGAACTTCAGGTACAGCACCAGTGATCCCAGCAGCGAAACGAGCGTACAGAGTGCGATCGCTAGTACCACCTGTACCCAGCTCGTGTCACGATCGAACAATGCCAACAGCTGTAACCGATTCATCGATATGTTCAGATGCTCCCGGAAGCACAGAAACCGCAACGATAGCTTGTAGTACCGCTTGGGACGCACCTTTGGTCCAGATTCCCCAAACATCGAATGTGGCACTACGTCGATTGTACTTTGCGCGCGCGACAAACTGCAATCGGTTGATGCGACGATCGTCTTATCCGCGATACCGCTACCCGAGTTGATCGAAGCCGTATTGAAATCATCGCCCGCGGACGAGATTGTCCCAACCGTAGGGCCCCCCGATGCCAATCCATTTGTTCCGCCGACGCCGCCACTACCCATAGCTCCAATCACTCCCGCCGTTCCACTTGTCGATGGCCCACTGATGCTGATCGTTCGATGATGATGAAGATGGTGATGTATGTACGGGTTCGCATGTAGATGATGGTTCAGTACACCGAACCGTTCCTTTATCACATTTGCCGCACAGCGCAACCAGCGGTCAGAGTCGTCCGTGACGTAGAAATTTAAAGGCACCTCTCCAACGGCTCCCGGCATCAGTGCATCGTGACAGATACTACGCGCACCACCGGAATACCCAGCAGCGAAATTACCTCCACCGGAAGCCGTAGACGTCGATGCCAGCGATTGCAACCGTGTTTGAGGGTTTTCGAGTGCATCTAGGCAGTAGTTGCAGTTGTTATTATCATCGTCCCGCCAATAATCACCACCCGTACCGGTCGATCCGGCACCGGACGAAGATGATACACCTGCTGCTTGTGTCATTGATGACGATGTTCCAGCGCCACTATCGCTTCCTGCTCCATCCGATTTGAGCATCCGCAAACGACAGTTTAGCTGACGGTAGGGACGTGCCGGTAATGGTGCGGGTCGACGAAACGTGAAGCTAGCCGTTTGCTGCTCCGACAGTGCACTGTTCCCGGGCAGATAGATCGGAGGTATTGGCACATCCGAGCGATAGTTCAGAAACGTTATCAGTGGAGCGGCAGTTGAATTTTCCGGTATTCGTTCGGCTAGCAGCCGTTGGGAAAGGGAACGATTGTAAATTTTGCTACTCGTGGTAGGAAAGTTTTCCTCCACGCTCAGCCGCCGAACGCTAGCACTCCGACCCGGTGGTGATGTTTTCGGTATGGCTCCTAAGTTTCGCTGCTGTTGTAGTTGTGACACCGATAGGGAGGACCCGCTTGCCGCCTCCGTTGCAGTCGAAGCACTGGCTATGTTGGATTCATCTTTTGCCTTCGATCTTGCTGCCGTTGCTCCACTCGAGCCAGGAATCTGTGGATCAGATTCGCTTCCGGTAACGGCCTTCTTCAGTGCTGTTCCTCCTGCGATTCCATCTTTCGACGTGATACTAGCTTCCTTGGTAATTAGCAGATCTTTCGAGCTAGCACTCGCTTGCTCCCAGTCGCTCGATGAAAGGCATCCCGTTTCCTCGAACGCTTTGAGCGGTGAGCGCAGTATGTGATGGTGGTGTACGTGGTGCATGGTGGTGGTACTACTATCGCTACAGCTAATCGTTGGACTCGAGGATGTCTTCTTCACCTCGCTGCCGATCATTTTAGGAGGCACTATGGCACAGCAGGCAGGATTTTTCGCTTCCACAATCGTGGCCGTACCGACCTGCTGCTCAGAATTTGTTCGATGTGTACGCGGTTCCAGCAGCGGCGATCGTGAACCGGCATTCGTTTCCGTGTCGGAATCGGTCGACTGCAGCCCACTATCGGGATGTTCCATGTCCGATACGACACCGGTGCCGGCCTCCCCTGCAACTACATCATGAACCACAGCCGGCTCCGTCTCTGGAACTCTTTGTTGTTGCTGCTGTTGGTGATGCAATCGCCTTAACTGGTCGTGCAATGTGAGATCTTCTTCGCTATCACCTATCCGTTCGTTCTTTTTCAGTTCTTCCGCTGCATAATAATTGTCATCCCCCCTCTGAGTCGCTCTATCATCCGGCCGACTCACACAATCCTCTCGATCCATCTCGCGACCGAGGTTCTCTTCGTCTTCCTCAACATCCTCGTCCTCCTCCTCGTCTTCCTCCTCCTCCTCATCCCCGTCGTCCTCCACATCGTCATCTTCGTCATCCTCCAGCCCATCGCCTTCGTCCGAATCGGAATGCAGATCAAATCGTTGTACCGGTGGTGTGTTTTCATCACGCGCCAACAACCGAGACGCTGTACTCTTTACCGGCGTACTTTCATCCGATTGTTCCGCGATCGGATAGACCGGTTCGCTGCCCGCGTTTGTGGCGCCGGGTAGCACCGATTCGAAGGCAGCAACCCCATCACAACCGGTCACCATGAAGCCGGACGAGCTACCGCCACCGCACACATCCACCAGCCCCGTTCCACTGCTGCCCTCGTTTGATTTAGTAAACAAATTCAGGTACGGATTGCGCGACAAGCACTTGCTGGGCGGTGGTAACACAGTGTGCCGGGGATTGCGCAGCGTTTGGCCACCGATCACCTCCACACTGTTCGGGTGTGTTGGTGTAAGGTTCGGTATCGAGGCGGGACTGCACGTTTCCAGTGCGGCACTTTTTATCCTCCTTACGGATGTGAGTGATCGTGGCAGTGGTCTTCCGGTACCATTACCGCTGGTGGTGTTCGTAGTGTTCGAGTGTCGGCGTCGCTTGCCGGACGAATTATTACCACCCCTGCTAACCGTCCGTTCGCCTCCCGTCCCCAAACCAACCGAGCCTACTCCCTCACCGGACACACCGCCAACGATGGAACCACCACCAACGGGGCCACTGCTACTGCTCGCAATCGTCGGTAGCTGTAACGCCGACATGGTACTGCTGGAATCCCGCCTAATTGGAGTGGTTTGATGCAGGAGGTAGGTGATTTTGTTCGACGAATCGTTCCCACTGCCCGTATCCGCTATCGCAAGCTGTACGGCCGATTTCGTGTAGTTATGGTCCATGTACAGATCCGGATCGAGGTTCTGTAATGCCAGCATATGGTGATGGTGATGGTGATGGTGATGATGGTGTAGCTGATGGTGAAACAACGAACCGACCGATTTGTTGTTTTGATCATCCGAGCTAAGGTGCCGCTGGAGCTGCATTCCTCCTCCCTCTGCTCCGACAGCGTTCCCACTGCCACCCGGCCTGCGACGATTGCGCGTACCTTCGGCCATTTCTCCCCCGCCACCATGCGCCCCATCAGTTTGCTCATCCGCAAACACGTTGCTGCCATTCAGCTTTTCCGAATCGAGCGATATTTGGCGCTGTAGCTGGCTGTTCATGAACCGCTGTTTCCGCTTTGATTTGTACTGATGCCGTCGTAACGATGCGTTCGATTGTGCACCGGCCATCCGCGGTCCAGCCTCACCCTTCGCATTGCTTACTCCACCAGTCCCACCACTACTGCTCGTACCTCCTGCTGCCAATGGTAAATCGCCAAATTCACGGGTCATTTCGCGCATCACCGTTTCGAGCACCAGCTCGGAAAACCGATCCTGGTTGGGCGTGGAAAGGGAACGCTTGTGCGTACCGGTACTGCACACTTCCGCCGTGTGCGTTTGCACCGGTCCACCGTATCGTACGACTGGTGCACCGAATGGTGTTTCGTTGTTTGCCTCCGCGATGCGATCGCTTCGAAAGCAAGCGTCACTACAAGCCGCAGACGCAACAACAGCTCCTAGACCGGTAGTTCCACTACCGGTACCACCCGCACCACTACCAGCACCGCCCGCCGCGCTCGCAGCTGCCCCGCTCAGTCCACTATCGCTCGATTCGGAGCTGTTCTTGCGATGTACGTCCACCTTTAGGTCGATCGTACTGGTCACCTCCTGGTAGTCAATCGACATTGCACTGTTGGCGTAGCTGTTTTCGTCGCTGTGATGTTCGACCGACGTACGGGACGATACATTCACTGGTGGCGTACCGCCCACAACTTCCACCGTGCCAAGGATTTGCATTTCAATGCCGGGTTCATCGTCACCCGAGCCACCTCCGCCGATGCCAATTCCTGTGTCCACTTCGCGTGCTGCTTTCGAATTCGCGCTTCCCGGTTTCTTCAGGTTCGTTTCCGAAAGCGTACGTGCCCGATCGTACATGCGATGTAGCGCTACGTTCACCATCTTGAAGAACGTGATGATGATCGCGATCAGCACACAGTAAATGCTCCATACAGCTACGGTGGTCGGGAAGTACTGAAAGCAGAAAAAGAAAATGTTTTAGACAAGTTTGAAGTTTGCAAAAGATTGAGAGTACAGCAATTAAAAACGGAACAAATATATTGCAACGGTTCTCGTTGGACATCATCAAACATAAACCTTTTCCTAAAAGCCTTTCTAATAGTAATCTAATAGTTAGTTGTAATAGTTTCTAGTAGTAATACTAGGAGGGCACACTTTTTCCATTTTGGCCGCATGGTGTGGCATTAAACGGAATAGCATCCGTAATCTATTCACCTGCCCCGTTCGCAAGCCTAACACAAGTAACAAGGACGCATAACAAACGCCACCGTCTATCGCTTCGCACCAAGAAATGAAAGTGCGAACAGGTTCACGGTGTGGCCGTACTCGTTGTGGGCATCCTACCCGTTCCGCTCCCTACTTCCTCATGCACCGTCGAGTACTGTTCACCGCTAACCACCGGAAAACTGGTAGGCAAAGGTAGACAGTTAGACAGGTTAGGCAGCAGCCTTTTCGTACCGGCGGCTTGCCTATAAATTAGGACCAGTTTTCCATTGCCACACGGTGTAACACTCCACCGAGTGTCGTCGCGTGCGTGTATTTGTCACACTTTTGCCAGAGGAAATTGGGAAAGACATATTAACCAAAGGTGGAGACGAGATGGGAAAGTCGCACAATGACCGCCAAACGCTAAGGGCCATTCACAACGCTAGGGCGAATAATGTTGAAACACGATTTCCAGCGTATGGACAGTCTGGAACGGATAAAGTGAGATAAATTAGTAGCAAAACCATTATTAAACTAATTAACTGTTTAGCCAAGTCATCGTTTATTCCTGTTTATAAGATATTCTTCCTGGAATCCTTAAGGGAACCTTGAAAAGAAGTGTTAATTTGCTTTGCACACAAAACGTGGGAACCTTATATTTTGAGCTAGTATAAGAAACATATCTGCCATTACCCTATTATAAACCTTCCCATGTCCGCAAATTATCTGCCCCCGAATAGGGGATGATGCGTGGCGTGGTTTTCGCATCTCTAAAACATTATTATGAAACAAGGCCATGGTCAAGTGTAATAGCGTTTGCCATCGGCCACAACACAACAAGCCGGGTAAAGCCGTGGCTGTTTGTGTGTTGCTGCCGTGTAGTGCGCGCCTCGTGAACGGTAAGATCTACTTGAATCAATCGACACCGAGAAACAAACGGCTGACGAGCTTTGTCTCTGGCTTCCACCCTTTATCCCCGTACCACACCACCTTCGTCGTCGTTCGTGGTTAGAATTACGTGAGCAATACAAAGACGCCGTACAATGTAGGTTGGAAACAAAACTGCTTCTAAACAGCGACGCCTATCACAGTAGGCCGATATGCGTAAATGCTTATCAAATGGTATTTTATTCTCTTTACAACGTCGTCCCATTGACAATTGGCGGTTGGATTAATTAGGTCAGAGTAGTTTTCAGTAAACAGAACACTGCCTCTGCCTAATCGTATTGCGCCTAATAGTATCGCATCACGTGAGAATTCTTCCGAATGTTGGAGTCTGGCATCCGGGCAAATCGTTACATTGCTGGAGGTACGCTAATAAACGCGGGATGTTTATCAATTTTTCATCCGTGTTTACTTTGTCCCAAGCAGTCTAAAGGTCGAAAACGATGATTCATTCGCAGTAATAACAAAAGAAAAAAAGGTTTCTTGTTTAGATGAGCATCGTCTTCCTCACTTACCATATAAATGATGAACGGAAGGAACAACAAAAACAGCCAGATATACAGATGGACGGCATTGCAGAACACATTCTGATGCACGTCATAGTACCAGCCACCGGTTAAGCTGGCCAGCACACCCTGTCGCAGGATTTTTAACGTTTGCGAACCCATTGTTGCCTGTTCATTTCATGCTGCCGCTGCTGGTGGGCCACCGTTCGACGTTGCTGACCAGTTGTGGTAGTGCAATGCCCAGCTTGTGTGGCAACTGACCCGGTGAGCGTAGGGATGCGTCTACCATTCACATTCGTTGTCTCAGCTGGTTTTCGATCTTCCAGCTGGATCTTTGGCAGGAACAGGAATCACGCTGATGCAGCAGTGTGCGGGACGACCGACGGCGTGATGAATAACTGTGTGTCAGCTCAACCTGCGCTAAGCTTCTTCTACCCTCTAATTTGGCCTCAGGCAGTGGCACTTCGTTGTTACATCCAAAAACAAACGCTCTCGTCTGCACGACTATTTCGCACTACTATTTTCCGCACTATTCAAAACACACAGCTGCGCCTGTGAGTGCACCTATTTTTTCCACTGGCACGTTCAATAGCGTGCAACTCCCTCCTGGGTACTTCCGCAGAACCAATCAACTTTCTTTCAATCGCTACTTTCTTCCGAGCCACCCGTCATGATGATGCACACTTCACCACGTACAATTGCTTACTTGCCACCTTTTGTTTTCCACTTCACTGTACCAACATTTTACGACCTCACCAAACAGAGGACGAGGACGTGAATGTTGTTACTTCACGTGGGGGCTATGGATTGCACTGTTGTGGCCGCCCTTCCCCCCAGGCCAAGAAGAATTTCCGTCGCTGGAGGAGAATATAATCGACGAACGAACCGTGTGTGTGTTGTAACGCGCTCTGGTTCGCGAGATGATCTACTTTTGCTGCTACAGCACACCAGCACACCGCCTTCGCGAAGCAAGCGAAACGAATTGGCGAATGCTTAGCTGCTAACGTACACCTTTTGCCCTTGTGTAGCGAAAATATGTTGTTCCACACGCGATATACTACGAAATATTAGGGATGACTAATATTCGCAGGTTTACGAACTATTTTATGCATTATGGACGTTTTTTACAATAGTTTCGTTAAGCGAGAGAAATGGGTTTTGACATTCGTTTCGTTGAGATGTCGAGTTGACGTTTTCGTTAAATGACGGTTGTTGTGACAGTTGCTTTCGAACATCGATGCCCAGCTGGACAAGATTTTTGCTTTCAATAATTAAAAAAAAAACATCAAAAATCAATTCACAAGAACACTAAACCGAGCAAATCAAACACTTAAATGGCCGGTACTTTAAATCTAAACGTTGAAGGGATTTTTACACGATTTGAGAAATCAGTCGTCTTCGAAAACGAGAAATTATTTTCGAAACACACCTATCGCACACACTCGCAGTGTGCAACAGTCCAATACCCGAAACGAATGCGCTGTGGCCGTGTTTAGTGTCAAACGGTCAATGGTGGGCGCTCTGTTTTACCTTTTGTACAGAAAAAGAAACTTGATACGCGCAGTTTACCTCAAAGCTTATAGAACTAACTTTGGTGCAAACATTCAAGAGAAGTGCAAAACTTATCCTTTATCGTTTAGTTCTTTCGCCGACTGTGTTACGGTGCGATACAACGAAATAGTGCATGCGTGAGTAGTTGTGCCTATGTACGCGAGGTGTGAGTGTGTGTAGAAGCAAAAAGTAAAATTATGACAGCTACTGCAGGGGGCATCAGTATCACCATCCTGCTGCATTCGAATTGCTAGGTTTCTTGGCACGGATCAGGATTCAGAGATGCCAATCGTGAAGTGAGAAGAAAAAACCCTCTAAAACGTCGCATTTCACTGCATTAGCACAGAGTTTTCCTAGAGTGGAACAACGAACAGTGTGGAAAGAAACTGGTCACCGCCGAAAGGGTTTCAAACACATCAGACATTGCCGTCTGCGCTATAGTAAAAGTAAGTAAATTGTCCTTTTTTTCTTGGTATCTTAACATTGTTCCGGGACGCTTCCAGTTAGGACATAACCGCATACCGACCAGTTGCGCACGTCTGCCTTCCAAACAGGTCCACCAACCCACCCTATACGTAAGTGGGATGTGGGCGCTGTCCTTGTTTTGTCTGTGCGTGTGCTTTCCTTGCTTGGCCGTAATACTCCAGACCGTCCTCAATCCCTCTTGTGTGTCTCTGCCTCCCTGTGTGGGGGTGGCGCCACCTTAAGGTCACAATACCGTATGGCAAACGCTGATATGGTATTCGGGAATATGACACACCCTCCAACCTGTCGCACCGCACCCACGCAACGCACAACCCCTTTTTGCCACCCGTGGGAAAGTGTGACCGCATTGACTCGCGTTGATGCGACACAATTCCGGTGGTGAATGTCGCAGCATCTTTTCAATGTTTATCTAGCAAAGGTAAAGCGTCACAAGGCAATTGGAATTGTTCGATTTCAGCAATCCAATTTGCAGGTGTCTTGTGACCGTATAGCATCCGCGCACGGACTTTCGGATCGGTTTTGTGTAAACTTCTCATTCTATCGATGTGAACTAATCGCACAGAGAGCGCTGAATTCCGTTGTATTCCTTTTTTATTCATACCGACGATTCATTCGTTCTCTTCCACGCCCATGTTACGGTTAGTTCCGTAAAAAAACACCCCATTCGCCTAAGTGCTTCTGTACCGGGGAAAAAGATAAGCAAACCCGATGGCGTTTCGATTTACCTGGGCAAGATAAGGCACACAGGCAAACAATTGTAGACCATGCGTGTTTGCAGGGACCTTTTAAAGTGCTGAAGTTAATTGATTTCGCTTACAACTCCACATTTTTTCAGGCAGTACAGCAGCACGGAAGAAAGTGTCAAATAATATCGCCCAGGGGGTGACCGTTTTGGGTGAAGAACGCCAGCAAAAACATGAGCGATAATACGGCAGCACGGAATTTAAGCACCTCGAGCGGAGGTGGAACAGCAAGCGGTGGAGGTGGAAGTCATCTGACGCCGGGTGGAGCGGCTGGCGGTGGACTTGCCGGCGGGCTACAGCACGAGGGCAGCACAGAAGACATTGAGCGGCAGCTGGAGGCACTCGATCAGGAAAGCGATTCGGATTCGGAATCGTTGGAGGAGCTGGAAGCGTGCGAAAACATTGAAGTTGTGAATCCGGACCAAACGGCACCGGCACTGGACGTTACGATACGTTACACGATCTGCCTGTTCTGTAAGAAACCGTTCCAGCTAAAGAAGGAACTGAAGAAGCATCTGTTCGAGCACATGAAGAACCTGAAACCGATGAAGGAGAAAAAGATTGTGGAGAAAAAGTTCAAATGTCACAAATGCTTCAAAACGTACACGGAGAAGGCACGGGCCGAGAAGCACATGACTAAGTGCAAGAAGGTGTCGAAGCTGCTGCTGGACATGAGCAATGCTGGTGACGGTCGGATAATGGGTGGCAGCGAGTATGATGCGGCCGTCGCGGAGAGGAGTAACAAGAGTAGCATGAAGAGTGGTGGCAAATTTCGCGAGCCTACCTCACCGCGATCGCTCGTGTTCGATCCGGATGCAGCGGCGGACAGCGACGAACGCTGGTCGTCGTCGGCCGACGAGCGAAGGGAACGGAACCAGGTGGTACACTTCGACGAACGAACCACCAAAGGAGGTGGTGGTCCGGGAAGTTCGGATGAATCACCTACCTCGCCCGGTACCGGTGGACACTTTCAGAAGTGTTCGTAGAGTTCGACACCGGCGGAGTGCTACGATAGCGTAGTACGGCGGTGAAGATGATCCGGTGCATTCTGCAACAGTCGCACAGCATAATGGCGGTACCTCGACGGAAGGAATTCGTTCAACCGACAAGTAACGTCTGTCAGCCTGTGTATATCATCGAGTTCCTTAGTTATTTCTGTTTTTGGTTTTTCTTCTCGCATACGTACATGGCGCCTAAACGTGAACGAAACACCGAACGGTGCTCGGGGATTCAACCGCATGTTTTAATCTGCTCATCATATTAGCATCGCACTGACCTTCGTGGGTGGGACGATTGACACAATTCAATCGCTAGTAGCAGCTAGTGTGCTAGTGAACGCGTTTACAGTGCTAAAGATTGCTGCGCAACATAACGATAACATGCGAAAATTTCACGCAACTGAATGATTTGGATAGTGCATTCGAACGTCATCACGTTAGTTAAATAGGCATGGTTTTGTTGT
The DNA here is from genome assembly GCF_943734755.1 of Anopheles moucheti. Lineage (NCBI taxonomy): Eukaryota > Metazoa > Arthropoda > Insecta > Diptera > Culicidae > Anopheles > Anopheles moucheti. The sequence continues at coordinate 41,847,734 of NC_069140.1, forward strand.
TCGATTTAAGCAAGAACAACCTAACGAACCGATTTTTCCCTCTAATTACTGTATTACTTTACTTCCCCGTATAGCCCGAAAAACAATGCCAAACTAGCACAACGTAGTGCGTCGAGTTGCGCGCTTACATTCTATGGTTAATCGGGTACGAGTGATGGTAAAACACTTATCTATTATTACACGCTATAACTTATTTCACATACTAAATTACACAATATACGCTCCTTTGCAAGAAACAATCGCGCATAAACTCGCGAATGAAAAAAAAACAAACAAAACAACCATACACACATACGAAATGTAATGTTAGTATATTACTATAATCATTATTTAAAAGTTATGCATTGTGATACTTGCCACATACATTTAATTAAATTCCCTTTACCCAATATCTTAAATAACGTACCATTTTCTTTGTATATAAGTATAGTTTATATCATAATATGCTTGTGCTAATGTGTATATGTACGGCGTACGTACCCAGTGCGATCATTTTTATCTCTTGGCCAATGTGTGAACGGTGTGTATACAAAATGTCCACAGTGGATGATTCAATGTTTATTTGTTGCTTCAGTTTATTTAAACTGTTCCTACCTTTTTGTGTATAATGCAGTAAAATCCCGTATTAGTGTGCTCATGACCTAACTAACTATATACTGTGACTAATTGGTTAAATTGAGTCACGGATAAGTTTCCGCTTTTGACAGAGTGCCGATTACATGATCGACAGTTGATGAACTTGAACTGAACTGATGTGAGTCGTAGATTCATTTCGCTAAGATCTGGACAGAACAATGAGCTTTAGTTTATCCTTTTTTACACACTATAACCGCATGTTTTGCCACTCGCGTCATTATCCAATTTTTCTTCTTCCTTTCTTACTCGCTTCTCATTCGGAAAATAGTCCGTATTCAATGTTTTGGACAGTTTTTAATTGTCTAATAAAATTATGATAGCTGTACGACAGTGGTGTTAAAATAAGGGGAAACGATCCACTCTATGTATTGCCGTGTATTCGTCAATAGGAAATGGCAATTAATTAGAAGTCCTGTTGGTACTAGTCGAAGAACGTGCATGGTATTAAGATTGAATTGATCGTTAGCGTTTAGAAGATAAGGAATTGGGATAGGACATTCAACCGATGGAAGAATACATGAAATGGAAAAGAACGGATCTTCACCGATTTCGTGTGTATGGGTTGTACAAAAGCAAAGGTGCTGCTACGTGCGAACGTTCCAGGGTGGAAAGACCGCTTCATACAATCATGAGAGAGTACCTCGACGGAGGTACCATCCCCGAACTCCCCGGACAATTTGAGCGATCCTTCCACTTTTGCAGTAATGTGTAACACAGGAAAGGGAAACACTCAATCAAACAAAACGTTCGAATATGCTCCACGCTCCAGAGACACGAATAATGACTAAACAATAATAATTATAACAAATATACTGTTGAATATATCCACCTTTATACTTCCCTTATTGCTCTCCCGTACTTCAGTATATGCAATATCACGCTGTGTGGAAATATCACCTGGAAAGGATATACATTGGGGTGATGTGCGAAGCGGTTACTATCAAAATAAACACAAAAGACTTATTGTTGGTAGCGAGAAATACTATGAGCGTATTTATAAAACCAAGCTAAATTTCATTAGGAGGCTGGAGCGGTTTTAGAATTTACAATCATGGCGCGTGCGATGAATGTGAAATTTTGGAATGTATGCCAAAAGATTAGTTCGTTCAAAAGAAGCGTAAACGATAGGAACAGTAAGAATAAATCTTTGGTACGTGACACGGCGAATGTTCTTCTAGCGGGAACACATCAAATCACAGCTGTGTGTATCTATCTGTCTGTCTATCTGCCTATACGTGTGCATATTAATGAATGTCTAAATTGTTGCATCAGATGCGAAACTCTCAAATTAGCATGGCTGTATTTTTGGCAGGCGATAATTAGATTAGCCACTACCGAAGGCATGTTCAACCCGTTGGCTGTAACACGACCTAAAATACGAATCAAATTTTATAATTAATACACACTCTCGGTAGGGTTAATTTTTTAACGTATTTTTCCAATAGTTATTCAAACAAACATACAAAAATACACGAAAGCTCCTCTAAATAATGGGCAGTTCCTTAGCGGCGAACCCGAAGGGCCAAAGAAGACAGAACCTGCTTCACGCAAGACGTAGATCAATTTATTTTGCCAGCATTCGTTTAAATCGTCTGAAAAAGTATTTTTTGTAAATGAATTCCTCCTGCTGTACCAGCACTGAAGCTATAACAGATGCATCTCTTGCATTTCGTTACTGTAAACGAATTGGCGATAGAAATCGTGTAGCTAAAACATTAAACATTTTCCAAAACCAATAAGGTACTGGAAAATACCAATAGTTTGTAGGATGATATCTGTGTACTTGTGTGAATGTGTTAATGTATGTATGCGTATTGTATTGTTAGTAAAGTGGTGTGATGGATGTGGCTCAATCCGTTGAGCTTGAATAAACAGTTTTCTTTCAGTTTATGCGTTTAAACAAACTTTGCCCTGTACTACTTCAGAAAACATTCAGTTCATGTCCGTTATATGTGCGTATGCGTACGTTTGTATAGTTACTAAATAGTGTAAGAAATAACGTAAATCTTAACAAACCCCGATTGTTATGCTTCTTTTTTCAGCAGAAAGTAAGGAAAAGTGTGCGACGAAAAAGGGGTTAAGAACAAATCAGAACCATGTTTGCTAAAAACAAAAAAAAACCGCAATCAAAATGAAGAAAGTACACAGAACTATGTAGACGCAACGGAAAAGCAAAACATACGGTTGCTTTTGAAACGATTCGACATTTTGTACACAAGTAAGTGGAAAACGATTTATGCTAAAGAAAAATCCCGTAGATGGGGCAAACATTACGCATGTATCGAAACAATACGCATCAAACCAAAGTGTCGTTCAACAAACGAAAAGGGCCCTGGATGTTTCTTATCGGGGAAGGTTTAGAAGATGAATTAGTTGAGGAAATTTATGAAACATTGTTGACAATGATTTTGAAGAAAAATACAATAGTACATTAGAAGTGGTAAGAAATTACATTATTATACAGTATAGGCAACGGACAAATTAATCAATACAAAAAAGAAGGAAAGTAACAAACGAAAGACTTCAGTAGCTAAAGGAAACTGAACTCAAGTAGAATAATAAGATTGTTAAGCAAAAAATGAATAATCGCAGAAGGCAAAAATAAGCTAAAGACTAAAGCAAATATACTTTCCCGTCTCGGAAGATTCGAAAGTTATACGTTTTCACAAAAAAAAAAAACATTTGCCTAATAGGAAAACCGAAGTATCCTATCAATCGACAACACCCGGAGTGTATTGTATTGAGTTATAAATATAGAACCGGACAACTATAAAACCATCTCTTCTGCCCGATGTACTCTAGCTTAATGTGCATCATCTACCTTTTTCTCGAATGTACTGCAAAACAATAAAACAACACCATAACGTGCAATAATAGATAGTCAGTTCCGGAATGTATATAACTTACCCCTTTCTGTAATTGGTTATTCTCGAACTGATGCACTGATCGTACCTCGCCCTAACTTGATCCTAATTTATACCACTCATAACCTACACGTAAATACCATGATGTCTTTGTACCATGATGCACGTGTCAACGCAAGAAACGTATAAATCCATGTAGTCATTGAAGTACGTAGTCACTACAGAAGCACGAAGAACAAATTGAAGTTACATACAATGAGAACAAAATTTCCCTGCGATGATAATTTCCACGCCAAGGTATGTGGGTTCCTGTGGTTTTCTATGACAAATGGGTCTTTTACGCATACATTATTGTCTACGTAGCATGATCGGCTGTTGGCGGTTTGGAAGCTTTGCGAAAAAGTACGCCCGCGGCTCGAACCCATCGCCGAGAAGCTACGTTTACAGTTTCAACTGGAAGATATCTGCCATGCCGGAACCATACCAGTATGCGAGTTCGCTAACATACTGCTTTGTCAGCTTGGTGAAACCGTAAGCAAGGAAGAAATATGTGAGGTTGCCGAATACTTTAGTGCCACCGCAGGCCGAACATCGTACGATCAATTTTGTGATGTCCTGTTTGGTGAAGCGGTTACGATCAACTCTGGGAACTCTAAAGATCGTCTATCCGTGTATGAGCATCGTAAGCTGTCCCTGATGCTGATGACCATTGCAAAAGCGTTGCGCTTTCGGGATCAGGTTTTAAGGCCCTACTTTGAAGATTATTCGTTGACCACAAATTCAGAATCATTCTGTACGATACGCTATGCCACGCGTGTTCTGTATTTCTTGGGAGTAACATTGGCAAAACCCGATGCCGTGCTACTCGTCAAGCGGTTTTCTACTGATGGCCATAACTTCCATTACAAGGCGTTCATCGATGAGATTGATCAACTGTTCCGATATCTGGATGCGCACGATGGTGCACTCGATCGCGAAAAGGATGATGCGGCAGTCCCTACCAAAGTCATACACACCCAACTACCGCAAGTGGATCGTACGGAAATTGGTTCAATTTCCTTGGAACATATGATTGGTAAGCGTGTTGCTTTCCATCCATGCTTGGCACCAGCACGCAAAGACTTCGAAATAGCAGAACTACTGATGCGTGTACAGCGCCACATTTGGAATGGCACGATCAACATGAAGGACTTTTTCCAACAGTACGATCTACTCCGGTGTGGTTGGCTAGCTAAGAGTACTTTCATCCGATGTCTGGATGTGATAGGGCTATCGCCCCTCGGTCGATTGCCGTTGCATGAGCGGGAAATTAAACTGCTCTGTGAACGGTACGCCGATCCGAAGGATCCGTGTAAAATCCATTGGACAGCGTTTGTGAATGAAATTAATCGTGTATTTACCGAGCCACATTTGGACAAGGGAGCATTCAAACCGGTCGAAAGCCCTCCTCAATCGGTGAAGGATTTACCACGTGCTGGGAAACACACGCTTGCTTTAGACGTGTTTAACGATGCGCAGAGGCTTGTAATGAAATTGAAAGACAAAATTGCCTGCCAACGTGTGCTGATCGAGCCCATGTTTAAAGATTTTGATAAACATCGCAATGGACACGTAAGTTGCAACCAAGCTCGTGAAGTCTTTTCGATTTGTAATATACACCTAAAGGAAGAGGAAACATTCCTGCTGGACAGGGTCTACGGTGATGTACTGGGTTTCGATTATGATCAGTTCTTGAAAGACATTGGTGTGACCAAAGCTAAAGGCACGGAAGACATGCAGGCGTATCGGAAGGTCATCGAAAGTATTAACAAAGATGTGACGCAACCGTCGAAACCAATGCCTTGGGAAAGAGATATCGTACGGGTGTTGGCCAAGGTGAAGGCTCAAGCTGTACGACGTCGGTTACGTCTGATAGATTTTATGCAGGGATTTGACCCGCTGAACCACCATCGTATCAGTGCTGCGCAGTTTTGTCGAGGGCTTGCAACTGCTAGCGTTCAGCTAACTGCGAATGAGATGCAACTAGTATGCGAGTATTTCCGCACGCCTACCTGTCCAACGGTGGACTACAAACGTTTCTGTGATACTATTGCCGAAGTGGATTATCAGCCGAACCTCGAGAAGGCTCCATTATTGGTACCGTGTAGCCATTTTCCGGCCGACGAACAACCGGTTAATTTCTTAAATTTCAATGAGCGTACAATCGTTTCCAAGGTGCTACAGAAACTCGCCAGACATGCGGACATCGTATCGAACTTGGGATCTCTGTTAAAGGATTTCGATTCTCAAAACGTTGGCCATGTGGGGCGAAACCAATTGCTGCGTGCGCTTGCGACACGTGATTTGCATACGCGAATCTCAACCCGTGAGTTTGAAACTCTTTGCAAATATTTTGCTGTTGAAGTTGGTAAGTATACTATTAGTCTCTTATGCATGTTATAGAATGAACAATTTCTTTAATCCAAATTCTTTTCAATCTTCCGTTCAGGATTTCGACAGGAAGTAAACTATCGTGCGTTACTGGAAGCATTGGATTATTTATACACGAATCGAGAGGTTCATCCGTTTTGATTGCGTACACTAAAGACTTTCTTTGTGAAATATATTCTTTCAAGCAATCGAAACTAAGGATACACATTTTGCACGTGCACTTAACGTACTTTTTAAAATGTTCCACCCCAATACCGAATGGCGTTTCTACCTGTCAGCACACCAGCTGTCAACGAAATGTTTTTCTGCCGTCGTAATCGCTTATGTCAAGGTGCTCTCCCCCTTTTCTCTGAGGACTTTTTTCCCCTGCGGTATCTGCGGTATTCGTATCAGGTGCTGTGCGGTACTTTCTGCCACTGTCGGAACCAAAAAGAGGCCCCAAGATACCAGAGGCTTCCCCCGGAGCAGAGTGCTCGACGAGTGACACAAGTTACAGTGTAGCAAAGCCGCCGCAAAATGTATCGTTTGCTGGTGCAGAAGGCGCTCGCGAACAATTCGAAAGTACGTATCGACCGGACTGTGACCGGGTCAGGATTTGCAGGAGGATGCGAAAAAAGAGCGTGTTATGTCATAATATGCGGGGGAACTGCATGGCCCCGTATCGGGAGGTGCTACTATCGTATCGTTGCATTTTGCAAGCAAACAAACCAGTGTGTGCACCGTAGTTGCATGGCGCTTGATTGGACGGCTCTCAAAAATTGCTAAATTTTGTTACGGTATAGGTGCATTGGGGACGTTGCCCACCACCGAGCTGAATGCGCTTGACGTTGCAAGATGTGTTTATTTTTGTTGTCCCAGAAGAGCGTGATCTAATAGTTTGGTGCTTTTTCTCTTTTAGCGACCGTCCGCCCAGCTGTTCGCCGTCAGCCGTTCGTACAGTGGAAGCGCACGAAGATCCAACCTGCCACCGTTTCAGGAGGCAGGATTCGGAAAGGTGCTAGTGGTTCTATCTCCGTTTCTTATTGGTGGAGGCGTCGTAACATACGCCAAGTGAGTGTTTCTGCTGATTGTGTCTCTGTTTGATAAGATAATTCGGAGAGACTTTAATCGCGATCGTGGTATTTTTTTCTTCGATCACCTTATTCGATGTTTTTTTTGCAGATACGATAATGAATTCCGTAAAACTTTAATTACGAATGTTCCTGCGCTGGAACCGGTGCTAAAGGCGCTACTGCAGGAGACAAACCCTCTGGATGAGGTTTCTAAAAAGATGGACGATATTAGCAAAACAATCGGAGAGTATACGTCGACCATTACCGGGTTCTTTGGCGGTGGAGAAGAGGAAAAGAAGCAAGAAAAGAGTAAGATTCTTTAAGAACGCTAGTTTCAGAAATGGAATTATGAATGTACTTTTCGCATTCTCTAGAACCTGATTTGCCACCTGTCACCAAATCCAAGTCGGTTCATGTGCCCGTTCCTTCGCCACCACTACCAAAACCGGAACCCATCAACCTTTCCGAAAAGGTACCTGAACCGACCAAGAAGGCAGCCCCGAAAGTTGTTCCCAGCCCGGCAACGGCAGCCAAAGGCACCAGTACATCTGCCGCTGCTAGTGCGGTCGTTGCTCCAGCCAAAAGTGTTCCAGCACCATCGAAACCGGTTCCCTTATCATCCGGCAGCGAGACAGTGCCGAAATCCATCAGCGATCTCGAGCAGCAAGTCGAGGTGGCCGCTACGATTGCCATCAAAGAATATGGACACGCTGTGGATGTGTTGAAAACATACACTGAGGAGGTCCGCAAAGTGGTTGATGCATCGATTGACAAACTGGACTCCAGCAGCTGGACTACGCTGCGTAATCGTACCAGTGCGCGTGATACTGCACTCGAGGCGGCCGAAACTGCTGCCGATCAGGCTAAGGCGAACATCGAGAAGCTGCACGCTTTGCTGATCAGTCGCGAAATTAAGTGTTCGGACGAGCTGAAGGATAAAGCGCGCCAGAACATTGCCGCCTATCTGGAACATCTTAAGAAGGCAAAGGATGAAGTTTACGCGGCAAGGGATCTCGCATCGCTCGGTGAAAAGTACTGGAAGCGTGTCGAGTCTGCGCGGAATTATTTTGTCGACGAGATGGAATCCCTGTTCCCGGGAATCAATCTGTCCGAGCGTAAGCTGAGCCTTTCAAAGGACGAGCTTGACCTGTTCATACTGCACGCATACACGCAGGTGATCGCGCATCAGAAGGAGTTGCAAAAGCTGCAAATTGAGGGCGATCAAAATTTGCGCCGCGCAGTAGAAGCCGTGAGGGGGTCGGATCAGGCGGAGGAAGTTAAGGCACGGCTAGAGTACGAGATTGCCAAGGAAAAGCGTCAGCTGAACCTGTTGAACCAGAAAAAGCTGTTGCACACACGGGCAGAGTTGGAGCAGCAGTTGCGAGAGCAGATGAAGCGCCAAACGGAGGCACACATCGACCATCTGAAGGATGCGCTCACGCAGAAGGAGGTAGAGATGAGGCGAAAGTTCCAAAGGGAGCTGGACGAGAAAATTACAACGGAACAGGCTAGTTACAAGTTGCAACTTGCGGCCATGTTGGGCAAGCTAAAGGGTATTCATAATGCACTGGTCGGTAAGTAAAAAGATATCGGAAATTCGATGCTAACTTTCCCACGGAAGATTGTGTGGTTCTGTGTGTGGTCGCTAACAGTTTGCCGTGTTCTTTGCTCTTCTTTCCCGCACTACACTACGCGCTACATTCATATAACTGTATGGATGCGTCACATCCGTTCCTTGCTTCATTCCATTGACTCATTCATTCGTGTCGTCATCGTTAACTGCTTTAAACTGTGTGCTAACGAGGACAGAGATAGATACCGAAATGAAAGGTACATATATAAATGCGTATGGTTTATGCAAAAATAATGTGCATGTTTATTTTAGACACTTTTGTTCTCTTATCCACTACACATATACTTAGTTTAACAGCACTACACTTAGCTTAATATCTCCTACACATGTATTGCTCATCATTTCTTTGACCAAATGGTTTAATGATTACGTGCGTTCATATCCACAGAACATGCGGACGCTGAGAAAAGCGCACATCAAGCACAAGCCCTGTGGGGCGCCTGCCAATCACTGTGGTCTTCGATTCGTAGCGGCCAGCCCGGGAAATCGTGGCGTGATCAGCTGCGCCCACTAAAAGATGAAATTGCAGCCGTTGCCCGCTCAGCGGAAGGAGACGAGCTAGTGGCCGTGGTTTTGAAAGGTTTGCCCGAAACGGCCGTCAAACGAGGTGTCTATCCCGAGGATGCTCTGCGCGAACGTTTCCTGAAGGTGGAAGAGGTTTCGCGACGGTTGGCCCTAGTTCCCGCAGGAGGTGCCCGGCTCCCGATGTATGTGCTATCCTACCTGCAAGCAGCCCTGATCGCTCGTCCCGATAAGCCGATCTCGCAAGACGAACTTGAAAACAAACCGTTTGACTTTAGCAAGCTGGACACGTATGATATTTTGAACCGCGCCCGATACTGGCTCGACCGCGGCGATCTTGTAAAGACGGTCCAGTACGTTAACCTACTGCAGGGAGCACCACGCAAGGCCGCGCTAGATTGGCTAAACGAGGCCCGGTTGCTACTGGAAACGCAACAAGCTGCCGGTACGCTAATGGCGCATGCCGCCGCTAGCGGTGTTCGATTCCTGTGAGGCGACTGATAGCGTATTATTTAACAGCCTTGGTCTGCTGAATGATTGACCGGCGTAATTGTTACACAGTCTGGAAAGTGTGCGCTGTGCGAAAAAAAGTTATATCCGCTACAGAGCGTCGTTTGTGTTGTCCAATACCCTTTAGTCTTGTCGCGGGTGTGGTGTAGCTGATGCTACCAATAGATGCAAAACGAAAACCAGCCATTCGGGTATCAAATAACTTAGAGCAAATCGGCACCAAGTATTGTTAAAGACACATATTTTCGTTTCCCTCTGTTCCATCACGGCACATTGGTTGATTTTTTATGTTTCCCTTGTAATCGTTCTGTAGCAAATGTAAAACTAATGATTAACAGGAAATAAAATATGGCATTATGATAGGAGAACCTATTACAGCAACACCATTTGCAAGATGATGGACCGCCGGACCGTATAGTCAGAACAAGAACATTATTTAATAAAGTCAGTCATTTCACACGGAACATTGCTGAAGTTATTATTGCCGCTTTAGAGAGAACTTTCCGTGTAGTAAGATGAAACGGATCTGCGATTTGAAAAATAGTCAAAGGGTCAGTCAAAATTCATTCGCGTCAACCCACTGTTCCCGCGCATGCTGTCAAATCCGATACTGACAGCATGCACTTGTGGCACGGCTGTCATTGAAGAACATTGCGTTGGCGAAGACTTGTTGATCGTGCCGCTTGTATCGGGAATTTCTGTGATATTTTCATCATACTCAACATCATTCCAGTGATTTCTGTACTTGCTACATATCCACAATCCATCCATGGTAATCGTACCGCGACAATAATGCTCAAGATAATCTTGTTTACGCTTTTGGGCTTTACCGGCATTTGCCGTGGGTCCAGCTTGGAGACTGTTAGTGAAGATGATCTCGTCAAGAAATTTCACAGCCATAACAACTTCATTGTGCTTTTCTGTAAGTAGGTTCAGCTTTACTGATCGCTGCCAGTTGCTTCATTCGTTTCAATTTGTATTCCTTTCAGCCAAACCGAACTGTGCTGACTGTGACAAATTTGAGGGAATATTATCGAAATTACAACAGGAGCTTGAGGACAATCTACAGGCACACGCTGTTAAGGCGATAAGCAGCTCAATGGCACGGCTTTACAGCCCTAGCAAGGAACCGGCCGTAGTGTATTTCCGTCACGGAGTTCCCTTGCTGTATGATGGCCCGATAGAGGAGGATGCTCTGATCGGCAAGCTGGTACAGAACAAGGATCCTAACGTGAAGGAACTCTCGGATGAAACGTTCGAACATCTCACCCAAGCATCTAGCGGTGCCACTACCGGCGACTGGTTCATTATGTTGTAAGTATACAATAAGCTCCTTGCACCAAAGTTCCGGAGAATATGGCTGATCTTTTTTCCCGCGGTTTTAGTTACACAACAAATTGTGTCGAATGCCAACGACTCACTGCCGTTTGGGAAGCGGTTGCTGCCGATCTGAAAACGCGCATGAACGTTGCACGCGTGCAAAAGGACGGAAAAGGAAGCGAAACAGCCACTCGCTTCCAAGTTAAAGCTGTGCCGGATTTCATTTTGTAAGTATTTTGTAGACATCGGTTGTATATGTAATGAAAATTCATGTTGTAATCGAATTTACCTTTACATGCAGTTTGCGACAAGGGAAATATTATCGCTACGAAATAAGCAAATACGATATCAAATCATTCGTAACATTCGCCCAGGATTGGTACAAGAATGCAAAGGCTACAAGAGTTCCAGTTCCATTGTCACCCTTGTAAGTTTTTCACATCGTGTTGGCGCTAGAAGTGAACTAATCAGTACTGTTTGTCCAATTCTTCTTTCAGCGATAATCTCGTGGAATTGGCTGTGCAGTATCTTAAAGACATGCCAAGCATGTACGCTAAACTGTACAACGAATATCCTATGGTGGTGTACGCAATGGCCACAGGATTGTTGTTCTGTGTCGGTGGTTTCGCTCTGGCCATAATATTGGCCATCGTGACGCGCTGCAAAGCAGCATCTCGAGCAAAGAAGGAAACAATCAAGAAGGCAAAATAAGTACTCCGGACGTAATTTGAAGGTAGAGAGCAATAACATATTTGGAAGCAACTTAAGTAATGTTCAAATAAAATGTTTTATACAGTAACAGTAACTTTGCCCCTACAATCTCAGGTAAAAACTCAGTCGTCAATTGTCGCTTTCATTAATTTATTGTTCCTGGGGAACAGACGGTGGCGCTGAAGATGGTCACTGATTTTGCTTATCCGCCAGGTCGTGTCGATTTTTTTTTGAAAAATGGAACAAATTTAATCCTTATCATCCATTGATAACGTTTTCTTAGTTCGATAAATATTTATTTGATATGGGCTGTCAAACATTCTGTCCTGCTCGTGGCACAGCTGTCAGGCGAAGTAAACAAATAAACCGTGTGCTACCCGCATATCAGCGCGTTTCGTATAGTGAAAGTTTACAAACGAAAATTCACTTGATTACCGGATGGAAACGATCGCTTCAATATACAATAGAATAGGCCTTTTGTAGAATGTCAAGCACGGCAACCAGCAGCGATGGACCAGGACAAGTGAAAAAGTCCACGGAGAAAACTCCGCGCAAAAGAGACCGTACTGACGGCGGTGGTGGTGGATCTGCCGGAAAAGGAAACGGCACCAACAAGTTCCAGCGTAAACCAACCGATCGGCATATGGTTAAGAACCGAGTGCTACCCAAGTACTTTACACGCGAGAACGACATATACGTTACATACAAGTCCGATTTTACGGTAGTAGCCTACACATCCAGGGGTGTTTGCTTAATGTAACCATTTCTATCCTTTCCTTTGTAGTACCAACTGAAATCTTGTCTCGATATTCTTAACTCGGCGCTTGGAGAAGTATTTCTTCACTGTACCGGACGGGCAATCAATCGTGGAATCAATTTGGCGCTACGGATAAAGGCTGAGTTTCCCGAAGCGTTTGAATACGAGGTTAACACGTCGCAGATTGTCATTACGGATGATTTGCATCCACTACATGACGAGGACGATTTTATGGTGCAGCGGCGCATGAACTCATGTTTGCACATTCGGATGTACCGCACGATTAAGGTGAAACCATCCACCACTATCGAAACGGGGAAAGCCTAACCGGTAGTGCACCGTTGTTCGTTCGGTTCCCGGGACCATAAGAAGACACACACGCATCATGTCGGAAGAGGTAGAAATTAAGACTTACTTTAAGCTGGTAGACGTTGTTAAATGGATTGGTATAACACAGTTCGAAATTTTGGTCAATCTGTTAGCCTTTCTCGTGTTCACCATTCTCCTCACGGTGAAAGCATCGAGCGGTGAGCTGACAGGTACGCTGACGGCTAACGAATGGTTAGCCCTGTTCTCGCCAATGTTCTGCGGGGATTTTTGTAACACTTACTTTTGCATCATCGTCGGCATAAGGATGTACCTAGGTAACAAGCACCGACAGGCAATGCATCGACTAGTTTGGAGCATTCCCTTTCTGCTGCTAACGTCCGGGTTCAAGTATCTAGTGTGCATGAAACTGTCCGGCCAGATACAGCTCGAGTACAGTGAAGTGTTTTCGCCCATGTTCGTACTGTTGCAGATGATTGCGGTGAAGGCATGCCAGTACAACCAGCAGTCCTGATCGCACGCCAACCAATCACGCCGTGAGCTGCTATCGTTTAGCAATGATGTGGTACTGGGAACGGTAATTATGCAGTGAGAACTACTATTTTACTATATTTGGCTGGCAGCGCTATGATTAATATTAATTAATAATAAACTTCAACATGCTCATAGAAGACAGAGTTGTAGTCAGATTAGAAAGAAATGAAGAGCATAGATAAGTCAGTTAAAGTTCAGCAAAGAAAAGGGAAAACATTCTTAGTTAGAGTGGCAAATGACAGTGATAAATGATGGGATTTTAATATTTAGTCATTTTCAAGACCCAATATTCACGCTATTTTCTTAAGAATTGCAACTAAAGCTAAAGTTTAACTGAAATTTTTGAATCTAATCAATATTCATTATACATTATCCGAATGTTTGTTTGGTGCAAAGCAGCGGTAACAACGAAGATTTTAATTAGTCACACACTCGCACTCTACCTACATGTTAGCGAAGCAACATTGTATCAATAGGTAAGTATTGCAATTGGGGACAACTACTGCAGTAGCTAATCGTAAATGGCAATTATTTTCTCCCCCTTACCTTTCTTTCGTTTAAGCTTTCGTCTAAAGCCCGAATAGAAGTCCGGTTTTCAGCACTAAATCATCTCGATCGCAGCAAAAAGTCTGGCGATCGTTGCGAATTGATCGTGCCCGACGGTGGAATTGCATGTGTGCTTTCTCCACACGGTGAGCATTTCCCGAGGCAAAAGCTAGTACGAGGCGTGCTCCACAGGTGAGTAATACCACGCTTGTTGAAACAATTATGTTTACACAGCAGATGCACGTTTATTCATAACTTGGAAAATTGTTGTAAAATGCACTTTTATTTTGCATTACACTATTGTTCGCATCAACACGTAAATCTACCTTTTAATTACATATTTTTTATAACTTAGTATGCCATTTTCTTATCATAAGCAGTTTGCTGCATGAAAATCTTGGCTGCATACTAATCTTCAGAATCCTTCCTCAAGCGCGTATCTACTCTTTCGTAGATTCCGAAATGAATAAAACTTCATCTAGATGGACAAAACTTCCACAAAAAAATAGTGCCACACATTCCAAAACGACCGACTAACTAGTAGTAGTACCAGCTGGTAACGGAATGCCAATCCAAAACCAAAAACGGCAACACATGCACATGCCTTTTGTCGCAGAACTTAATCCGGTTTTTGCATCCAAATTCCGCGCGGTTAGTGGTGAAAAGTGCCTACCATATCTCCCCGCATACGCCCTGTTCCCTTCTCGTCGATGTGCGCGAGTCACGTTTTAGTGTCGGAATTCCGGCGCACGGATATATATTTGGGAGAAACCATTTTCAAATGCACACCTAATCGCACAGTGTTGTGTCCCCAAGTGTTTTGGGAGCTACCATTGGGAGAAAATGAGAGTTTTCGCACACGCCAGTAGAAATCGAAAGCAAAACGAAATTCGACGCATTTTCGTCGTACATCGACGCCTTAGGAAATATGTTTGACTTTCGATCGAGAGCCGAATAAAGCCCCATGCAGTGATACATTCGCTCGGGATGATGGTAGTGGCCCGAAAGTGGATTCGTAGTTTTTGGAACTGGCTAGAGCTAGAGCCAAATAGAGGCGGTTGATGAGGAAGAAGGTGGGGAGGGGGGTGGGGGGAGGGGGGAACTGTACGATTTCCATTTCACTATTTAATCCCTTCCTGTATCGCACTTGGCCGCTACCACCGGGTGCAGCTCATCACATGCTGCCACGATTGGCCAAAAATGGCCACCGGCTGTGAGAGGTTTGACTAATTTTCACCACTCACCCACCTCCTCGGGTCGTCCTCTTCGGCAAGCGGATTGTGAAATTGAAAGTGAAATGTGTTATTGCTTTCGGTTCGAACGGATGGTACGGATTGGGGTACGGAAGTACGCGTTCGTTTTGTATGGCTGGATAAATGGTTTAATTTTTTTTAAAGCATCATCGTGCATACATCTTCCACCGGCGCAGATGGGTAGCTTCATACAATGGATGAACAATGCATGGTAAATATGACCACAAAACTTAAGGGGTAAAAATTAAATATTGAATTGATCCCATAGTCTATTAGAGTTTATTGCTAGAAATTATGACAGCTGGAGAAAAGTAAACTTTACTTCAGTATAATGATGGATGCTTTTAATTTTTAGAGTGAGAGAATAGGCAAAGGAACTAACCGTACTAAAAGGGTATGCAATAATGCAATTTTCCCAAGTGGTTGATGCTATTATGTTTGCAATATCGAAAAACAATAGTAACTGTAGTCGTATACTTTTATTTTGGTCGAATATCTTTTAATTAGTATTTAAAGTTTATGATGTTAGTGTTATCGTATTATTCCATTATTTTCTGTGCTAATTTTCGTCGACTAATTTTATAAATCATTCAATTCATCGTTTGGAAAAAAAATCTGTCATTTCATCCTGACGGTTTGTCTCTTGTTGCCAAATATGTCTTTCGGTCTCTATGTGATTGTTAAGGGTTGGTCTCACATTCAAGAGAAAGTGGAATACATATGTAAAAAACACTTAAGTGTACAATACAAATCCTTTTCGGATCACTGTAAACAATTTTTTTGTTTTGCAGAAGCTAGTAGATGATGTAGCCTTCATTGTGAAAATTATTGTTAATGATTTGAATGAAAGCTAATTTAAGAAAAATACTTATTTAAGTGGCAAGGTACATTACGAAATAAGGACGAAACAACGTTTTCATACGGGGATGAGTTTTCCCATTGATTGCCAACTTAACTGTAAATTTAAATATTTTTGACATCCTACATGAGTACCTTTCCTTAAAGTTAGAAAGCGATTCTTTTATAAGCTCGTCTAACAAAAGAAACATATATCTTAGCTCAACTCTTCGTGGAATCAAACATTACAAACCAAAGTTTAATCCAAACTGCGTTATAATACAAAAAAGTGCATGGAAAATCTGCCACGAATTAAACTTTAGTATTAAGAAGACCTTCCTTTTCGATTCGAGCGCATTCAAATCATTCGAATATTATTTAATTGATATTACCTACCAAGCGTTACAGGCGTCTTTATTGGTATTTTTTCTAAAGAGTATGAAAGAGTTAGTTTGTATTTTAATGTTTTTTTTTAATATTTGCTAAAGAATTCATGTTTAAATACGCATGGTGGAACAATTTCACTCCAATGATTATTGGGTTTGCAATAATGCAATTGCAATGATTATTGGGAGTGGTCCAAATGACTGATGCGGTGATGAAATAAAATGGCGCGGTAGTTCTAATGTAATTTTAAAAGCCAATTTCTTTAGCTTATTATGATTCCAGTGTATGTAATTTTTTCTGCACGCAAGATTGAAATATATCTGACTCTAACATTCAGATGCAATTCCTGACACAAGTAGGGTTTAATAAGAACGAACAATCAAATATCATTTTTAGCGCTGGTGATTTCAAACGACCGTATAACACAATTATGTCTTACTACTATTGACATAATATGAATCGGTTACATAAATCATCAAACAAAACCGCACCATAAATATCACAATAATACATCGTTCATCGACTATGGAACAGCCGAATGAATGAATGAATGAATGATACGATTGTTTAAACATAAACCAACCATCGCGATCGGTCGCGATCAACCGATGCACCCGAATTGCCCCCACACAATGTTGGACAAACTCTCACTCCTTCGGGGCCAGGAAGACACTGCACAAAACCCCCCGTTCCGATGGGCACGCCATCAAGTGAAACAAACAAACGATATCAACCGACCCAATACGGACGTATGTGTGGCGTATGTTGAAACTACCTGCGGTGGGATCCTTCTGCCTGTTGGGACAAACCACGCACCGTTTACATTTCACCTTTCTCTTTCGCAATTTCGAACATCCACTGCTCGCTGATGGTAGCCACACCGACTACCCTGTGTTCAACAGTGCATACCAACACGTTGTCGGGCACGGTTCCTCCCTTTGAACCCTTCACCGGTATGCGGACCCTTTCTCTGCTGTTGACACGATCGAGCCCGAAGGTGCGGACGGTCAGGATTCACATAGGATGTTTTTGTTTTGTTTGTTGCTCCATGATGAATGGCCACTGGGACGCAAAAATAATGCAGCACGAAGTAAAGGTGTACGGTGTGCGGTAAGAGTTCGTCGCTTAATGCTAGATGTTGGATGTGGTTTTGCTCAACACTCCGTTTTTCTCCTTAGCTCGTGAACTTGGTGGCGGTAATGGCATCGTCTCCTGATGGGATACCGCGGGATGGGTAGAAAGTTTTTCACCCCAAGAAAGGAACCGGTACGTACGCAATTTAAGTGCTTGCGCTTCGGGGTTGGGTATGCGTATTGAACGAAAACTGACACACCACACCTCAAGTGGAAGTATTCTTTGGTTTTGTATTGTGTTGTATCAGATGCATTTTTGGAAGGTATGTTCGGTGTGAATTTGGGAAAGCCTTGCTAGTAGTAAAGTAAAACACATTTGTTATTTACATTTATTCTTTGTTACGTACATGAGAATTTTTCATTGTCGTTTCAATGTTTTTTTTCATTTACGGGACGGTTTTGTAATAAATTTGTTACGACTTATATAAGAATATTTTGTATTAGTCGACTTTCAATGCTAAATTAAACAGACATCAGACAGACATCAAGGCACTAGATTTATTTTTGAATGTTAATTTTAATTGTTTCATTAAACGCTTACCTGCTAGGGATGCTAATTGTTTAAACTGAGCTTATGGCATGTTCTTTTCACACCTTGTATCTACGTTTATGATGGAGGAAGATGTACGTCCATTGTCTGAGATGCTACATGGACACGAACCCTTGGTCAGTGCAATTGCATCGTTGTTCACGGTGTCAAAAGATGATTTCACCGTTCCGAGTCTACCTGCCAGCGCCCATTACCTGAAGCCCGATGTACTCCCGTACCCACCGTGTAACATTTGCATTCCGGTTATTGCAGGTGACTCGATTCTTTCCCTGCTGCTCGTATACAACGGTCAGCTGTGAGTAAAATCTCCTCTCCGTGCTAGAAACCAGTATCCGATCCGTGCCACGCACCGATAAGAAATTATTCATCGGTAATCTCTCCCTCGGATAAGGGGATGAAGTAAAATCGGAAAACGTTGCCACGATCGCCAAGGGTTGATCGCGAGCGACATGACACGCCGTGTGTATGTGTGTGAGCTTTTGGTGGAAGCGCGCGAGAAACGGGAAGCCCACATTCCTGTAGTTAGTTTTTTTTTCATCAAATTGAATCTTCTTTCGCTTCTGTCCCCGTACGACTCGAGACTGAGGGATGAATATGCTTGTATTATGACAGTATGGGTGTGCACTTGTGTGCCATTCCCAACCAGTTATTCAGAGAGCAATAGAGATCTCCAATGTACTTTTACGTGAGAAGTTTCTTGAGACGTTGAACCTGCGTCGAAGACTCACAGGTGTTGGTGTTACCCTGCACCGTCCAGGTTTCAGGGATGGCTGATCGGTTAGTTTCCATCAATTTAATAAACACTTATACCACACAAGAAGTGAAAATGATTCTCTTTCCTAATTGATTTTGTGATCTGTGTTGTCCTGCCCGACATTAATGCGTGTAGTGTTGTGCTTAATGAATATTTTGAGAAGTGTCATTCATATGAATCTTCAGTAAACAGTCATCAAGAGACGACTCCCAATTGATGCATAATTTTTCAAGCCTCAATGGTCTTAGATGACTCATCTGATGTCATTCGTCAAAAGACTTACAAGATGCAAGACTTATCTTACGGTTTTCGCGTTGAATCTTCAGTAAAAAATAAATCCGAACATTCGGATAATAGTATCTGTGAAGAATTATAAAAGTTTGATCATTTACCGAACTTTAGTTTCATTAGTCTATGCAATTGAAGGCCACTTCGAACTTGGTTTATTCCACATTTATTCAAAGCTTCTTTTTACAAACATATTTCTAAAAAGTTTAGATTTTTCATAAATAATTCAGTTCCAAAAATTACTAGAACTTTAAAAGCGGATGGATATCGATTCATAAATCACCATAAAAGAGATTCAGAGTCATTCCTCCGGTCTAAGGAATCATTCAGGTTTATGATCGAAATTTTGACATGACTGAAATTACACTGTACGAACTAAGAAGAAACTTTAATAAACCACATTTCAAGTCAAGTCAAGTGGGGTCAAGTTTGCCATTTTTGTTATAATTATTTGTTGGAAACAATCCAATATTTGAAAATACAACATGAAAGTATCATCACCGGCCAGGCCTGGCCATGTTTGACATACCTGCCTGTTAAGTAAACGCCGTCGAAAAGAGGAAAATCCAACCACCCTCATGCGCAAGACGTGAGCTAGGAGAAACTCTGTCCCGTTCGCAACCGTGCGCGTACGTACCGCCGCAGTCTCTCAGTCGAGCAGCAGTGGCCGAAGATGTCGGACTGAAGTTTCCAGCAGTGCCGTTTCCACGTTTTGCTATTATTACCCACCATCATCTGTAAACGGAGTGTGTTTGTGTGAGTGTATGTGCGTGCGTGAGTGTGTATATGCGCTTGTGTGTCTTTGCGCTGTGTATGGCAAGTGTTTAAGGGGGTTGGTTTGGTTGTTTTCGGGGGTTGTTTCCGTTCGTTCCGCACTGATCTAGTTTATCTGCAGCCGAAACGGAAATTGATCGCAGATAAGCATTTCACCGATTGAGCAATTGAGGCCGTTTAGATTCGAAGCTAGCTAAAACAAAAAAAAAGCGTAGCGTAAGAAAATAAACGATCATCCTGCATCGATCGATCATCGCACATCCTGCTGTTGTGGTGGTGCGTGTAGCGTTGTGTTGATGTGCGGTACACGATTGTGTCGGTGTGTGCTTTTGACATACATAAGAGTCTAAAGGAATGTGCCCATCATCATCGTACAGGATCAATGCGAGATCTACTTCTATCGTGCCAGTAACGTTTCATTCTCAGTGGTGATCTTTAAGCCATCTTTAAGAGACGAACCTGATACCAGTGCAAGCGTGCATGTGTGCCGCCCGTGTATGTGTGTGTGTGTGTCTGTGTGCGTGTGAGCAATCGCAAAAAAAAAGCGTCATCTAACGGAGGAAAGCTGTAGCTGGTGTTGATTTTTCTTACATTATTTGCGCACACCCCCTCACGCCCGGCTGCTGTGTGTCGGCTGTGTCTGTGGTTTGGTACGTACGAGTGTGTGCGTATCGACGATCATTTGAGCAAGAGCCAGTGCCAGCATCAAAGCCCTAAGAAGCGTTAGCATCATCATCATCATCCAACGGAGAGCGAGAACAAGCGGAGAGCAAAAAAAAACCTCCAGAAAGCACCCTTCCAAGATGCCCTGCAGTGCGGTAACGCTGTCGCTCGCGACGATATCCGCCATCATCGCCGTTGCCCTGTTGGCAATCGCCTTCTCCACAGACAACTGGCAGAGCTATGAGGTGAAGCGCACCAACATACAGGTACGGTAAACACTGTGCGCCAGAAGCGCTTCGCTTTCTTTCAAACATTTTCCGCAACGCAACACATAAACCCGTGGGGAAGTGGGGAAGATTTTATGTTTTAAAGCTCCGTATCATGCCAAAAATTGTCTTCTTCTTGCACGTTTCAAAACGCAACTAAACACCACACTGAACGGTGTTTGTTTTGCTTGCCATCAACAATAACCTGTCTTCGCTGTATGGCGCTGTATGGGGCGGAGACTTAAACGCTACATCAAGCGACAAACCCTTTTGCGATGGAAAGTGCCGCATGGTAAACTTTCTATTCCCGCATGGTCGCAATCTATTGAGACAATTATGTGTGGGCCCCTTTTGAATGTGAGTAATTTGGCTAATTTGTTTGCGTATTCGTGATGGAAGATATAGAATTAAAAATAGAATGCTTGTGGTAATAGAATTTTTCTGTTCCACCGTCAAGAGATCACCGTCATCCCATCCCACTGGTAACAATGGCAGCGCAGAGATCCAATTATGTCTTTAGCACTTTGCCTTGACTCTTGACAAGTGCCGGAACGGTCAATCATTTCGCGAGCTTTGCAGTGGTGGTAGTTTATTTTTTGTTCTTCGTTGCATTGTACTGAATTATACAAGACAACATTATACACAAAAAAACCATTCACTCCGGCAATCATCCGGCAGCCATGAGAACTGGGCAATAATAATAATAAACAGCCCAACAAAACTATCTCATCTTTTCATGATCACAAGCAGCGGGCAGTTTGGGTTTGGCCTTGACGCTACGGCCCGAAACTGTATCGCATGCCGGGTGTACCCAACTACCCAACGCCAAACATTAAACAACGATACTACCACCAAACATGCGCCCGGCTTGATGCATAATAAGGAATTGTTTCCGGCACAATTTATTTTCCAACCTGAAGTTTGCACGGAAAGTTAAACAACCGCAAAACTGCTACCCGTGTTTGTGTTTCCTTTCGTACTGGGAGTCATCGCCGGGTGCACTGTTGTGCGGTCCGAGGAAGAAATTGTGCATGCTACAAGAAACGTATGAGTATACTTGGATCGTTTCACGCGTGAATGTTTGTTACAGTTTGGGCCTCCGGTTGTTTGCTGTGTACGCCGTTGCAGCGTCGAAAGCGACCCACACCCGATCGATTTGCATACAAATGGGCGGGATGGTGGAATTTGTTGGGCCTGGACGCGAGACAAAAGCAGACAGACATCGGCAAGTAAAAGATGTCACCCTGCACGCTTTAACATTCCAAACCAGCTTTCTTTCGAGCTGATGTGTGCCGCATTATGATGCGTGCTGGATAGTTTTTTTTGAATGATTAAACCATACCAC
This sequence comes from Anopheles moucheti, assembly GCF_943734755.1. Classification (NCBI taxonomy): domain Eukaryota; kingdom Metazoa; phylum Arthropoda; class Insecta; order Diptera; family Culicidae; genus Anopheles; species Anopheles moucheti. Next base: position 41,869,826 of record NC_069140.1, read on the forward strand.
TTTCTAGCGTGAAAAGTTTGTCAAAGCATTCAACATTGCTTACCATTCGTATGTAACAACCGGACCGTGTACTGTGCGGCATGTATGTGTACCGAATTGTTGCGTCAAAACCGGCTCCGGTTTGGCCAACCTACGCGATAGCAACCAAGCCATAACAGGACCAATCCCCCGGAGTGCCCGGACAAACTCTGCAGCATTCTTAACGACACCATCTGGGACTGGTGTGTTCTTGGGCATAACCGGTCGCATTGGTATAACTTCGCCCAGACGTCACCTTCTGCCCGTTCTGTTCTGGATCCTGTTGTGCACACAACTTCGCACAATTGCACATTCTCTGGCTAACACACACACACATACATCTAATCCTTGTGCCTTTCGCTTGATCGTACGTGAGCAGGAACCGCAACGGGCGCGAAAGAAACAACATACAAAACGTACAACCTCCGGCTCATAGCCGCTACAGCAATAAAGAAAAAATGTAGTCCACAAGTTGTTTTTCCACTTTTCCCTGGTTCCCTGTGTATGCTGGTTCCTCCCTTTGCTGCACATCAACAAAACACACAGCCACTACCTGTTTGCGTGTCTGTTCTCTTTCACAATTTCTCTCCACTCCACACGGGTGATCGCGTTCGTTCGATTGTTCGTGTTTCCTTTTCTGTTGGTTGATCTCTTGGCCATTTCTGGTGGTTTTATCTTCCTCACTGCTATCTGCTCTGCCTAACGGAGCATATTGGAATTTCTTTCAGCAAACCAGAAGCAGCAGTATAAACATTCATATACACGTGTACCAACGATGTGTGCTTTTACAACATGGAAATGATCTAAGAATTCACACATATCACGTACCACCGTGACGGTTCCAGCATAGTTGAGGTGATCATGAGCGATCGTAGAATTGTTATTAGCATATTCACATACACACTCACACACACACACACACACCATTACGAGCATACACTGACACAAAACGTTTCAAATTGTGCCCTTGCAATCACTTGCTGAGTAGAAAAGTGGGCAAAACTGGAATGTCAAAATCGGAAAGCCCAACCATGTGTCGCGAAAGCTGTAAGGCACACACATACATACCATTCCTGAAGCTGCTAATCGCACAAGCAAATATCACGACAGAGAAGCCAGAAAAAAAAACAACAACGACATGCCACACATCTCACAAAACAATCTGGTCGCATTCTTCCAAGTCAATTCCGTACAACAGAATTGGCCCGTGGCACCATGTTTCGGGCTCTCCGTTTCTGCATTTCAAACGCCTTTCGTGTGGAGTGATTACTTCATCCATACGCGCGCGTGTGTGTATGTAGGGGGGTGGTTTTTGTGCCAAGAATTGGAATGCCTGACGACAGCAGAACCGTTCGAAGGTTCTGTGCGAGGTTTTTGAGACACCAGCCCAACGCTCACGACCGGGCTGCAAATGTACCGCAACGGCCACAGAAATATACATTCGGGTACAGTTTGGCCACTTGAGCAGGACGGCATAGAAGTGCGTGAGCCATGCGTTTAAGTTGTTTATTTTCTTTGCATAACGTTGTTTGTAAAGTAAATAAAAACCGCCGCCTTGGCAGACTCATTCTGTAGCGTAAGCTTATGCTCAAGTGCGGGCACGAGTTTGCTGCCACGAATGAATGAAAGGAGAAGAACCGTTTTACACCTTGGTGCCAAAAATTTGGTGAGTGTGTTGCAAAAGCATCACCGTGGTCACACTTTTCTGGATTGCCACAGCCGGTGCTTATATTTTGAGTAAATAAATTCTACAATTGTGTCATTTTGTGTTGTGCAATATATTAAAGTAGCTGCTTTTCAAAGATCATTCATTAAATATCTTTATTACGGTTTCGTAATCGTATATGGGTTTTATGATCTATTATTGTCTCTTTTATAATTCAAAATTCTGCTTTAGACTTCTTTAGATTCGAACTACCATAATTTTGACGTTTGTTCGTTTAGTAATGTCAATGTCCAAGATCTGGATTATATTTAAATTTATTTTTGATGAATGACAATGACAGGCCTTTTTGTAAGCGTTAGTTATAGTTATAAAAATATAATAAGAAACACTATGGACCATTTATATTCATTTCAATTGTCTCAACAAGTCCAAAGAGGGAAAAAATACACTTACAAGATTTTTCGTTATTTTTAAACTTGTTAAAACGATAGGTTTGTGAACATTTTTACAAGCAAAAATACAAAAATTAAATTCTAAGTCAAAGAAGTTTAATGAACTCATAATATTATTGGTTTTAAACTTATACTTGAATCATGGATAACGAAACAAAAACTTTTTAATCAGATATTTTATTATGTTAAAAGTAACCAGAAAATTAAAAAAATATTTTAAAAGAAGAAATCGTTAATCCAGCACTCATCGAGCCACATTTAGTACTGATGAAAATTCCAAGTCTACTAATTCTCATGGCTACGAGAAATCCTGGGAACCAATTCGTAAAACTTTGGGGAGTTGATTTTGGGGTTTTAACTCAGTTGTTCTAGTTAGTTTGATAGTAGTTTGTTTCTTTCACGAATAACGGCTAAATCCTATCCGGATCAAACCTTGGTAGCAAGAACTGACTATCCGGCTACGTGCTATAAGTAAGTTAATATAACCTGGCCAATTCTAACGAAACTAAATAAAATATCGTTTTTTCTATATTTTGACAAGTCGATAACTACATAAGTATTTCTATTTTTGTCCCTTTTTCTGCGAGATAATCCTCCGGTAGGACTTGGGACTCGACCAGCATCCTCGTCTTTTCTTAGTAACTCTGCAGCTTTACACACCAAGTATTCAACGACCCCCATTTGTTCCAGGACTTTCAACCGTCATGTATCTGCTTGATTCTTCCTTTGCAGCTCCATCTTATGATTTTATATCTCTTCACAACACAACAAATACCTCTTCAACTGTCAATGTCAAGTACAACTTCAACGCCCACCCACCCACTACTAACTGTATACGTTTTACTGCACCCCAAACTATAATTACACATGCGTATCGATGTTTTTACGTTTGTTTTCCTTCTACCTACCTGTAAAAGCACCCCAACAGACACGTGTTTGATGAGCTATGCAAAAGAAATGAACCAAGAATTCATTCTACTAAAACAACACTGCTGCGCTTAACGTAATTAATACACCGCACAGTGCACAGTGCTGGGTGGTAATTATCGCCTTCGAGCCTTTTGGCGCTTATAACAGAACTAATCTGCGCGTGTAACCAATGGAAACCGTAACACAGTTATTACGGTTGACCGTTGCAGCAGTGATGAAGAGAACAGTGTTTGTGATGCAGACCACACACACACACACATGATCGTACCGAGTGTGCACCTGAGTACAGCGTGGGCAGAGTATGTGAGTTTTCCCCAGTTTAATTGTTGAGTGATTCTTTCGCTAAGATGAATCGCGTTTAGACAAAAGACAAGGCGTGGAAATGGTACAGGGAACCTGCATCGCCACGATCGCCGTTGCATCTTACGCGTTAATCGAGGCGTCGCACCGAAGCTTTCCTCAGTTCAGTAACCTTTTGGTACATGTGCATCGACCGTCTGATCTATTTATTTACATCCCCGCTCCAACCGGTAGATCCACACCAGTCTAGTGAAAAAAGTGATGTTGGAGTGTTTTTTGTTTTGTTTTTTTTTTTTGTAGTGTATGTGTCTGGCATTGTGCTTTAGTTTCTGGCACTAGTTTTTTTTTAGTTTACTTAACCATACACACTACTAGCACAGGCAGCCATGTGCCATGGCCAACATTCATTAGCCGGGCGTGCGTGTGTGTATGTTGTGTGTTTTACTCTTGAAGCTTTTCGATCCGATCTCGCACAGCAATCCTGTTTGCGATCGCGTTCGGTTAAGCTGATTGATGGCTTCGAGCGGAAAGACCCGTCCAACGCAATGGTATTCGTTTCGGCCGGATGAGACGGCCGTCCATGTGTGTACGCCTGCCTGGCAAGCGATCCACCTTCCATGCCACTTTCACAAGTGCCGCTCGTGCCATATCGAGTGCTTCGATGATGGGATTTTTTTTTTGTGATTTTGCACCCCATCACTCTCTCTTCGCCATTAAAATGGCCTCCATTTTTGCACAAAATCGCTAACGTCCGGGAGATGAACCTTGTGATTAGTGGGAAAGGACATAGCCCCATCAATGGATTGCAAGCAGCAACAACAAAAAAAAACAACGAGTACGTTTACATCTACTCGTCGAACAGGCCCGATCGCAGCTATAAAAGTACTTGCGATCGAAACGAAATACAACGAGAAAAAAAAATCACACAGAAATAAATCACCCATCAATCGGAAACTTTCATTTTCATTTCTTATCGCCGGCAGGTTTATTACTAATCGAGTGTGTGTATGTGATTTATACACTGCTTTTTTAAGCTTGCATGCCTTTCCTTTCTTTCGTGTGTAATGTTTTAATGCTGATTTCCTTTTCTTTTTGCAGAACTTTATTGCAAAACATCCAGATGCGGCTGCACTGACCGATAGCTTCAACAACCGACTCATCTACTACACGCGAACACGCGGTCTTTTCCGGTACTGCTACCCGAAGGAACGTCCTCCAGCATCGTCCGGTAAGCTTGAATACGCTTCTTCTAAACCGCGCAAACATTGTGCTTCGGGCTTCCAACGGCAAAGTCACGCAGTTCGACGTGCGTTTGAAGCACCATAAAAACCAATTATTCAGCAAAATGGGACTTAAGTGTGATTTTCGGGGCCGGAAAGAGAAGCCAAATAACCGATGCAGGTAGCAATCGATTAATGCTTTCAATCTCAGAATTTACGGCCGCGAAGGAAATAGGGGCCCGCAGCGAAGCAAACAAGAAGGCAAAACCAAAAATATACACATTGATTCGAGATTTGGGGGTTCGTCGCTTTATATCGAGGGTTGGCCTTCAAGTCTTTTGTTCGATGCCTTACCAAAACGCATCGGTTCGAAGCGTTTGTTCGTTCGATTCTAGTGACGTTTTCCTACGGCTGGCCAATGAATGGTGGTGGATGCAGGTGGAGTTTTTCATCTTTTCAAGGCGTAATGCGGATGCTGCATTGTGTCGATGCTATGTGGCTCCCGTACGCTCGAAGGTGGAGTATTCTCACAGGTTCTGCTGTACTCTTCTCCATTCATCACGACCGAAGACGAACGAACGATAATGTATTCTCTGCTGCCAGCAGCTAGCATCATTACACGTTCCACGTCCATTTGTGTATGTGTGCATTAGTGTAACGTGGTAAAAAAAACGACAACGAAATACGCTACTGGCATTTACACTGTGATGCTGAAATTGCTTCGCTGAACGTTTCCTGGAAATTTGAATTAATTGTTCCGAATGAGAAGAGCCGTACCGGAGCAACACGGCATGCAATGAGAGGCAGAGGGAGTATGGATTTCGAAGAGTTTTATTGAACCACATCCACATCACATCTTCGATCGTACCGGTGTGTCCATTTGGTGCCGCGGATCAGGATGTTTACTGGTTGAGCTTTTCCGGGATGTAGTTTTTAGTTTTATTTGCTTCTTTCATTCTTACGCTTGGAAGTTAAGAATTTGTTTTGAGCTTCAATGCTGACAAATTTGTGTGCGCGCGGCATAAGATTAGATTTCCACAGCCGCTGCACGTTCTCACGATCAACGTTTATGGCACGGACTTTCCGTTTCGGGCTTCCGTTGTCCTTGGCGGCTGTCAGCAATTCAACCGTTTGGCCTTTCATAAATCTCGAAATCTTGGCCCGTGCGTCCATGAGTTTCGACTGTCACGGAAAAGACACGGAAATCTTCACCTTTCAATTTCCTCCCCCCCCAAAAACGATGCGACGAAGATGAAGCGGGCCAGCTTTCATGCAATCGGCGAGTGTATAACAATTACCATCTTTTAACATCGCATTTTATGCTTCAAGCGCGCATCAGCTCCAGCGATTTTAGGAGAGAAAGATGCTAATAGCCGCTAAATTGGGCGTTCCCTCCCATGGCCACAGGCCTATGAAAAGCGAGCATTAAAATATGCCAACTGAACGGTTGTTTGTTCTGTTGATGCTTTTTTTGTATTTTAATCTTCGGCTTTTTTGTATGCTGCTCGTCTCTGCAAACAGGTAACCCTTAATGGAAGGAAACAACCGTTTATTCCCATGGGAAAGAATGGTAAATTTTATTCGAAATGGAATCAACATAAACCTAGACGGGGCTTGCCAAAGGGAGAGTGGCAACACCCGAAAGAAAGAAGGTGCAATTTTTGTTTTCAACACCACCATCAAACCCGAGCCACAGTTCACCTATTTCTGCATCACCCACCAACCGGTGGAAGGTGTTTTAAGCTTTATGGCTGTGTCTGTCATAAAGTGAAATTCGGTCTCGCTGAGAAATTGTGATCTTTTTGTCGTCCCACCCAAATTAACTGAACGCACGTAAACCAAGGTGACTTTAAGGTCCTTTTTAGGGATGGACAACGTCAACCCGTCACACCAGATCCGGCCCGGGGATCACAAGGCAAGGTGTACACGATAACGCGACTGCTGGCGGCAAAACATTAAAGACACCGAGGAGAGGGGGAGAAGTCCGATATTTCTCTCCATCGTTATGTGGTCGCTGCTGGCTATAATTATCCATGAATTCTTTCCGATTTTTGCACAGTTGGGTAACGAGGTGACTGCAGCTTTGCGATTTCTAATTCCTGCCTGTTATGTTGCCGCACCGTAACGATCAGCCGGTGAAAATCGGGTGATAGTGTGTGGTTCCTGCCTTATGGCGGCGTTCAGCATCAGCATCAGTCAGCCCTAAGTCACAGCAGACGTGGAACCGTATGGACTGATGAATGTCTGGGCGCTGTTCAATATCCATTCATGCACAAGTTATGCTTTCTTCCATTTGGGTAACGTTTTCCTTCCCTCTCCTCCCTTCTCGCTCTCTCCAATCCCCTTCTCTCCCTTTCCGGAGCGATAACCTTCGAAGGGGAAAGGGATCAAGTTAGGTCATAGCGGGCACACCACTCGCTTATGTTTGGACCCTCGTGGCCTTTTCGATGGAAAAAGCCGAACCGGGAGCACAATTTTCCCTAAAGACATTGCCCTCTCTCGTTTGCCACAGCACCGGTTAAACAAGATTGATTTTTGCTTGGCGGCGTTAACTGAAGCAAGGAAAAAATATAGTACGTTGTTGCTCTTTTTTTGTTGCCTCCTCTGTTTCGCTACACGGTTTTCACTTGAGCGGCAAAAGTGGCCTAACCTGACCATCCGAAAAGCAAGATATACGGGGCTACGGATTACGTAAACTGATGCGAAGGAAACCTACGTGATGGGACCGTTTTTGGGGAAGCTTTGTGGAAAAGCCCCCTTCGACCGATCGCTGCAAACCATCTTATAAGCGGCACAAATTGTGTGATAAAGAAAAAAATACACCGCACAGGCTAAGGTGGAAGCATGGACTGGAGAGGAAATAACATGTAAGCGAACTGAATGAAATTACTTCTACCCTTTCGTTAGCCGTCCGGAACTCACTCTTACTCGATTTTATGCGCAATTAATGAGTTTCTTCACCATGAACGCACCGCTGTTTTGTGGTCCAAAATGTTGCGCCAAGAACACATCTTCCTCCCCACAACGATAGTACTTTCCGAACCCGCGGAAAATGGGTACGGTAAAAGTGGGTAGTTTTAATTGAATTTTAACCTTGTTTTTTTTGTGGCTCAATTTTGCTCTCAGATCGATTTTTCTTAGAATGCTTAGAACTGCGGTGGGCCGGGCTTGTGCTTGCGAATGTTATTAAAGTTCTTTCGCCGCCGTCCAGCCTTTCAGCGAAATTTGCTTTAAAAGAAAGAAAGGAAATTATTTTTCGGTACGGGAAAGACGGCCTATTATGTGATTAGATACGAGTTTTTGAACCTCGCTAGTTTGCTAGAATATAATTCCATTTTTTTTATTCAGCTTAATCCGTTCTCAGCAAAAAGCGAAGGTGTAACAAATTTAAAATGGAGCAGAACCATGCGTTGGAAATTTAGCTTTAACGGCACGGTTGTTTTATACACATTAGTTATGTAACAACTAGTGTGTTCTTGGTAATGATCTTTAAGTCAGTGCTGTTTTCTAGAAAGTTTGAGGTTTATTATTGTACAAGTAGTATAATTGTTAGTCAAAGTGCCTTGCTCAAAAATAGGCGAATGCATTGCGTTAAAAAACAAATTCTCATGATCGCAATATGATTTAGTTATTTCTATACAACTTTGCACGCGTTTGCTCATCTATAGAGAAGAACAAGAATTGTTGCGAGCGACGATTTATTTCAGCCTACTAGTGATGGGAAAAATGTTTGTTTTGCCAGAGTCGGATTGATCCAATTTCGGAGTACGCCGAAATCAACTCCAAATCTACTTCGACTTTAAACTGAGCTTGGAAGTATGATAGATATGCTTAAAGATCTGAAAATAATTTGATGGATAATGAAACCCATTAGAACACAACCGAAATCAACCAACCGAGATAAAAAAAAAACAAAACAGAGATTCCATGAAATCGAGGAAAATACAAGAAAACCCCTTCAGAAAATACTGAAAAACGTGCTGAAAAACTCGCAGAAAAATTAAAAAAGCATGTTTTTAAAAATCTGTGAAAATCTGTTAAAAGCGATAAAGCAATGTCCCTAAGAAAAATAGTTTGAAAGTTTATGGGAACCTGTTTTAAAATCTATGTGGAATTTGTTGCAATCAGAAAAAAACAGAATAATCCTTCAGATAATCAGTCGTTAAAAATGTTTCTATGATAAACGAATGATCATTCTGTATGTACAGAACCAGATTAACTGATGATAATTCGCACATCTTCAATATAGTTCGGAGCATTCCAGGAGTAGTCGAAGTTTCAGTCGATTCGTGAAACAATTCCGGATTTACACTCACAAGTACCAACAGGAAAATTTCCACGAACAGGCTAGATATCGGATAGTGTTCACGACTTGATGTCCTGAGTCGAATCTAGGAAGAGTCCCAAAGTGAGGTTTAAATGCAGGTTCATGAGACACGAAATACACTTTATTCAAACGTAAATCAAGTGAAAAAAAAAAGAGTTAACTAAACGCTAAACCAATAAAATTGTAATTATTGGACGCAATCTTCATTGCAGGACTCAACTGGAATATTAAACAAAACATTGGATGGACAACAAACAACAAATTCGATTAGAAATATGAAGAACAAACACTACCATTCTTTTGTGGAAGTAAGAGTAAAGCTTTCTCATGCCTTAAGAAAACTGTTTTACCCTTTTCCCAGCTTAGATTGTTGACCATCTAAAACACTTATAGGAGTGTTACAACAATCATTTTTCATTCCACAACATCCGATTTATCAGATCGAAACGAAATAGCACCGCTTGCCATGACAGCGTCAAGTCATGATTGATGATTGACGGTTTTCGACGACACTCGATCAAACCATCAGCATCGTCCAAAATCTTAATCTCAAACACACTAACCTAACGGCAATGTTTCATTCATGCCGTGGTTTTATGCTTTTGTTTCTGCCTTCTTTTACCTTTGAATCATCTCAAAATGGTGCCAAACGGACCGATCTAACGATCCGTCCACGATCGGATGGCCAAGATTTAGGTCGTAGAAAAAAATGACGCCGCTGAAAGTGTTCGCCCGTTGAACGGAAACTGTTTTCTATGGTGGCGAGCTTTTCTTAATGAAATGGAATAAGAAAGAAAACGCAGACACGCACACACCAACGCTACTACCAGGGTTGTAATCGTCGATGAATTAAAAAAGTGCTACAACACGAAACATATTCTGCACGGCAAACGAATTTCTGCACCATCAGAACGGGATACATTATTACACTGATGCAGAGAGACGGCCTGTGAACGAGTGGCCTAAAATAAAGGAAAATATCGATGCTCGATTCGCGTTGTTAGCAGGTGGAAATGTGTTTAGCGCCGAATAAGGTAGCCACCCCGTAAAACATCCATCGAAGGCGGTTTATTTTGCAAATTGTTTGCATCTGTAGTTTTCCTCTTCTTAACGTCTCTAAACTGGTCCGGCAACCATTTTACACCTTTTACTCTCGTTTGATGGAGCGGAAAATGTGTCGGCTTATGTGTGCGTGAGTGTCTGAGTGGACTATTGCTTGCGGTAAATTTGGAGTAAACAATTCGCTCCTACCGCAAACCTTTCGGTTAATTAACCTGAATAATGAAGCACTGGCATGTACTGGGGCGAAACAAATGCAAAGCCTATGAAGCTTTTTCAACCATGCTTAACTTTACCAACCAAACCAACCAAATTAACTTTTAAAAATCACCGCCTACTATGGTTGTCTACTAATCTCCTGGTTACTGTCAAATGACATTAGATCTATCGTTATTTACATTTCGCCATTCAACTGTCAAATGATTCCGCTGCCAGAGTTCATGCTTAGAAAATAGATGATTGTAGATTTAATTGTTTTGCGAAAACGATTCAATAAACATCGTCTTTGCGAGTGACCTCATCAACGTTGAATTATAAAAATAGCAAATGATGTAACCAGTTTAAAAGTGGATCGACACGATTGCAACTTGTTATCCGGTGTCCTTCAAACCGTGCCACCACCAGTCGCGTCACAATCGAAACACAACCGTTTTGCGGAAAACTTATCAATCGATTCGATTGCTGCTTTGTCCTTGCTTATTTAGGTGTCCCCCTTTGCTTCATCATTCATTCATGGCTCATGCATTGTGCTGTGGTTAATCGTAAAAAGAAAATAAATATTTTGCTGATGTTGCCATTTTGAGTGGTACCAAAATGACTACACTTTGCAACACACCTACACAGATGTGCATGGCCGTTTGATTTCGAGTGCCCGGCATGTACCATTGCCTCATGTGGCTCATTGGCGATGCGCGAAGGATTGCTTCGATGCGAGAAAAAGAAACCGACGCATCCGTGACACATACACACGTGCATGGTTTGCGTAATAGTGGCGCGTTATTCTCCGCCTAGCGTGAACCTTTTGGCGTTACGATTGACGTTTGATACGATCCCGGTACCGCCAACACAACGGGGTACGTATTCCCGTGGTAGGAAGGGGTAGCATTTTCATTCGCCATGGCTTGACCGGCATCAGTAGCTTATTGTTTTGAAGGTTAGCTTGCGATTGAGTCATGATTGGTGCAGGCGGTGAAGGTAAGGGAGACGACGGTTTCGTTGTGATCGTGATGCGATCGACGAGTAGGTCGGTACCGTTGTGAATCGCGTCATGTTTTTCTAACTTCTTCTTTATAACGGTGACAGCATATTTATGAGTGCGGTGTTGCGGTTCGTTAGGTTGACCGATTTTCGAGGTTTTGTTGCAATTTTTGGAGTACATCATTTCAAGGTGTGCAAATAGTGCTTTGTGGCCAGCAATACTTCCAACCTAAACGCTCCAAAACTCTTATAAATCAGTTCTGTTATCGTTGACTCAACAATGTAAGGAAATCACAAAAATCGCCAAAAATTATGCAAATAGCATAAGAATATACTTTTTAAATTTTTGTTTATTTTTCACGTTAGAGCTAAGTAGAATATTTTTAGGCTTTTTATATTGGTGTGTACTTTATACATACAATCATTATACAACCATTGTGTTGTACCATTATACAACATTATATGAACATTATACTTCACACGATAGGATCGCTCCAAAATCCCATCCGTTTCAATCTTCCGAAGCAAGGGCTGACTATCCGACTACATTGAAGTTAAAGAAAGCCAGAAACGGCAGGAGGTTGTTGTACTGATAAAGAAAAAGAAGAAGATACAACATATATACTATTTCAAAGAACTAAACTTGATCAAAATGGTTCAATAATTCTAATGTTATTATATTCTATAGTAGGATAAATTTGATTCAGATTCATTACCATTAGAGAATCTTTGAAGCAAATCTCTATTTAGAAGATTCACAAATCTTCACAGATTCGGGAGTGGCCAAAAGTAAATATATCTTAAAGGATTAATACATTCTGAAAGACTCATGAAATCATCTCTTAGGAATCATGATTGTATGCCTTATTCTGAAATGAAGCTTCTTTAATAGCTTAATTTGAGTTGTAGAGCTCCTGGAGTTGCTGAAATTGCCATTAAGATTCATCAATCTATGAGGATTATGGAAACTTTCGAAAGTCAACTCATGATTTAAATGCCTCCTTATGGAAGATTTTCATTCCATTATATGAATTCTTACAAGATCCATTAAGCACAACACATTTATTTATCGTGCTTGATGACTTAAAATTATTTTCCATACTACTTAATTTACTTTATGCGATATCGTTGATTATCTTGTTTGTAGTATCCATTTTCCATTCGTCAATTACTAATACGCTCATTTGCATGCGCTTGTAACCAATTATGAAGTTTGTTTTCTCTACTCATCTAACTTGCTAACACGATTTGACGGAATGATCAAGCAACAGTTTCCAGCACCAAATTATACCGCACCGAGCATGAAATTCGAATCCTCATCATCATTTGCCGGTCGGTCAAACAAGTTTGCCATGATCGTTAGCCAGTGTGCAGAAATTATGAATCAACACCGTCTCATATCTCTTCATCGATAACTCTCACTTTCTTCATATGCTGGTAAGAAGCACCTCGGGTGCGATATGTTGTGTGCATCTTATGCGAAATTACCATTCCCACTTTCTGGCCACCATATGGAAGAAAGTGATCGCTGGAAGTTTTACTTTATTGCACCATTTGATTTATAGGTCTGCTGCTACCCGCTTGCATCGGCACACTGCACCGATGCATCCTAAAGCCACTTGGGAAGTGCAATCCGTACCAGTTCGCACACCGTCCAGACACACCGTCGGCCGAACGCAAATCGGTTGCCAAAAGCGCAGTAACGATGTTGGCGGGTGGATAATGTAAAAAGAAAGACCGACATTTTTAAAACCCATGCGCTCACACGCACACACGTGCTCATGTGCGCGAAGTCGAGATATCTTGCCAAGCGATCGACATTTGGTGTGGAGATCAACGAACGCATAACGGCCGCCCACCCATTTTGTATGCAGCGTTTCCCATCTTTCCCACCATCGCACACTTCGTACCTTTCACATCCATCAATAGCAAATTGCATTTTGTTTTTCCACTGCATCTCGAAACTATGCGGCTCACTTATTTATGCATTATATCAGCGAGATATGGCACGAAGTGATACGGCAGGGGCCCTTGATGCGGCGAGTGGAGAAACTATTTCTAATTCGTTTAATTTCTTCACGTTCTGCCTCTTTCACTCTTGGATCTCTGGCGTGACACATCGTGCGGCACGCGCAGCATCCTACCAAATCGGCACACATTTTGCATCTCACCCTGGTGAAACTGCGCATAACTCGCATCCGATCTTTCACATTTCAAACCCCACAATGCAACCACATGCATCGTGCACTGCAATCAATCGGGTGCGAAAGGGTGTGAAGTTCCGTTTCGAATTTTTCGGTGGCTCGTACTCGCACATGCCTTCCACTACGGCCACATCCCAAACCCAGTGATGGAATTGGGAACGGGTGTTGGCACGTTGGCCTGGATACGCCCTACGCCGGCGCCGCATATGCACACCGTTTCATCTTGCACCCGAAAAATATACGCCTTTCATTTCACACTTCTTTATTTCGCTATTAAAGTGTATGCCCGAGATCGCATCGTTTTAAATCAATGATCCATGAGTGTGTAAGTGTGGAAAGCAAGCAGAAGCTGAATGAGTTTTTGAACGGGAATTAGAAACTTTCGGTGCCTATAGTACAATCACCACAAAACGAAACAATGAGATAAGGGAGCGATAGCATACAGCAAATTCCGTGATGACACACATTCTGTACTGTACGATCACTTACTAATGAAGAATATTAACCATATGAGTAGTATGGCTATGCTGATTTAAACTACTAATGAGCTCTTTTTTCTCGTTTAACAGTGCAAATCTATCTTTCACCGGTCGAAACGCATTGCTCCAACATCGACTACTTCCCCGCCAACGAAGAGCACAAGGAGTCGGACTCGTTTACCGATGACATCATGACCCGACTCCACCTGGCACGTTCCGTCATTGCTGCCTTTATCCTGAGGTAGGTGGTGTACTTTCTTTCTCCTTCCCAATGCATACCGAAAAACACCTCCATTACTTATCGATCATATCATGTTTGCAGCTTCGTTGTCATTTTCTGTGCCTTCTGGACTGGGCTGTCGGGATGCTGGAAGCGTTCGGCCGGTGCCATTACGGCTACCGCCATCCTCATGCTCACCGCCTGCCTGCTCGCCGCTGGTGCGATGGGCCTGTGGCACACGGTTGAGTTCTTCGAGAAGGAAAAGGTCGTCGGCGAGGAATACTACCAGCAGTGGAATAGTGTAAGTACAGGGAGACATGTGTACAGCAAGATGATGTTGTTTGAGGAAATGTTGAAATGAGCAGTCTACCAGCAGATTGGCAAGTTGAAATAGTCGTTCGAAAGTAAATTCATCGTACAAGTAATGAAGCTTGTCATTGTAATGCCCAACATTTTAAACGACTTTGAAGGTGCGAACGGGCATTCGTAGTACATTTCCCTCGCCTAGATCAGAACTTGTTAGCAAGGCCAATGATAGTGTCATCTTCCTATTCCTTCAATTGAGTGGAACACTACCCTTAGTGGAACACTAAGTGACGGAGGAAATCACACCCCCAAGCTTCAAGAGCAATATGCTATGATAGTGTCACCATCATTTTGGTTTTTGCGAGCGAATCTTCAACCCGTATCAGGCATGCATCTGCTATGTAGAAGAGCATTAATCCAAGGATGTCTATGTAATTAGCGTTTGCCAGTATTTGATCTGACTTATAGAAGATGATCCACGTGTCTCGAGTATGCCTCCTTAGTACTGGGTTGAATAGTAGACAAGCCAGTCCATTTCCCTGGGGCAAAGCCTTGAAGAAGCTAAAGGGCCTTAGAGTTTTCTATTCACTCTCATCTGGCATGCGAGCGTCGACATTGTCATTTTTATGATTAGGTACAACCCGGAAACTTGGTCGAAATTTCAAAAGAGTTCATTGCATCGTACAGTTTGAGATCAAATAAGAGACAATAGGAGTAGAGCCGTATATGCGCTGCACTCTAGCTTAGCTCCCTTCTTATTCATGGGGTAGATGATACCAAGTTTCCAGCCATAAGCCAATAGCATAAGCAGAAACTAAACATCTACACTTTTCTTATCCCTCCACAGGTCCTGCGAGACAATACTCGTCTGTCGTACGACTGGTCGTACATTGTGGCCTGGGCCGGTGTGGCCTGCAGTCTGCTGGCATCGATCCTGCTGTCCGGTGCGGCTGTCTGTCTGCGGGGTGAACGTGAAAAGGAAGAACAGCTTAACCTCCAGTATCTGATGCCCGGTAAGCAGCTGCCGAACGCTAGTCTCGCCGACCGTGCCCACCTTCCCCTCGCTCACATCGCTAACCTGCTCTCTCCCGTTTCAGTGTATCCCCAAAAGCAGCCTCCCTACCCTTACGGTGGTTTCCCCCAGCCTCAGCTCTATCCGCAGCCATACTACCACGGATCGCAGTACGGACCGTACAACTATTGAGTAAAACTTTTCCACCGCTACGCAGAATGCGAACAGAATGGAAGAGAATGGAAAGCATGTGCATAGTAGAGTGCATCAAACTGCATCCATTAAAAAAAAAACAATAACACACTCAGAATATCTGAAAGCTAAATATGAAACTGTTCTGTTTCAATTTTTCGGCCCCAACATTGCCCAGGATGTGGCATGCGGAATCATTACGTCATACTTGGTGGATAATGTTCAGTTAAAAATTTAATTCGACTCTAGTTGGAAGCTTTTGTAGCAATTTGCGCTGATGAACGTGAAAACTTTTACTCAATACCTTACCCACCCACCCCAAAACAGGGCACCCCGGTTACATTCTTTAATACTCTTCCTGAGGGCTGCATAATGTCTTCCAATACCGATCGTCACCACGATAAGTTTCCTGTTTTGGTTCGATTTTCCGAACAGCGATCGCCATCTTCACCCGATGTATGAATTTTCCATTTTCCGACGTCTTAATAGTCTCTCCCACCACCTTTAGTCCACCTGATGACCACCCGATGTGGAGTGTACTAAAACAATAACAATGCAACTTAAACGAAACGGTTGAAACAGTCTGTCTGATCGAGTGGTTTCTATTTTAACGCAACGCAAGTAGCATCGCATTAACCTTACCTTTACATACGACTCAAGACAATCGATTTCCAAAACGGTCCACGGCACTGCGTTCCATTTCGATTTGTGAATGTAGCGCCTTTAGGTGAGTCGTTCTAATGATGAATGATTTATTATTTTTTGTTCACTCGTCTACAATAACACGATCCATTCATCCAGTTAGATTAGTCCAAACGGACGACCGTGCGCACGCCGTTCGTCGATGTGCGTAACTGCGGACGTGTTTCTTTATGTATTATGACTCGAACATGTAGAGATAAAAGCTAGTGTAGTTTCATACTGTTTGTGCTAAGTGGAAAAATAACGATAAAGCAGGAGACGGCAGGAGAAAAATTGAATCATACGCTCGTAACATAGTTTCAAGAGTAAATTTAGAGCAAAATAAGGTAAAAGCATTGCATTCGACGTGACAGTACTGAGAGGTATGGGAAGGTTTCACGAAAACCCACTTATTACGAACTTATTACAATGAGCAGTTGAGCGAATGAAGCGTGAATGGAATGGAAAATAAAGTTTAGTATTTTTATTTTTAATGAAACAAATTGTCGCGGTTGTTTTATCTTTATTGTTCGTTGCCGTGGTCAAGAGTTCACTCCCTCCATATCACAACAACGCAATTCATCTACATTTAAATCTTATTGTATTTGTTTAAGTAGCAAAGGAACAATTATTTGGTACAGGTACCCTTCGTTCTCAACACTCAACGGTGCACGTGTTCGGTTTACCGCCACAGCGAGGATCGTGTCGACATACGATTTGCGCCTAACAGTATGCAACCCGGAAGCCAGCTTGTCGCTGCATGTGATTACCGGGGCTGGTTTGTCCGATTAGAACTTAATAGTAAAACAGAGAGCTACAGTTACAGCTCCAAAATTCTGACATCTAGTAGTAAAACACCCTACGAGTGTTCTGCGGTTGAACTGGGCGATAGTTCAACGATATCGGTGCCCCGTTCGTGCCGATCAGCGAACGTAGTCGGTTCAGTTCTTGCTCCGTCACTGCTAACCGCTTGGCCGACACGATCCAGTTAACCGTCTCGAGGCATGGGGGCGTCGTAAGACTACCCTCGTACGAATAGTACGGCCATCCCATCGTACCGACAACGTTCAGCAGCGTAAACGCCCGGCTAAACGGTATCTCAAGCGTTGACTTCGGTTGACGCACCTGGGGCAAGAAGTTAGCCCACGAGTTTAGCGAAAAGCTGGACGAGCTTGGTACCACCTCGTACAGGAATCCGACCACAGCCAAACCATCCACTTCCGCCTTCGCCTTGTCGAACGAACTGTACAGACCGTTGTAGAACACCAGATGTAGCTCGAGCGGGAAACGGCGCTCATCGAGCGTATGTTCCGATCCTTCCGTATTGTTCGGACCCCAGTGGAAATGCATCTGCTCGAAGAAGTACGCCGTCTTCAGGGGTCCTCCGCGCATCATCGGTCGCGTCCGGTATGTCCAGTGGGGTGTAAACTTCACCGAGTAACCTTCATTCTCAGCGGTAATGGACGAGGGCATGTTGGTCAGCCCAACGATCTCCAGCGGTACCTTACGGTTTACGACCAGCGCCCTGGAGGTGACGATATTTATAGGACTCTGGAACTGAGCACCACAGGCCGGCGCTACGATGGGCCAATTCGGTGGACCAAGCGGATCACGTAGCGAGTACGTCCAGGACGGTGCACTAGCTTTACTTTCTTTCAGTTCGTTCACATCGAAGCTGATATCGTTCGGATGTGCTGTGCGTCTACCCCACAGGAACTCACTTTCTTGAGGATACTCTGCGAATAAATTCGGGATGAATATTATTACAACCAAACCGGTACAGTTTACCACCACGCGTACTAGAAACGCTTGCTGTAAAAGCATTACCTCGAGCGAACACGACCGGTTGACAGGCTAATAAAAGTGACATACACAGAGCACTCATTGTAGTTCGCGTACACATGGAACGGTACCGTACGTAGGAATTGATTTGTAGAAAAACCACCTTAAAGCCCACTCAGCCACTAACTGTCCGAACTAGGTAAAAGAAAAGAGCAAACCCGAACGACCGAACCACGCCTCGTTGTTCTAGCGACCTATTTCAAGATCCGGGTTTGACAAGACCTTACCCTATGCCAAACCGGCACTAAAGTCAATGCGCGTCTTGTGTGTCCCGCACCGGTGGAAAGCTGCACCGTTTCTGAATGCTGCCGTCATCCGGAAGCCTGTTTTTAAAAGAACGTTCTAAGTTGGGGGGCACTGCTGCTGCTGCTGCTAACAAAACAACCCCTGCTACTACTGCAGGAAATAGCAGCGTTAAAGCGATAGCGATACTCCAGGAGTCGTGTTAAAGTGCACGGGAGCCCGACACTTGGCCGTGGCCGTGC
This sequence comes from Anopheles moucheti, assembly GCF_943734755.1. Classification (NCBI taxonomy): domain Eukaryota; kingdom Metazoa; phylum Arthropoda; class Insecta; order Diptera; family Culicidae; genus Anopheles; species Anopheles moucheti. Next base: position 41,888,416 of record NC_069140.1, read on the forward strand.
GTTTTGTTAGTCTCTGCATAACGCTTGATGGGGTCGGATTAAGGCAGCGCCCGCGTGTGGTGCTTTCGTTTTCGAATAGAGATGACTTCACATTTCGCGTGTTTGCCTTTTTGCCCAAAAGCTGGATGACAAGCGACCTTCAGCAAAAGAGTGCTGACCGGAGGATAAGCAAATGTTTGCCGTGTGGCATAAATGTTGGCATAAACTTCGTTCCGGAAGAGTCGGGATTTTGCAGTAAGCCTAAAAGGGGATTCTTTTATTGGGTGGAAAGAAAGATTACATACACACAACTTATTGTGAGCATAAACACTAGCTACACTGCAAGGTCATTTCTTGCTGACCTAGTTATGGACATGAACATTCCTAGACGACAAAGCATTGGTTGATCACCACAACACAATCTTCGAAGGATTCAAAATTGGGATATAAAAGAATAAAATAAAACAGCGCGTTCTACCATGCAGAATGTATTTGATCGTATAGGATAGTGGTAAAATGTGCGCGGAGTGCATTTTTCAAACGCCTAATTCTCTAACACTTCGCATATGGACACAGCCGTTGATGACGTTGAGTCCGAGTCCGAGGCCTGGGTGAAATGTGTCTCTCGCCTGTTTCCCAGCTTCGCTGCCAACCTCTATGCCGTCCATGCCACGCCTTGCTCACGCGCCCACATCGCAATGTCCGAAAACGCGCGTTGATTAATAGGTTGACCGTGAAACGAAAGCCCTCCCTTAAGCAGCGGTTCTAAGCGCACGCCTGCACGCTCCCGGAAGGGGTTAGGGAAATGGAGAGCAGCCAGTTGGTAGGACGGGAGCAAAGGGAGTTGGTCTTAGCTATGTGGCTATGAGCAACATAACCAGTTTGTCGCTCACCAAGTGCACGAACTATTTAACCGAGTTCTGTGTTCTTACTTTTGTTGCTATGATCTGTCGATTTTACGAGTACTGTCTCTCTTATCCTTTTTTTCTTTTCTTTTCTTTTTTGTTCGTGTTCACTCTAGCACACACACCCACAGACACTAACTCTGGCCGCTAAGTCACCGTGGCCAGTAGACGATGTCCATTAACATCCGCAAACGTGCAAACGGTGTGCTGGTGGAGTTACTAATACTGATAGTACATATTGCAGTTCCAAGGTCCCGGGGATATTCGATACAAGCGATTCGGAATCGGTACGGAATTGGGTGAATTCTGGAGCATGGAGCACATCCTAGAACCCGTAACGCACCACCGTACGCCCGTTCAGTGGCTGCACCGGACGGAAGTTATCCACCAGCGGTTTATCGTTCGAGTCGCGCAAATTCCGCAACTCGTCCAGATCCTTCTGTGCGATCGGGGCCGCACCGTCGCGCACAATCCACGTGACACTTTCCGAGCAGGGCGGTGTTGTAAGGCTGCCCGCGTACGAATAGTACCGCAGCCAGGTGCCACCCGCCACCGAGCTAAGACTAAACACTTCCCGATCTTCGAGCGTGATCGTGCTACCGGCGGGCCGGATTTTTGGCAGTGGCCGTGCCCACTTGGCACCCGGCTTGACCTTGTCGCCGCCGATCTCGTACAGTACGCCGAGCACGGTCAACCCGTCCTCGTGACCGAGGGCCTGCTCGAACGTACCGTACTCCCGCTTGAAGAACACGAAGTGCACCTCGGCCGGGTATGCCATCCCATCGAACGTGTGTTCCGAACCGCGCCCATTATCGGCACCCCAGTGGAAGTGCATCTGCTCGAGCACGTACGGTGCGCCCAACGGTAGGGGCCCACCGACCAGGATCGGCCGTTCGATCTCCGTACTCCACTGGAACGTGTACTGTGCGGTATGGCCATTGTTGGTCACATTGATCGAAACCGGCTTGCGGGTACTGCCCTCGAGCACCAGCGGTGCCGCATGGTCGAGCGATGGCAGCGTAGCGTCCGAGCGCACGATATCGATTGGGCTCTGGCGCATTCCGCCACAGTCCGGATCGGTTTCGGCCCAACGGTCCGGGTCTTCGTAGGAGAAATCACCTAGAACAGTCGCACACAATAAGCGCGGGAATTACAGTTTGGTATTTTTGTTTCGCACCGACATTTCAGCCGCCAGCTACTCACCCCGTACACCGCCGAATGCGCACAAGGCAGTAAAAAATAGTCCATAGTAGTATCCCACATACCGGTGTTTACCCATTGCGAAAGCTGCTGGAGACCTGCTAAACGGCGTTATTGTTTGATGAATGTGGTTTTTGTTCACTCTGTGACAAAATTGGAGAAAAACTCGACGTGCAGTTTTTGCTCCTTCGCTAAGCGCACTCACTCACAATTGCTCGGTCGGTGTAAATGGAGTACAGTTTATGTACTCAAAATCCGATGGGGGCCCCTTTTTCCGTACCGTACGGTGCGAATTGGTTGATGGAAAATTGTTGATCTTCTTCCGGTCGCTCGTATGCGCCCTTACCTACAGTGTGGGTGACACCGTTTGTGGACGATGCAGGCTTCACGCCATAAGTGTGATTATAGCGCTAGATGAAGATAATGTATTGTTTAGCTAAATGCTTACACTTTTTATTACAGCTTACCCGTGCATTAATATTGCATGCATTAGTTTTTTTGTTTAAAAAAAACTTTTAGTAACTCATTGCATACAAAGCTCCTGAAGGACGTGTTTTTTTAGAGGTTTCTTTAAATCAGTTCAAAGAAAAAAAGCACAATGCAAATGGAAACCTTTTAGAATATATTTACTTTGGGCACTTACCTTAAAGTGCGACGCGTGTTGTTGAGGAAAAATGTCGATTGAATTTGATTTTTTTAATCAAAAATAGATTAGTCACACCGCAAAATGTATGTCACACACTATGAGTTGTGACAAAAAAGCTGGGGGAAGTTTCCGACTATCGCACCAGATGCATCTTGCATGATCGCTCCGGAACCATTTTGTAACAGCAATTAAGATACGGTAGCAGCACGTGCTACATAGCATGCATGTCTTTTCGTCGTATGCAGGTTGGTTGTCCTTATACTCATTCGGAAGTTCGTAAAGCGTAATTATATTTATAAAATCCCCCAGTAATTACATTTATAAATTTCGTAGTTCATGGACGCATCTTCCTGCACATTTAATGAGTTCTAGAACGTTCGATGATCATTTAATTGGCGTACAGAAAAGCTCGTATAAATTTTATTGAATTTAACGATACAAAATGAATAAAAAAACAAATCAAACTAATTTTAATATTAGCGCACGTGTAAAATGTTCAAACAAGGCTTTCATTCCATTCATTCAACTCATTGATCCTGTATCGATCGGAACGGTCGATTATTGCATTTATTCTTCAACATAGTATCTTACATTTTCTTACTGCAGTTGCTAATTATAATTCAGTTTAATAGTTTCGATAGATGATTTGCAAATGAAGTTTCTTCTTTATGGCTTAAAGATAACGCTTTACTGCACTCATTTTTAAACGTAGCCGAATAGCCACATTTACGCTGGTTACATATAACGAACATTCCGTTACAACGAATATAGGAGAACTGTAACAACTTAGAACTATTACTTATGGTCCTTGTTCAGGCAATTTAACACGCACTTCAACCAGTAGATGTACGACTACATATATCAAGGTCACTCAACGTTACTTAGTTTCAATGACACCGAAAGAACCAAGGCTTTGATATTTATTTTTGGGCACCTTGGTATATAATTTCCTTAAAAAAAAAAACAATGTTTCGTACCACGAATGTCAGCGCATGATTTATGCAAAAACAGAACCTCAACACCACTCAAATGCACTGGATAAAAGATATATGTATTTCACTAATGTATAATACTTAGTTCACTGGACACGCAGTACGTGCAGGTGGTAACAATGAGCAATAAAACGCTTGCTAAACACTAACGATGACAATCCTTTGGTATTACGCTGCGAAAAGGCGCTGTTCAGTTCAGCTCAGTCAGTACAACGCTACGTCCGTAGTACGCTTCAGTACAAGAACACCCGACGATGGTTAAGCTTCTGGACCGGCCGGAAATTGTTCACCATCTGTCCGGTCGGTGATTGGAGCCGACGGAACTGCTTCATCTCCTTCTCCGTCACCAGCAGCGGTTTGGTAGACACGATCCAGGTTACCGTCTCCAGACACGGCGGTGTCGTAAGACTTCCTTCGTACGAAAAGTAAGGCCACTCCACATCCCCGATCACCTCGTACAGCGGAAACGTATCAATGAACGGGATCGTGTACCCACTGTCCGGTGTGATGACATTGCGCAAGAACCGGGTCCACGTGTTGAGCTGCTCGTCCGCCGAATGTTGATAGATCTCGTAGAACAAACCCACCACGGCAATACCATCCACCTGTTCCCGGGCCTCCTGGAACGACTCGTACAGTCCGTTGTAGAACACCAAATGGATTTCCATCGGGTACCGCTGGTAGTCGTACACGTGCTCCGATCCCACCGTACTGTTTACACCCCAGTGAAAGTGGAACTGGTCGAACAGATACTTTGTCTTCAGCGGGCCACCACGGAGTACAGGACGGTCGCCGAAAGTGCGCCAGTTGTAGGTAAACTTCGCCGAATGTCCATCGTTCTGCAGCAGAATCGTCTGTGGCAAATTGGTCTGTCCATCGAGACGTAGCGGGCGCTTTCGACCCACGAATTGTGCGCTGCTGGTGTTTAGTAGGATGGGACTTTGGTACCGGCCTCCACAGCGTGCATCGACGCGGTGCCAGTGCGAGGGTCCATTTTTATCTTTCTCGTTGTACGAGAAGCTTCCTGCAGCAGCCGGTGCACGAGACTTTTGCCGCTCCAAAGCCGGTTCCGGTTCGTTTGCCTCCGCTAGGTCCGCTTCGGGATCGGGTGGAAAATAAAAGTCCGGGTTCGAGATGGCAGTCAGCTTCGCTCGACGTTGATCTTGGTTGAGTGGTTTAGGAGCGGACGGTTCGTACTCGTCATAGTAGGCCGGATCTCTGACGCTAGTAAAAGCGCCTGATCGCCTGGTAGGATTGGCCCGATAGGTAGAACCATAGTTGGGTACGTTCAGTCCTGCAGGAGAGAGACACGAAGAATTACGACGATGTTAGGATAAATTAACATCAATAATCGGATGGTGACTTTTGTACGACTCCGACTACCTACCTCGACATGGTCGCCAAGACATGAACATTAAAAAGTTCAGCAAAATCAACTGCCCGTGCCATTTGAGTAGCTGCATCTCTGTAACGTCAAACATTGGATAATAGTCGAATTAGAATTGAATTGAACAGCACCCTCTCAATATTAGAACACTACTTCGGATAGAATTAAAGTCCGGCAGGTACGTTCTGACGACCTGCGTGATAAAAGGTAAAGTAGACACTGCTGATCTTTGCGCTTACCCTCCGCTACCTAAGCAAACATTCTTTAAAAACATTGCACGTGATGCTCATGATCACAAACCACAGATCCCGACCACGGCATAATCGCACCAGCCGCCTGATAGCATGGTAACCGTGCGAACTGGACCGCGCCAATGGCCCCTTTTTTATGGTACAATGGTTCGCGGTGCCAGTGTTTGATTTACCAGCGCGCTTTACACTACGCTCCAAGGTGGAGGACGTTATGCTTACCGTTTTGCTACTCGCCCACCATTGAAACAATTGACCGATGAATCGTTGGATTAAGTAAACTAACCGACAAGATACGGACGATCAAGTTCAAGGTCTCCATTATCAGACGGTCGGTACATTATATTTGGGACTGTTTCACTGTCATTATATCCATGGATCACCGATCGTCTTGTGAGAAGTTTTTTGTGTTGCAAAAAAAAAGCTTTCCGTTACGCATCATGAGAGTAGAATAGAAATGATGTTCATTATAGAACGATCTTTTTGAGCAGCTTATCAAAGTTCAAATGAAACGTGGTTTAGAAACATTAAAGATCCATTTAAGCATAGAACTTTTATACAAAAAATGATACAAAATGACCAAGAAGTGATCTTCCACCTATTCTTACTCTTACGAGCATAAACTAACTATCACGTAATTTATTATCGGACTACTAAGATGTAGCTGGAATTATTAGATACTACCATGGATATTGTGACGCCTTTGCTGGAAAAAAATCGCTCTAGAGAAGACCTTTAGAATTCCTTTTTCTTACATTTCAGGCCGACTTCATGCGTCCAGGCAAATGAAGTCACCTATCAGAAGTTCGGGACTATGAACTAGGGGTAGAACTTAGATAGAAGATAAAGAAGATACGTCTTTTTCTCTGGTTGTTCACACAATTTTCGTGATTAACTTTCAAAGTCGTAGCTGAGACAACTACCAGGATAGATCTGGATTTGTTTGCACTTTCTGTTCTGCTCGATTCTGTTAGAACAAGATTTAGAAAGTTTCCAGGATTCCATATCTATCTTGACGCATTCTATATCTATTACAACACTGCACTGTTCCATCATGCCATGTTCATCAGTAATGAACACCGCATAACACTTGATTACTCCAAGACATACCTCAATTTGCTTCAATTTGTTTCACACAATAGCACAAATACTATGCACTTTCGGTTCACGTTAATTACTTCACAATTTGTTCGTAAAATAAGTAAATGTACCGTAAAAATGTATTGCTTTTCTGCTTTTTTGAACGCAACGATCGTTGGAAGCGGCCACTCTCGATTGCGATCACGGTTGAAGTAAGTTCCTCGATTCTTTTTCGCTTGTGCCGACACATACGACAGAACGTTCCTTCAGCTTGAACAGTGTGTTCTTCCTCGCGAAAAGTAGCCGAATGAGTAGCCGGAACCGAAAGCGTGTAAAATTCCCCTCAAAGGCTGCACTGTGCCGCAACCACAGTAACGCACGCACGCACGCAATTGGAACTGCTGGACGTGTGGCGCGAGTTGCCGGGCCCGGGGCTTTTTCGTTGGACGGTGGTTCAATTAAATTAAATCTCCCTACTCCATCCAAGCAGGCGTCAGATCTGCGGGCTCGATTCACCTTCGAGATGTGTGCGAAGAATGATGAATGTTCCCGCGAACCGAAACCGCAAATCGTTCGCACCTTTACCCTGCACCACACTCAAGGTTCGGCCAGCCGTGTACGGCTCATATTCCGCAATTTTGCAAAACCGTGGTCGATTTGATGTTTGTCTAGGATCGTTTAGGAAAATGTAGGTTTCCAGATTTGGCTAGTTAGATCAACACGGGTGAAAGGGGTCAACGCGCGCACCCATGGGGTGGCAAGCTGAGGCGAGACTAATCGATGATCATTGTTGTCCATCATCATCCGTATCGTCATAATTCAAATCTGACCGACTTCGGAAAGCACAATGGCCAATGGAAAGCGATGATCGCGCTGCCGACCCGCCGGAGGTATGTGCGCACGTTTTGGAACCATTTTGGTCCGACAACGGACCCTTGCGTAACGGACTTCATGTGGTTAAACTTTCGTTACAAGTGTACGCTGTGTACGCCAGTACCTTGCACTGGCTCTGGCCTTTTACTAAGATCCCAGATGCAACGGCGTGCTTAGCGCATCGACGTACGGTTTCGCGCGTGCTTGTTTGTTTACAGCGGTACCATTACTGTACCGCTGAGCGAATACGCTATGTTTAAACCGGCACGCGCAATGTTTTTCATTCATAAAGCTATACCGCACAACAATCAACACACACACACAAACACAGCATACGCGTGAGGCGGCACTCCGGCTCGATCGACGGTGGGAATTTCAACGCCGCTACTTACCGGTTTTAAACACGCGACACACTCCGCGTTGTGGATCGTTTAGAATTAAAGCGGGAAGTTCGCTGATAAGGTGCGCGTCACTGTACCGGTGATTCGCCCAACCGGCCTGTGTGGGCCAATGTTTGTAAACCTGTTCGCGACGGTACTTCTTGATGTTTTGATCGAGGCCCTTGTACACACGCTGTTGTTTGCTGGTTGCCGCTTGTCGCCGGATGGTAAGTGAACACTTGCCGGAGGTTAGCACTCGATTGAGCTGCCCTTCCAGTACCGGCCGGGACTTAAATAGTGTCCAATGGTGTCGTGTAGTCGTAGGTCGGGTTCTCCACTTTCGACCGGGACTGACGGGCAAGGGCTCGAACGATTGGCACATCTTTCCAGTGATGATAGGGAATTTTGGGATTTACTTTCCCCCGGCTGGGGCGATCGACGGCAAGACAGACCCATAAACCGAACGATCACGAATGAATTGATGTAAACAGCTAATAAACCACTAAATCCCTTCGTTTGCTCTATTGCACTCTTTTATGCAGGGACTTGTCCCGGTCACAGTTTCCTGGTGACAACAGTGTGATGGTGGAACGCTAGAACCATCGTATCGCACCTGTGTCCACCGAAGCCAACAGGATGCAGCATTAACAACCCATTAGCGTTGAGGCAAATGTGAGGCACCAGGTTCGATAACGAACCCAGCAAAGCATGCCGACATTCTTCAACGACACCATCGTTCAATAGGTGGAAACAAAAAATCGCTTGTAATTAAATTAAAATTAGACTTCCCTGTGCGGTACTTATCATCGAAAGGGTGCAGAAATGTGCGTCTCCAACCTGACAATGTAAACCGGTCCGCAAAACCTAGACCCAAGCGTAAAAGCGATTTGTTTTTGCTTCGACGACTAATCTATGTTTCCCTTTGTTATTGACAATTAGTACTACGATATCATAACGCACTGTTGATGCGTGTTGCTTTTACGACCGCCTGCCTCTGCTTATCGTGGTAAATATGTGCGAAAAACATTGAATAGTACATGTTTTCTCTGTTCGCCTGATTATGCCTGTCCCACCTTCTTACCCGTGTTGAGTAGCTGCGACAATTGTTAATGCTTTGGACTACCACAAATCGAACATCTTATTCCAAAATTGTATTCTGTCAATTGGAGAATTTCAGTTCTACTCCCGAAGATGTGACTCAAGGAATTCCCGTACGAGATGGGCGTGGAATGTAACGTTTTATATGTGTTTTTGTTTTGCAGTTCAATTTATAACATGTAACTAATTGCAGTAACTGACTTTCCCGCCCCCAGTTAACGGTTCAGTAGAAGAGTACGTGAATCATCCGTACGTGCGGCCAGTCTTTAACCAGTAGTTGAGTGCATCGAGACACGCGTTACAGCATGATGGATTCGTTGCGTCATTGACGTAATTGTAAGCAATATGTTAGAAATTCCCTCTGGGGACGCATTCGTTCTCCCGATGGTTCTTTACGGTGTGGATTTTCACTAAAGTGTCACCAGATTGATGTTGTAAGCGTGGTTGGTTAGTCAGCATCGCGAATAATTCGGGAAAGTCTAGCGAAAAGTTTAGAATTCCTGTGGGATTTATTGTCACTTGCATGAACCAGGCTGTGGCCTTTAAAGTGGACTACCGAACTGCTTCCTGCTGCAAAAAAGCAATCAATCTTATCGTTGTTGACAAATCAAGAGCAACGGGAACCTGTTTGATGAGATTTCGTATCATTATAGTGATTTTTGCACAACGACCCCATCGGGCATCGGGGGTCAAAACGCTTGAGGGGAACTATCTTGCACATGTGGGCTAGGCTAGTTTAGGTGTTAAATAGTATTCCATTTCTCAATGGAATTCTTTGTCGTCTGCTCGCACGGAACGGTGCCCATTACAAATGTCCATTAGGCATTCGTCTCGGTCATGTGGGAGATAATTTTTTTATCATAAATGAACGCGTGCGTATGTCTAGAAGCGGAATGAAACGTAAACCATGGACAACTGTCGTTACTCATACCCACGATAAGTGGCACGCATGTTTAATGCACCGATTTTTTATCTCCCTTTCTTTATATTGTTACAAAGTGCATATAGAAACAGGTGGCTTAATGAAACAAATTATTCGTTTGTGAAACGCTTTGGACTATCAACTTCGTTGTCTTGTTTATGCGCGTAATTAAAATAACAGATTGAATAATTGCTTACTACTTACTTATCGCATACTGTAAGATTGCGGACTTGGTTTGATGCTATTCATTTGATCCAGTCAAATGGGATTTATCCACCCAAACCCCCTTCAGCTTCTATATCCTTATATTCTGTTTTCTTTGTCTGGCGATGTAAAAATCACGAAGCGATAAGCGATATTTATATTTTTATTAAAATACTTAAGTGTTCGATGTTTCACTATTTGATTTGATTTGATTTGATTAGTTTAGTAGAACTTTTTAACCATAGTGACCTTGGATTCACCATCCCTGTCAGCAGTTACTTCTGGGTGAATGCCTGTTGTTCTGACTTCTCGACGAAACTTCTCGAATCACTTTACTCTCGATCTTCATCTTTATCCTTTGCTGCACTTTATGCATTATGTCCGCTGTCTGGCGGCCGGATGTGGGAATTTATTCGACATTCTGGCTTTTCGGCT